>NC_092508.1:49807484-50509151 GCF_047511675.1 Marmota flaviventris | reverse complement strand
AATTAGTAAGCATTTGCAGAAGGGAACTCAGGGGTCAGTACAATCTGATTTTATGTTGGGAAACAGACTCAGAAAAATAATTTTGTCATGACTGGGTAGTTAATAAGTGTCAGAAATTAACTACATCTCCTCTAGAGAAATTTGTTCATTTTTAAATATAAACGCTCATAAATTGATTGTCATACCAAAAAATTCCTGGAGAAATTTTTTAAAAATTCTTTTAATAAGCATACCTTTTCATCAAATCATGTCAATGTCTGCCTAAATTTTCTGTGCTGCTTTGACAAAGAGACTCAAGGGGAATGAATTATTTTTTCCCCCATATTTCATGCCATACAAATAGAGAGGGTCTATTCCTTATTATGACAGCGAATTTACAACAGTAAAACCCTCACAAATTGGAAGCTGCTCACAGTCATTATCTCCAAAAGAAAAAAAAATTGTTAAGCTTTGAGGCAAAGAATAAATTAATTGGAGTGAAAGAATTTCTTTCCCAAATTCCAGACACAAACAGCTTGACACTTTGGAAAGAGGTCAGTATGTGGGTTACAGTGTTTTTGTGCCTTCTTCACTTCCTGCTTTATCATGATCCATCTCAGCTGTTACATTTCTCCAAAGTATAAAATTCTGTGTGTGAACAAATTATATTTTCTTTTCAGAAATATGTCTCTATTAGTGTTTTTTTACAAACAGAATGAGCTTTGGTTTTGCCTGTTGTTTGTTTTCCTCACCCCCATTATACCCGGGAACAGGAAAACAGTTTTAAAAACAGAACAGTAAACACTGAACCTAGGAACACTGCACTCATTCTAGGTAGTTTTACATGTTGTATTATTTTTATATATTGTTTATAGTGTTGCTAATGTCTTCTAACTTTCACAGTGTGATATAAAAAGTGGGTATTTGAAAAAATAATTCTTTAATACTTCATAAATTTGGCAAAAATTATAAATTTGTAAATTCAGAAATCTCAGTTAATCCTAAAAAAGAAAAACTCAAACAACTCAATGGCCAAGCATGTCATAATATGACTGCTAAAAACTAAAAACAAAGAAAAAATCTTTAAAGCAACTAGAGAAAACAGATGCATTACTTGCAGACGAACAATGATTCATTCATTGCCAGTTTCTCATAAGAAACATTGAAACCAGAAGTGAGCAGAATATTTTAAAGTGCGAAATGGATTGCCAGATCAGAATTCTACATCCAGTGAAAATATCCTTCAGAGGTAAAGGTGAGATGAAGTCATTTTCAGGTGAAGGAAAACAGAGAGCTTATTGCCACCAGAACGGTTCTAAAAGTACTAAGGGAAGTGCCTCAGACAGGAGAGAAAAGATACCAGAAAGAAGCCTGGAACATTGGGAAATAAGAGATAGTAAGCTCTTAAGTTGTTGAAAGTTTTTTTAATGGTCAAAAGAAAAATATAAGATATTATCTCCTGGGGATATATATTCCCATGCGATTTTATACATGAACACACTCCCAAGAGTGTGTGTGGAAGAGAAGAGGGAAATACATTGAAATAACCCCAAAGAAAGAATGAAATGGGAATGAAAAAGAAAACAAACAAATAGAAAACAAGTAAAATGATAGTCCTGAATACAAACATATTAATAATTACATTAGGTTAAGTGGTCAAATTACACCAATCAAAAGACAAAGACTAACAGAATGGACTAAAAAAAAAAAAAAAAAGAATCAACAACAAAAAAACACAATCCAACTATATGATGTCTACAAGAAATTTATTTTTAAAATAATGATAAAAATAAATTCATCAAAAAACAATGTGTAGGTATGTTAAAAGTAGAATGATAGAGAAACACATTGAAAACACTAATTAAAAGAAAGCTGGAGTATTTATATTATTATCAGACAAAAATAGGCTTTAAAGCAGAGACAATTATCAGAGGTGGGAGACACTACGTTTTAAAAATATTAATTCACCATAAGACATAAGAAATACTAAATATGTGCATACCAAATAACAGGACTTCAAAATACATGAAGCAAACCTGACAGAACTGAAAAGAAAATCAAAATGCACACAAAAATGTTTGAGATATAAATCTCTCTCAGTGATCAATAAATCTAGCAGACAGGAGACTAGCAATAAAAAAAGAATTAAACAAAGGTATTAATCAACTGAATGGAATTGACATTCAAAGAATATTTTACCAAACAGCAAAATACACTTTTTTCAAGTACACATTCACCAAGATAGATCACATCCTTATTCTTAGAATAAACTTTAAACAAATTTAGAAGAATCTAAATCATATAAAGTATGTTCTCTGACCATAATAGAATTTTAAAGTAACACAAAAAATTTTTTAAAGTAAAATGTATGTAACAGGAAGATCCCCAAATATTATTAAATTAACCAACACAATCCTAGATAATGCATGAGTCAGAGGAAGTCTCAAGGAATTATAAAACATTTTGAACTGAAGAAAAGTGAAAAAAACTATCAACATTTATAGGCTACAACTAATGCCATTCTTAGATACTTATAGCATTATACTATACTAGAAAAATAAAGAAGAAATGTGTCAAATAATATTAAATATAAGCTTCTACCTTAAAACCAAAGCAAGTAGAAGGAAAAAAATAGAAATCAATAAAACTGAAAATATAAAAACAGTAGAGAAAATGAAAAAACCAAAAGACAGTTCTTTGGATGCATAAAAATAATAACCACTCAAAATTTGATGTTTAGGGGCTGGGGATGTGGCTCAAGCGGTAACGCACTCGCCTGGCATGTGCGGGGCACTGGGTTCGATCCTCAGCACCACATAAAATAAAATAAAGATGTTGTGTCCACTGAAAACTGAAAAATAAATATTAAAATGTTCTCTCTCTCTTTAAAAAAATTTTTTTTGATGTTTAGAAAACTCAATTTAAAATGGGTAAAACAATTAAACAGACACTTCACCAGAAAAAAACAAAACAAAAAACAGATGTGGACAGAACACTAGCCCATGAAAAGATATTCAATATCATCAACCATTAGGGAATTGAAAGTTGAACACTGAGCTATATTACACACTTATTAAAATGGCTTACAATACTAAGTGCTAATGAGGATACAGAGTAACTGGAATCTTACAGTGCAAAATTTAACAGTCATTTTGGAAACAGTTGAGCAGTTTATTATTAAGTTAAACGTATACTTACCATATAACACAAATATCCTATACCTAGATATTTACCCTAAAGAAATGAAAATGTATACTCACACAAAAACCTATACAAGAATGCATATAGCAGCTCTATTAATGATTGCTAGGAGCTGGAAACATCTAAATACCCTTCAAGAAATGACTGGATAAACAAAATGGTAATACATCCAAGGTAATAAAATATTCCGCAATAAAATGGAATGGATTATTGAAACGTGGAACAAGATGAATGATTCTCAAAGGCATTAGGCTGAATGAAAAAATCCAATTTCAAAAAGTCACACAGTCTATCATACCATTTATATGACAAGCTCAAAAATACATTACCAAAATGATAGTGAATGTATCACTGATTGACAGTGGTTAGGGGAAAACCTAATTATACAGGGAGATTAAAAAAAGGAGTCTTGGACTGGGGTTGTGGCTTAGTGGAAGTGCACTTGCCTAGCATGTGTGAGGCACTGGGTTTGATTCTCAGCACTACATATAAATAAATTTAAAAAAAAAATAAAGTTCCATCAACAACTAAAAAATATTTTTTAAAAAATAAAATAAAGGAGTCTTTTAGGGAGTGATGGAGTTGTTTTGTATTCTGATTGTATTGTTGGTTCATGAATCTATACATTCATTAAAATTGCTGTATATCAAGTTCTATACCAAAAATTCAATTTTATTATATATTAATACTAAAAATAAAATTAATATAAATAATTTCTTTTTACTTTTAAAAACTGTTAAAATGTTAGGGCACAAACTTCTATAAATTTGAGTACTGAGATTACATCAAAGACTAGCTTGACCACAAATGAAACCCAGGAAGATCCTGATGTACTCACCGCTGCTTGCACCTCTACAGTTGCCATTACTAGAATCCATAGGAAAATCTGAAAGTGACAGAATAAAGAAAGAGCCATAACATATTTGTTATTACTTCAAGAATTCCTATATCAAAATCTAATTCAGTGGCAGGTTTGATTTACATAAAAGCCAGATTTTTTAAGGAAATGGAACCTTATTAGTGTTGTAAGGCTTGTTTTTTATTTGTGAATTGAATATGGATGAGATCTATTCCATGATGTGATTGAAAGGTGACACTCTTGAATCCTCAATTGTTTATAAAATTTCAGGATTCAGTGAGTAACTTGTGGTTGAACTTCACAAAGTTGTAAATGACGAGCATCCTATCACAATAAAGGCTTTGCAGACATTAGGCATTCACCAAACACTGTGATTTGATGACAAAAAGAATTGACACTATGCTGGCACACAGTGAACTCTTTAGTGCCTAAGGAAAACATTCAGAAAGTGTGCTAGGCATTTCTATTAACAGAAGACCAAATAATTATTCAGCAGAAAGGAAATCTACTGCCTAGGACCTGTTCAAAGCCAGTGCAATGTGACATTAGAAATTGCCATTAATTTTTTTATGATATCATAATCCTAAAAAATGGTAAAGATGAAGGTCTTTGAATTAAGATAAAGGTCTTCCGATTAATGATAAAGGTGTTCTAATTAAGAAAGCAGCCTCTGATGAATTCCACTGCCAGCAGAGCACCTGCTGAGAGATGTGTACCTAGCCATGGATTCTCACTGACACTGCAACTCACACCTACATACAAGAGAGTCACACCTGTGTTAACACGGTGCTACGTGAGTTCAATGCTTCTATTTATTCTAACAGAAAATAGCATTCTTTCTCTATCATTTTTCTTCATAGGTCACATCATAAATTAAACAAGGAAAGGTTTATACTATCTTTGGACAATGACAATCACAATTACAATTAATGACTTATTTTCTCAGGTTTAGTAATTATTAGCTGTTTTTTTGTTTCCTTTGATACTGGGGAGCTGGTTTTGTTTCTTTGTTTTTCTGGTGCTGGAGAATGAACCCAGGGCCTGTTATATGCTAAGCATATGCTCTACTGCTGAGCTCCATCTCCACCTCTCTGCTGGTATTTAAAAAGCTATATCCAAGAAAAGATAGAGGTCTGCAAATAAATTTAAATAGATAAACAGTCAACAAACACTAGTTCTAAAACATTTGGCTCAACTTGGGCATAAATTACTAACTTAATGACTTATTCTATTTAAACTTCATTCAGTAAATATATGCAAGTTTTAGGATAATGTGCTGATAGTTTTTCTACTCCTGAACAATAATGTGATAAAATAAATATGGTCTACATAAAAATAATCTTCATAAAAACTATTGTATAGATTAAAATGATATTGGTCCACACTTAAAATGGTTAGTGTTCAAAGATTTATATAAAAATGAAAAATAACTCTTTCCATGGAAAAAGAAAAATCTTTTGAAACAGTTGAGTCAAGGAGAATGTTTTTCTTCTTTCAGAGTCATAGTCACAATGAAATATTTCTACACTTTTAATTATACTTAGAGGGTATAATTAAAAAGTTGCCTAGCACATAAGAGGGCCTGGGTTCTAATCCCCCCCGTACCACAAATAAATAGATAGATAAATAAAAATGCTTATAAGTCAATTGTTAGAATTGTAAAGAGAAAACGAGCATTTTTCTGATCATAAATTTTAGACATTGCTTTTAGGAAGTTAAATTTAGGAAGTCTAGCATTAAAATTATCCTGAGTTAAAATAGTAGATTCTGTATCATTAGTAGATTTTATGGCCCATGGATTTCTAGTGGAGGTCACAGAGTTCTCCAGAGTGTCCTTAGGAACTGGAGAAGGTGGAGAGAGTTTTTCCAGATAAAGGATACAACTGCAAAAGTACTGAGGTAGGACACTACAGTGCTCTTCAGGAGCCCTGAACTCCTCTGGTATGGCTAAAGCAAAGAGTAGGATAAGCAGAGAGAAATGAAGCTGAAAGGGTCAGATCCTGAAGGCTATAGGTGGGCCAAAGGACTTCAAAAACACATTTTCATTTCAGAAAGATAAGTCCTGTTGGAATAGGGAGAAGGAATATGGGAGATAAGAGGGCCAATTACTATCCTATGGCCATAATCCACATGAGAAACGATGAGGTCGAAACTAAGAAAATGACATTAGAGAGGAAGGGAAGGAAATTGGACTCAGAGTAGATCCAACCACACTTAATACTCAATATATGTGGGGGATGAGGAAAAGAATAGAATCAAGGCTGATTTCCAAGCTAGACAACAAGGTGCAGTGGTACTCTCAATGATACTAGGAAAATTCTAGGAAAGAACCAATGTGGGAGGGTGAGGAAAGGATGAGTTCACTCTTCACTCTGATGCAAGCTGAGATGGAGGGACTCAGGTTTGAGGAGAGAACCTGAAATGTGTGTTCTGCTATCTCAACAAGGCAGCAAGGTGATAATCTCCTATGTGTTGACATCTGTTGTCCCCTGGGCTTTCTTCTCACAAGCCACATACAAATGGGCTTTCAAAATACAAAGAAAAAACTTTATTCCTTTAACTGCAACCTGATGGGTAAAAGCACAAGTTCTCTGTAAAGTTAGCAACTGCATTTCTTTTTTTAAAATATTTTTTAATTGTTGATGTACCTTTATTTTATTCATTTATTCATATGTAGTGCTGAAAATTGAACCCAGTGCCTCACACATGCTAGGCAAGTGCTCTACCACTAGGCTACAACTGAGAGAAAGTACAGTATAGGACATGCTCTGGCTTGAATCCTCTTTTTCTTAACAGCTAACCTAACTTGATAGGTCACTTGACTTCTCTATATACCTTGGCTTTATTTTCTGCAAAATGGGAGTAGTAGTTGTGAAAATTTAGGGAACATCGCCACTTAATTGCCACTCAATTAAGGATAGGGCCTAGAACATGTTAAGAGTTGCTGCTAATGATCCCTCTCTTGAGATGGTCCAACTTCTCCCAGTGATGATGTTGTGAAACATTTATAGTGTGCATTACCATTTACCAATCACTACACATAAATATTTCTATTCTTCTTCATAATCCCCAATCAATGATAATGCCAAGGGACTTGTTCAAAGTACAAAATGAATGGCAAATCTGAAATTCCAACTAAGTGGCTAAAACTCTAGATTGAAGAAATACAGCCAATTCTTAATTATTTAAAACTATATGTCCATATGGTTCCTCTTGCTCTCCTCTTTGTAGACACCTAGTAGAAAGAAAAATACCAAATATAATATAACATAGTCAATTTTGCTCTTTGAACAACTTTTTAAAATTTGTTGGGAAGGAGAGTGTTAAAAAGCCAATTATTAAAATATGATTTAGGAGGGCTGGGGATATAGCTCGCTCAGTTGGTAGAATGCTTGCCTCGCATGGACAAGGCCCTGGGTTCAATCCCCAGCACCACTATACACAGATACACACACACACACACACATGATTTAGGCACTATGTAACATTTCATATCACTGCTAATAGAAAGTTAACTCTAAATAAAACACATGCCGTAAAACTGAGATACTTTTCCACCCAGGGTGCCTTGGAATATTTCACATGATGAAGGATCTTTAGAATCATGATTTTTCTCTAGTCCTAATCTAAAATTTCCATTTCTCCTTTCCATTCCATTTTTCTCCTCATAGCCTTCCTTCTTGGTATTTGGTCCCTCAAATATTTGTAGACTAGAGCTAAAGAAAAGGCTGACTGTTCCTCAGAGAGTGGAGAAATGATTAAACAGCAGTTCCCGCATGCAAAAGCTGGCGCAGCTCTACCAGGCAAGAGGGACTGCAGAATGTGTTGAGCAAGAGCTAGGGGACAAATCAGCACTACACAGAATCCAGCAATAACTGAGGGCTGATTATAAAAACCTTGGCATGACCAACTGTAGGTACTGTAGAAAAAGCTGTGAAATATCATACCATAAATTTTCTTAAATACTTGATTTCTGAGATAAATTATAATTTACAGATACCCATCAGACTCATTCTTCTTTCTTGTTACTCCCAAAGGGATTTGCTCTTGAGCCTGAGGTCCATGTCCCTTTGTATAAAGTGAACTATTCACTTCATATACACAGAAGAAATAAGATCTTCTCCAGTTAGGTCCCAGTATAATGTTTGCTTGCTAGAGATAATTGTTAAAAGTCCTAGGCAATATCTGTGTTTACCAACATTAACATTTCAAAAACAATGAAAGAAAAAAATCAGTCAATTTGATATAACAGTGATAATAATAGAAAAATTGTAACAGCGGCAACAATTAGTTCTGGGCATACTATGTACCAACTACTGGCTCAATGCTTTACATGCTGTTTAAATCAATCTTCATCATTTTCTTTGGGTGTGGGCAAATTTTTTCCCCAACTATAGATAAGAAAACTAAATCAGAGAGGTCATATAATTTTCCTATAGCAACAGCAGATATGAGGCAGAGTTGATATACAATTCCTGGTTGGCCTGACTCTAAGCCCATATTCTTTACTCACTGTGCAATAGTAAAGATTTAACTAAACAGTGTACTAAACTAGCTGAATGGCTAAATTGAACTGAGTTCTCAAAGGATAAAAAGAAGTATATGCAGCCATACTCTACAACAAATATAAAATACTTAGAAAGAATAAACAATATGAATTTATTAGTAATGGCCAACATGTAATCTATTCCTTCTAAATTAAGTATGTTTGCCCTTAGTGTTTTGAAAGCAAAGAAGCATTATTTTATTTCAGTAAGGCTTTGCTTTGTAAAGTACCCTGAGATTATTTGTGGAGTCACAATATACTATGGGGGAACAGATCTCTATGACTGGCAGGATCTGAAAATCCTCAGTGTTAAAGGAATGTTAAAGGTGGTCCCACTGTATTCAGGGAGACCTCGTTTTTATATCTGACTGGATAGATTCTAGTCATAAGACACAGGGCTCTATTTATATCTGCAGGAAAAAAAATCTGCTTCTTGAACTATCATATCCCACTAAACCAAGGAGTATATTGCAATGTAGATAAAACCAGCCACATGTGGTGGTTCCTAAGTAATTCCAGGTGTCTGACAGTTTGACCCAATGTGGGGAATGTAATTTTCAACATACTGGCTCTGGAAGCTAGGGGACCCTTCAGGCTAGAATCTACCCCTCTACTCCCAGACTTTACTCCCCTTTAGCTTCCTCCTGCCACCACAGTCTTTGATTCACACTGAAGGTTGGGCAGAGAGAATATCATTACTAAAATATGATTCCAGCTATCACCTACCCCTATTTATTTTTCTAGTAAGCATGCTGACAGCAAAACTAATATTATGGAATTTTAAAGCAGCTCAGAAATCAGGTCCCCCAGACTGACAAATTGTTTCCATGCATGTCCTATTTGAGTGCTTCAATGAGGCAATTGTTCTACATTTGGTCCATGGTGATAGGTAACTCAAGGACATTTAATGAAATTGCTTCCCATCCATATTGACCATGCTTTTTGAGAGCCATTAACCTTGCCAAACCTCACTCCTTCCAGGTCCATCTCTAAGACAGCTTTTAGAGCAAGTCTTGTCCTTTAAGGAGAGGACACATGTCAATGTGAATCATTGCCACCTCATTCCTAGTCCTTGGCCTGAGGGGAGCGCCAGTATTTAACTGATTCTAAGTGCCTGGCAAACCACAGGTAGCAACTGCCCTGAGTTCTGCCAGAGTCTGTAGAGCCCCTAACTTTACTGAGTGTAAAGGCTCAAGGGTGCTCTTTTACCCCAAAGAGATTAAGAAATGTTTCTTCTGATTATTTTATACAACCAGTTCTTGGTTCTTGATTAACATTAGAATACAATATGTATATTCTAAGAGTGATAAACTAAGTAAGGTTCAATAAGTTCTTGAAATCTTTCTATTCAGTTTCAGTTTTTTACTGTTCATACAAGCATTTTCCATTCCCCTCTGACTTTATGTTAATGTGTATAGGAAGTAATTCTCTGAATCAGTTCCCTGATAACTAAGAACTACTAACCAAAAATGGACTGGGGACAATAAGCCCAAGCTGAGCAAGTTAAAAGACATAAGAAGGAAACGTTGATACCCATTGAACAAATGTGGATGGGACAACTGAGTCAACTAAAAACAAGGTTAATCTGGGGAGGATATAAAAGAGGACCATTAGTATGATAATTTTTTTTTCATTCCTAAAGCATATGAAGAGTAAAATTTGAGTTTTGGGTTAGCCAGAGGGAGTAATATTGAATTAGAATTAAATGGACCCTAATGTACGAGGCTTAGTTGGGGGACTTAGAGTTATGAAAGTCATAATTAGGCCAAAAACTAGTGAGAAACCAACTTGTGGTTATTCCATTAAATGGAGAAATACAATAAAGTTTTATGGTGGAGAAAGAGTGAAATGAATGTGTGGATGATGCACACACAAAGCATGAATAAGGTATTAAAGACAAACCATTTGCAGAGCATAAGAGCAGGATAAGAGGTGAAATTAAATAACATCACATGAGTATATGAAGATAACACTCTTAAAATATAACTCCTTTAATCCATATGCCATTTACAGAATAACTTGAAATCATGTGGGACTGTGAAAAAGAGTCCAGTAATTTCAGTCTGCCAACTCTATGGCTGGAGCAAGCCACAGAAGCTAATTAGCAGTGCATAGCAATGTTTCACAACTGTTTTAGTCTGGAATGGAATTACAATTCATCTCATTGAAGGAAGGGGAAATTTAAGGTGAAGGTAATTGCTCAAATTGGATTTTGAGCAAACACACACCACTAACATCTGCAGATTGGAGCAAGGTTACTGAAATTATCTTGTATTTTCAATGGTCAGATACAAATGAGGTTTTCTGTTTTCTCCATACAATCTTAATCAGCTAAAACACTAGACATAGAAATCTGATGACTGAGACTGCAAGAGAATCAGGCAAGAAAACTCAGTGATTATAAACAAACAAGTAAGAAAAGAGCATTAGTAAACAAAATGTGGCTGCTTCCACATGGAAAGAGTAGAAAATAAAGGGTCAGTGTGGAGCAGAAGTGTGATGAGAGTGGAATGAATAGTGCTTTAGAAAGACAAATAAAGCTATTAAAAGAGAGTGCAACAGTTTGGAAGAGTGATGAGGTGAAACTTGAAAAGAAGAATGGTGCTCACTAGGGGAGTGATTAAGGGAGAGATTAAAAGATCCAAAAAAAAAAAAAAAAAAAAAAAACCAAACAAACAACAACAACAAAAAAAAAACGGAGTTAGAAGATAAAGGGGAATAACAAGGAGTGTCAGGGCAGGGGCAGGGTGGGCATTGTCCAGACTCACCTGCTCCATCCGCTGTGACGATGGCCTCCGGAGAGATGCACACGCCCCGGTCGTACACCGGTAATTCCTCGCAGGCCAAGCTCTCCGGCCATGAGTGGCGGTACTTGATAAGGATGGGCTCACAGCCCTGCCTGGCCCTCTCGCACACAGACTTGCAGGGCTTGATGGGCTCATGCTGAAAGTCAATGGTGCAGATAGGTGCGTACATGGCGCAGAGGAAGAAGAGCAGATCTGGGCTGCAATGTGTGCCCAGCAGACCTTCGAATTGCTCGATGGCCAGTATGGCATTGGCCTGGGTGCTATGGTGCAGGTGATTGGGCATCTTGGTCATGTTCCAGGGCAGGGACTTGCACATGGGGATGCGGACGGGCTCACAGGCTGCTGCCCGAGCTCCGGGCACCTGGAGCAGACAGAATGCAGCCAGAGTGAGCAGCCCAGCTCGCAGCAGCAGCATCCTTCCTGGGCTGCCGCAGACCATGATCCCAGCAGAACGGGACAGGGAGCAGCACCACCGTGGACGCTGAGAGGTCCGCTCCGCCTTCTCCTCCTGTTGCCTGGAAGTGGACACAATGATCTGGGAGCTTCTCCTCCCCCGGCAATCTCACAGCTTCCTTGGATCAAATTCCCCCAATGGGGTCCAACGAGCTTCACCGAGCTCCGCTCCCGCCGCTTTGGCTGCTCTTTCCAAACGTCTAAGCCTTCGGGCGCAGCAGCATCTATTTATTCCTCTCCCTCTGGCAGAAGCATCAGAATTTGCACATCAATCAGATGAGAGGAACACAAGAGGAAGAAATAAAAAGTACATTCAGCTAAGGTAGTTGGAGCTTTGGGGTTTCGCGTCCGCTGGATACCAAAAAGGTGCCAGCAAGAAGCATTAAATTCTCTAAAGCGAGGATAAAAGACGGAGGACCGGGTAGGGAGGAAGGCGGAAAACAGGGGGAAACTAATGGGAGAGGAGGGTACAGTAGGAGTTTGCTACGTCCTGTAGTCTGAGAAAGATCAATTTTCGGTGTGCGCTGCGAAGAGCCTAGCCCCGAGGTCTGTGGCTGGGACCTACAGCTCTTCACTCTTCCACCTCCAAACCGGTGGGGGAGCTCCGCCCCCGGGGCAGTCCCAGCCTCCAATGCCTGCTCCTCTTCACTGGAAGGGAAAGGGTGTGCGGGGGAGAAGTCTCTGAGTTGCAGGAGATGGGGAGGGAAGTATTGCCAAGCGGTGAAGATGCAGTAACCCCAAGCAGTGCCCACTAGAGCCGGGCATCTCTTCCTCAGTCCAGCAATGGGAAGCCCCAAAGATGAGCCCCTGCCCCTGACTGAAGAGCCCACTCCAATTCCCCAGGGAGGAGTCCACTAATTTCCGCACCCCCACCGGGGTCCCTCACTCCCTGGAGTATTTCCTTTCAGCAAACTACAACGCAGCTTTTCTTCTAAGATCAGACCTGAGGAAGGAAGGCTTAAACAGTCACTGAATGTCCACATCGCAGAAAACAGCACCCCCCTCACCCACCTAGTGAGCAGCAACGAAGCTTTATCAACCCAGAGCTAAAGACCACAGAGGTCTGCGTTCCGAATAACTAAAGGAAATTGCCTTTCGTAAAGAGCAGAAATGCTGTGGGTGATGATAAGTAGATCACCAGGAGCAAAGAACCGGTGACTGTATTCTTCTTTATTTGCTCTGTAGAATTAGAACTTTAGAGTTTTGTTTTTTAGGAGTGAAAACTAACCTCTTCAAACAGTTTCTCTCTCTCTCTCTCTCTCTCTCTCTCTCTCTGTCTCTCTCTCTCTCCTTCCTTCCTTCCTTCCCTCCCTCCCTTCCTTCCCTGAAATAAAACAGCCTTTACTACCTAACTCTTACAACAATTTTGCCTAACACTTGAAAGAAATGTCTAGGAAAACTACTCCACATAGGTAATGACAGTAGTAATAACCCTTTCCATCCCATCCAGATGAGTTTTAATCCAGGAGGAGAAAATAGACAACAGATCTCTCCTGATCTGCTCCTAACACTAACAAGTCTCCTCTTTCCCTCCTTGTCCCACCACCCACTTCCTTTCAGCACATTCTACATGGAATGACCTGCGGAGACCCCGGCGCTGTGCCCTTTCAATGGGAAATCACAGAGCGAAAGGATTGCAGAATGTCAGAAAACACAGACTCCATTAAGAAAGGAAGGCAACAAAACCTAAAACAAAACAGGAAGTCACCTTTGCTCTGCATCATTGAAATATTTCTCTGCTTTAATTCATCCATTTCTGTCAATAACATGCATAGAAAATAAGTCCCCACTTCCCAGCACACAGTGAGATGTCAGTTTCCATTCCCCAGCACTGCCTTAACAGCACTGATAAAATGTCACTGCTAACTTTAGTTTATGGAATTTTTATCTCTAAAATGACCATTAACAGCAGTTTGTGACTGCAGTAAATGTGTTAAAAGGAAGTTTGTTCCACTTGAGAGGAAAACAACAACAACAGATAGTAGATAGGGAGTCATTTAGTTAATATAAAAAAGCTTTCCCTGGCCTACCATTATTGTCACATAAGAAAACAAGGTCAAATAATATAGATGAATTAGAGGGAAAAATGACTGAGCACATAAAATTTAGTGGAAAAAAACCCCAAAATTTAAAAAGTCAATATTAGAATATTTGGGAGTTAATCCAGATTTTTAAAAGTATGGCACTGATTTGTGATACATTAAAAAGAAGTAATGAGACATAAATATAATATTGCCAAATATGTTTTCCTGTTCATCTTAAAATTTACAGTGTAAGAAGAAATGAGCCCATTGTTTTAGTGGTTCTACCACTGTCTGAAATAAAGTCTGGTTTCCTTGCCCTGAGCAAAAGTCAACCCTCCCTTTTATCTAACATGTCCTTTGCAACTTTTCTTTAATCCAAGTTTGTCTTTATCAAAACCTAAAATAAACTACATTGTCTTCAGGTAGCTAAGTACCCTTTCTGAGTACTCTGAGTCTGTTCATTTTTCTCGTTGTTTCTCCTTGAATATTGTTCATGTTTACAAAAGCTTAATACCTGCCAATGTGTTACTTTGAAAAATTATCTTTCATTATTTTATCCAGATGTGCTCTGCCTTCCCTAAAGGGCATGTACAATTTTTGAAAGAAGACAATTCATCTTCTGTTTCTTTTGAAAAAGTCATTTTAAAAAATGAGGGATGATAGAATTTGAAATACAACATCATAAATATTTTTTAAATGTCTTATAGATATAATATACAATTGGGGATAATAGTTATACCTAAGTTTGAAAAGCACACTATATGATCTTGAAGGAAACACAAGTTAGATATGGCATGGAGTTTCCAGAAACAGATGACCTTCATCCCCAGAAGTGAGTGCCTTCAACAGGCCCCAATTTAGAGAAATTCAAGAGAACACTGAAACCTTGTACTTTGGAGAAATGGGTTGTAGGTAATTTGTTTCTCTTATGCTTTATTTTATATAACCAGAATTTAACTGATAGTGCACTGATCACTAAATAAAACTGCACCTGGACTACAGAAAAGACAGCCAACTGCTTTAGACTTCTCCTTATAACTACTGAAATTTTCAACTAGATAAATCTGCAGGTAATATGCAAGGGGCTAGAAAATTAGAGTTTTAAATTATATATTTCATGGGCAGAGCAATTAGTAGTCTTTTAGAACTCAGGTTTTGAAATTAAGGATGCAAATTAGACTTTTGAAAAAGATGGCAAGAGCAAATTATTGATGTACTAATACTGTGCTGCAAAAAAAAAAAAAAAAAAAATCTCCTGGATACCAGATTCCAAGACTCTGCAAAAGACTCCACAAGACATATCCATGTCTTTTCCAGGACTGAGTACTCCTAAATCTCTGAGAGCTGCAACATAAGGGCCCCTAGAACCTAGTTGGAACTATGGGTCAATTGGGGCTTTATAGAAGCTTAGGAAGTATACCCAGACCCAATCATGACCAGTCTTCTTAGACTGAGTCATGCCCATGGCCACTAGCATTTCATCTACATTCCTAACAAGGATTTCTGTGGCAATGTCTAGAAAAGATACTGCTAGGTGTTATTGAAATAGGCATACCATATTACCAAAATTTAAATTTGACTGATTTACGCTTCCCCTTCAAAATGTCAATATTTTATTTTGTGAATAATGTAAACCTTTAATGTTAAATAACTTAACATTTCTTCATCTGTTTAAGTAAACTTTAAACTTACCCTAAGATTTTGTTTTTTAAGACTGCCCACATCTTTCCTATAAGGAAATGTGCTAGACCAGAGGGTATAGCTCAGTGGTAGATCACATGTTTAGCATGCATGAGGCCTTGGGTTTGACCCTGAACATGGCGCGCGCACGCACACACACACACACACACACACACACACACACACTGTGTTTACAATATATATTTATTAGTTTTCAATTAAAAATAAAAAAATAAATGTGCTTATATTCCTATAAACTCTTCCTGTGCAGTAAAGATTCATGATTTTGATCTTCTTTTCTCTTTATCAGAAACAAAATTTCTAATAACGTAACCTAACAGCTAAACAACACTTGGGGGTGGGGAAAGGTCTAGATACCGCCATCATTTATTCAAAGTTTGTACGAATGGCCTCAATAACACTCACCATGCAATCATCTAGCCCTCTGACCTTAATGTACTTTCCTAATGGGTCACAGCCCCACTCTATCCCCATTGTAACAAAAGAATAGATCCAGCTTGAAAGAAGTTCCAGAAGGGGCCTTAATACCTTAATGATGGAATGAACCTCCACCAAATAGTTCACCCATGCCACTCCTCAGTCCCCTCTATATCTTAATTCAAAGAAAAAACTCAGAGATAAAAGAACCACTTACCCAAAGTCAGGAAGTCAGTCAATGGCAACTATATTGATTATTAAATTCAGGAGATTTTTTAAAATATTTATTTATTTTTAGTTTTAGGTGGACACAATATCTTTATTTTTATTATTTTTTTTTATGTTGTGCTGAGGATTGAACCCAGTGCCTCGTGCATTCCAGGCAAGTGCGCCACCATTTGAGCCACATCCCCAGCCCCAGGAGATTTTTTTTTAATCTAAGATTTTTTTCCTCAGTTTTGAAGAATAAAAGTTAATGGTGTTAGAAATGGATATTGAAAAATTTCTAGGATCAAAATGAGATGTTTCAAAATAAAATAGCCAATGTAAAGGGATTAAATTGTAATATGGATCTTCCCATTGCTAACAGAACCTTTTCTAGGAATAGCGTTAGTACTCTTATATCACCAATCAACTAATTGTCCCCATCTGTGAATCCTGACCAGCTGACCTTTTTGCTAACCCAAGAGTATTAATCATCCTATGCAGTGTTTTCCCCAGGGTCCTTCTAATTGAGGTCCTGATCCTCAAGGTGGCCCTCAACCATATCATTTCCCCAATCACTGGATAATAACTTCGCCTCTGAATAATACTCTTTTTCAATCTTTCTCTTCATTCTTCTATCACAAAGAACTGGATCATTATAATGAAGCTCAGGTCTGAAGAGTGGATTTCTCTCTGCGCTAACAACTTTAGTAACTGAGAATTTCCTAATCATAAGTCTCAAAAGGTGAATGCAGATATCTTGCCTCTCTCTTAAGGTATATTTAATCATATTTTACACTCATATTTTACAGATATATGACTGATGCATTATTATTATTATTATTATTATTATTATTATTACTATTATTATTATTAGGTACAGGGGACTGAAACAAGGGATGCTCTATCACTGAGCTATACCCCATAACCTTTTTATTTTTTGCATTTTTGAGATATATACATGCATGCCACACACATACATATTTTTGGCACTGGGGATTGAACCCAGAGGTGTTTTACTAAGAGCCACATCCCATCCCATTTTTAATTTATTTTATTCTGAGGTAGGATCTCACTAAGTTGCCCAGGCTGGTCTTGAACTTGTGATCCTCCTGTTTCAATCTCCTGAGTTGCTGGGATTATAGGCATTCACCACTACACTGGACATGAAATATTATTAAGTGAACACAAAAATAAATAATTTCTTGAGCCTAAAGTAAAAAGATCTAGTCAAGCCCCATAGTTACCACAACTTTATAATACACACAAATTTCTGGAATACATCAAGGGGAGAACTGTACTATTGCTTAAACCTACTTTTACTTATTTCTTTTATAAGAGATAGGTTCCAATACTCTTTAGAAAATTATAATCCATAATAAATGATATTTGCTTAGATCCCAGAGAAAGAACCAGGAAAGGGAGTCACATGGACAAATATCACTCATTCATTCTACCTGAGATGGGAAGGGAGATGGAGACAGAAAATTAGCCTGACAAATATAAAACCAGCCAAATTTTGAAAACAAACATGAGATTCATGCTAAGTACAGAATCTCTATAAATACTTATCTTCTGTCTTAACAGAGATTCACATTTTGACACTTCTTTAGTAAATGACAACAAAAATAATTAGAATCCCTTAAATATTTTGTAGGAGTAAAGAATATATTAGATTTCCTTTCTTTCCAGTTTTGAAACTAAAACATTTTTAATTTGTATGTAAAATACAATCGGCTTGTAGGAGTATAGATTTTTCTAGAAGAACTTGATGTAGAATGTCCATTAGAGTCTATTTATATGATTCTATTTTAATGTTTGTGGTTATGATGCTAACAGTAGTGACTGACGCATGACCATATAGCTATTCACGTCCAGAATGCTGTCGATAATAGGACCAAACAAACTGGACAGGATCTGGAGGAAACAATGAAATTTCTTCTGGGTAGTGGTGGAACATAATTTCTGCAGGCTTTAAAAATATTTTTATCCTGGAAAAGATAATTCATGCATTCCTTCATTCACTGAACACTGCTCACCTTCTAAAAACCAGACAATTTTAGGTTTTGGAAAAAATGCAATAAGCAAAGCAGAGTCTGGACCATCTTAAAACTTAAATTCTAATACGTTTTCTCTACAAGATGAAAAAAACTGTACAATGATTGGTCCTATGTCTTAATGGAGGGAAGACTAACTTACTAAGCTTTTATTTATATTGCAGCAAGAATATTTGAATGAATCCAAAGAATTTTCTAGTGTAGACCTTGGTAAAGCCTTAACTGAGTCCCTTAAAATTTTAGTTATAGGGGCTGGGGTTGTGGCTCAGCGGTAGAGCACTCACCTAGCATGTGCGACGTGCTGGGTTCGATCCTCAGCACCACATAACAATAAGTAAAATAAAGATATTTTAAAAATTAGTTATATAGAAAGAATAAACACCTTTTTTTTTCCTTTCCAAAGGGTTTAGATGACACGGCCCTACCCAGGCCACATACCTCCCTGTTTTCTTCAGACAGTATCTATACATAATGTGGAAAGTAAGGTTTCTAAAGAACTGGCAGGTGAAAAATGATTAACTTGGCATTCTTGATGGTGCATATAAACTGCTTTTGAAAAACTGTTTACATTTCACTGACGTATTTCAATGTTAGTGAACATTTATTTAGTGAACATTTATTTAGTCAGTCTTGGTAAGAGCCTAACTGTGTACATTTGAAGTAATGATTTGTCCTGCAGGTGACACATTTGATATTTCATTTCAACAAATTAGAGGTCCATGTTTTCATTTTATTTTTGTTTCTCCACCCACATCATCCATGGACATGCTTTTTTCAGAAAATTGCATTTCCTCCTCTAGGTATAAACAGTTTTAACTAGAAGTACGTGTAAGACCACAATTGCCAGGTTTGTGCAGGCCTCACAGAACTCTCTGTCACTCCGTGCCACATCAACAATTCAGTAGGGAGAGCCTAGTGTTAAAAATATCACGCACGGTGAAAAGATAGGCGGGGAACTTTGCAAAGCTTTACATCTGCTGTGCATTTTGTTTTCAAGCCTGTTTCTCTCTAAAGAATGTGGTCAAGCCCTAAAGTATTTAAGAAGAACCAAACAGAAAAACCATAAAATTGTAATGCTCAATTCATAGTAAGACTATGAAAAAGGCAATCAAGTAACTATAAAGAAAAGAGTTCAATCACATTTAGAGAAGAAATAATTATCCAAATAGCCCATTGATTGCTCCTAACTATTAGGACTTCTTGAGAAAACAAATTTCTAGGTTCTGTTGATAAATGAACTCATTCTGTTTTTTGTTGTTTTTGTTATTGTTGTTTAAGAAATATAATATTCCTTAGGTATTCATACATTTCAAGTTCTCAACCTAAATGCAAACATACTTTTTCTTTCCTAAATATAGAGAAATAAAATTTGTGTTGTTTCAGATCTAGATCTCAAAATATGTAAATCACATAGTTCCATTTGTAAATTATTGAAACTAATATTCCTATTATATTACTAACGTTATTAGATATGATTGCAATAAATTATTAGGAGAAAGTACAGAGAAAACTCATGACTTCCCCTGATCAATACAACATGAGGCCCCCAGGCAGGGAGAGAGAGATATAGAAAGAACAAAGAAAATAAAAGGAGGTGAAGGGTGGGGGGAAGACAGGAATTGGGGATGAACTTTATGCCAATGGGGGAATAAGAATATATTTCCATTCTTTCCTCATGACTAACAACATGGGAGGAGCCTGGGCAGAGGAGCAATTTTTCTGACCTGAGATTTTGAGTGTAGAAAGTTCTCTGGACTTTGCCTTCTCCTTTAGAATGCCAAGACTTCTCAGGTGCCTCATATGTTCATGTCTAGGAGTAGTCCAGCCTGCAGGGGAGGTCCACAGTGGTCCAGCACTCCCCTGCCTACATATTTAATTCTTATTAAGCCTGAGGTCAAAAGCTAGCAAAACCTGTTAGCCATATATCTACAGCCACAGTCTCCAATGAACTTATATTAGTAATGATATCCATCAGTTTGTCTGCTGTGACTTATTTTTCAATTAGTTTCTCATTCAGTTTGGTAGATTTGTTTATTGGGTTCTTTCAAGATTTCCGAGGAATCTAATTTTTTTTCCCATTGGCCTCAGGGACCACTGTATGACCCTAGAGTCTAGTTCCTCTATGACACAGATAGTAGTGAGACCTCTGTGCAGGGCCTCTTGCAATTTATCACCAGAAAGGATACAATTCCAAAAGGATAGGTGGATCCTAAAGTACTATTTTTTTCTCTTTCTTTCCTTCTTTCTTTTTCTCCCTCTCTCCCTCCCTGCCTCCCTCCCTCCTTCTCTTTTATTTTTTCCAGAACTGGCATTGAATCCATGAGCACTCTTCCCACTGAGCTACATTCCCAGCCTTTTCCTTTCTTTCTTTATTTTTTCTTTTTTTCTCCCTTTTCTTAAATTAAATGAAATTTAAAAATTTTTTTGACATGTGTCTTGTTAAATTGCCCAAGTTAGCCTAAAATTTGCAATTCTCCTGCCTCAACCTCTGGAGTTACTGGGATTACAGACATGTGCCACTGTGCCTGGCCCAACATGCTGTTCTTAACAATATTATTGATTATTTTTATCAATAGAATCACAAAGAATGAATAAGTCACAGAATGACAGAATATATACATTGTTTATAAGGGCTTCAACTCTCAAAATTTTTATTTTTCTCATATTTGCCATAACCCAATTTCCCCTTCAAATTGCATGTTCTTTGCCTGTCTATAAATAAAAATGCCCTGGAGATTAAACACTACATGAATATAAGATGGAACAGATGATGTGCTGGATAACCCCCTGCCCCCTAGAAAATCCAGGAAGGTGCTTTTGGAATACTGTATGTTTTTCATACAATATTGTTTTTCATAAGGCCAAAGTTGTGTTACATGCTTTATAATATGAGTATTCTTCAGGAACCTAATCTGTACTGTGGCTAATGCTATAAAATAGTATAATATTCTGCGGCAAGATCCATGGAAACTGCTAAGCTCCTGTGTGAATCTGCTTGTAATTCAATATGTGTCTTACCAGGTTATCATTTGCTGCCACCTAGACCCTCCTGCTTGCTTTATTTGCAACTCCCCACTGATAAAATTAATGAATTTGGATCATGTTCACATGGGCTTGTGAACCAGCATCAAATCAAGGCATAAATATGTTTCTCAATGACATGGTACGGTCACAAAATGGTGACACTTTCAAGAGTCAAATTTTTTATACATTTTCATTAA
Organism: Marmota flaviventris; assembly: GCF_047511675.1. Lineage (NCBI taxonomy): Eukaryota > Metazoa > Chordata > Mammalia > Rodentia > Sciuridae > Marmota > Marmota flaviventris. The sequence goes on along the minus strand of NC_092508.1, from coordinate 50,487,682 downwards.
TTAGTTTATAAAAGTTCTTTATTATATATATAATAAAGTTATATAGTTATTTGTTATATATAATAAAGTTTATTATATATATATATAATTAATTGTGTATATAATAAAGCTCTTTATTATATATATGATGAATCCTTAATTGATCTCTTGAAATTTCTTTTATTTAAAAACATATGTATTTATTAGACAAAAATAAAATAAAAATAAAAACTCCAAAGAAGATGGTCATTAGCATTAATGCATTTTAAAATCCTTTATTATTAGGAGGATTATTTGCTTGTCTAATTATTGACATTAGACTATTAGGTTAAATGTGTCCTTTAAATTTCATCTATTTTATGTTCTGTACTTATTCTTAGGTCAATGCTATATATGCATATTAAATCATTAAAAGACAGAAACAATTTACGCAATTTTATTACTGAATCAATATGCTCATAAAGACATTAGACTAATTAAGAACAAAAAGCTGAATTTTGTTGCATGGTTGTTTTGCTGGTAATGTTAGGGTTTTCCAAAACTATTTTCAATGATAATAGAAAATATTATGAAATATTTGTAGCTTAAATCACTCTATTTGATCAGAAGTATGTGTTAATTGCATCACTGATAATAATAAGTTAAAGAGGAAGGAGAAAAAAAGCAGGACATGGAGATATGTATAGAAACTACCTAAGGCAGGGAATCAGTTTGCAGTAGTAGCAGGGAGAAGAAAACAGCCTTCCCAGGCCCTTTCATCAGCTAAATATCAACTTGACCTCTATCCTTCCTCCTAGCTCTTGATGAGATGGTCCTGATTTGACAATTACATCACTATAAGATTCAAATTAGATTCCTAGTCTCATTAACATAGACTCTAGGAGAAAGAATAATGCAATCAACTCTAGCTAAGATGTGATGACCATGGCCTTCATCTATGTGGCACAGCTTGCCGAGAAGGAAGAAGGCTTTGCAACTGACTTTCGATTAAAACATGAGCAAAAGACCAATTCTTTAGTAAGGCATTCTATTCTAAGTAAAAAGGTCCAGCAACAAATTTCAAATCTAATTGACTGGTATAAAGTAAGCTAAGAAAAACTTTAAAGAATCAGGCTTTTCTTTGCAATTTGATACTTTTCTAATTTAAAATTGAAGACTATATAATAACTGATTCCCATGAAATATTGCCCAGAAACCCCAAAAATATTACATCGACTTTAAAATTCTCCTAGACTACCATTTTGTTTCAACAGGCATATGGAGCCACAAATTTAGTTTGTTTTGTGTATTTGATGATTTTTGATAAAAGTATGCTAGGCAGTGTTGTTTTTTCCCAAATATTAATATAAATATTAATCAAATGCCTAAACTCAAAACCTAATGACTACCAAAATTAAAGATTTCTTAGTGTAGGGGCTAGGGATATATCTCAGAGGCAGAGCAGTTGCCCAGCACACATAAGGCCCAGGGTTTGATTCTCCAGCACTGGAGGAAAGAGAGAGAGAGAGAGAGAGAGAGAGAGAGAGAGAGTGAGAGAGATAGATGATTCCTTAGTATGAAGTTTTGAAATGTTCTAGAAATTTCAACTTCTTCCTAAAAAAAGTGAGGGTTTTTTTTTAAACCAAATTTAATGTTGCTGTACTTACCCAACATGAAATGGATAATTTAGGGATTATATCCCTAAACATTAAGAAAACAAACAAATAAAAAATTTAGATAAATTATAGCAATAGTTTTGGAACTCATTCATTTCATTTTGGCTTTGTGGGGCAGCAAAGACATGAAGTAAACATTGAAATATGTGTAAACAGGGTTTATCTGTTTTATTAGAGCAATTATAACACTTCAGATACATTCTGATGTTCTACTTTTGCAAAGAAAATCTAATGTTTTTAACAGTGGAATAAAAAATGTCTTGACCAGAAAAGTCATAAAACTACCTATCCCAACAAATGCCTTATGCTTCTTTCCTGTCCAGTGCAAACCATCACTTGTTATTAGAATAAAATTATAAAACTAAATCACTTTAGCACTAGTCTTCTCTGTAAGCCACTTACTATCTGTGAGGATGAGCACATGGACAATTTCAGCCCCATGACTGATTGCAACCAGAACAGTTTGACCTTATTTAACAAAGTGTTTGGACATTCCTTTCTGCTCTGAGGCACACCGGTGCAAGGGAACAGCTAAATAAAGTTAAACCCACGCTTTGAGGTTATAAAGAGTGCATGTGATGAGACACACACTTAAATGACATTTTCCTGCCAGAAGGTGTTCCAATCATAGCATAACATGATGTAAGCACAAACCAAAGACCTCTGGAGAAGGCAAGAACCAAGTTCCATCCATCCTGTGTCCTCAGTATGGAATCTTTGAGTAACTACACATATTTATTGGATCCGGTGTGATATTTCTATACATGTATGCAATGTTTAACTAAATCAGAATGAGCAACATTTCCTTCTCTTTCTCATTTCTTTGTGTTTCTAGACTTTGAGGTTTTCTCTTCTAGATCTTCTTAAAATATATATTAGGTTATTGTGAACGATGGTATCCCAACTGTGCCATAGACCAGCAGAACTTGTTCCTTCTATTTAACTGCATTTTGGAATGAGGATTCCAGTTAGAATAGCTATTATCAAAAAAAACATAAAATAACAAATAGTGGGGAAGTTGTGGGGAAAAGGGAACTCTTACACACTGGTGGCAGATGTAAATTAATACACCCATTAATGGAGAACACTATGGAGGTTCCTCAAAAACTTAAAAATAAGCCAGGCAATGTGGTGCACAGCTATAATCCCAGCGATTTGGGAGGCTGAAGCAAGAGGATCACATGTCTGAGAACAGCCTGGGCAATTTAGCAAGACCCTGTCTCGAAATAAAAGGAACTGGGGTTGTAGTTCAGTGGTAGAATGCACCCACGTTCAACCCCCAGAATTGAAGAAAAAAAAAAAAGTTCTACCATATGATCCAGCTACCCCACTTCTGAGTGCACATATTCAAAGGAAATGAAATCAGCATACTGGACTGGAGATCCCTGCACTCCCAGGTTTGTTGCAGTACTATTCACAATAGCCAAGATATAGAATCAATCTAGGTGCTGACAGATGAATGGATAAAGAAAATGCGGTGAATATTCATAATGGGATATTATTCTGTCATTTAAAAATAATAAAATCCTGTCATCTGTGGTAAAGTGGATAGATGTGGAGGATATTATAAGTGAAATAAATCAGACACAGGAAGAGGGAGGCTGAGTAATGGGCAGCATGGGACCATATGTACTTGATGTTTGAAAATGTGGATTATGGGAATTAATCAATTAGTGAGTAAATGAAAAATTAAATAGAATATTTATCCTTTTTATTTTAGTGTTACAACTTTTCTTTAAGAATATTTCGAAGACTGGGGTTGTGGCTCAGTGGTAGAGCGCTTGCCAAGCACTTATGAGGCACTGGGTTTGATCCTCAGCACCGCATAAGAATAAAGAAGTTATTTTTAAAAAGACTATTTTGATATAAAATTTAAAATTTCACTTTTCCCTAGTGAGATTAAATTCAACTCCAGTGGGATGAAAGGAAAAAAGAAGTTAGACCTTGGAAGTAAGCCGCCATGCCCCTCATATCCAAAGCTTCATGGAGGTTCTGGAAGGTCAGGGGGGCTGCTCAATCATTATCTTCAGCATGAGAAGGTTCTCAGAGGTCTGGTGCCCAGCATTCTCCACACACATTTCTTGAAAGATGCACAAGAAGTGGGTTCTACCCTTTGAAGTTTTAGTAACAGCCCTTTGAGTTTAGGTCCCAGGACCACTAGACCCCTGACATTGTCCCACCACTTAGGCCATGCTTCCCTCCCTAACTACCATAGCTTCCCCTGGTCTTGGGCTGACCACTCCCCTCCACTGAGCCCACCATTCTTCTGTCCAAGGCAACAGGAGGTTGTTTCCCAATACATAGCCTCTGCTCCAACCACCTTGACACATAAGAATGAACTTCAGGACTCTTTCCTAGCCTTGGCTTCCTGCAGTGTCTATACCTCTTTAGTACTTTATCATTAATTAGATCAACCTGGGTAGATCTCTGATGCCTCACATCAAAGGAACATGTAATTTTTTTTTTTTTTTTTTTTTTGGTGTTAGAGGTTGAACCCAGGGATGCTTTGCCACTGAGCCACATTCCCAGATCTTCTTATTTTTTTAATTTCGGGACAGGGTCTCCCTAAGTTGCTTAGGACCTAAGTTGCTGAGGTTGGCCTTGAACTGAGATCCTCCTGACTCAGAGGATATTTTGTATGCCCCTCACCATTCTTCTCCCTACTCCTCCTTATTATTATTTTCCCCAGCACTGGGGATTAAACCCAGGGCATTGTACATGCCAGACAAGTGCTCTACCACCAAGCTACATTCCCAGCCTCTTTAAAATTAAAAAAAAAAACTTCTTCTTTTTTTTTTTTTAATTTAGAGACAAGTTCTCACTAAGTTGCTGAAGTCGTCCTCAAATTCACAACCCTCCTGCCTCAGGCCCCTAAGCAGCTGGGATTACAGGCACACACCTCCACATCCACCCAGCTGTCTCATTCTTTACAGTATACTGTTCTCATAGCAAATTATTAGTATTTGTAATCTAAATGAGAATTGATAATTCTCTATTCTGTAAAATCTGCTACAAGCCAGCATGCCGAGGTTGGCAGTGACTGGCATAAAATCTTTTGGGTGATGTGGCAATGCATCAGGAAACCATCCCCTTTTTATGGTAACATAAAAACAGATCTAGAAAACAAAGCTTAAAAAATTCCAAAATCTAAACACCTTCAGAAAAGAATATCCCATAACTTCCGTCAGCAAAGATTTAAGTCAGTTTCCTCAATTTACAATTTACGTATTCTGCCTTTCCTGGAATATTCTGATCATTACTAAGACTTCTGTGCATGCCCAAACCTGTGTCTTCCTTTTTTGCAACAGATCAGTGTTTCCCTGACTTATTTCTTGGTCACAAACTCAATTTCATCCACCATCTTTGAAGATAAGTATCCAAGTGATTTTCATCTAACATGTTATAAGGAGAATTTTTACAGGATAATTAAGAGAAACAACCTGGATAGCCAACATGGAGAGATTACAAAGTTGGAAAACTGCTCAGACTTGTACTCTTGAGATCTGCACCTCTGACTCACCTCTGGAATGGCCTCCTAGGATTTTAGTCTTCTGTTAGTCTGCTGTTGTCCCTCCCCATCATTAGAGAAGGCACCAATTCTCTGTGTAACCTTGAGCAAGGGTCTTACCCTTTGTCAGCCTGGATTTCCTCACCCCCAAATGTCAATAATAACAATACTTGACCTTCACGGATATTGTCAAGAATAAATAAGTTAATATGTATAAACCCTTAAAACAGTGGCTGGCACATAGTAAAGCATAACAAATGTTAGCTACTATTTTTATTTGTTCTTGAAAGCATTTCTTCCCATGCTAAAGAAAAATCCTACATTCCTTTGTCACATGGGCATGTGGCCTATCTAAGCATCCCAGGTTTCATGGTACCCAAAGCACAAGGCCTCTGCTCTACCCAGACACAACCTAAGCATTTCTCCCATATTACTTATATTTTCTCATCAAAGATATAATTGCCATCTTCCTCTGTAGAAGAGCTTCTTACCTCCTTTTGAAATCCAGAGAATCACCTACAGGTTTTCCCCATATAATAATAGTTCTGGTGGCTGTCAGTGAGGCAATTCTGACTTTGAATGAGACAGCTTGCCTGGTGGTACCCTTCTTTCCTGATAAGCCCATCATCATAGTTTCTACCTATGGTGTATAGAAGGATTTCCACATCTACATTAGAAATTTTCACCCCTGATTTTTCATTGTTTACTTCTTCTGAACTAGAAGGTGCAGGCAGATCCATGACCTATGCTCCATCTAAGTGGGGGTCAAGTTGGTTCTGGTTATCCACCTTGGCATGAGATTCTAGAAAAGCCCTGTTAACTCAGCCCTTTCAGTCACATGTTACCATTCTGGATGGAGAGAATTTTGCATCTGGTTTAAAATATGAAAAACACAAATTTATCTGTCTTTATGAAAATGATGAAAAGCAGAAGAGACGTTGAATCCATAGGTTCTAGCAATAGTGAAGATAGATCTTTGAGGGTTAAGAATTCTATAATGCCCTCTTTCATATGAAATGCCCTAAGCTGCAGTATGCTCAAGGATGGACATGTACAAGATTGTTTAGAATCCCCAATGTGCTGGGCATGGTGGTACACGCCTATAATCCCAGGGGCTGGGAAGGCTGAGACAGGACAAATTTAAGGCCAGCCTCAGTAAATTGATGAGACCCTGTCTCAAGATAAAAATTAAAAAGGGCTAGGGATGTAGCATCCCTGAGTTCAATTCCCAGCATTAATCATAATAATAATAAGCCAAATGTACCCAACCTTACAGAAAAATGGCTCAAGTAGACACAAGAAAGACAAAGAGCATGCCACCTCTGCCTCTGTGACACACAAGAACCCCTCCTGCTGTGCAGATGCACATTCCATGCACACACGCACACACACACACTGGCATGCCTTCCAGACCTCATACTCCCACAGTGGTCTCTTTGGCATTTGAATTGCTGCTTGCTGAACCTCAGTGAATCATTCCCAGAATGCCCTCCTTCCAGTGGAATAAATTGGACCAACTGGTGGTCTCCATGTAACTGTTTTCACTTCTTCCAACACACACACACACACACACACACACACACAATATATATATATATATATATATATATATATATATATATATATATATATATATATATATATATCTCTTCCTAGGAACTGAATATACTAATATTGTTCAATCTATTCAATTGTTTTTCTTCCAAACAAGTGATCTAACATAATTATTACTAGAACAACCTATTAGTGAAGAAGAATGAGAACAATTATTTTCCTGATAAAATAGATCAATTGTCCTAATAGTGGCAACTTTTTCAACTTAATAGGATAAAGTCAAGTGACCTTGATACAGCACAAATACATGTGCCATCACATGTACAATTTCTTATAACCCACCCCCCCTTCTCCATTGTCTCTTCTTGAGTTGTATCTGATTTTATTACCAGTTTTCATTTGAATCCACCAGAGTGTGGGATGTTTATTGGTCAGAACTCATTTGCTTCTGAGAGTCTCATAAGAAGAGACATGGCAAGTAAAGAACTCGACCACACAAACTACGATGGTGGAGAATGGAAGAGAATGAATCAGTTATTACTTATTGAATGCATTTACATGCAAGTATCTTTGCCAAAACAAAATGTATTACACACAGCCTTGTCACTAAGGAGTCTATGCTTTTGTAATAAAGATAAGGAGCATACTACTTGGCCAGCAAGCAAACTGGGTAGAAGCAAGCAGGGATAGAATGTCTGGGACACAGGGCTGAAAACTGAGCCCTATTCAGGATATGTGTATGCAACTTACTTTCTTAAATAAATTTACCAAATGAGCTTGAAATATATAAACAGTGGGACAACAAGATGTTTTTTCCTTAACAGCTGGCACCATAATTCTTGGAAAGGAAACTTTCTGTTTCGGAAATGTTTTTGTAAATGCCTCAGATGGATACCAGAGCTAAAGGTGTGTGGCAGAAGATAAAGAAAAGACAAGCAAGAGAGGAGGGCCAAGCCACCCAGTGACAGGCCAGAGAACAAAATGGCTAGCCGTTTCTTGCTAGGCATTGTTAAATGCTTTTCATGGTTTATCTCATTTAACCCTCACAACAACCCCATGAACTAAGTATTATTATTCAGTATCATTTTATAAAATACTTTCACCATGGCACTTTCAACATTGGAAATACAGGATATTTGATTTTTACACTGACATGTCTATGACATAAATCCTGCCATCTTCCTAAAACTCCTGTCAAATTTCCACATACAAATAAATGTCTTTTTACAAGTAAATTTTTGTATGTATGGAAATTAAACAAAAATTACTGAGTGACATGACAGGGCTGAAGTAGCACACTATCCCTTTTTGCTGATGACATGATTGTATATTTAGAAGACCCCCCCCCCAAAAAAAAAAAAAACTCCACCAGAAAACTTCTAGAACTCAGAAATGAATCAGCAAAGTAGCAAGATATAAAATTAACACCCATAAATTAATTGCATTCCTATACATCAGTGATGAATCAACTGAAAGAGAAATTAAGGAAAAGTATTCCATTCACAATAGCCTCAAAAAATAAAATATTTGGGAATTAATTTAACAAAAGAGGAGGAAGACCTCTACAATAAAAGCTAACGAACACTAAAGAAAGGAATTGAAGAAGACCTTAAAAGATGGAAAGATCTCCCACGTTCTTGGATAGGCAGGATTAATATTGTCAAAATGGCCATACTACCAAAAGTGATATACAGATTTAATGCAATTCCTATTAAGTTTCTGATGATGATCTTCATAGAAATAGAACAGCAGTCATGAAATTCATTTGGAAAAATAAGAGACTCAGAATAGCCAAAACAATCTTCAGCAAGAAAAGTGAAGCAGAAGGCATCACAATACCAGACCTTAAATTAGCTATAGTAACAAAACAGCATGATATTGGCACCAAAACAGACATGAAGATCAAAGGTACAGAATAGAAAACACAGAGACAAATCCACATACATACAGTTATCTCATACTAGACAAAAGTACTATAAACATACATTGGAGAAAAGATAGCCTCTTCAACAAATGGTACTGAGAAAACTAGAAGAAATACATGTGCAATAAAATGAAATTAGACCCCTATCTTTCACTCTGCACAAAACTCAACTTTAAGTGGATCAAAGAACTAGGCATTAGACCAGAGATCCTGCACCTGCTAGAAAGAAAAACAGGCCCAAATCTCCATCATGTTGGCTTAGGAACTGACTTCCTCAACAAAAAGTAAAATCAAGAATCAATAAATAGGATGGAACCAAACTAAAAAGCTTCTTCACAGCAAAGGAAACAATCAAGAACATAAAGAGAGAACCTGCATAATAGGATAAAATCTTTGTCACTTGTGCTTCAGATACAGCGCTAATCTCCAGGATATATAAAGAATTCAAAAAATGGGCTGGGGCTGGGACTCAGCAGTAGTGCACTTGCCTGGCATGTGTGAGGCACTGGGTTCGTTCCTCAGCACCACATATAAATAAATAAAATAAAGGTCTATCAACAACTAAAAAAAATAAAAATAAAAAAATAACTCAAAAAACTAACACAAAATAAAACAAATCAACAAATGGTAAAGGCATTGAATAGACACTTCAGAAGTAATAAAAATGGTGAACAAATATATGAAAAACTGTTCAACATCTCTAGCAATCAGAGAAATGGAAATTAAAACTACACTGAGATTTCTTCTCACTACAGTCAGATTGGCAATGATCAAGAATACAAATAACAGTAAACATTGGCACGGATGATTCACTCCTAGTAAGACTGCAAATTGGTACAACTACTCTGGAAAGTAGTATTGAGATTCCTCCAAAAACTTGGAATTGTATATACAGTTGTCCCACTCCACCGTATATACCCAAAGAACTTAAAAACAGTATACTAAAGTGATGCAGCCACATTAATGTTTAAGGCAGCTCAATTCATAATAGCTAAGCTATGGAACCAGCCCAGGTGCCCTTCAATGATGAATGCATAAAGAAAAAGTGGCATATATACACAATGGAATATTACTCAGTCATAAAGAAGAATGAAATTATGGTATTTGCCAGTAAATGGATGAAACTGGAGGCTATCATGCTAAGTGAAAAAAGCCAATCCCCAAAATCCAAAGGCCAAATGTTCTCTCTGATATATGGATTCTGATTCACAATAGGCAGGGGCAAGGAAGGAGTGGAGTTCACTAGATTGGACAGGGGAGAATGGGGGGAAGGCAGAGAGGATGAGAATGGGAAAAACAGTAGAATGAATAGGACATAACTTTCCTATATATGAATACATGACCAATGTAACTCCACATCATGTACAACCACAAGAATGGGATGTATGTATGATATGTCAAAATACATTCTACTGTTATGTATAACTAAAAAAAATTTTTAAAATCTCTTAACAAATATAATTTGGCAGATGTGAGAGACTGGAGCCATAGGTGATCCCAATCTTAAGCTCCTCAGGAATCCATAACATTGATTGGAAAGGCATTGAATTAGCACAGTTGGTAGAATGGTGTTTGACTTTTTTCTTTTTTTTTCTTTTCAGTATTAGGGATTGAACTGAAGGCCACATGCACACTATGCAAGCACTCCACCACTGAGCTATATCCCAGCCATTTTCATTTTTTTATTATGAGACAGAGTCTCACTACATTGCCAGGCTGGACTTAAACTTGCAATCTTCCTGCTTCAGCCTCCTTTGTCAGTAGCTAGGATCACAGCCTGTGCCTATGTGCCCCACCTGATACTTGACTCTTAAGGGTGAAAAGTAACCTCCAGTAACTCCTAGCAGAATCAACATACTTAATGGACTCCCAAATAATCTCCTATTACAGCATTATACTAAAAACAGCCTTTTTTCAGTATCATAAACTGTGTCAAGTGCTTAAGATATACTGTGTTATTTAATAATCACAAAAACAGTTGTAAGTCAGTAATAACAAAAAGCTGGTAAACAGTGGAGCTGCATATGAGTTCAGGGCTCTCAGACCCCTGACCCAGTTCATTCAATAGCACCCACTCTAGGGGCAGCATTCCCTTTCACCACCTAAAGCTGAAGGCCAACCTGAACTAAGGTTCCCCTCCATTATATATTTACCTGTTCATAGCAACATTTCACTGGAGATCAAGTGAGTCAATATAAGAAATCATAATTAGAAGTAGGTTCTTTCTCCCCCATTGGACCAGGATATGGAAATTTCCATGGGCCCAAACCAAAAGGAGAAGAGAAAAAAGAGCAAGTAAGTATTAAAATTTATATAAGAGAGAACATAAAAGAACATTTCACAGAGGAGAATGTTAAAGACAGTGAACAGAGAAAGTGCATATGGCAACAGGGGCAGACATAGCTTTGGGGTGAGGAGACCCTGGGAAGCTAACCACTACACAGACCAAACCTATCCTATCATAAATGCTCTCTTTACATACTGCATTTCCATATACCCTTGATATTCTACATCAGTCCAATGCATATTATTCCATTTCACAATAATTCCTGGAGCAAATCTATCTTTAAACCTGTAGCATTGGTATCACATAGTTTATATAGCAACCCCTTTTATGCTAGTGCCTCTTAGATGCAGACAGTTTGTTTTAAGAGGCTATTAAATACCACAGGTTAAGGGCTGGGGTTGTGACTCAGAGGAAAAGTGCTTGCCTAGCATGCATGAGGCACTGAGTTCAATTCCCAGCACCACATAAAAACTAAATAAAGGTGTTGTGTCCACAATTTAAAGCTATTTTTTTTCCAGTATTTTGTGTTTAGAAGAATCCATTTTGTAACTATTCTCAGAAATTTTAATCTACATTTTGATTAGTTAATTCTATTTTAAAGGATAGTTTGATGTTGAAGAATTTATTTTAGTTTCTTTGGGGGGGGGGACTACCGGGGAATGAATTCAGGGGCACTCGACGACTGAGCCGCATCCCCAGCCCTATTTTGAATTTTATTTAGAGACAGGGTCTCACTGAGTTGCTTAGTGCCTCCCTTTTGAGGAGACTGGCTTTGAACTTGCCATCCTCCTGCCTCAGCCTCCCGAGCCCCTGGGATTATAAACGTATACCACCGCACCCAGCCTTATTTCGGTTTCTTTTTACAAGTTTCTTCTAAAACCCATTTTCTCCTGGTAACAAGAAGTTGTCCTACACTAAACTCTCACATATTAGAATTTGTTTTGAAACCCTGAACTGATGAAATTCCTAAACAATGGGATAAAATTAACCATACCACCCTTAACTAAAATAACAGCTTTTTCTGATTATATAGTTAAGTGAAATGTTGGCGATATAGCTAAAGGAAAGAAACCTAATTGGGTAGTCTTCTGACCAAAGAGTCTATTCTTGTTCTTCACTCAACTAATCTTCGTTTCCTATTTCAGCCAAATATTGAGGATCCTACAATAAATCAAGCATAAACGACCCTTTTCACTCCCCTTCCTAATATAGAAGACATGGTTAAGTGCCTGTCTGTGGAGCACTTTGAACTCTTCAGATAAAAAACAGTCCATAAAAACTAAAAGCAACGTTTGGCATGAGGCGGGGAAGCAGGCCCGGTGACACCCTGCTGGAGGAGGTGGAAACAGGAACAGATTGTCTGGAGAACAAAGTGTCACTGACTGAGAAAAGCTTGCAGTCTTAACTCATGACTCCACTTCTGAGAAATTATCCTGATAAACGGCAGGGGTTTGGGATACAGTATATGGGCTACTATGCATTAAAGCATTAAAAATGACTAAACAGAGCACACAGTAGGAAAAGGAATGACATGAGAAAATGTTTGTAATTTGTTAAATTTTTTTAAAATCCATCAAGCCGTGGGTACTATATGATCTCATGTAAATACATGTGCATATAGCTACTGAGACAGATGAGAAAGGATATAGGTGTAGGAGTAGATGCAGATATAATTGTAGATATAAATGTAGATACAGACCTACATAGAACTCTATAGTATATGTATTAATACAATCACACACACATATGTATATGGTTAAATGTATAACATCCCATATAGCATGCTATCACATACAGATGTGGAAAGTAAACTTTAAAAAGACTGAATAATAAGATTTGGGATGATTTTAACATTTTTATTGTTTTGTTTTTCTGTATTTTTCCTGAATAAACATGGATTTTCCTCAATAAGATAAAATATAAAAACAAGTAATGCTTGTTTTTTTCCAATATACAAGTATTACTTTATTAGATGAAAAAAATCATTTAAGTGACTATCTCTAGGGGAGAAAAAATAACATATACAAACCAATTAGTAGACTATAGAAAAAAAGTAAATTATTATGGATATTTTTATGTGCTTATGCTTTTCAGTCCCCAATTTTACAAATGTGCCCTTTGGGTTTGTTGCAGGCAGAGCTGAATCTCCAGTGCCACAAGAGCTGATGATTACAGTCTTGGCCTGAAAATTACTTGGGGACAACTGCACTAGCCGCTTTGCTCTCCTAGGACTTCTTGAGGTGTATCTGACTTTTCACACCAATTCTAGGGCATGAAACCCCCCATCATCAGAAACATGATTGAAAAGTCACTTAAGAATGGTCACTTTAATGTATTCTTTTGGGAAACATCTTCAATTTTTCCAATTTTCAATGTAAACAGGAATCTAATTTTAGACAGTACCTTTATATGGCAAGCAAAATGGGATCCAGTGTATCAGGCCAAGGACTGGGTAGCACAGGGAACAGGAAAATTTGTTTTGGCATCCAATTGCTTCTTGCTTTATCCATCTGAGACTGTCTTCTCCGTTTAATAACAAAGAAGGAAATACGGTTGCCTCCTCTAGGGAATATCACCTTAGAGCTGAATGTTTCTGGTAAAATTGTCTCTGTAGAAAGTCAGCACTTACGTAAAATGTTTTAAAGAAATAAATATGGAAACTTTCTTTTTCAGCTCTTATGTAAAATGTTTTAAAGAAATAAATACGGAAACTTTCTTTTTCAGCTCTAGAAAAGTGGGATTCAACCAGATACATGATACAAGACATAGATGCTGTACCTGAAACATACAGACAGAAGCAATTACTGAGTCCTTGTTTTCCATTCTCACTCAAACCACATGAGTCTTTAGAAAACAGCACGTGGATTAGAAATGCATATAGCTGAGAATTTCAACATGAGGTCTCACTGAAGGAAATCCTTCTTTGTTCTTTAATTTTCTTGAATTTGGCTTATGGCCCAGAAAATAAGACTGTTTCTTCTTTCTGTTCTTTTTTAAAAGTTAGCTTTCTGGTGACTGTATTTAAAAGATAACTCTGATGACATTCTCTTGCATGGATTACAAAAGACAGAAGAGGGCATTATTTAGGGCAGTTGATGTCCCTCTCCTCTCCCTAATGTCCAACTCCATGGATTAGAGACTTCTTGAAAGACTGCTAAACTAATAAACCATATTTCTGGAAGATTTTCTAGTTTTTAGGTCACCAAACTTTTTTCTTTCCAAACTAATAAAATATAAAATGTCCTTGTTGTCTAATCTGCTCACTAGGACACCCTATTGCATATAACCTTTCACATACTCAGGGTCAGATGCCTCCTTTCTCTTCATTTCAATATCACAGTGATTAACTGCTACCTACAGTGCAGACACAAGCTACTATTACAAAGGGGGGTTAAATGCAAAAAAACAGGTTATTATTCAGCAGAGGCTATTTAGTAATACATAATTTACAATTTAATTTACTTATTTTCTCCCCAAAATTATGTGACTATTGCAAACACCATAAAACATATCCACTTACAGTAATAAAAGTGGGATTTATTGTACATTTCCTGTTTCCGCTGAATTCTTGTTATAGTTCCCACAGGTAGACAAAACACAAGAGAATTTTGATGTCCTTTAATAATTGCTTGAACTGAATTTAGACAGTAGAAAGGGAAGGGGAATAGTATTTTTCAGCTTGGGATATTTTATTGTTGCTTTACTTGTTTTTGCTCATTATTATTGTTACCCTCTGTATGTTGTGGAATCTCTGGTTTGTATTTCTGAGTTGACATTTAATTGTTTTGTCTTAAAAAAAATGACTGTGAGCTTTCTCAAGGAAAAAAATACCCAGCTCACTTGTTAAATTTTACATTATCTAAAACTATAACATCAAAGCTAGATCTCCCCCGTTAGGTTTTAGGCCATTTCCTTAGCAATGTACACTTGCTTCTTAAAAAATAACAAATAATAATAATAAAATCATTTTCCCAAGCACCTCGGCCTAAAGTTACAGCTGTATTTGGTTACACTTTGGATGGGAAATAGGCCGGTTGCTTTTCTTCTTGGCCTTCAAGCTTTGCTCCTGAATCCTTTCCACACACACAACTCTTATTTCAAAGCAAAGCCCCACCAGGAGACTGGAAGACAAGACTGTGAGAGAAGGAAGTTATGTTAATTTCCCACCCCCAAAGACATCAGTGAGTATTTTAAATACTTGGGGGGGGGGGTGTCAAAATAGAGGCTACAGCTAGATGGATTTCAAGTTTTGTTATTTTGAACAATTCTGCAGGCTCTCCCTCTTCCCCGATCACCAGTAACTTACTTAGTCAAAGAAACAGTAGAGCTGCTTAAGGAGCACATCCAGGCTCCATGTGGCAGCCTGGGCCATGCTAACTAATGATATTATCGGCTGCTGTTTCTGGCTGCAGTGCAGCTAGGATTTTATGTTTGGGGGGATCTGTGTCCCCGCAATTCACCCATGTATTTTCTCAAACTCTGGAAGAACATTGCCTCTTAAACATGAATGATTGCAGAAAAAGGAAACAGGGAACTCTAGAAAAAGAAGCAATCTTTTAAAATGTCTACACATTTGCAGATGATAAAATACAGACTCTGGCCTTTCTTAATTGGGAGTTATTAATGGAGAAAACTTTGAAGAAGAAAGGGTACACATTGAATGAAATCCAGTCCACGGCAAACATTTTTATTAAACAAACATTTTACACAGATCCTACAATTCAACAATTCTTAAGCTTTTCCACATCCCTGTTTCAAATATAATGAGCAACATGAATTTTTAAAATCTAATGAACAATATGGACTATTTCCCCCAGGAAAAATCACATGTATATAAATATAAAACTTAATCTCAAACTTGCTTAAAAGGAGATCTGACCCCTCATCCATGCCAGGTTAGCAGTCCTGGTTTCAATCCCAGGTTGAATATCAGTGGTCTGGGCTCCTTGCCACCCTGCCTCCAGCCTGTGTGTGTGAAAGGAGCACAGTCCTAAGTCAGGGACACAGGTCCTGGCAGTGCAATTACCAAGCAGCACTGTCAGAAATGTCTTGCACATCCCTTTGTGTTGACTCAAGAAAGTGTGAGAATGAAATTTTTGGAAGAAAAGAAGAAAAAAAAAAAAAAAAACATATGCTGGCTGGGAACCAAGAGTTCAGACAGATTTTAAAATTTGCTTCTCCTGTTTGTGTAACCTCTCCAGAGCCAGTTCTTGTGTAAAATGAAGGAATTGCCAGACTATGAAGGCTAAGGTTCCCTCTGGTCATAAATTATGTGAACAGATTAGCTATTCAGACCTTTGCCATGTTTCTCCAGCCTGGACCCAGTCTTTACCAATTGCCAGTTGTATTACAGGGCAAATGACTGGAACTTTCTGAACTCACTTTTTCACCTGTTTTCAGGTGGATCTAATTATAATGGATACAATTATATATAAATATATATGGATATAATTATAATGAATGGAAGGCAATTAGCAGAGTACTTGACAAAGTGTTTGAGGAATAACTATAATTTTTGTAAAAAGCCAAGTGTCTTCCCCTCCATTCTTATACCCCAAATAATAAGCAATGATTTAAAAGCAAAGAATAAAGTATCAAAGTTCTTGAAATGACATGAAAAGCTTATTAATCTTAGAAAACTGAGTACAGTTTGTCTACATAAATATTTAAAAGTTCTGTATGGCTACAACAATGTATAAAACCAGGCATGGCCAGGCGTGGTGGGGAACACCTATAATCCCAGCGACTCAGAAGGCTGAGACAGAAGGATCACAAGTTCAAAGCCAGCCTCAGCAAGTGAGGCGCTAAGCAACTCAGCGAGACCCTGTCTCTAAATAAAATATAAAATAGAGCTGGGGATGTGGCTCAGTAGTCAAGTGCTCCTGAGTTCAATACCTGGTCCCCCCCCAAAAACAAAAAAAGAGGCGTGGTGGTAAAATCCCCGTTACTCAGGTGGTTGAGGTAGAAGGAATGCAAGTTCAAGTCTGGCCTCAGCAACTTTGTTGAGAGCCACAGCCGAAGGGGCCCCAGCAAACTTCCAGCTGCCAGCAAACTTCCAGCTGCCGGCTGATGATTGGCTCACAGCGGCCCCAGCAACATCTAGCTGATTGGCTCCTCTGTGGTGATGCTCATTGGGCTGTTTCCCTGCCCTTTCAGACCACGGAGCTGCTCATTGGGGGACTTTTTTGGCTCCGCCCACGTGACCCAGCCAATCGGCCTCAAGAGCAGGAGGATTGTGGGAGGGAGAAAAGCTTGTATGGGAGAGAGAGGCTTGTGGAAAGCCGGTGGTGGCAGTTGAGGCTCTGAGGGTTTTTCCTGAGAGGCTGTTTTGTTTGGCGTGAGTGGTTCTAAAAATAAAGTTAGTTTCTTTTGACAAGTGGCTCCTGATTGTGCCCAGCCAGACTGCGGCACTTGGTGGCTCGCACGGGGAGCGACTGAGGGTAAGTGAAACTGCTCGCCCCTGAGGGCAGGGCGAGAGGATGAGTAGCCATTTTAAGATTCCTCTTTTATTTTGCTTCACTTTTGTTTTAAGTTGCCTGTCCCTGGAGATGAGTGAGACGGAAGAAAACCCGCTCACATCTGAGGAAAAACTATTTACGTCTGAGGAACAGATAGGGAGAAAGGACGGATGCACATGTCAGGAGGATAGAAAGGCTATAATGACTTTTTGTTGTTCCCTTTTTATTTCATTCTGTCTCGGTTTTGTTTGGCGTCATCTTGTTGGGTTGTATTATAGTAGAAATATGGGATCAGAAATTAGTAAAAAACAAACTGAAAGAGTGTTAAGTAAATTGTTAGAGGAAGGAGGCATCTCAGTAAAATCAAGAACAGTCAGGGCATACGTTGATACAATACAAAAATGTAGCCCATGGCTTTTTAAGGAGGAGTTGTTAAATATATCACAATGGAACCATCATGGTGAAGATTTAAAAAGAATAGAAAAGAACAGCCCAGGGACTCTGCCAGTTGGCACATTGCCATTGTGGACATTCGTATCTTGTTTGCTTAGTCCAAAGCCTTCAGTTCAGACAAAGGCAGAGGAAGGAGAAGACATATTGATTCAAGTAAAAGAGAAGGTCTCTCAAGTTAGTCAGACAGAGGAAAAGATTCAAGTAAAAGAGAAGGCCTTCAAGCTAGTCAGACAGAGAAAGAAAGTGTAAAACAGAAAAAGCGATCAGGGGGAAAGTTACAACAGGAGACTGCTACTAACACCTTTCTATCACCAGAGGGTGTAAGTGTCCAACCAACAGCACCACCTCTACAGGAGACTGCTACTAACACCTTTCTATCACCAGAGGACGTAAGTGTCCAACTAACAAGGCCACCTCCATATGCTGGGAGGTTCCCAACCCCCGCAGTTGATAGTTGGGATCCTGAGACAAGATCTCAAATATTAACATGCCCTGTATTTGAGGCAGGAGGGCAGCGATTTTACCATGTTTTAAATTTCAAAACAGTGAAGCAGCTAAAAGAGGCTGTATGGTCCTCAAGCACCCTTCACTGTAAGCATGGTCGAATCCATTAACAACTTGAACATGACGCCAGCAGATTGGGCTAATATGTGTAAAGCTATGCTAAATGAAGGACAATACCTGTTATGGAAGGTTGCCAATGAGGAATTTTGCAAGGAGACAGCTAGGCAAAATGCAGCAGCTGGTTATCCTCAGAGAAATCTAGATATGTTGTTAGGAAAGGGACCTTATGAGGATCAGCAGCAACAAATTGCATATGATCCTGGTGTATATGCACAAATTGCTGTAGATGCAATTAAGGCATGGAAGACTTTACAAGGACATGGAGGTTTACAAGGTCAATTATCTAAGGTAATACAAGGAGCTAATGAACCTTATGCTGAATTTGTAGATAGGCTTATTCAAACAGCTACCAGAGTTTTTGGGAATACAGAACAAGCAATGCCATTACTAAAACACCTGGCTTATGAGCAAGCGAATCGTTGGTGCAGAGATATCATTAGACCATGGAAACATGAAGATTTAAACACATATATTAAATTATGTAGAGACATTAATGAACAAGAGCAAGTCGTGGCAGCTGCAGTAAAACAGGCTTTAGATGCCAGAGACATTAATGAACAAGGGCAAATTGTGGCAGCTGCAGTAAAACAGGCTTTAGATGCCAGGCCAAGAACATGCTACAATTGTGAACAAACAGGACATTTTAAAAGGAATTGCCCCATTGGAGGAGGGTTTAACAAAACTAGGTATCAAAGGAGTAGAATACCAGGTATTTGCCAACGATGCCGTAGAGGGAGACATTGGGCTAATGAATGCTGCAGTCTGGCTGGGCACAATCAGGAGCCACTTGTCAAAAGAAACTAACTTTATTTTTAGAACCACTCACGCCAAACAAAACAGCCTCTCAGGAAAAACCCTCAGAGCCTCAACTGCCACCACCGGCTTTCCACAAGCCTCTCTCTCCCACACAAGCTTTTCTCCCTCCCACAATCCTCCTGCTCTTGAGGCCTATTGGCTGGGTCACGTGGGCGGAGCCAAAAAAGTCCCCCAATGAGCAGCTCCGTGGTCTGAAAGGGCAGGGAAACAGCCCAATGAGCATCACCGCAGAGGAGCCAATCAGCTAGATGTTGCTGGGGCCGCTGTGAGCCAATCATCAGCCGGCAGCTGGAAGTTTGCTGGCAGCTGGAAGTTTGCTGGGGCCCCTTCGGCTGTGGCTCTCAACACAACAAGACACTATCTCAAAAAAAAAAAAAAAATGAAAAGGCAGGGGATATAGTTCAGAGGTAGAGTACCACTAGGTTCAAACCCCAGTGCCACAAAAGTTTTAATTAAATTTTTAAAAATTAACATAAAAGTACAAAGACAAATGATAAATTAAGAAATTCCCAAATGTTTGATAGACAAAACTAATTTTGATGTAGACCTAAAATTCTTACAAATCAAATATAAAGGCGATGCTCAACCTCATTCAGTTCATCCATCAAACTGAAAGAGGTTAAAAAATTTGATAATATCCATTGCTGAGAAGTGGGGAAATAGTTTTCATACACTGTAGGTGGAGTATCAGTTGGTATATAGTATTAAATTAAAAATAATGAGTCCAAGACAGAATAAGAAAGAAAGCTGCCTACAGAACTTTGTTAACACACATATACAGACACATTTTTAATGTTCACATACATGCATATATGCACAGGGAAATGCCTGGCAAAACACACAAGAAAAATGATGGTGCTCACTTCTAGAGAGAATTTTTTATTCTGGTAAAATACATATGATATAAATTTGCCATTTAACTGTTTTTAAGTGTGCAGTTCTGTGATACTAAGTACATTTAGACTGCTAAGCAAACATTTCCACCCTCCATTTTTAGAACTTTTTCATGTTCTCCGACTGAAACTCTGTCCTCATTACTACTTCCCATTCCCTTTACAGACTCTCATGCCCCAGGTAACCACTATGAATTTGATTGCTCTAAAGACCTCATTTAAGAGAAATCATAAATATCTATCCTTTTGTGAATAGCTTATCATTATCATTTAGCATAATATCTTCCAGATTCATTTATGTTATCACATATATCAAAATTTCTTTCTTTTTTAAGATAAGTAATCATCCACTGTATGTGTATACATTTTGTTATCCATTCATCTGTTAATGGACACTTGGGTTTACTGTTTTGTTTTATTTAAGTGAACAATCACTTTTAAAGCCAAATTTTTCCTGGACACAGAGATCAGAGTGCAGAGCACCAAAATACAAATAATTTAATAGAAATAGAGAGTTTTCTGTGCTCCATTTTGAGTTTGATTTGCGGTGCTCAGAATGGAGCAAGGTATCTAACATGGGCTGAAGGTCAAAATAAGCATTGTGGGTAGTGCTAAGAAAACCTTTTCTGGAGTCCATTTCTAACAATTGATTTAACAAGCGTCAAACAGTTTTCTGGTGAAAAACCACAAATTCTGATGAATTTGGTGTTCAGACACGTGTAACCATGTCCACTCAATCAAATGGAGTGGGGGATTCAGAGAAAACCAAAACACAAAAGGAAATGACAGGATCCTATATTTGTCTACTTTGTATTAACTGTAACAAAACAGAGGTCCGAGAGCTTGGCACAAGCATCTGCTTGGCTTCTAGTGAGGGTCTCAAGGTAGATGACATTACATGGTAGCAATATATATGAGAGTAGTAAGTGGGCTCATATGGAAGACCATGTGTGCAAGAGAGACCAAGGGGAGGTGCCAGGCTCACTTGGCAATAATCCACTCTCACAATAACCAGTCACATTCCAGAGCAAGAATTCACTCCCTCAGGAAAACATTAACTGCTTAAAGGCTTCAATACTATACATTGGAGACCAATCCTCAACCTGAGCTTTGGAAGAGATAAACCATACTCAAACCAGAGTATGAACAAAAGAAAAAAATGTATTCTAAGGAGTTCAACAGCTGGACCCTAGAGTTGAAGAGAATTAGTGGTTTCTGTAAAGGTGTAGTAGCTGGTTCTTTAACCTGTCTACATTCAACTACCCCAGTGACCTGTAGGTGCTCTGAGTACAAACTCAAAGAGCTGCTTTACTAAACCATTCATTATTTGGGGACACAAATAAATCTGCTCATGAACAACCCTTTCCATTCCACCACCATCAGCTAAGTACCACCTATAGGAAGGGTGAAGTGTCCCTACCTCCCCATTACACAGGAGCCTGAGCAGCTGTCTCAGCATGGTGGTACAGGTCTGCAGCTCTGGAGGAGGGGCAAAGAGCTCAGAGCAGCCTACAGAAGATAGTTTTTAAGTAGGAAATCCAGAATGATTTGTAAGTTTGTGTTTCCAGGTCAATTCCAATTCTTTGGGAGGTAGAAGGAATATTTTTCAGAGGCTTGGAGGTCTGAGTGAGCATGGGGGAAATTCATGATTGTAACTCAGGTTTTTGGAGATCCAGTGATTCCCTTTCCACTTAAGGCAGCTTCCTCTCACTGATCCCACCATGCCAAGTACACATCTTTGATACAACACTATGATGGCATAACTTGTAAAAATGGGTCCAGTGGAGTGAACAGACTCTCATGCATTAAAAATGTGCAAGGACAGCCTATTTTACCAATATATGTGTTTATCTGTCACAATCCTCAAGGATGCAAAAACCAAAAACGGACAATTTAAGAAAAGGGAAATTT
Source organism: Marmota flaviventris (assembly GCF_047511675.1). Classification (NCBI taxonomy): domain Eukaryota; kingdom Metazoa; phylum Chordata; class Mammalia; order Rodentia; family Sciuridae; genus Marmota; species Marmota flaviventris. The sequence goes on along the minus strand of NC_092508.1, from coordinate 50,465,620 downwards.
TCATGAAATAGTAACAATCATGTCACTGAATAGTCAAGAAAGTTAGCAACCCAGACTTGGACACTGGGCCACCAGAAGTAGTCAAATTAAGCCATAGAAATTGTCCAGAGAGGACTTCACTGTCACTCCCGAGAACATTATACAACACAGCTTGCCAGAGCTGGACAAGGGACCTCTGCTGCTCTTCGGAATAGGATGAGGCTACAACCTCCTCTGCCACAAACAAGGACTAGTTGTATCATTAGTCTCCAATTCACATCTCAAGTAGTGATGTGTGACTGAATTGGCCTGAGACACATGTCCTACAAAAGTGCAGGGGCAGCTTGGGAAGTGGATCCCTAGAGTAGCAGACTCTATACCTCACCAAGCTCGATGCAATGGAGAATTAAGTACATGGAGAGGGATAATTCATAGCCCAGCCTAAAATGTGTGAATAAAACAAAAATGGAAATAAACTATGGTTTTATTAACTTACATAGTTAATAGCTTTTATACACTGTTTTAGATAGACTACATGAAAAAATTGAAATATAAAATCTCAAGCCATGAAAATATGTTGATATTGTCATGTCAAACTTTAAGTATTTAGTCACTGAAGTTAGCAAATTCATCAGTTAGTTTTGCAATATCTTTTTTGTTGCCCTAAGCTATTTGAACCTTTACACTGAACAGCACCTGCTTTTTTACTTTGTGAAAAAATTCTGCAGTTGATATAACTTAAAAACAAAAAATAAAACAACAACAACAACAAAAACAAAAACAAAAAAAACAGTGTGGTGGCACACGCCTAATCCCAGCTACCTGGGAACTTGGGAGGCAGGAGGATCATACATTCAAGACTAGCCTGAGCAATTTAGAGAGACCCTGACTTGTAATAACAATTTAAAAGGAGATGAGGATATAGCTAAGAGGTAAAGTGCCTGAGTTCAATCTCCAGCATCTCAAAAACAACAACAAAAATCAATCAACCAAACAATTTTTTTAAAAAATCTACCATATTTTAGGAGAAACTGTCCTTATATTCTCTTACAACTATCTCAACAAATTTGAGATGGGTACAGTTTTTTCAGTTTTTTTCCCCAAATTCATTAGAAAGCGGTACCTGCATTGGTACCTTTTCTGATAGAACACTTGAGAATAATTTTTGCATTACTCATCCATTTTTCACAATGGACACTTCTTGTCTTTGAATAGAAACAATTCAGCAAATGGATTTAGGCTTTGAAAGTGTGTGTCCAACTAACTAGATGTGGTATTAATTACATCATTAAAAAATTCCTTTTACCTAAAAATGTTCAGAAGGTTCCTATTTCTCAGCCTATGAAAGGCTGAATAAGAAAATGCAGACCTTTTATATAACTTTGAATGTTAGCAAAAATTTGGGGAATTTTTGATAAAAGAAAAATTTGCTTTTTGCCTTTAAGGCAACATTGCCAATTATGTACTAATAAATTGGCTTCAGCAAAGACATTCTTATCCATTGCTAAAAATTGACCGAGTATAAACAGCTAGCTACTACAGTTCGACAGTTCTGTTTTTACCAGTGCCAAAAGGATTTCCAAAACCTTTCAGTTAAAAAGCCCCCAAAGATCAAAGAGGTTTCACTTGAGCCCTCTACAAGTCAATCAGATACAAGTGCCATCTTTTAGCACATAGTAATAATCCTGTTGTGCAGTTTTCTTTTCCTATAACCTGTAAAATGTAAAAATTACACATTCAGGTAAGACATTTTTCTCAACAGAAAGGAGAAAGTATGAATTAGGAAAAATACATTTATCAAGTTCAATGATCCACTGTGATAAGTTAATGTACTTTTTGTCTCATTTTGTAGAGAATTGAAATGCTTTGCTACTTATTCATAGTAAGGATAGAACTTAAATGTTAGATTGCAACTTGACAATATGATTTATTACTCTTTAGCCATTGGAATAAATATATGCTCCAACATTTATAGCTGTCACTTATTCTGTCAAGCATGCCTTGCACCAAATTAAAATTTGTGAACTAGGACAATATTGCGTGTGGAAGGCAGGGAAGAGAAAGGAAGTCCAACCATTGTTGAATTTTGGCTAAGTATAATTAATTTTGTTTGCTAATGATATCATACTAATTTTCTAATGCATTCACCTTTTAAGTGGCCATGATTACTGACACTGAAACTTTCACAAGCCCCTGTTCAATTTTGACACAAACATGTTGAATAATTGTTGTTTTACTGTCCATTATCATGCATCAAGTGATGAGTATCAACATCAGTGTCATGGTCATGATCAAATATGTAAAATAAATACTATAATAGAAGAAAGACCAATAGAATAGGGGAGGGAAGAGTGGAGGGAAAGGGGAAGTACTGGGGACTTAAATGAAGCAAATTACATTCCATGCTTGTCTAATCATGTCAAAATGAACCCCAATTCTATGTATAACTATAATGCAATAAAATTTTTTTAAAAAACAATTACACCATAACCATCTTTGAGGATGCTCCACATTTTATAAGTGCCACAATAATATGTTCTCTTCTGACTTCCTTTAGAACTTCAACCACTTAGAATGGCATAAGGGGTTTTATTATTAATTTGAAGATTCAAAAACAAGAAAATAAATCCCTTTCTAATAATCTAACTCTCTACAGAAAATATCCTGAGAGTTGAGAAAGACTAATGGCTAGACAGATGCTGTAGAATTTCATTGATTAGGGTATCTTTTGCATAATGTTGCAAGCAAGTAATGATTTTTTCTTAGTTATTATGGAGAGACACTTCTGGTGCCCAGAAGAAATTTTATGAAGGGTGTTAAAATCAAGACCAGAAGTGACCATTTAAGCTGGGAATCCAGCCAAAAGTGTGTCAAAGCACATGGTGAGCACCTCTACCTGGGAGTTCTCCCCAGAGTTAGGTACTCTCAAGGTCCTTCTCTCACCTAGGGAGACTCATTTTGAGGACTCACCTTCTGTGCACATTTTTAGAAAGCTCTTCTTCAAAAGGTAAAATAAGTTTGACATGAGGCAAAGCAGAATTTCTATAATAAGTTTTGTATAGGACGGCTTTGAGTTTTCTCAATACATATCAATTTCCCAACTATAGTTAAGATTTGTATGATCTATCCTTCAGACTGGAGGCATATTAGTTCATTTGCCAGTAGCTATTGGATCTGTGCTCTACACGACAGAAATAGCAGAACTCATTGGAGAGGTCATCAGCTGCTTCCTCTAGTCACTTCTGGGTGCTGTGACCTCCAGCAGCAGAGGCATTTGTTCTCCAAGGGTGTTCTGCTGTCTTGAAAGCCTATGAGTTTCTGTGGTCCTCACTGTGTGATCAGCTGCCAAAGGAATTGCCAGTGCAATCTTGAGAAGAGATGAGGAATTATACTGATAGGATAAAATTTCAAGGTTAACTAATCCCATGTGCCTGGAAAGATGAGATCATCAGACGAGCCTGAGTGCTGTCTGATGATTTTGCAAAGGGATTAGATTACTCTTAAGTGTCCAAAGCTCCTGCCTTTTTAAATGAAGACTTTGGTTAGAGGTGAGTCACCGGAACGAAAGGATCATTTCTTTATTTCAGGACAATAATCTAAGTAGTCGCTTTGTGATTTCTCTGTTGGTTCCCCATTCACTTATATTTCAGATTAAAAAAAATATTTCTATGCAGTGTAGAAACCTCCTTCCTCTCACTGGGGATTGAACCCAGAGGTTCAATCATTGAGAGCTATACCCCCAGTCCCTTTTATAATTTTTTTTTATACTGAGGATTAAACCCAGGGACATTTTTATCACAGTGTCACTGTGCTACATCCCCATCCATTTTTTAAAAATTTGTTTGTTTGTTTGTTTGTTTTAGTTGTAGATGGACCCAGTATCTTTTATTTATTTATTTATTTTACGTGGTGCTGAGGATTGAACCCAATGCCTCAAGCATGCAAGGCAAGCGCTCAACCACTAAGCTACAACCCCAGCCCCACATACTCATCTCTTTTTAAAAATATTTTGAGGCATGATCTTTTTAAATTGCTAAAGGTTCTATTAAATTGCTGAGGCTGGCCTAGCAAAGCTGCAGAGGCTAGCCTCAGACTTGCCTTCCTCCTGCCTCAGTCCCTCAAGTACCTGGGATTATAGGGAAATGCAACCATGCCTGGCTTGGAACACCTTTCTGGTGTATTGCTGATGCTTGCCATCATTATGCCTATTTATACAAGAGGCTCAGATTCTTCTCTCTTTCTCCCAATTCCCCAGACAATTGAATTATCTCATTGGAAGAAATCTCAGAAACAGCTTATTTGTACCATCATTAAGCTCCCTTTATTCTAGGTGCTGGAAACCTATACCTACCTTTAATTTATGATGCCCTATCCTCCACAAAAACAAAGAAATATAATCACTTGAATACTCATGTTTCCCAATTTACATATTCATTCCGTAACAATAACCCTAATCAACCTAATTTTTAATACTCTCCATGACTTTACCCCTATATCTAAAACTAATTTTACATAAAAGCATATATAAAGATATGAATATTTTTTGTATTTTGACTTATTTGTTCACTTATCAATGGGATACTTGCATACATATTAGTATGTATACATATATAATTTAACCCATTCATACCCAAATTAAAAAAGTATATTCATATGATGCACATTAAACCATTCCCTTTTTTAAAATATACATATGTAAATGTTTTCATACATATATTCATGCATACATTTGCATAAATATTCATGTTTCCTGATATACATATTCATTCCCTAATGCTAACCCTAACAACCCAAAGTTAGTACTAACCCTAACTTTACCCTATACTTAAGTCAGTTTTACATAAAGCATATGTAAAAATATGAATATTTATTTGTATTTTGATTATATATTCAAATGTCAATGAGATATTTATATATATATTAGTTTATATTTATATATATATAATTTATCCATGCATCTCCAAATTTTAAAAAAGTGTATTCATAAAACTCACATTAAATCCTCCCTATTTGAAAACATATATACTCATTTGTTTTCACACTTACTTTCACACATACATTATTTTGAGTATATGTTTACAGATATACATATGCATTCCCTTACCCTAAACTTACCCAAAATTTAATACTAACTCTGACCTTACCCCATACCTAAACCTAATTTTACATAAAAGCATATATACTAATATTAATATTCATATGTATTTGACATATATTCAATTATTGATGATATACTTCTATATATTAGTACATATTCATATATATATAATTTATCCATGCATGTCCAAAATTTTTAAAAAGTATTCATATGAATCACATTAAAACCTTCTATCCAAGGAGAGGAATAGCTGGGTCAATGGTGGTTCCATTCCCAGATTTCCAAGGAATCTCCATAGTGCTTTCCATATTGGCTGCACCAATTTGCAGTCCCACCAGCAATGTATGAGTGTACCTTTTTCCCCACATCTTCGCCTACACTTATTGTTGTTTGTCTTCATAGTAGCTGCCATTCTGACTGGAGTGAGGAATGATATCTTAGAGTAGTTTTGATTTGCATTTCTATGATTGCTAGAGATGATGAGCATTTTTTCATATATTGTTGATTGATTGTGTATCTTCTTCTGAGAAGTGTCTGTTCAGGTCCTTGACCCATTTGTTGATTGGGTTATTTGTTTTCTCAGTGCTTACCTTTTTGAGTTCTTTATATACTCTAGATATTAGTGCTCTATCTGATGTGTGAGGATTAAAGGTTTGCTTCCAGGATGTAGGCTCTTCACATATTGTTTCTTTTGCTGAGAAAAAACTTTTTAGTTTGATTCCATACCATTTATTGATTCTTGGTTTTAATTCTTGCATTATAGGAGTCTTTTTAAGGAAGTTGGGGCCTAATCCCACATGATGAAGATTAGGGCCTACTTTTTCTTCTATTAGATGCGGAGTAGGTCCTTGATCCATTTTGAGTTAAGACTTGTGCATGGGGAGAGATATAGGTTTAATTTCATTTTGTTGCATATGTATTTCCAGTTTTCCCAGCACCATTTATTGAAGATGCCATCTCTTCTCCAGTGCATGTTTTTGGCACCTTTGTCTAATATAAGATAATTGTAATTTTGTGGGTTAGTCTCTGTGTCCTTTATTCTGTACCATTGGTCTACCAGTCTGTTTTGGTGCCAATACCATGCCGTGTTTTTACTATTGCTCTGTAGTATAGTTTAAGGTCTGGTATAGCGATGCCACCTGCTTGGCTCTTCCTGCTAAGGATTTGTTTAGCTATTCTGGGTCTCTTATTTTTTCCAAATGAATTTCATGATTGCTTTCTCTATTTCTGTGAGGAATGCCATTGGGATTTTGATTGGAATTGCATTAAATCTGTATAGTGCTTGTGGTAGTTTGGTCATTTTGATAATATTAATTCTGTCTATCCAAGAGCAAGATATATCTTTCCATCTTCTAAGGTCTTCTTTGATTTCTCTCTTTAGGGTTCTGTAGTTTTCATTATACAGATCTTCACCTCTTTTGTTAAGTTGATTCCTAAGTATCTTTTTTTTTTTTTGAGGTTATTGTGAATGGGGTAATTTTCCTTATTTCCTTCTCAGAGGATTTGTCACTGATATACAGAAATGCCTTTGATTTATGGGTGTTGATTTTATATCCTGCTACTTTGCTGAATTCATTTACTAGTTCTAGAAGTTTTCTGGTAAGAGTTTTTTGAGTCTTCTAGGTATAGAATCACATAGTCAGCAAATAGTGCTAATTTAAGTTCTTCTTTTCCTATACATATCCCTTTGATTTCTTTCATCTAATTGCTCTTGCCAGTGTTTCAAGAACTATGTTGAATAGAAATGGTGAAAGAGGGCATCCCTGTTTTGTTCCAATTTTTAGAGGGAATGCCTTCAATTTTTCTCTGTTTATATTGATGTTGGCCTGAGGCTTAGCGTAGATAGCCTTTACAATGTTGAGATATGTTCCTGTTATCCCTAGTTTTTCTAGTGTTTTGAACATAAAGGAGTGCTGTATTTTGTGAAATGCTTTTTCTGTGTCTATTGAGGTGATCATATGATTCTTATCTTTAAGTCTGTTGATGTGATGAATTACATTTATTGATTTCCGTATGTTGCTTCCCTGGGATGAATTCCACTTGATCATGGTGCACAATCTTTTTGATATGTTTTTATATTCAATTTGCCAGAATTTTATTGAGAATTTTTGTATTTATGTTCATTAGGGATATTGGTCTGAAGTTTTCTTTCTTTGATGTGTCTTTGCATGATTTTGGAATCAGGGTGATATTGGCCTGATAGAATGAGTTTGGAATTACTGCCTCTTTCTCTATTTCCTGAAATAAATTGAAGAGTACTGGTATTAGTTCTTCTTTAAAGGTCTTGTAGAACTTGGCTGTGTATCCATTCAGTCCTGGGCTTTTCTAGGTTGGTAAGCTTTTGATGGCTTCTTCTATTTCCTCACTTGATATTGGTCTGTTTAAATTGTGTATATCTTCCTGACTCAATCTGGGCAAATCATATGACTTAAGAAATTTGTCGATGCCTTCAATGTCTTCTATTTTATTGGAGTATAAGATTTCAAAATAATTTCTAATTATCCTCTGTATTCTGTAGTGTCTGTTGTGATATTACCTTTTTCATCACGTATGCTGGTAATTTGAGTTCTCTCTTTCCTTCTCTTTATTAGCATGGCTAAGGGTCTGTCAATTTTATTTATTTTTCCAAAGAACCAACTTTTTGTTTTCTCAATTTTTTCAATTGTTTCGATTTCATTGATTTCAGCTCTAATTTTAATTATTTCTTGCCTTCTACTGCTTTTGCTGCTGGTTTGTTCTTCTTTTTCTAGGGCTTTGAGATGTAGTGTGAGGTCATTTATTTGTTGACTTTTTCTTCTTTTAAGGAATGAACTCCATGCAATGAATTTTCCTCTTAGTATTGCTTTTATAGTGTCCCAGAGATCTCGATATGTTGTGTCTATGTTCTCATTTATCTCTACGAATTTTTAATCTCCTCCTTGATGTCTTCTGTGACCCACTGTTCATTCAGTAGCATATTGTTTAGTCTCCAGGTGATGGAGAAATTTTTTTTATTTTGTCATTGATTTCCAGTTTCATTCCATTATGATCTGATACAATGCATGGTAGAATTTCTACTTTTTTGTATTTGCTAAGAGTTGCTTTGTGGCATAGTATATGGTCTACTTTAGAGAAGGATCCACGTGCTGTTGAGAGGAAAGTGTATCCATTTGATGCAGGTTGAAATATTCTATATATGTCAGTTAAGTCTAAGTTATTGATTATGTTATTGAGTTCTATAGTTTCTTTATTCAACTTTTGTTTGGAAGATCTATCCAGTGGTGAGAGAGGTATGTTAAAGTCACCCAAGATTATTGTGTTGTGATCAATTTGACTCTGGAACTTCAGAAGAGTTTGTTTGATGAACATAGCTGCACCATTGTTTGGGGCATATATATTTATGATTGTTATGTCTTGTTAGTGTATGGTTCCCTTGAGCAGTATGTAATGTTCATCTTTATCCCTTTTGATTAACCTTGGTTTGAAGTCTACTTTATTTGCTATGAGTATGGAAACCCCTGCTTGCTTCCACAGTCCATGTGAGTGGTGGTATGATTTTTCCCAACCTTTCACCTTCAGTCTGTGTATGTCTTTTCCTATTTGATGAGTCTCCTGAAGGCAGCATATTGTTGGATCTTTTTTTTTTTTAAAAGCCAATCTGCTAGCTTATGTCTTTTGATTGGTAAGTTTAAGCCATTACCATTTAGGGTTACTATTGAGACATGGTTTGTATTTCTATCCATATTTGTTTATTTTTGTTATTTTACTTGAATTGGTTTTCCTCTTTGATTAGTTTTTCCTTTAGTGTATTAACTCCCTCTGCTAATTTTCATTTCCTCTTCATGAAATATTTTGCCAAGGATGTTTTGTAGTGCCCGTTTTCTAGCTATAAATTCTTTTAACTTTTGTCTATCGTGGAAGATTTTTATTTCATCTTCAAATCTAAAGCTTAATTTTGCTGGATACAAGATTCTTGGTTGTACCCATTATCTTTCAGAGCTTGATATATGTTGTTCCAGGATCTTCTAGCTTTCAGGGTCTGTGTTGAAAAATCTTTCATTATCCTAATTGGTTTTCCCTTATATGTAATCTGATTCCTTTCTCTTGTGGCATTTAAAATTATCTCCTTATTCTGTATGTTGGGCATTTTCATTATAATGTGCCTTGGTGTGGGTCTGTTGTGATTTTGTACATTTGGCATCCTGTAGGCTCCTTGAATTTGGATTTCCAATTCATTCTTCATGTTTGGAAAGTTTTCTGATATTATTTCATCAAATAGATTGTTCATTCCTTTGGTTTGGACCTCTATGCCTTCCTCTATCCCAATAACTCTTAAATTTGGTCTTTTTATGCTATTCCATATTTCTTGAATATTCTGCTTGTGGTTTCTTACCATTTTTGCTCTGTGGTCTGTGTTCTTTTCAAGATCACTTATTTGATATTCATTGTCCGATGTCCTATCTTCTAAGTGGTCTACTCTGTTGGTGATGTTTTCATTTGAGTTTTTAATTTTGTTTATTATTTCTTTCATTTCAAGGATTTCTGTTTGGTCTTTTTGTAGAACCTCTATCTCCCTGTTGAGGTGATCTTTTGCTTCTTGGATTAGTTTATGGAGCTCATTGTGGAAGTGATCTTTCACTGCCTGTATTTGTTCACTTATATCTTCTTTGAGATCCCAAAGTATTTTAACCATGTATATCCTGAATTCTTTTTCTGTCATTTTTTCTGCTATAGCTGCCAATGCTTCTAATGATGTGTTGTCTTGATTTTTTTGTGGTACTTTCTTCCCTTGTCTTTTCAAATTGCTCATGTGTCTTCCTTTCTAGCTCTGTGGATCTGGTGTGTTATTGTTTTTACCCTATAGATTTTTAGTGCTCTTATAGGGTTCCAAGATCTCTCCTTTGTGGGGAAGAACAGTGTTAACAGATCCCAATATCAACAATACATGACCTATGAACAAATTGTTGTTATTAAGACATTTACAGTATAGTCTCAACGTCCAGAAATGTTGGATTCGATTATTATTTAAAATATAATCAGTAGTTTCATAAAAAGATTCATAGTTTCTTGCGGTGGACAATGAACTGGGGGTCAGGCATAGGATTAAATGTTGAGGGGAGAAGATGTGAGGGTATAGAGTTAATATATCTTAGGAAATGTGAAGGAGAAATCTAGTGAAGACGGTTAGTAGTAGGAAAATAGATAGGAGGTAATTTGGGGTAGATAATTACATGGAAAGACAGTAGAGTACATAAAACAAACAAACACATGTTTTTAGAAAAATACAGGATTTTAAAATAGTACAATTTGGAGGGTGAAGGAAGAAGAGAAGAAAAAGGGAAAGAAAAAAGAAAAAAGAGAAGAAAAAGAAAAAGGGGGGGCTTATGCAATTCCTCTATATTACATTATTCAGGTGACTCAGTCCTCAAAGTCCTATTTCATGCAAAGTTCTTGGTTTTACATATGTTGGGGATGTGAGGGCCCGAGTATAGAAGAGAAAGAGAAAAAAAGTACTCTTAGAGATTAGTTTCTTTCTCTTCTCATCCAGTAGGTGTCTCTGACCTCAGGATGGTATAGGTAACCAGACTGTGAAGACTGGACCTGATGTGGAGTGTCTGGAAGCAGGGAGTGCCACCCATCAGTCCCAGCAGGGAAATAGTGCCTCATGGGTCTTTTTTTGCCTGAAGATTTCCCAAATCCTGATCTCTATGTTATGCTCCAGACTTTAGTCCCCTTCCCTCTCTTATTTATCAGGTCCCAACTGCGGGACCTCTCACCCCCAGGCTCACACCAGGTAGGTGGCACCCTGTTCGCACTGCACTCCTGTCCAACTGAGAGTTGATCTTGCGTTGGGTGGTCACTGTGTCAAGTTAATGCCATTGGGGAGGGGAGAGGAATTGGAAATCAGGTACCTGCTCAAATGGTGATCCAATCTGATAGCCATGCCCACCACAAAATGGAGAGGAAGGTTTTCCAAGATGGAGTCGGTCTGCTTCCAGTGCCAGGGTATCTGGTGATGTGGGAGGAGCTGGGCAATGGCCTTGTGCTGTGAATAGGTAGCATCCAAGTGACCTGTGTGGGAGCAGAGTGCAGTTTGGAGTTCTGCAGAGGTGCGGATAGATGTTTCTGCTAAGCTGCATGTGAGCCGTTCCTGAGCTAGAACTGTGGGCTTTGGGTCGGGAGTCCAGAGACTTACTTGAGCCCAGAGGCTCTGATTTCTGCATGGGTGGTTGAAGTGCTGGTCGCACCAGTCGCAGCACTGGTGATTTCTGAGAAAATCCACTGGCCCCTGTAGATCCGATCTGGGAACTGCCCCCTCCTAATATGGTGAGAATGTTGAGCCAAGATAGCCATGGTCGGCTTTCAGCACCAGGGTGTCTGGTGAGGTTGGGGGAGCCGGGTGATGGCATTGTGCTGCGGGTAGATAACAGCTGAGTGACCTCCATGGGAGCAGAGCGAAGTCTTGATGGTCTGCAGATGTGTTGATAGGTGATTCTGCTAATCACCTATCAACACAGTCCACTACAAGTCTTGTGTGGACTGGAACTTTGGGCTTTGGGTGCTGCTCAAACGCCGGCATCCTACTCGAACACTGAGGCCCAGAGCCCTGCGTGGGGTCACAGTGCTGGTAATTTCTGCAGAGAGAAGCTGTATAGGGATCCTCAAAAACTCTCAGAGATGCAGTATTTCGACAAGGTGAGATCTGGATTACAGAGCAACACAGAATGCTGCTTCCCTCTGGTCTGCCATCTTGAAGTATGCTGAGAGCCACGGCTGAGTCTGTATGGCCCCTGGCATTTTGCCAACAGTATTGATTGACAGGCGAGGCATTACTATCCGCCTCTGCCGCAACTTTTGAGTTCTCGCACTATTTTGGAGTTCTCGTGGGGATTTCCGGGGATTCCCCGAGAGTTCCCATTGGTTGGGGAAGTGCAGGAGGAGGGATTTCCGGGAGAGATTTTTCTGGCTAGGGGTTCCTGGACAAGCCTCGTGGCGCGTTGGGGAGGATTCCCCGGGAGCTGTGTGAAGTGTTTTCCTGCAGTTTAAAAATAAAGTTTGTTCCTGCTTCAGTGGCTCCTGATTTGTGCCCAGCCAGACTGCGGCAGAAGTCCTTAATCTTTTCTTATGTAAATATTCATTCCCTATTTCTAACCCTAACCCTACAAACTACTTAATGCTATTCCTAAAATTACTCCTTTATTTAACTAAATATATATTTACATAAAAGTGTATTGAGTATTCATGAGTATTTTGACTTATGTGTACAATTATCAATGTTATATTTATACATATATTATTATACATTTATATACATGATTTATCCATGCATCCCCACATTAAAAAGAAGCATATTCATACAACACACTTTAAACAATTCTGTATTTCAAAACATAAATATTTATAAATGTTTTCATATAGGTTTTCAAGTGTACATTTTTATGAATATTCATGTTTCCCAATATACACATTCATTCCCGAGCACTAACGTCAACCATGCACAAAATTTAATATTAACTCTAAATTTAATAATTTAAATAACTAAATCAAATATAACATAAAAAGGATTAAAGCAATATGAATATTTATGTGTATTTGACATATTTAAATATCAGTTGTATATTTTCATATATTTGTATAGAGAATTCATACATGCATCCTCAAATTTAAAAAGTGTGCCTGCACAAGTCACTTCACACTATTCCCTATTTCAAAACATATATGTTTTCATACATACTTTCAGTCATACATTCTTATGAATATTCATGTTTCCCAATATACATATTCATTTCCTAACCATAGCCTCAACTAAAACCAAAATTTGTTACCAACCCTAAATTTAGTTTGATACTTAAAGCTAACATAACATAAAAGCATATACATTAATTTAATATTTATGTATATTTTGATTACATATTTAATTATCAATGGCATATTTGTATATGTCATTATATATTCATATGATTTACCCATACATCCCATGATTAGAAAAAAAATTATATTCATATGACTCACTTTAAACCCTTCCCTATTTCAAAACATATGTACTTATATATGTTTTCATACATATTTACAAATGTACATTCTTATGAATATTCCTGTTTCCCAATATACACATTCATTCCTTAATTCTAACCCTCTTCTAACCCAAAACTTAATATTAACCCTATCTGTACCTCTATAATTAACCTAATTAAACATAAAAGCATATATATTTATATGAATATTTATGTGTATTTTGGCTTATATATTTAATTATTAATGGTATATTTCTATATATATCATTATATATTTATATGTATCATTTATGCATGCATTTCCCCTCAAAAAATTGTGCATTCATATGACTCACTTTAAAACTTTCACTATTTCAAAACAAATATGTTTCATACATATTTGCAGGCATATATTCTTATGAATATTCATATTTGCCACTATACTTCCCAAATCCTAACCCTAACCCTAACCCAACCCAAAATTTAATAATAATCAACTCTAACCTTAATTCTAACCTAATCCTAATTTAACACAAAGCATATATATTAATATGAATATTTTTTAATATTTATTTTTTAGATGTAGTTGGACACAATATCTTTTATTTTATTTATTTATTTATTTTTATGTGGTGCTGAGGCTAGAACCCAGGGCCTCACATGTGCTAGATAAGTGCTCTACCGCTGAGCCACAATCCCAGTTCTGATTAGGGAATGACTATGTATGATGGGAAACATGAATGTTCATTAAAATGTACATCTAAATATATTATGAAAGTATGTTTTATTCATGCATTCCCAAATTAGAAGTATTGTATTCATATGTCTCACTTCACTCTTCCAGACTATGTCAAAATATATATACATGATATTTATGATTTCATACATATATTCAGATGTACATTTTTATGAACATTCATCTTTCCCATCATACATAGTCATTCCCTAATCATAACCATAATCCAACAAAAATTGTAATACTAACTCTAATATTACCCCATACCTAAACCTAATTTAACATTAAAGCATATATATTAATATGAATATTTATGTGTATCTGATACACATATTTAAATATCAATGGTATATTTTATATATTATATATTCATATATATGATTTATCCATGCATCCTCAAATTAGAAAAAATATATTTATAGGGCTCGCTTTAAATCCTTCCTTATTTCAAAACATATATATTTATATGTTTTTATACATATTTTTGCCTAAACTCTTATGAATATTTGTTTCCTGATGAACATATTATTTCCCTAAAACTATCCCTTAATTCACCTTTAATTTAATATTTAACCCTAACTCTATACCTAAACCTAATTTCACATAAAAGGATATGTCTTTATAAATATTTGTGTATTTTGACTTATGAGTTTAATTATCAGTGATATATTTGCATATATAATTATATATTTATATATATGGTTTCTCCATGCACTCCCAAATTTTAAAATGTGTATTCATATTACGTTAAACCCTTCCCAATTCAAACGATATATATGTTTTAGCATACTACAGGACACAGCCACATCAATGTTTACAGCAGCACAATTCACAATATCTAAACTGTGGAGCCAACCTAAATACCCTTCAGTGGATGAATGGATAAAAAAAGTTGTGGCATATATACACAATGGAATTTTACTCAGCATTAAAAGAGAATAAAACCATGGCATTTGCAGGTAAATGGATGGCGTTGGAAAAGATAATGCTAAGTGAAATTAGTCAATCCCCAACAAACAAATGCCAAATGTTTTCTCTGATATAAGGAGGCTGATTCATAGTGGGGTAGGGAGGGGGAGCATGGGAGGATTAGATGGATTCTAGATAGGGAAGAGAGGTAGGAGGGAAAGGGAGGAGGAAGGGGATTAGCAAGGTGGAATGTGATGGATATGATTATTCAAAATACATGTATGAAGACACGAATTGGGTGTCAATATACTTTATATATAAACAGAGATATGAAAAATTGTGGTATATATGTGTAATAAAAATTGTAATGCAAAAAAAGTACATGTATAAAGGCATGAATTGTTGTGAACATACTCTATATACAAAGATATGAAAAATTGTACTCTATATGTGTAATAAGAATTGTAATGCATTCCGCTGTCATGTATTAAAAAAATAATATCAATAAAACTAAAAAAATGTTTTTATATATATTTTGTGTATACATTCTTATGAATATTAATGTTTCTGATACACATATTCATTCCCTAACCCTAAACATAAAACTACACAAAATTTAATACTAACCCTATATTTACTCCAAGATTTAAACCCAATTTAACATAAAAGCATGTACATTAACATGAATATTTACATGTATATTGACTTAAATATTCAATTATCAGTGGTAACATTTGCATATGTATTATTATACATTCATTTATGTTTCATCCTTGCATTTCCATATTATAATAATTGTATTGATATGACTAACTTCACACCCTTCCCTATTTCAAAACATGTAATTTATGTTTTTATACATATTTTATATGTACATTCTTATGAATATTCATATTTCCCAATTACTTATTCATCCCCTAACCTTAACAGTACCCAATACAAAGTTTAATACTAACCCTAAACGTACCCCTTTAACTAAACATATTTAACATAAAAGCATGCATATTAATATGAGTATTTATGTATATTTGACATATATATTCAATTATCAATGATATGTTTGCATATATATCATTATATATTCATATGTTTATCCATGTGTCCCCAAATTACAAAAATTATATTTGTACAATTCACTTTAAACTCTTCTCTATTTCAAAACTTACATATTTATATGAATTTTCATGCCTATATTTTTATGAGTATTCATGTTTCCAAATATACACATTTATTCTCTAACCTAACCCTAACCCAACATAAAATTGAATATTAAATTTAACTTTCACTCTATACCTAAATCTAATTTAACATTAAAACACATATTAATTTGAATAGTCATGTATATTTTGACATATATTTAATTACCAATGATATTTTCATGTTATTATATACTCATGTTTGTAATTTATCCCATGCATCCCCAAATTTTCAAAGGTGTATTAACATGACTCACTTTAAACCCTTTCCTATTTCAAAACATATTTCTATAGATGTTCATATAAATTTTAATGTGTACATTCATATGAATATTAAATTTCTGATATACATTCATTCTCCAACCCTAAACCTATCCCTACACAAAATTTAATACCAATCCTAAATTTATTTCTCTACATAAACCTAATTTAACATAAGATCATATATATTAATGTAATATTTATGTGTATTTTTCCTTAAATATTCAATTCTCAATGGTATATTTGTATATATTATTACATATTCATATGTGTGATTTATCCATGCATCCACAAATTTAAAGAGTCTATTCATATGATTCACCTTAATCCCTTCTCTATTTCAAATCACATATATTTATATGTTTTTATAAGATTTTCATACATACATTCTCTTTTTTTTTTTTTTGTAGTTGTAGATGGACAGCATGCCTTTTGTATGTGTTCCTAGTCACTGATGTGATAGATGGTCACTCCGCTACCTCAGTTGTGGGAGGGAGAGATGCAGTGTCAAATCAACACCGACACTGGGAGCTGGGGTGAGAGAGCTGGCAGATGAGAAACCGGAGTCGACATTCAACAAACTCAGTGGATGTTCAGCAAGCTCAAGCTCATTTATTTTTGGAATGCATACAGCTGTTAGAGTTCAGAAAGGGCGTGCCCACCAATCACACATGAGCTCCTAACATCTATAAGCCAATCACCTTATGCTTAATGTAACCGCACTATGAGGAAGCACTAAATATTGCTGTCCTGATGGAAGGCAGCCTGGAAGGGTCTTTTAGGGTTAGGGTTTGGGAATAAATATGTATATTAGGAAACAAATATTCATAAGAATGTGTGCTAATATGTTTGAAAACGTATATGTTTTGAAATAACAAAGGGTTTATTCTGAAGTCACTTTTTTAACTTTGGGATGCATGGGTAAATTTTATATATGAATATTTAATAACATACAAATATACCTTGAATGATTGAATATCAATGTCAAAATACACATAAATATTCATATTATTATATATGCTATTATGGAAAATTATGTTTAGGTATAGGATGAGATAGGATTAGTATTAAATTTTGGGTAGGATTAGGGCTAGGGAATAATATGTATATCAAAAAATATGAATATTCATGAGAATATATACATGAAAATACGTATGAAACATGATTTGAAATAGGGAAGTGTTTAATGTAAATACAATGAAGTAACTTTTCTTAATTTGGGGATGCATTGATAAAGTATATATATGAATATATCATAATATATATACAAATATACTATTGATTATTGAATATCTGAGTCAAAATATACATATATTCATATTATTATACATGCTTTTATGTAAAATTATGTTTAGGTATAGAGGTAAGGTTAGGGTTAGTATTAAATTTGGGGTTGGGCTAGGGTTAGATTAGGGAATGAATATGTATATGGGGAAATTGCAACATAATGATTTGCCCATTCAAGGATTAGCTATTATCCTGAAATAAGCCTATCTTTTTTAACGGCAAAGTCAATCTTTCAATCAATTGCAAATAGAGAGCTCCTTACACTAATCAAATACTAGGAAAGTTATATGTTCCAAAGTGGGGTATCACTTCAGCAGCTAGATTAGCTTCACAGAATAGCCAAAATATCATTTTTGTTAACATAGAACACAATTATTTTGTGATTTTAAGACTTTTTAAGTGAGTGTTTTTCTTTTTCCCATTTTTGATACTGGGGCTTGAACCCAGGGATGCTTTATCACTGAGCTACATCCACAGTCCTTTTTATTTTTAGACAGGGTCTTGCTATGTTGCTAAGGCTGACCTCAAACTTGCGATCCTCCTGCCTTAGCCTTCTGAGTTGCTGGGATTACAGGAGTGTACCACCACACCTTGCCTAAAAGGAGTATTTTCAAAATTGTTAAATATGTAACATAACTATCTGTGGAATGAAGATTAACTAGGAAAGAATTTGAGTCAGTAGATTAAGTTGAAGAGGACCATAGAGAAAAAGAAAAGAAACAAAGAGGCAAATTACAACTAGGATGGATAGAAAGTGAGCATAGTGTCCTCACGTCCACTGTCATTTAACCAGGACATTTTCGGTGCTTAGATAAAGAGCATGCTACAGCAAGAAAAATATGGGCTAGAAATCCAACAGCCATAAATTTTAAATCTCAGCTCTGTCATTAAAAAATTTTGTGACACTGGACAATCTAATGTTTTGAGTCAGTTTCTTCATTTATGAAAACTGGGGAAAACTCCCACTGAGCAATTTGGTTGAGAAGATTAAATGAAGTAATGGGCATGCACCTGTCTAGTATTCAAAGTGGCATAACATAAACACTCGTTGCTACTTTCTACTCCCTCAGCTGTAGTTAAGTTAGTGTAAAGCAGCTTTAAATGCTATTAGACAGAAAAAAACATATGTGAGAGTTCTGAGACTATGTAGTAAGAACTCAGTTCTGGTACCAGATTTAATTCTTGGCCTCTGCAACTTCCTTGCAATGTGAGTTGTATAAAGGACTTTATCTTTTCTTAGCTTCTGTTTCCATATTAGTAGATGGGGCTACTCATCATATAGTATCAGAACTAAATGAACAATATTGAGAGGATTAAATTAGATAAAAAGCACACAGTGCAGTACACAGTGAGCTCTCAATAAATACTAGCCAGAATTTTTGGCTTAGACAAAACCCCTAGCATGATTCAAGGTCAAACTTTTCCCTCCTTACCATCACAAGTCCTGCCCACTGGACCTTGCATCAGACTGCACTCAAAAACTTGTATATTTTGGCTAAAGGTTAAGAATTAGGAATGAAGGGATGGTCAGCTTTAATGTGGGAAATTATGATTATCTGCTCCCCAGCTTCAGCCTTGGCAAAGTCTCAAACAACTACTTCACTGTACTTCCTGACATACAGCACTTGTGTGTAATCAATGACCACGTGATTAAAGGATATGGCTATACCTAATTGCTATAGTACTCTGGTTCATTATTAATAATTGATTAATAAAAACATTGTACATATAATGTGGAATGAAAATTGTTTTTATATGCTGAATTCTATCCAATCCGCTGGTGTAAATGTACCTTCAGAATGCAAGCCCTTCTTATACACTTGCTGAAGATTCTTTCTACTCAAGACAAAGACACTGAAATTGGTGTGTATACAGCTAAAGTTGATATGTAAATACAAATTCAGAAGCAATATTTTCATCTTGGGATTTGTATTTGCAACATTACTCTATTGCCACATTTCTAGAACCAAGATGTTAGTCCATTTGGGCTGCTGTAACAAATGTCTTAGACTGTTTTGCTTATAAACAAGAGTAATGTATTTCTCACAGTACTGAAATCTGAAAAGCTCAAGATCAGGTGCCAGCAAATTTGGTATTTGTCAAGGGCTTTTTGGCAAAGATGGCAACTTCTGTGTCCTCATATGGGGGAAGGGGCAAGGTAAGTCTCTGGAATCTCTTATGTAAGGTTAGCCCAGTTTATGAGAGTTACACATTCTGACATAATCACCTCCCAAAGGCCCATATCATTAATACCATCATAAGGTGATCAGGTTTCAACCTGTGAATTGAGGGTGGGGGGGAGACACAAAAATTCAGAGCATAACACATGGTTTAGGAACAATATTTTTTCCTCAACCACATGATGCAGTAAATACTAGAAAAAAAATACTAGAAATAAAAAGGGGAGATGCTTTTACTCTGGTCAATTACAAATGGAGGAAAAGCAAATTCTAATTTGGTAGCCTTCATCATGGGTCGCTCCTTACTCTCTACTCCATTCTTCAAAGTAACTATTTAATATCTTAAGTGAGTGATTTTATGAGTTTGGGGGGTAATTTAACTGCTGATAATGCTGAAAAACTAATGATTCTAAACTGTTAGATTTTTTTTTAAATGACCAATGTTCTAATAAAGTTAATTTTTTAAAAAAATCATTTATTCATGTATTCTAAAAGCTTATCCTATGATAAAGTTCTGTTTGGGCCTGGGCCAATATTAACTTCAAGACTCATGGAGTACTTGATAAATGTGTGTATTTAAGTGCACTGTGAATGTGACTCAGCCATATACCACAGGAGAGGAATGGTTATCAGCAAAGCCACACACCCTGTACAGCCCTGTCTCCAGGTCATCTGTCTGCCAGGTTCATGGACCTCATGTCAGAGGTTGACCAGGACATTACTATACCAGTAATTATGTCCATCTATCTCACTCCTCAATTAGGAGAAAGAAGATAGGGAGTGGGTTGCACATTTAGATGAAAAATAAGACATGGCCCTCTGTGGCTAGGTTCTAGACTTCAGATTTCCAATTTATCCCATTTTGTTATTTCCAGGCCAGAATAATAGGCTGAAAACTTGTCTTAAAAATGAAATATTCCAGAATTCAATATGCTTGATGTGTGGACTGTTAATAACAGTAATATGTATGGAAAGTTTGGCTCATCCAAGAATGGATAAAATATTAGGATACTTAAAGCAACTTTCCATTTTGAAAATTAACAAAGAGTCATAAATATTTAATTTTCCTTTCAGTTCAACAGCATCATAATCACCCCCCCCCAAAAAAAAGCATTTTTGTATTAAAGATTAAGACACGAAAGCTTTCAAACAAACCTTCTTCCCCAAAGACAGAGATCATGGCAAATCTTCACAAAAGAGGGGATTTTGTCTATTTAGAAATGCAGGCTAATGCCATCCAATGAATTGAGGGTTTATGCTGTCATTTCAAGTAACTATAAAGAAGTAATCAAAGAAAGATGTAAGGAGTTACTACTTTAAGGATTATTCACAAAAATCTTACAAATAGGTAGCTGAAATCTCACCTAAACAAGTCATTATAATAGAATGAACATGATTACACACTACATTAACTAGTAGGTAACAGTTCACTGGCAAAATTTCATCTTGGTTCAGAAGACCTCATAGTATACAACAGACTTTACCATTTTCAGATTAATGCCACAGCATATCAGTGATTCATACTCATTTATTTATTTTTTTATTAACCAACCAGAGTTAGACTGGATGTGAACTGATTAAACAAGCAAGGAAAGAAAGAAGGCTGACTGGGAAAGTAAAAGAGCTGGTCAGCCAAATGGGAGGCTAATAGAAAGTCCCTGACCACTCCTTGTGCCAGAGATATTAACAGGTACACTGTTCACTAACTTCTCATACATGTCAAGTTTGTGCTTGCCTTCTGGGCCTTTACCTACACTGCTCAGCCTCTGTCCAGTTCTGGTTCATGCTGATCCTTCATGTATTAGTTTAAGCATGTCCTCTTCAGGTCTTTCTGATGACACTTTCTACAGTAGTGCCCCCACAGATTCCCTTACTGCCTCCCAGCATATCATCATAGACACTTTGCTATCATCAGCAGAAGGCTGCTCCCTTTACTGTCCACCAGCACTAAAATGCAATTGGGAAAGGTGAAAAGGGAAACTATTTTGCTCACCATTATATCCAAGCATCTAAAACTATTTGCTAAATATTTATCATTTGCTTAGTGAATGAATGGAAAAGTGGTAAAAAGCAAGCAATTTGACTTCTCAGAAATTTCCTAAGGAAATAACAGGTCAAGTTCACCAAGATATAGATACAAGATACTTATAATAATGAAAAACAAGAAATTGTCTACATGTTCATCCAAATAAAAATTTTTAAATTAGTCATGGTATATATGAAGGCACTAAAAAGAATATCAAAAAATTTCTATTTTTGAGTGAAATAAGCAGATTACATACAGGTCAGTATTATGGTACGATCATATTACTGTAGAGAAAACAATGGAAAAAGTGTAAGTTTAAAGGAAAATAACAAAGGGTAAAACAAGACATGAAAAATAATAGTTACCAATTTATTTTTAACTTTTGCCTCCAAGTTGCCTTTGGGCCTCCAACCCCATGGGGGGTGGGGTAATCAAATAAAATATAAGTCATTAAGGATGTTTGTGTATATGAGAAAGAAATTTTGGAAAAGAGAAACTTCAGATGACTATGAAAGCATGATCTTTTCTTGTTATTAACAGTGGCAGAAAATGCCTATTTTGTAACCTTATTCTCTTGCAGATATTCCAAAGTACACATATTCAAATACCTATTTTACTTCTCAAGATAGCATTGCCAACAAAATTATTGCCTCTCTAATATTTTGAAGTCAACTGCATTAAATCTTAGCCTGACTACACAGTGAACAGTTGAGACTACTTTAAGTCTGAAACTATTTCTTTTTAAAATTTCTTTTCAAAAAATCCCATGGGAACTACTAACATTTTTCAACAGTGACAACCATTCCCTGCCTTAAATATAAACTGAATAAATTGTACAAAAAATCACAGTATGATAATCTTATGGCACAGTAATTTCATTCCACTCAGTTAGAAACATTCTGAGTTAACATCAGCTTTCTTTTATCTCCACACAAGCTACTAGTATATACACAGGAAGCTGTGAACAACAGCTCTTTATGATATCCAGACACAAAGATGTTGAGTAACAGCCTTTACAATGCCAATCAAAGAGCAAAACATCTGGTGAGTTTTCAAACTAAATGAGTTGCTTTGCTCTATGTGCCAACCACCAAGCAAAAGGCCCTTTATGTATTTCCCATTCATTATTCACTGATGTTACAGTTCTGAACAACATTCACACTAGTTCCATGATCATTCAATGTCCCCCTATTCTTTTAAATAACTCCATTTGTTAACAGATATAATTAGCGAGCTAATGGCACACAAATTTTCTTTTAGTTCTTCACTTTAAAATAATGTCATGTAATTTTATTTTCTAATTGAAATATTTTTTCCAATGGAATATTTTTCAAAACATTTAAACAAAGGGCTGGGTATGCAACTCAGAGGTAGAATGCTTTTCTAGCATGTGCAAGGCCCTATGTTCAATCCCTAGCAATGCAAACAAAACAAAAAAACGACTTTTAATAGCTGACTTGGTATCAAATGCTGTACTTCAGATTCTCCTAAGTTTACATTGGAACTTTCACATTGTGGGATAAATTTCCAAAGATCTTAATTAAAGAAATCATTCAAACTGTGATACAGTCTATTGTTTATTTTATGTTATGGCAGGTACACTTGAATTTCAAAAATTTAAAACATATAAAAAGTGGTTAGGGACTAACATTTGTATCAATAGTTGATAAATGTCTAAGATTGTTTATTATACAGCAGGATACAATGGTAGTGCTAATGCCAACAGGGCACCATGAAATTATTCTAAAATTATCACTAGGCTTTATACAAGCAACAACATATGCTGCTGTTCTAGAATTTTGGGACATGACCTGCTTCTAACACTAAGCAGTTCTTTAACATTTTCAATGTTATACAGTGTTAGAGTATTTAGTTTGGCAATTGTTTCAAAATAAAGTAGAAATGTATTCATAACATCACAGAAATGCACATCCAATTTTGTTTTCAATAAGAACATAGGTACAGATCAGAACTCTTCCCTATATGAAATAATTTACACACAGATGAATGCTATAATATCACTATCTAAAATAATCACTAAATACAATTTTTTTCAGAAATAAACAAGCAAAGGTTTTTTTTCCCATTATCAAATATCAAAAACATATAGATAATGTATGTCTTTCAAACAAATGATACTCTAAAATTATAGGAATAATTTCAGTGAATTCAGTAATGTGCAAACTAAATTAACCTACTGTAGTACAATTATATTAAGAAACCGATGATCAGAAAATACAACCGTATGAAAGCAGTTTATAATCCACAAAACTGTTTTTCAGGCCTTAAGGTAAAATAGTTCCACAGTTTACAGATAAAACCGAGGCAACAAAAATGCGTGCTTGTCTTGAATAAGTAGATATTTTACGCAGAAGATGTAACACTTTGTTTGTAGACAGCATGGTATGCATTTCTCAGCAACACATAAGGAAAACAAGATTCCAAAAGATCCATTGTTAGGAATGGTGATTCCTGTACAATCTGAAAAATTCCAAAAATGCAACAAAATTTAGGTTATTTGCAATAGGAACATTTACTGCTCTAATTAGAAATAAACACAAATTATTTTCCCTTTACTTTAAAATCTACAATGTAAATGTGTCATAGTGAATTCTATCAAAATGTTTTAAAATGCTAATTTCCAATGAAATCAATCAGTAGAAAAATATTGAGCATTTTCATTGTCTTCAACAGTATACTAGACATAAAAAAGAATATAAAAATATGGTCCATACCATTAAGTTTAACTAGAGACTCAAGACTAAATTAGAAATCAAAATCAAACCTAAGACCAACTATAATTAAGTGAGAAGCTATAAATATTAAGAGTTCAAAAGAGCAGAAAGATTAATGTATGCCCGAGTAAGATTACCTGGAAAGACTACCTGGAAAAAGATTTCAACTGTGGGGTATGTTAAGTCTTTAAGACAGACACAGAACTCTGCAGGTAAAGTAAATGACTCTTAAGTAAAGGAAGAGCCAGGCAGGAGAAACAAGCATAGCTGGATCAGAGACACTGCAAGGAAGGAACTGACAAGGCAGAGAGAATTATAGGAAACTATAGTAGATGGGCAAAATAGTCAGAATGGAGAAAAATCAGTAAACTGGAAGAGAACTGAAACTCATAAACTGGGAAAAAATAAGGCCCAAGTATTTCCCAACATGTTGAAAAGCCCTTCATAAAAGAATACCCTCTTAGTTAATGCTAACTTTGATTTTACTATTTTCTGATATTAGCTTAATGATAAAATGAGTGATGCCAGTCTTTTCAGCAATTTCTACAAAGTAATATGGCTTGGGTTGAGCGAATACAAGAAATGAAGACATTCAGATGGGGATTGAAATGGGGTAAATTAAATTCCATGCATACATGATTATGTAAAAATGAACCCAGCTATTACATACTATAATCCACCAATAAAAGCAAAACATAATAATTCAGCACCAAGAAAAAGACATTCAAATGACTTTCATTATTAATGAAAATTAAAATAAAACTTACCATATCTAACAGTAAATAAACAGATTCCCTGTTTCTTGTTGTAGTTTTATCTGTTTCCTGGCCAATTTTCAGTAGACTGGAGGATGCAAGCTTAAAAGTACATGTACATATTGAGTTTTTAACAAAATGTTCATCAGTTACTAATTTATTTTCAGTATGCTTCACCTTCCAACACATTTCAATCATTCAGTACTACATATAAAGTAATGATAAACTTAGATATCTTCATTCAAGCAATAATTTAGAGAGCTATTAAGGTATAAATGTAATCAAATATTCTTACTGATCTTGAAAACACACTTTTCAAAATGATTCACATTATTTTCTCTCTTACCAGTACCTGTATTAAATATTCAGTGGTTTCTCTACCACCACCACCACCACCACCCCCACTCCTGGTTTCACTTTTCAGGGTCAGAAAATACGAACTGGAAAATTACAGAAATAAATGTTTCCTAAGTTTTAGATTCCATGCCATTCTAAGCAGTGTGATTAAATCTCATACCATACCCTTCCATACAGCCAGGGAGATGAATCATCCCTTTGTCCAGCATATCCAAACTGTATATACCACCTACCCAACAGCCATTCAGTTAACTGTCTTAGTTATCAGATTGACTGTGGCACTAATATAATGTTTGTGTTCCAATAACCCTTAATTTACTGTGTAATAGCCCCAAAGCACAATAGCAGTGATGCTCGCAGTTTGGATAGGCCAAAGAAAAGCAATTAACTGCTTCCTGTAAGTAAAAAGGTCAAAGCTGTCAACTTAGAGAAAGAAAAAAGTCATATGCTAAGACTGCTAAGATTTACAGTAAGAACAAATCTTCTATCTTAAAATTATGTAGGAAGAAGAAATTTGTGCTAGTTTGCTGTCACATCTCAAAATAGTAAGGTTATAGCCACACTACATATCAAGTGCTTGCTTAAGATGAGAAAGGCATTGAATTTGGGATAGAGGACACAAACAGAAAAGGTATTCCAAATTATGGCAACATGTGCAAGAAAGAACTAAAACTATATATAAAGACTTTTCAGCAAAGGATTCCCTAAAATGAATGTCTCCACGCCATTTATTCCAAATAAGGGATGATTGCAGAGATTCACAAACAGGTTTGGTTTGAAAACTATAATAATTACTGGAGAGGCTGCATTTGCTAAACTGCTGCTACATTTTCGGTAGAGTCAAAGATATTGATGAAGGAGAAAGGATACCTTCTCCAAGTCTTCAATTGTGACGAAACCAGGCTCTTCTAGAAGAAGATGCCAAATAGAATTTAAAGGACAGATTAACTCTGATACTATGTATCAACCCTGCAGGGACTATGATACAGCCAATCACACAAGGTACAGGGTGAAGAACCTAAGAGTTCTCAAAAATAAAAATCATCTACCCATGTTCTAACAACATAATCAGAAATAGTACAGGTACCAATTGCTTGTTTATGGAATGGTTCTTCCAATGCTTCATCTCAGAAGTGAAAAAATATGTGGAAGAGGAAGAACAGTTGGAATCCTAAAGTCTATTAACAGGTCTAGCACTCCAGAATCTGTCCACTATGAAAATGAAAAAGCAGAGGCTGTATTTTTACCTCCAAATACAATCTCTACATCAGTCCCTTGTCCATGCATTGTTCAATTTGTCAAGGCCACATACACCCACTTGGTATTTGACTGCGTTCAATCAGCAATTGATACAGATCTAATCTGGACATAATACAGTGGTGGGAATCATTCACTATTGCTAATGCACTAACGTTCATCAAAGTTGCAATGGATGAAAACCAGAAACTATATGAAGAACTTATGGAGTGACTGTTCCTTGATTTTAATGCCTTGTTTTCACATGTTCCTCCCTCCAAAATAAAACACCCAATAAACACTAAAAGGAAAACGTACTTTATATACTTGAGAAAAGAATGTGAAAATATGCCATTAAAGGGTGCTCAATAAAATGTCAGAGAAAGAGAGATAGAGAGAGACAGAGACAGAGAGAGAATTTACTCTATTACATCTCACACTTATAATTTTTAGTTTTCTTTATGAGTTTTGTTTTCTGATTATACATACCGCCAGAAATTCTTTAAGACGGTCTTCAATGCTTCCTTTGTGAATTGTAAATAAAGCTGCTGCGATCTGGTTGATGGCTTTAGCCAAGCAATGTATGTTGTTGCAGTGCCCTTTTAGAAAAGTACAAATAAGGTTATGTTGATCCCAAAATATCTGTGTAACCCTCAACTATCAAGAAATAGAAGGCAAGTCTTTGATGACTTCACAATCTCTATAAATAAATAATGATTAAAAGAGCTGGGGCACAAACTGATTTGTTCTCTTTTTACTTTCATAAAGACTAGTGTTTTTAAAAGTAATATATCACTGGGTGTGGTGGTGCACGCCTGTAATTCCAGCGACTTAGGAGGCTGAGATAGGAGGATTGCGAATTCAAAACTATCCTCAGTAACTTAGCAAGGCACTTGTAAATCAGTGAGACCCTGTCTCTAAATAAAATATAAAAAAGGGATGGGGATGTGGCTCAATGGTTAAGCACCCCTGAGTTCAATTCCCAGTGCCAAAAAAAAAAAAAAGGTAATATAGCAAGGTAACAAAAAATGTTCAGGTCTGTATTATATTAAACATACATACACTTTAAAAAAATCCTTAAAAGAAATCATGCATTGGCTTTATACTACTATCACTGAAACATAAGACGATAAGATCCTTTACAATCATTTTATCATTCAATCTTTAAAATAATCCTATGATCTAGATACTCTCTCACCATACTCTAACATGCACACGTTCAGCCATGTGTGAACTCACTTACATACATTTCAGATATCAGAAACTAGGGCTTCAAAAAAGAAATACACTACCCCACGTTACATAGCTAGTTAAGTGGCAGAACTTAAGTCATATAAAGGAGCATCAATTACCTGAAGAGAAAAATAGCTACTATACCAAAACCAATGATTTTTTTCATTGCCCAAACAATTTTAAACCATGATTACCTTCTATAGCAGGGCTGTACTGAGACATTACGTTACTAGCTAGTGTTGGCAAAGAAACTGCTACAAAGACCATGAGGAGGCAGGCAATTTTATATTCTTCTTCTGGACTAATGTTTTCTATTGGAGAAAAATTAAGAATAAAATCAAGCAATTTCTTCAAGATTAGTTAAGAGTTGATAATTTAAACTTTTTAAATGTAAAAATTTATATTTATTTAGATAATTATTTTAAAATTGACTATTTTACTAAAAAAAAATAAAGTATTTTAACAGAACTCTTTAAACCTGGTCACAATTTTGTTATAAAAAATACAGAAAAAATAGAAAGAAGACCAGTAAAGTAGAGGAAGGGGATAGGGAGCGAGGAAGGAACAGAAAGAGGAAGTAGTAGGAACTAAAAAGGAACAAATTATATTCTCTGAATGTATGATTATATCAAAATGAACCCCCAATATTACACTAATAATAAAAATATTTTAAAAATATTTATTACCACTGGCTCTTATCAGCTACTCAGGCATATACATATATATATATGTATATGCCTGAGTAGCTGATATTTTTACACAATATCTTTGTTTATTTTTATGTGGTGCTGGGGATCAGACCCAGGGTCTCACGCATGCAAGGCAAGCGCTCTACCACTGAGCTAAAGCCCCAGCCCTACTCAGGCATTATTTTGGGGGACTTTTAATGAAACAGTTAAGGCAAGATTTTATTTTTAAAATTTTATTTAGTTAGAATAACTGAATCCTAAAATCTCCCAAATGAAAACTGATGATAAATTACTATAATTCTATATAATATACTACAATTTAGAAAATTTACCTCATAAATTATTATAATCACCCCCAAAATCCTTGATTTTTCCTGAAGTAAATATGACTATGATTTGAAATTTACTATTTAAAAGATATATACATGGAGCTGAGGTTTGGCTCAATGGTAGAGCACTTGCCTAGCATGTGTGAGGCATGGGTTCGATTCTCAGTACCACATAAAAAAAAATAAAAATAAGGGCTCATCCACAACTAAAAAAAAGATATATATGGAAAGTAAACTGGATTTCTAGTCTCTACTTCAGAAGACAGAAGGAACCACCATGAATGAAGATATCTGTAACTACCTCAAATCTTTTAAGATAGTAACTTTCTATAAAATATTTATTGTAACATATACTCAAATTGTTGAGTTACATAGACATTTGGCCTCTTATCAGATACCTGAGAACTTCCAGGACCCTACTATTTACCATCACATATAATAAAGAATTGAACACAAGAAAAAAGCTACAATGTTTGCAAAAACTTGATTATTTAAAAAAATAGCTATAGCAAATCAAGTAATAATTACCCACATGATTATAATTAACATACTATATGAATGAAGAAACAAAAAAAATCATTAAATGAGAAAGGAACTGATAAACCTAACAAAACACCATACTACTACTGCCTCAAAGAGTTGGGGGAAAGCATTTCAGTACCAGAAACAGAAGAAATGCTATTTAAATTGTAGACAAATCCAGAGTCATCAGAGCTTCTGGGTACTACATATCAAAAGGCTTGCCTTAAAGTTATTTGAAATGTTTAACATTATTTAATGATGCACAAATTCTTTATGGTAAATAACTCTAGTCCAATTAAAATTGCACACCATTTTCTAGACACCAATTTTTTGCTATCAAATGGACCGACCGTCTCCCACCAGCATACAAAAACTGTTACCTTTTCTATCTTAAAAAAAAAAATCCTTCTCATGGGCTGAGGATACAGCTCAGAACTAGAACACTTGCTTAACATGTGGGAGGCCCTGAGTCTGATCCCCAGCAGCACGCGCACATGCAGCCTTCCATTGATTTTTCTCCTGTCTATAGCTACTATAATTTTATTTCCCTTTACAAAAAAACTATTTGAGTTGCTTTATACTTACTATAAAACAACTTATTCTAAATTCCTTTCCTCTTATTCATCATTAAGGGCTCTCTAGTTTGTCTTTTGCCCCTAAAACTCGATTGACATTGATCTTGTCAGCATAACTCTTTAACTCTACATAGTTAATCATTCTTTCTGGAAAGATGCTCTTCTCTAGTGTTCTTCAAATTCACTGATACTTTCTTCTCTGTTGGTTTTTTGGTGGCTCTTCCTCTTTTCCTGGAGCTCTGAAGGAAAGACTCAATTCACACTTTGATCCTCTCCACTGCTGCATATATATACACTAAGCCACTTTAGTAACCTCATCCAGTCCTATAGTTAAGAGATCATCTAAGTGAAAACTATGCTACTGTATAAACTCCATATGGCAGGGATCTTTTGTCTTTTTTTCTACTGATATAGTACCAACACCAAAAATTATAAATACAGTTTGAACATAAAGCAAATATTTGAATAAATGGATAACTATCACACCTAAATATCTATGTTGCCTGGATAATTTAAACTACATGTGTACTAATGCATTTTACCTGATTTTTGTGAGGACAGAGCTACAACCAAGGCAGGATCAATCTCACAAGGTAATCCAGCAGCTGATGATAATTCATACACATTCATTGCAACCTGACAAAAATACAAGAATTACAGAATAAGAAATATGTTAAGAAATTTCTGAGAGTTCACTCTAGTAAGAAAAAAATTTACTGTTCAAATCAGAGTCTGCTTATTAAGAATACAAGAGAATTTCTGAAACTTGGCATAAGCAGAAACTATAGCTATACCGTAATTAGCCTATACTGAACAATTGCTTTATTACTTTGATTCACTGCTGGCTATCACCTCCTCTGTTAGGCCAAACAAAACTTGTATATTTTCTGTGGCAAATTTCAGCAGAGTCATTCTAAAGTTACTATTTTTCTCAGAAGCATAATTATAAAATACTAAGTCAAAAGAGATATAAGGACTGGGAATGTGGCTCAAGTAGTAGCGTGCTCGCCTGGCATGCGATCCTCATGCTGGGTTCGATCTTCAGCACCACATAAAAATAAAGATGTTGTGTCCACCAAACACTAAAAACTAAATATTAAAAAATTCTCTCTCTCTCTCTTAAAAAAAAAAAAAGATATATAAAATATCAAGTCAAAAGTAATACTAGGGGGGCTGGGGTTGTGGCTTGGCGGTAGAGTGCTTGTCTAGCATGTGCGACCCTGGGTTCAATCCTCAGCACCACAAAAAAATAAATAAATAATAATAAAAAAAGTTCTGGGGATTAAAAAAAAAATAATACTAGGGGAGAGCCTGCCTGCTTTGCCACACCGAGATCCGTATATCCAGAGAGAGGCCCAGCTCATCCGCCACACTGCTGCACATAGAGACACCTACCCCAGCACATCATATGGAGAGTCACCCTGTGCTGGGATTCCTGATTCACCAAAGCGTGGGTCCACAGCCCAACATCAGGATACATAGAGGCTTGAGGCTGCCACCACCACGAAACTGGGATATCGCTACTTCTATCAAGGGACAACAATAAGGACCTGGTAAGATCCAAGGTCCCCGTGGATCTGGCTGCACCAGAGGTTTCTCTACTAGGAGTGCTAACAGTTATTCTATTGCTAAGGTAACAGGGAGTCTTGAATGGGGTTGCCTATTTCTTGTTTCTCCTACTAACAGCCAACTTCTCATGATTACCCTCTCACTAGTCAAATCATCTAATATCTCCATATTTTCACATTCTACCTCATAAACATCTCAGCCAAGCCCCCAGGCTCCCTTCTACCATTAGAAACTGTAAACCATTACACAAACCTATTGACTCTATGGTAGAAGATAATCGATCTCATCATTTCTGATGATAGTGACAAGACTATGAATGTAAAAATAAAAGCTAACTGATATATGGCTGCACATTGGGTACACTGAGTGCTATAATATTGATCTCCCCCTTAAAAATGAGGTATTGGTAACCTATAGGGACACTTTATAAGACAATAGGGCAAAAGCTGTCATAACTTGGATCTACACTGCAAGAGAGGAAAACACACAGACATCATGAAAAAACAAGGGAGGAAAGTGCTCCAAACAAACCAAGATACTACAACAATAGAATCCATAGATAGTGCAGTAGGTGAAATGTCAGCGAAGGAGTTCAGAATATACATAACTAAAATGATTTGGGAATTAAAGAACAACCTAAGTGAGCAGATACAGGCAAAAATTGAACATTCCAACAAAGAGATAAGAGAAAAATCAGGCGACCATTGATCACACCAACAAAGAGTTGCAAGAGATTACTTCAAGAAAGAACTAGAGATAATGAGGAAAAAAAAAAAAAAACAGAAATCCTTGAAATGAAAGAAACAATAAGCCAGTTAAAAAAACTCAACAGGTAGTACCACCAACAGACTAGATCACTTGGAAGACAGGACCTCAGACAAAGACAAAAGATACAATCTTGAAAATAAAGTTGTCCTCACAGTGAAGATGTTAAGAAACCATGAACAGAAAGAATATCAAAGAATTATGGGATACCATTAAAAGACCAAATCTCTTCACAATCTCTTCAATGAAATAATACCAGAAAATTTCCCAAGCATGAAGAATGAATTGGAAAATCAAATACAAGAGGCCTATAGGACACCAAATGTACAAAATTACAAGAGACATTATAATGAAATGCCTAGCATACAGAATAATGATAGAATTTTAAAGGCTGCAAGAGAGAAAAATCAGATTACCTATAAGGGAAGACCAATTTGGATCTCAGCAAAATTTCAACCCAGATTCTCAAAGCCATGAGACTGTGGAACAACTTATACCAAGCTCTAAAAGATAATGGATGCCAACCAAGAATCCTCTATCTAGCAAATTAAGCTTCAAATTTGACAATGAAATAAAAACCTTCCATGATGAACAAAAGCCAAAAGAATTTACAGCAAGAAAGCCTTCACAACAAAATATTCTTGGCAAAATATTCCACAAAGAGGAAATGAAAAACAACAATGAAAATTTGCAAAGGGAAGAACTACAATAATGGAAAAGCCAACCAAAGGAGAAACCAAGTCAAGCTAAATATCAAAAACTAAACAAAAGAACCAGTAATACAAATCATGTCTCAATAATAACCCTAATTGTTAATGACCTAAACTCACCAATCAAAAGACACAGGCTGGTAGATTGGATTAAAAAAAAAAAAAAAAAAAAAACAATATGCTGCCTTCAAGAGAACTCATTTCATAGGAAAAGATGCCCACAGACTGAAGGCAAAAGGTTGGGATAAAATATAATATTCACATGGTCTACGTAAACAAGCAGAGGTTTCCATCCTCATATCAAATAAAGTAGTCTTTGACCAAACTAAATCAAAAGAGATAAAGATGGACATTTCATACTGCTGAAGGGAACCATACATCAATAAGACATAACAGTTATAAATATATATGCCCCAAACAATGGAGCATCTACATTCATCAATAAAACTCTTTTCAAGTTCAAGAGTCAAATAGAGCATAGCACAATAATAACAAACCTCTTTCATCACTGGATAGATCATCCAAACAAAAGCTAAAGAAAGAAACTATAGAACTAAATAATATAATCAATAACTTAGACTTAACTGACCTATATATATTATCCATCAATGAGTGAATACAGTTTCTTCTCAGTAGCACATGGATCCTTCTCTAAAATAGACCATATATTATGCCACAAAGCAAATCTTAGTAAATACAAAAAAGTAGAGATACTACCCTGTATTCTATCAGACTACAACAGAATGAAATTAGAAATCAATGATAAAATAAAAAATAAAAGATACTCTAATACCTGGAGACTAAATAATATGAGAGTGAATGAACAATGGGTTGCAAAAGACATCAAGGAGGAGATTAAAAAATTCTTAGAGGTAAATGAGAACACTGATACAACATATCGTAATCTCTGGGACACTATGAAGGCAGTTCTAACAGGAAAGTTCATTGCAGGAAGTTCATTTCTTCAAAGAAGAAAAAGTAAACAAATAAATAATCTAACATTACATATCAAAGCCCTAGAAGAACAAATCAACTGCAAAAGCAGTAGAAGATGAAACAACTGAAAAAATTGACAATACAAAAAGTTGGTTCTTTGAAAAAATAAATAAAAATGATAAACCATTAGCCATGCTAATGAAGAGAAGGAGAGAGAAAACTGAAATTACTAACATCCATAATGAAAAAGGAAATATTATGACGGACACTACAGAAACACAGAAGATAATTAGAAATTATTTTAAAAAGTATACTCCAATAAAATAGAAAATATCGAAGGCATCAACAAATTTGATATGCCCAAACTAAATCAGAATGATATAGAGGACACCATCAGAAGCCTACCAACCAAGAAAAGTCCAGGACTGGATGGATACACAGCTGAGTTTTATAAGACCTTCAAAGAAGAACTTACACCAATACTTCTCAAACTATTTCATAAAATAGAAAAAGAGGGAACACTTCCAAACACATTCTATGAGGCTAATATCACCCTGATTCCAAAACCAGACAAAGAAACTTCAAAGAAAGAAAACTTCAGACCAATATCTCTAATAAATATAGATGCAAAAATTCTCAATAAAATTCTGGCAACTCGAATACAAAAACATATCAAAAAGATAGTGCCCCATGATCATTGGAGTTCATCCCAGGGATGCAAGGATGGTTTAACATATGGGAAATCAATAAATGTAATTCATCACATCAATAGACTCACAGATAAAAATCATATGATCATCTGAATAGATGCAGAGAAAGCATTCGACAAAATACAGCACCCATTCATGTTTAAAACAGTAGAAAAACTAGGGATATCAGGAACATACTTCAACATTATACAGGCTATCTATACTAAGCCCCAGGCCAACATCATTCTAAATGGAGAAAAATTGAAAGCATTCCCTCTAAAAACTGGAATAAGACAGGAATGCCCTCTTTCACCATGTCTACTTAAAATAGTACTTGAAACTCTAGCCAGAGCAATCAGACGACTCAAACTATCACTGTTTGCATACGACATAATTTATACCTAGAAGACCCAAAACATTCCACAAGAAATCACCTAGAATTAATAAATGAATTCAGCAAATAGCTAGATATAAAATCAATACCCATAAATCAAAGGCATTTCTGTATATCAGTGACAAATCCTCTGAAAGAGAAATGAGAAAAACCACATTTACAATAGCCTCAAAAATAAATAAATAAATAAATAAAATACTTGGGAATTAACTTAACAAAAGAGGTCAAAGACCTCTATAATGAAACTACAGCACACTAAAGAAAGAAATTAAAGAAGACCTTGGATGATTGAAAAAAATCTACCTTGTTCTTGGATAGGCAGAATTAATATTGTCAAAATGATCATACTTCCAAAAGCACTATACAGATTCAGTGCAATCCCAATCAAAATTCCAATGACATTGCTCATAGTAATAGAAAAAGCAATCATAAAATTCATTTGGAAAAATAAGAGACCCAGAATAGCCAAAGTAATCCTTAGCAAGAAGAGTGACGCTGGTGGCATTACTATTCTAGACCTTAAACTATACTACAGAGCAATAGTAACAAAAAAGCATGGTATTGGCACCAAAATAGACCTGTAGACCAATAGTACAAAATAGAGGATTCAGAAAAAATAAGTAAAATTTA
The DNA here is from genome assembly GCF_047511675.1 of Marmota flaviventris. Lineage (NCBI taxonomy): Eukaryota > Metazoa > Chordata > Mammalia > Rodentia > Sciuridae > Marmota > Marmota flaviventris. The sequence goes on along the minus strand of NC_092508.1, from coordinate 50,429,851 downwards.
TTTACCGAACTACAGTTATCTTATATTAGGCAAAGGCGCCAAAAACACACATTGGAGAAAAGATAGCCTCTTCAATAAATGGTGCTGAGAAAACTGGAAATCCACATGTAACAAAATGAAATTAAACCTCTATCTCTCACCATGCACAAAACTCAACTCAAAATGGATCAAGGACTTAGGAATAAAACCAGAGATCCTGTGTCTATTAGAAGAAAAAGTAGGGCCAAATATCCAACACGTTAGATTAGGCTCGAACTTCCTTAATAAGACTCTTATAGTGCAAGAATTAAAACCAAGAATCAATAAATGGAATGGTTTCAAACTAAAAAGCTTCTTCTCAGCAAAAGAAACAATCAATGAGGTGAATAGAGAGCCTACAGAATGGGAGCAAATCTTTACCACAAACATATCAGATACAGCCTGATCTCTAGAATATATAAAGCACTCAAAAACCTTAACACCAAAAAACAAATAACCCAATCAATAAATGGGCCAAGGAACTGAACAGACACTTCTCAGAAGAGAATATACGAACAATGGACAAACATAGGAAAAATGTTCGATATCTATAGCAATTAGAGAAATGCAAATCAAAACTAAGATTTCATCTTACTCCAGTCAGAATGGCAGCTGTCAAGAATACAAACAACAGTAAGGGTTGGCGAGGATGTGGGGAAAAAGACACACTCATACATTTCTGGGTGGGACTGAAAATTGGTGCAGCCAATATAGAAAGCAGTATGGAAATTCCTTGGAAAACCTGGAATAGAACCTCCATTTGACCCATCTATCCCACTCCTCAGTTTTTACTCAAAGGATTTAAAAACAGCATACCAAAGGAACAGAGCCATGCCAATGTTTGTAACAACACAATTCACAATAGCTAAATTATGAAACCAATCTAGATGCCCTTCAGTAGATGAATGGATAAGGAAACTTTGGTACGTACACACACACACACACACACACACACACACAATGGAACATTACTCAGCATTAAAAGAGAATAAAGTCATGACATTTGCAGGTAAACAGATGGAGTTGGAGAACATAATGCTAAGTGATGTAAGCCAATCCCAAAAAACCAAAGGCCGAATGTTTTCTTTGATATGAGGATGCTGACTCATAATGGCGATGGTGGGGAGGGGAGCATGGGAGGAATGGAGAAACTTTAGATAGGGCAAAGGGGAGGGAGTGGAAGGCAGGGGATACCGGGGTAGGAATGATGATGGAATGAGTTAGACATCATTACCCTAAGTACATATATGAAGACATAAATGGTGTGAAAATACTTTGTGTACAGTCAGTGACTTGAAAAATTGTGCTAAATTACAGCCAATGATAAAAGACTATATGGTGTATGATTATACGAAACATTCCAAAAATGCAAATCTATAGACAGATTGCCTAGGGCTGGGGACTTCCTGGAAAAGTGGGGATTAACAGCCACTGGGTACTGAGGTTCTTTGTGGGATAATGAAAATGTTCAAAAATTGATCATAGTGACTGTTTTGCAATTTTGTTACTGTACTAAAAATCACTGAATTGTACACTATAAATGAGTAAATTTTTTAAGACAGACTTATCGTAAGTCAATAAAACTTAAAATATCTGGTTTTTCAAAACAGAAATTCTACTGAAAGCTTGCTGGAAACTTAAGATATTTATGACATGGTATAATATAAGTGGAAAAATACAAGGCAGAATAGAATATGTTCAACTGTACAATACATAAACAAAACATCCATTCCTTGATGACACTAAGAAAAAAATTCTTTATCATTGGAAAATGGCAAATGATTCAGGCCTTAAAAGACAGGATTTTAAAAGGCAGAAAAGGGCAGTATTTTCAAATAGAATACATTAAGAGGATAAAATGGATACATGTGACATGTATACAGATATAATTAACTTTCAGTATACATATGAAGAGAAAAGTAAATAAAGAGAAGAGCATACTAAAGGAAACAATTAGAAATGTGAAGACAGAACCCAAGGAATGGGAGAAAATCTTTGCTAGCTACTCTTCTAACAGAAGATGAATATCTAGAATATACATAGGGCTCAACAAACTTTACACCAAAAAAAGAAAAAAAATCAAATAACCCAATTAATAAATGGGCAAATGAATTAAACAGACACTTCTCAAAAGAAGAAATACAAATGGCCAACAAATACATGAAAAAATATGTTCAACATCATTAGCAATTAGAGAAATGTCAATAAAAACTACACTGAGATTTCACCTCACACCAGTCAGAATGGCAGCCATCAAGAATACAATAACAAATATGGGAAAGGATGTGGAGAAAAAGTCCTACACTATTGGTAGGACTGTAAATTAGTGCAACCTCTATGGTAATTAGTGTGGAGATTGTTCAAAAGACTAGGCATAGAACTACCATATGACCCAGCTATACCCCTTCTCAGTATCTACCCTGAAGAACTGAAGTCATCTTACTATAGTGATACATGCATACCCAAGTTTACAGCAACACAATTCACTACAGCAAAACTGTGGAACCAGTAGGTGTCCATCAGTGGATGAATGGATAAAGAAAATGTGGCATATATACACATAATGGAGTTTTATTCAACCGTAAAGAAAAATGAAATGATGACATTTGCAAGAAAATAGATGGAACTAGAGACCATCAAGTTAAGTGAAATAAGTCTAACCCAGAAGGTTAAGGGTCATGTTTTCTCTCATATGCAGAAGCTAGAGAGGTTGCTGAAAACAAAAGTGGGGGTAAATCTCCTAAAAATCAAAGGGAAGTTACAGAGGTAGCTTCAAACAAAGGTGGGGGTATATCTCCCCCAAATCAAAGGGAGATCAGTGGAGGAAAGGCACCAAGGGGTGGGAGGTGCAGAGAGTAGGGGAAAGCTGAGGCGTGATATTGGCCAAATTATATTGTTATATGGTGTGCATGTGTGAGTATGTAAAGCAAATGCCATCAACATATACAATTACAATGTACTAATAAAAAGAGGGAAAAAAATAAAGGGAAGAGAATTATGAAAAGGAAGGAACAAGAGGTGAAAGCATCAGAAAGGTTAAAAAGCACCAATTTGAGACTCAAGTGTCATACAGAAGAGTTTAGACATTATTATTTTTAGCCAGTGTTCTTCAAGATATGCAAAAATAACCTCTCCAATTGCTAGAGATGGTGAGCATTTTTTTCATGTATTTGTTGATTAATTGTATATCCTTCTCTGAGAAGTGTCTGTTCAGGTCCTTGGCCCATTTGTTGATTGGGTTATTTGTTTTCTTATTTAATTTTTTGAGTTCTTTGTATACTCTGGATATTAGGGCTCTATCTGAAGTGTAAGGAGTAAAAAATTGGTTCCCAGGATGTAGGCTCCCTATTTACCTCTTATTGTTTCTCTTGCTGAGAAAAAAAATTTTTAGTTTGAGTATGTCCCATTTGTTGATTCTTGATTTTAACTCTTGTGCTATAGGTGTCCTAAAAGGAATTTGGAGCCCGACCCCACGAGATGGAGATTAGAGCCAACATTTTCTTCTATCAGACGCAGAGTTTCTGGTTTGATCCCTAGCTCCTTGATCCATTTTTGTGCATGGCGAGAGAAAGGGATTCAGTTTCATTTTGTTGCATATGGATTTCCAGTTTTCCCAACACCATTTGTTGAAGATGATATCCTTTTTCCATTGCATGCTTTTAGCACCTTTGTCTAATATAAGGTAGTTGTAATTTTGTGGATTGGTCTGTGTCCTCTATTCTGTACCACTGGTCTACCCGGCTGTTTTGGTACCAGCACCATGCTGTTTTTGTTACTATTGCTCTGTAGTATAGTTTAAAGTCTGGTATCGCTATACCGCCTGATTCACACTTCCTGCTTAGAATTGCTTTTGCTATTCTGGGTCTTTTATTTTTTCAGATGAATTTCATGATTGCTTTTTCTATTTCTACAAGAAATGCTGTTGGGATTTTGATTGGCATTGCATTAAACCTATAGAGTACTTTTGGTAATAGCGCCATTTTGATGATGTTAGTTCTATCTATCCATGAACAGGGTATATCTTTCCATCTTCTAAGATCTTCTTCTATTTCTCTCTTTGGTAGGGTTCTGCAGTTTTCACTGTATAAGTCTTTCACCTCTTTTGTTAGGTTGATTCCCAAGTATCTTATTTTTTTTGAGGATATTGTGAATGGGGTGGTTGTCCTCATTTCCATTTCAGAGGATTTGTCGCTGATATACAGGAATGCCTTTGATTTATGCGTATTGATAATTACATGAAAAAAATGCTCACCATCTCTAGCAATCAGAGAAATGCAAATTAAAACCACTCTAAGATACCATCTCACTCCAGTAAGAATGGCAGCCATTATGAAGTCAAACAACAACAAGTGCTGGCGAGGATGTGGGGAAAAGGGTACACTTGTACATTGTTGGTGGGACTGCAAATTGGTGCAGCCAATCTGGAAAGCAGTATGGAGATTCCTTGGAAAGCTGGGAATGGAACCACCATTCGACCCAGCTATTCCCTTTCTCGGACTATTCCCCAAAGACCTAAAAAGAGCATACTATAGGGATTCAGCTACATCAATGTTCATAGCAGCACAATTCACAATAGCTAGAATGTGGAACGAACCTAGATGCCCGTCAATAGATGAATGGATAAAAAAAAAATGTGGCATTTATACACAATGGAGTATTACTCAGCACTAAAAAATGACAAAATCATGGCATTTGTAGGGAAATGGATGGCATTAGAGCAGATTATGCTAAGTAAAGCTAGCCAATCCCTAAAAAACAAATGCCAAATGTCTTCTTTGATATAAGGAGGGCAACTCAAAACAGAGCAGGGAGGAAGAGCATGAGAAGATTACCATTAAACAGGGACGAGAGGTGGGAGGGATGGGAAAGAAAAGGGGAATTGCATGGAAATGGAAGGAGACCCTCATTGTTATACAAAATTACATATAAGAGGATGTGAGGGGAAAGCAAAAAAAAAAGAGAGAGAAATGAATTACAGTAGATGGGGTAGAGAGAGAAGATGGGAGGGGAGGGGAGGGGAGGAGAGATAGGAAAGGCAGCAGAATACAACAGACACTAGTATGGCAGTATGTATAAATGTGGATGTATAACCAATGTGATCCTGCAATTTGTACACGTGGTAAGAATAAGAATTCATAACCCACTTGAATCAAATGTATGACATATGATATGTCAAGAGCACTGTAATGTTTTGAGCGACCAATAAAAAAAAAAACCTCTCCAGGAAACATGAAAGCTTAGAATACACACATATGAGAAGTACTGGTAAGTCATATATTAGATGTATAACCACTGGAAAATTGCTGAGATTAGATGAGTGGTTGGATTTCATGGCTCAATAAATTTCAAAACAAAAACTGTGGGCTCACATAAGGTTGCCAACCTCCTACCTCATATTTACTAATTAAAAAGAAGAAACTAAAATAACTTTTTATTACCACCTATAATTAACATCCTTTTATAAGATTTTTTAACATGTATTTTAAAAAACTGACTGAGTCTATTTAAAACATCTCATTTTATTGGGTTTTCTCATTCCACTTGAAGACCCTACACAAATGACCATCAGGACAAAGGACAGGTTTTTAACCAATTTTACATTGCTATGGATGATCAAAGATGACTAACTTTGAAAATGCCTAGGTAGTATTTTGCTGCTGAGAAGTTGAGGATGCAACTTCAAAGGCAAGTATGCTAACTCTAAAACAGAAACTTTTCAGAAGTTTAGAATTTATTACATTTTATTTCATATACAACTTGAATATTTCAGTTTAGAAACTGTAAAATCCAAACAGAAGTTATATTACTACCTTCATATCGGTCTCCCTTGGAATGTGATCCTTAAAATCTTCAATTGAACTTACAAGAAAAGGAATGTGGTAGGACAACACCTAGTCAGAACAACAAATAAGAACATAGAATTAGTTTTAAGTGGATATCTCTAAATTTATGAAATAGTTCCATTGCATTAATTCTCGTCTTCATAAAAATTATTTTCCATGTGACTTTTCTAAAGTACCAACATATATGGAAAGGAGTATGTTCAATGTTAAACTGGATATAATCAAAATGGAAAATGTTTTAATGAATCACAAAGTTGAAAGTATCATATAATAGCCAGACAAATTATATCCTAAAATTTTTAATACTAAAACAAAAGAAATGAGTTTAAATAACTTTCTATATAATTTATTTCCATAACTATGAAAACTGGAATTTTAATCATATCATTACCAGCTGTGAATTTAAAGAGTAACTTTCCGGAAAACCAAAAGGAATTATTTGGATACAGGGTATATACTTGTAATGGATTCTTACATCTCGAAGTGCTTCTTGTGCCAATGATCGGAAGGATAAAATTACACCAATTATTGTCATCCTCTTCAAGACGCTGTCAACAGCTAAATTTTAAGGATGGGGAGAAGAGAAGAAAAAAGTATGAATTTAATTCTTTCTTAACCTTAGAGAAAACTCTTTAAAGTCATAAAATTTCTATGATAAACGGCACAATTAATGGTAATTTGATTACAATAAATGATTAATAGGAAAAAGTATTGAGAGCTAATATTTAAATTTTGCAAACTTTCAATTAATTAGTTTATTATTTCAAATATATAGAAAGCACTGTCTTTTGCTATTGGTTAGAAGGGTCACCAGAATCTTCAATCTTCTATGTAGCCATTTATATAAAAAGGGTGGAGGTAGGAGTAAAGAACCGGTGACTAGGGGCGAAAGATGATGATCAGAGTACAAAGAAGTTAAGCCTCAAAAGACTGAGGAATTTTGAAAAATTAAATTCTTAAGCTGTTGTGGTCTTGAGTCAAGAAACAAAAAATGTCTACTGAAATCATAAGTCATTTTGGCAGGACCAGGTTGTTGAAGCCCATCAATGAATTTGATCACTTATATCTTGGTTAGGAAACAATATTCAGAAATTACATATACTAATATTCAAGCTAGGTTAACAAAATCAAGGGAGATTAGAATTGGAGGTGTCAATACAATTACATTTTATAAAACTAACAGATATTTACTATGAAGAGAAACACACACACAAACCCCATGTAAGTCAGTGTAGTATGAGATTGAAAATAGAATAATAATCTAGAACCTAATTACCAAAAAATCTAAATCGACTGCTAAGATGACTAACAAAATATGATCACATTTATGTGAGAGAAGAAAGATATATACACATATGTTTATTTGTATTTACATAACAAATTTCTGGAAGTAGTATACAGAAAACTGCTATCCATAGTTACTAGTTGAAGAGCAGGAATGGAGGGAAGTGTTGTTATGACTTTCTATTTTCTGTGTAGCTTGTTTAAATTCTGATCATAAGCATGTTTTATTAAACCACATAAACAGATATAATAAAATAAAATATGATGAAAATTTAAAAAATAGCAAAATGATGTAAGGCATAATGCTTTATGCATTCCATAAACAAGCATCAATCTTAGAGATCTTTTTATCGAGCTGCAGTACTTAAAAGAGTGCCCAATAACCAGACTAGTAGACAGATATTCAATGAAATGGTGATGCAAAACTGGGCATGGTGGCACATGCCTATAATTCCAGAGTCCTTGGGAGGCTAAGGTAGGAGAACCACAAGTTGAAGGACAGCCTGGGTAACTCAGGAAGACCTTGTCTCAAAACATAAACTGAAAAGGGCTGGAGGTGCTGGGATTGTGGCTCAGTGGTAGAGCACTCGTCTAGCACGTGTGAAGTACTGGGTTCGATTCTCAGCACCACATAAAAATAAATAAATTAAAAATAAAGGTATTGTATCCATCTACGACTACGAAAAAAATTTTTTTTTAATTCTATTAGAAAAAGTGGGAGGGCGGTTTGGTGATATAAGATAAAACTAGGAAATTGTTACTAACCAGAAAAGGAAAGAAATTAGGAGAGGGGGCATCCAAGTTGGTAAAAAAGGAGGCACAGGAAGATAAAGACATTGTAGGCCAAAACACAAAACAATAACAAAACCATAAAAAGGATAAATTGAGAATAAAGTGAAGAATTAGAATAAGTGTAATAATCTCATAAATACTTTTCAGAGGATGTTCTCCAAAATTTTACCAAACAAGGTTGTGAAAACAATATCCTACAACCTCCCCTTGAGTATTTAAATGCCTACTAAAAGTTCCAATAAACTTCACAGTATGAATTTAATTTATTGCTTAATGGACTATTTGCCTCCTTTAGTCTCCAAAATTTCCATTAACTTCCCAAGGAAGTATTGCTGGAACAGCAGCTTTGAGCCCTGAGCCAGGCAAGCCATGGGTAGTAGAGGAAAGAAAAGAAAAAGAATATTAAGTGTGAGGTTAATCCAAATAATGATTTCTGAATGCCATCCTAAGGAGTTTATACTGTCCTTTAAACGAGGAGGATGTTCAGGGTTTTTGAAACAGAGTTGGAAGGTGACCAAATTATACTGCTTTATTGTGTGTATGTATGAAAATGTAACAATGGATTCCACTATTATGTATAATTATAATGCACCAATCAAAATACAAAAAAGAAATAGTTATATGAAAATTTATGTTTAGAAATATGACTCTGAATTTGATAGGTAGAATGGGGAAAAATGGGTGCATACTAGGAAGGTATGACTAGAGTTCACAAAGATTATGAAGCTATAAATAGGAACCATAGGAATACAAAGCACCAGATTTGGGGCTTTACATTTAAGAGGTAGGATGTGCAGGAGGAATTACAAGTTCAAATACCTTTAGGCAGGTAACATAAAATAGTGAAGTAAACTGAGTGAAAGAGAATAGTGGCTGCAAAAGACTGAAAGAAACATTATAAACATTCTAAAGGGAGCAATTACTAATTAGCTACAGACTCGCCATGTGGAAAAGTACTGCCTAGGTTTTAAGGGAAGAAGCCAAGAGTCTGGATTATTATATGAAATTTTCTATTTTAAAAATAAAGTCCAAAGAAAAATGTTTTTAAAAATTTAATGAAGTATAAGGCCAAAGCATGTCTTTGGGTCAAATGTGACCCACCTGTTTACATATTCTGATCTACAAAATATAGCTATTGTGCTGGGTGTGTGGTGCATGCCTATAATTCCACGAACTCTGAAGGCTGAGGCAGGAGGATTTTAAGTTCGAGGCCAGCCTCAGCAAGATCCTATCTCAAAATAAGAAAAATAAAAAGGACTGGGCATATGGGGTCAGTGGTAAAGCAACCCAGGTTTAATCCCCAACACCAAAATAAACAAACAAAATCTATAGCTATTATATGTGGAATGTGAGGAGAGGAAGACAAAGAAGGAAAAAATGGTCAATAAAAAATATCAGGCTTTTCCTCTCCACCTATTTGTACCTCCCATAAGAGGGAAATACTCCACTATTGTAGAGATGTGAACTATCTGTGGGTCATATGGCTGAATGTGTCTAACTCAACATTTCTCAAAGTGACTTGTTAAAATACAGGTTCTGGGTCCCATCCCCACAGTTTTTAATTCAGTAGGTCTGGGGTGGGGCCCAATAATTTATATTCTAAATAAGTTCCCAGGTGGTGATGCTGCTTGCTGCTAATGGCCTAAGGATCAGACTTTGAGAAGCACTGATCAAACTATCATTTGTTATTTCAATGTCTATTGCTCAACAGAAAAAGTTAAGGCTGAGGATAAATATTTAAGACCCCCTGGTAAATACAACTGAAAAAAATTTTCCCAATAGGGTTGTACAGCAAGAATGGAAGAACAGGATATCACACACTGATAAAATGTAAAAGATGAGCCAGTGAAAATGAATAAGAAAGTGCAGAGATAAACATTTTGGCAAATGAAGAAAACAGAGTTTTCCAAATTTTATAGTCCACAATGGATATAAGTCAAGTCAAGAAGAGAATGATCAAGAAAGCAGAGAGGCATTAAAGTTTCAGTGAGCTAGACAAAAGAAGTTCAATAAGAGCAAAGGAATAGAGACCTGGAAAACATGGCTATGATCTGAGAACAGTTTCAAAGTTCAACACCTGTACCAGTGAAGTATGCTTAGGCAATAACAACTTCCAAATTACTACTAAAGAAAAGGTCTCTGGAGAAACTTGTAGATTTGTAGATGGTAGGAATAGGGCAAAAGTAAACGGAATGATTTTTAAAATGAAGAATTACACCACGTATAGTGGTGCATACCTACAACCTCAGTGGCTTGGGAGGCTGAGGCAGAAGGATCCCAAGTTCAAAGCCAGCTTCAGTCACTTAGTGAGGCCCTAAGCAACTTAGACCCTGTCTCGAAAAATAAAGTTGGAGGGGAGAAACTGAGGGTTTAGCCGTGGTAAAGCACTTGCCTAGCATAGGTGAGGTCCTCGGTTTGATCCTCAATACCACATTTAAAAAATAAAATAAAGGTTAAATTATTAAATAAAGAATAAATAAATATAAATAAAACAAATAAATAAATAAGGGGTGGGCTCAGTGGTTAAGCACCCTTGAGTTCAATCCCTGGTAGAAAGAAAAGAAAGAGAAGAAAAGAAAAGAAAGAAAGAAATGCTGAAGAAAATAATGGCCTGGGATTAAGGAGCTCCAATGAAATGTGTTAGAACAGAAAGTCCAAAATAGGGACATGATGAGATTCATTTCCTAAAAATAAAAAATTCAAGAATGCTTCTTGATTCAGAGCTACTTTTGTAAATCCTAATGCTTTATCTTTGTAAAAGAATGTGTTTGTTGATTATGAAATCAAATTTCTATGAAAATAACAGACTTCTGGATATGTGATGAAGGAAGCACAAGAAGGACAGCAAAAACTAAAGAGAGTATTTTCGAAACTGTTCAACTCAAGCGTAGTCTTCTCTACATAAGCCTCTCTTAAGTGAAGCTTTTCTTTTTCCAAATAACAAAAAGGCTTAATAAATTCTACTTAAAGACAAATTTAATGAATATAGGTGATAGAAAGTCAATGGTTTAGATTTTGGTTTGGACAAATCTAAAAGTCATAGAATCGCTGCTATTTATACACAGAATCCAAGTAAACAGAGTCTAGACAAAGCACTATGAATTGTATTTTGAAAACTTGCAAAATCTCCTTGGAACTTCAATGAATTTTTGTTTAAATTTCACAAGGAGGATGGTTAAGTAAACAAAGTATTTAACATTTCAGTTCATTATGTGTTTCTAACCAGAAGGTATAGTCAAAAGACTGCTTACTATTAGGAAAGTTATGTAGAGTTAAAAGCTAATAAAGGTGTCAACTGAGTATTAAAAATGAGAGGAATGTGGAAAAGAAAACCAATATGAATAAAGAACAAATAAAAAATATAAATAGATAGTAAAACAATGAACAATAAAAAAGAACATATGTAGAATTTTTTAAATTTTTCCTATTTCCTATTCATAATTCTCTTCCCTACGATATTGTCAAAAGTCAATCATTTCCTTTTCACTTTATTTTTAAAAATATAATAAACCTGCTATTTTTCCGTTTGATACAGTTCTATAAATTTTAATATGTATAAATTTGTTACCACCATCACTGCTATTAAAAACAGTTCCATTTTCCCCCAAAAACTCCCTCATTGCTTTTCCTTTATAGTCCTGACAACTACAGATCTGTTGCATAAGATAATCTTTAGTGTATTTAAACTTTGTGCTAATTCTTTTTTTTTAAATATTTTTTAGTTGTAAATGGATATTTTATTTGTTTGTTTGTTTGTTTGTGGTGCTGAAGATCGAACCCAGGGCCTCATACATGCCAGGCAAGTGCTCTACCACTGAGCCACAACTCCAGCCCCACTTTATGCTAATTCTTATTGAACAAGTTTTTATTTTTTAAAGCAAGATAAGTGATTCTCTAAAGCATTTAAAAGAAAAATATCAAATGGGAAAGTAAGTAAAATATATGCTTAGTTTTAATTTTCTTTAGATTATCATCATCAGCAGAAACAGCAGCATTAGTGCTGGAGACTGAACCCAGGACCTAGTGCATACACTCAGTGAATAATTTCCCCCTGCCTCCAGAATTATTTTTATTTGGGAAAAAAACCTTTCTCCAGTTTTCCTTAATATAAGGATTTTATTCAGGTTTTCAGGAGATTTATAATAAAGTGTGAATTTGAAAAATTTTAATTATAACCTTAAAGGTTCAAGTACTAAAAAGCTAAATAAAATTAATTCCAGTGTACCCAAATAGTTATCCAGATAAATACTCTTCAATAACATTCATCACTCTATGTCATTTCACACTGTACCTCTGACAATCAATGTCAAGAAGACATTTAAACAAAATTTTACAGGCTCAAGTTTTCATGCAATATAATACTATTTAGCAACCAAAACGAACAAATTATTCATTCACTTAACAGAGATGGATGAATCTCAAAAACATATGCTAGTGAAAGGAGCCAGATATAAAATTTAATTTATAATGATAGAAATCAGATTACTGGTTATCTGGGTTGGGGCCAGAGATAGGACAGACTACAAAAGGACAGGAGGCAACTTCCGAGGTAATGGAACTGTTCTGTATCTTGATTCTGACAATGGTTATATAGATGTATAAACTTGTCGATATCTACCACATTATTCACTTAACTATGTGTATTTTATTACATGTAAATTATATACCAATACAGTTGATTTTTAAAAAATCACAGACTTGGAAATTAATACTTTTAATCTAAACTAATGCAGACTTACTGTATTAAACTTAATAGGTTTAAGAGCTGCTATTTATACACAGAATCCAAGTAAACGGAGTCTAGACAATATCTGTTAAATAATTGATAATGACAATATCTGTTAAATAATTGATAATGACAATATCTGTTAAATAATTGATACATATTAAAAGTATGTTTAAAAAAAGTCTGAAACAGATAAGTCATATAGTAGTAAAAAGATCCTTTCACTATAAAAGTTTTCTAGTTCAGTTCATAAATTAGGGAGTACTTTTCATAATTTACTGCTTCATGTTAGAAATTTTGGCCAAAATTTAAATACTGAGTATAAAGATTTTTTTCAATGTTTATAAAAAGTATCATGAGTTACCCACACGACAATCTTTTAAAAAGTGCAGCCATCTGGTCTGGTTTGTCAAAGCTGGTCCTCATTTGTGTTAGCACATCAACATTCTCCACTACAAGTTTCTAAAAAAATAAGAATGAAAGAGCCTAGGTCAGGCACAGACCTCTTTGTGCTAATAAGATAAAAAGCATGCTTGCAAATTATAATCCATCAAGTAGAAAACACCATTCATGAACTCCAGATGCTCTATACTACACATTTTTGTTGTTTTAATAAAATAATCTTAAATTTATTTACATAGGATTAATGTTTTACTTCAGTTTGCAAATTCAAGATGAGTTCAGGAAAAAGCAACAAAGGTAAGCAGTAGAATAAAGAATCATTTTATGCTTAGGTACAGAACAGTATCAATAATAAAAAGTAGACACTAAAGTGAATACAGCAAGCAGTAAGTTCTAACTAAAACAAAAACTTTCTGAAATCAAAGCTGGTCAAAGTACGTCTTTAGACAATGAGTACGTGGCTGGATATATATAATAAGAAGGAGAATAACTTGTTAGCATATGATACCTTTTAATGACAATTATATTACAACAATATTTCCCAGCACAAATTATATACTTAAAATGTTTTATTATATATAAAGTGGAAATGCAATCTATCTACTTTTCTTTCAGGAACCACTGAGAAAAGGGAAGAGAAAATTTTAAAAAAAAGAAGCAATGGAAGAGTATAACTCATTATAGGATGTTTTTTTCTAAAAGCACTAGAAAAGCAATTGAGTTTAAAAATTAAAACTAAAACAAGGTCTGGGATTGTAGTTCAATGGTGGAGTGCTTGCCTAGCATGTGTGAGGCACTGGGTTCGATTCTCAGCACCACATATAAATAAATAAATAAAGGCCCATCAACAACTAAAAAAATTAATTTTTAAAAAAATTATAACTACAGCAATTAAATTAATTTCATTCTTGCAGAGAAAAGCCTGTACAACAATAAGCTGAGTTTCCAAAATAATGGGGGGAAAAGAGTAAGATATTCTACTCTTTGTTGCATTGTTATGTATACCAAATGCCTTTACAACTAGGTCTGACACTATCACACTTCCTTAGTTCGTTACAATTCCAAAGAATTTGATTCTATTTCTGATCTCTGTATCTCTATGAAGTTCTCATAAGTCAAAACTATCTTTACTTTTGGCGCTCTATAGTGAGTCTCAACCTTAATTACACATTACAATCACCTGTGGAGCTCTTTCCAAATATAAATACCCAGGCTTCATGCCACGATATTTCAATTCTGTGAAGTGGGAAAGATGTAGCAAGTATGTGGTTAGAGGGCTCTGATGGTTTTGCTATAAACAAAAGGTCAATGACAAGTGATTTAAGAGGCACATGAAAAACTACAGAAGAAAAAAAAAACCTATAAAAAATCATTTTTACTAAAACAATAGTATAAATTTTCTCATCAAATTAATTGCTAGTTTCAATTGCTATAGTGTTTGAAAAGATTGCTTACTTTCTCTGGGCTACTTTGATACTGTTCCTTCCATCCTGAAACTTGATTAAATACACACGCAATGGGCTGGGGATACAGCTTAGTGATAAAGCACAGGCCTAGAATGTGCAAGGTTCCCAAGATCATCTTAGATAGTGCTCATGCACTCTGAACTTAATGTTATATATTAGCAAATCAAAAATATCAAATTTAAAATATATCTTATTTTATATATGCAAAAGACTATAAATTATATAATAATATACATAAAGTTTCAGGATATTAATAAGATAAATATGCCTTTGAATCAATAAATTACAATGTATACTTAATAGTAAGAATAATTATAATCATTTATTAAGTTCCTGTATGAGACAGTGTATAAACAATTTTTGCATTTATTCTAAACCAAATGAAAGGTGCTACTCCAATTTGACAGCTGAGGAACCTCAGAGAAGCTGGAAAACTTACCCCAAATCATCAAGATATTAAATAAGGGAATTTGGAATTTGAATTCAGGTATGTCTGTTTTAAAATCCATGTTGCTGATCTCCAAAGAAATGGCCCTAATCTTTAGTGTGTGTTATGGTTTGGATGTGAGATGTCCCCCAAAAGCTCATGTGTAAAGAGTGCAAGGTTTAGAGGAGAAATGATTGGGTTATGAGAGCCATACCAATCCGTGAATTAATCTCTTTATGGGATTAACTGAGTAGCTGAGTGGTAATTAAAGACAGATAGGGAATGGCTAGAATAAGTGGGTCACTGGGGGCGTGCCTTTGGCATATAGATTTTGTATCTGGCGAGTGGAGTCTCTCACTTTGCTTCCTGATCTTCATGTGAGCCACTTCTCTCTGCTACTCTTACACCATGATGTTCAGCCTCACCTTGAGCCACAAGGAATGGAGCCAACCTCCTATGAACTAAGACGTCTAAAATCGTGAGCTCCTAAATAAACTTTTCCTTCTCTACAATTAATCTGGTTAGATCTTTTAGTCACAGCAGCAAAAAAAAAAAAAAAAAAAAAAAACTGACTAAAACAGTGCATATCAGAATGCTCTGATAGATTTATTAAAACACACTGTTAAGTCCCAATCCCACCATTTCTGACTCAGCAGGTATGAGACAGAGTTTTAAAAATTTGCATTTTTAACAAGCTCTAAGGTGATGCTGCTGGTGGTGGTCAGGGAACCATTAATCTAAAGTATTTGTGAAAGAAAAGGAAAAAAAAGACAGACCAACAAAAACCAATCTGCAATGTTCTCTCTTGAAAGTATAGTCTATGTACTTAGTATTTGCCACTTCTTCCTCAATTGCATCCTGAAATAGGGCTCTCTATGCATTTAAATTCAGCAATTAATTCTGATAACTAATACACTGAAAGCTGGGATTTAATAACAGGAACTACAAATGAAATGGTTTGGAACAAACTGAGGGAAACCAAATAAAACAAAGAGAGTTTTTTTAATTATTTATTTTAAATTTACGTGATAGTGTGTTAAAAACAAAGTATTAATTTTTTGGCATAATTTAAATTTAAATTTCCTATCCTTTGGATCCCATGAAGAATTGAAACTAATCAGTAAAATGCCAAAATAATTCTTTTCTCAAGACTAGAAGGAGAAATTGACTTAGTAAACACTGAAAAAGACTGGTTGTTCTTCCTCTAGAAAGGAACAAACACGTTTCACCACAAATCCATCCATACGATATTGACTAAGTTTGATACACAAATTATTCACAACCATACAATGTAAAAGAAGCTCTGCTTAGTTCTTTTTTTGCCACAAATTTACTCTTTCAAACAAAAGGTTTTCATCTAAAACAGGAACTAAAATAATTAAGGTCTTCTTTAGGATAAAAAGATACAGCCACATGATATTTAGTTTATGTCAGTTTGAATCAAATATATTTTTTAAAATAGAAATAAAAGCAAAGGGGGCTGGGATTGTGGCTCAGCGGTAGAGGGATCACCTAGCACGTACGAGGCCCTGGGTTCGATCCTAAGCACCACATAAAAATAAATAAATAAAGGTATTGTGTCCAAGGACAATTAAAAAATAAATATTTTTTTTAAAAAAAGAAAGAAAAGCAAAGGTATGACAGAATAATCTTATATAATTCCCCCAAAACATTTTGTGCAATAATTTCAAAAGACTTAAGTGCTCTTAGAGGCATGATAATGCTCTGCTGGGGAGACTGTGAAATATACTCTCTTCAAGGGACTATTTGACAATATCAAAAAATTTTTTAAAAGTGGATCATATCTTTTGATCCACTTTTAGAAATTTTTCCTATAGAAATGCTCAAACAAGTATGTGCACTCACTCTGTGGAAGTGCTGGTTAATTGCAGGGAATTCTATACATATTTCTAAAATTCTGCTCCTTTCAGAAGCCCATTAAAATGAGAGGAAAGAATTTAAAAACACATAAACCTACAATAACAAGAAAATGGTAGAGAAAACAAGGTCAAATGCAGACGTCAACAAATCTGGAAGTAAAAAAAAACTGCAGCAAAGAATAAGAAGAGGTAAGAAATTTGATTAGCAAGTTCCTATAGAACCCATACACTGTAATAGTTATTTCCTCACGTTGTAGGAAGGGATCTGAAATTGAAGGAAGCAACACAGAAAGGAAGGCTTAGGAAGGCTTGAGGCCAAAAATAAGAGGATTACTACAAGTTTCTGTTGGCAGTAGTTACTCTCCAAACTCCTCACCATCTTAAAGTCAACAAGCCCAGTGGTAAAGTGTCCCTGGGTTTAATCTCCAGTACCCAAAAAAAGACCCATATTACCCAAAGCTTTTTACAGAGCAACTTCTATCAAAATATCAATGACATTCTTCACAGAACTAGAAGAAACAAGACTGAAATTTGTATGGAACCACAGAAAACAAAACAAAAAACACTCAAATAAGCAAAGCAATCTCGAGCAAAAAGAGACAGTGATAAAATCTAACTAGAAAAATGCAGTAATTGGTAAGATTGTTTCATTTTCAAAAAGACCAGATCATTCACCTAGAAAAATAAAGCATATTTCTGTTTCAGATAAGTGCGGGTCAGGTAACTGCTGTGATCCTTCTTGGTACCAGAGGGTATAAAGCATGGTACTAGCATAAATTCTGGAATTAGACTAAGACTACATGGGTTCAAATTTGATTTCTCTATTAATCATATTAGCCTGGGTAAGTTACCTAGGCTAATTTCTAAAACAGGGAAAATGTCTGTTTTAAGGATTTAAGTTAACAATACATGTAAAAAGATTAGAAAAATCGTGGAACAAAGTAAAGAATCAAGACAGCTGGCTAGTCATTGATATTTTTGTACCCAATAACTATTTATTAAATGCCTACTCTGTTTTAAATACTATTTGAGCACCTAGATAAAGAGTGTATAACTGTACAATTCCAGTCAAAGAGAATAAACACAGCATGAGAGTTCACAAGTAAAATATACATACATCTGGATAGAGAGAATAAAAAGTGATATTTGCTATTTTAGGGAGTAAGATTCAGATAAAAAATATGCATCAATACTGTGGCAAGGCAAGCCAGGACAATTTCTCAGTACAGCTAAGACATATGAAGAATTTAGGGACTGGGATTGTGACTCAGTGGTAGAGTGCTTGTCTAGCACATGTGAGGCACTAGGTTTAATCCTCAGCACCACATAAAAATAAATAAATAAAATAAAGGTATTGTGTTTATCTACAAATAAAAAAAATACTTAAAAAAGAAAAAAAATATGTAGCATTTACTTTATATATTTGCTGAGTTCTAAGTAAATAAGGTTTTGCTGAGTTCTAAGTAAATAAGGTTATCACATTTAGAACTACATTACATCTGAAATGCAAGTTAACACTACTATATACAATTGTTTTAAGGAATTAAAAATGCAAGGCACAAATAACTACCAGAAATCTTTCACAAAGAAAAAGGCATATTCTAAAACATTCTTTTCTAATCTGTTTGTAAATCCCCAAAATTTTAGCAGCCCAAGTTCAAATTCTCTGAAAAACTATAGTTATATAAAGTTTTTTTATATATATATATAATATATATATTATATATATAATATATGTATATTATATATATATAATATATATATAAATGTAGATATATAAACTTTTTCAATATAGATCATCTCAGAATTAAGATATTTCTAAAAGTTATTTAAAATGTTGATGCCCTTTATATGTTTATTTAATAAACAATAAGCATTCTAAACATTTCTATCCAAGTTTAAAGGGTTTATGAAAAGAAAATGAAGGGCTGGAGATATGGCTCAGTGGTAGAGTGCTTATCTAGCATGAGCAAGACCCTGGATTCAATACCTATCACCACACAAAAAAAAAAAACACAAAGAAGTAGAAAGAAGGAAAAGGAAAGTGATGAAGCCTAACAATGTTTATGTTTATATCTCAATTTGTGAAAAGCAGTACATCTGAATATAAATCTGAACAAACAGCTTTGGCTGGAATTTTAAACCTAATCATTCATAGAAATCACCATGATACAACAGAATGAAGGCTTGACTGAAAACAGTAAGATATCTGAGTTTCAGTCCCCTCTGGCAAGTCAATTCACCTCTTTAGACTTCCTGTTTTCTCAACTATAAAACAAATAACTACATTAGGTGCCACTGAAAGGTTCTGCCCACTCTTTAATTTCATTTACATGCTAGTATTTTCATGTCATATTAAAGGAATTAACATTCTAGGCTTATTGTTCACATTCTTCAAAAATGTTTTATAGGAAAAGGTAGAACTGATAAAAGACTGTATTACCTTAAGTTCAGCAACTTGTGATGAAATGTGCCACATGAGGCTTTCACTGAGGAACTTCATACCATATGGGCCTAGTAGTTCTGATAATGACCTCATTTCTGAAAGGAAATGTAATTAATTTTATACTTTTGACACAGCAAATACATTAAGAAAATGAACATTACACCTTGGAATATACAATATAGAAACAAATTATTAATATAATATCCTTCAAAAAAGTTTGCAATAAAAAAATAACATAAGATGCAGAAATAATTCTAAGATACAATGTACAGTTATACATAAAATTGAATGAAAATAGTTGCAACAGAATGGAAAGCCAAAACAAGAGAAACCAAGTTTTCAAGTAAAACAAATTTTCTTCATTCTCTAAACCATGTTATGGTATTATTCACCTGATATGTCAGAATATTCCTCTGCATTGAATGTTAATTCATTTTCTGTAGGTAAGTTCACAAATGCTTTCATTGCAGGGAAATAAGCTATATGGCCATTGCTGACTTGTCTCAACAAAGTTTCCAAATACCTAAAGAGAAAAGCAAATTTATAACTGATAGAAATAATTTAATTCAAATTTATTATGGTATACATCCTTCATATAATTTTAAGTCAAGTGATAATATGAATACTTATCCATAAAAATTAATTTTCCTAAGCAGTTCATTACTAAAAAACTTCTATCACTCCAAATTTCTAAATGTGTTCCTTACCAATTTGTATATAGACTTGTAATGGTTGGCTCTCCGTGACTGTCTAAATGTTGTGTTTGTTGAAGAAGAACATTATTAAATACTCTCGTAATATCAATTTGCACATAGTTTTCTATCGACTGGAGTACGGTCATGTATGCTCTTACACTTGTTAGAAGCTCTGATGGTTTTGCAATTTCCTGTGTGGCTTGATTGTACATAGTCATCCCAACAATTGATCTGGGTGGAGGGGAGAATAATAAAAGAGATATAACTTTTTAATTTATGTATATATAATCCATTCAACTTACTGATATGTAATATTAAATTAGCAATAAAATAAGTTTAAAAATAATTTTTATACAGCAATGAAATTACTACTGTCATTATCATCCCAAGGAAAAAGCTAACAAAGAATATATAAAACTATAATGAAATAGAAATATAAATGATTAATAACATTCTAAGAACATTAGTTACAAAAATGATTAAAGTATGAAGGGTTTTTGAAATTGTTTAACACATGTTGATTCTAACAAGGACCACAGGCTATAAGTCCATAGTTTGAATTCATTTACCACTGCTGCCAGGATTTTTAAAGGTTTTACATAAATTAACTACAGCCCACATATCTAGTAAATAAACATTAAAATGCAGCTATGCAGCTTTGTTTATGTCCCAAGAAACTGTATGAGGGTAAAATGAAATCCAAATTTTAAAACACTTCCCTACACCAATCTTTTACTACAAGGCTATCTTTATTTCACTTTCTTTAAAAGCTCCACTGGACATTAGATCTATAAAGATTTTAGTTTGTTTATAAAGACAGATCCTTGAAGATAACTGTCCTATTTTGTTCTTTAAGTCTTACCTTAGCTTTATACTATTTTCTTATTACTTACAGTACACATGCTTAGCTAATGGCAAATACAAATATTACTTGTTAATGACCAGAGAAACTTTTGAAAATCTTTGGTAAATTTTTTTTTTTATAAACTGCTTTAAGGATTTTAAGGGGGAGGGGGGGAACCCTGTCAAATAAATTAACATTTTCTTTAGTAAAATGTGTAACTTCACAAAAAAGATGCAGCAACATTTATGAAATCAAGGGGTGTCTGACTTACTACATGCAATGTCATTTCAAAACATATGTCTACAATTTAAAAAATTCTACTTGAAATCCAGTCCTCAAGATAGTGAACTTCAATCCATTTAACAGCATACACTTGAATTCAGAATATATTTGAATTCACCTAGTCGTGAGGTTTTCAAACATTTGACTCTTACCTACATTACTGCAAGATACATCTCCAATAGCACAACTCAGCATATACATAATTGACAAGTTTACACAATGCATTAGTGTCTCTTTTTTTTTTTTCTTTTCTTATTTCTTCTTCCTTCTTTTCCTCCCAAATCTTCTTTATTTAAATATTGACTGCAGCCTACTAAACTAATTTCAGGACCTTACTGGGTTGGCACTTCTAACCTATAATGTACTCATTTACTACGATCATATCATTTTGCTTATAAAGAAGCAAAAATACAGAGATGAAATGGATTGCCTAGTGTTACCAATTAATAACAACAGGTATGGAATAAAAATCTGGGTAATTCATGCAATTCTCAGCTCACTATTCTTTATACTTCCCAATTCATTACTCTTTATAGTATACCAGTTCTACTGACGCTTTTTATCATAAAATGAAACACTGTAGATACTGACAATTAATATAACAAACACATTAACAAGCAAAAATAGTTTATATTCTTTCTTACTTAGTAAAGCGGATTTCCAGGTGAGAAGTCAAATATTCTCGTGGTGTAAAGGTATGTTCCCATACCACCATATTTGGTACATAATTTATAGAGAAACATAACTCAGAAAGTGCAGTGTGCAATTTATCAAGGCTGAAAAAAATATTAATAAACACTAAATAAAGTGTATGACATTTCCTCATAGGTGGTACAAAACTAATTTTATAAACAGTGAGTTTGTTTCAGAATTTGATTTTTTTCTTAAAATTACAAGTTAAAAATATTTATGTGTATAACTAAATATACATAAGTTATTTATAACTTAAAAGAGCGATTTTTAAAAGACAGTATCACTCATCATTTGTTTCTATAGTCAGTTAATAATGATTATACTGAGTTAATAAATAGTAATAGCTCATTATGCATTCAAAAACAATCATTTCCAAATACTACTATATACTATATACTTTTATAAGAGAAGGAACACTGTTTAATAATCAATCAAACAAATAAACAAAGAGCCCTGAATGACCTGGTCTAATATTTGTTTCAAAAAATGACCTCAGGTATATTCTAATTACAACTACATGACAAAATAAAGTCTCAGTTACCTGACTTTAAATAAATTAAAAAATTACAGGTTGCTTATAGTATACCTCAGAAAAATTTTCGACAGATTCTTGGCCTTCAATAGTCAATATATTAAGACAAATACCAACTATTAAATATATTATCTTCTAAAATCCAAAAATCTGTATTTTAGAATGAAATAAGCACTAAGAGGTAAATCAGGCTCACAAAGATTTTTCTTTAAAGGCTGAAAAATAAAGAATAAACAATTCCTACCATTTTCTCAGCACTAATGCCACAGCAGGGAAAGGTCTCTACCAGAACAAAAAGACACAATAGAAGTAGACGG
This sequence comes from Marmota flaviventris, assembly GCF_047511675.1. Taxonomy (NCBI): domain Eukaryota; kingdom Metazoa; phylum Chordata; class Mammalia; order Rodentia; family Sciuridae; genus Marmota; species Marmota flaviventris. The sequence goes on along the minus strand of NC_092508.1, from coordinate 50,407,204 downwards.
CTTACTTGGTCACTACAAGCCTGTTTTTCCTCATGCTCTCAACGCCTGGTTTTTCCCGTTCAGGTTCCCCTTTCTTACCAGTCTGTTTTTTCGACTTTTTATTCACTGCTTGACTGATGGTTTTGGCACAATGCTTAGGCAGCAACTAAATTAAATAGGAATGAAATCTTACATTACACAAATGGGAAATAATTCATTCAGTCTGACAAACAAGAAAATGAGCATAATTCATAGGCAGAAGAAAAGTTGCACTATAACTGTAGTCATGTGCCACATGTGGTTACTGTTCACTTGAAATATGCCTGGTCTAAATTTTGTTGTCCTTTAAATGTAAAATACACACCAAATTTCAAAGAATTAATAGAAAAAATGTAAAATATTTCATTAGTAATATGATAACATTCTAAAACTCTGTGTGTGTGTGTGTTACTGGGGATCAAACCCAAGGCCTTGTACATGAGAGGCAAGCACTCTACCAATTGAGCTATATCTCCAGCCCCTCCTAAAACTCTTTTTTTTTAAATTGTATACATTGAGTTAAAGCAAATATATATTTTTAAATTGGACGCTCCTATTTCTTTTTATACTTTAAACATGGCTACTAGAAATTTTAAAATTACATATATGACTCACATAATATTTCTACTGGATAGTGCCGAGCCAGAGAAATAAATTTAGTCATTCTATAGTGTCTGTGTGAAAAACGGGGAGAAACAAAAGGGAAATTGATGACACTGGGAAAAGCAAATTCCACAAGTCTATAGAATTAAGTTGAAAGGAAGTAAGTGCAAGAGGCCTACAATATGTTTTGATGAGGCTAAAACAGTTCAATCCCCATTAACTGTCAAAATGACCAGCCAGATCTCTCTTTGAGTGCCCCACACTGAGGAGAAACTCCTAGAAGTGAAATCAAAATTAGGACAAGATAAGGACAACAGAGATGAATGAAAGAGAAGATGCAGACGTGAAGTAGAAAAAAGACTTAGGAAATTTGAAATAGCAAGCAGTTATTTTTGTTAATACTTTATGGAAACCACAGGAAAAAAAGTGTTCTGGGCAGTAAGAAAAATTATTCTGAACAACTACTCCTTCCAAGACTAGGAAAACTAATGTCATATAAATCTTACAACCATCTAGTCAAAAACTGATTTGGAACAGAAAGAATTATATCATCATGAGACTCTCAAAGGAAAACTTTATAACAGAAGAAAATGAACATTTAAAATACTCAGAGAAAGGCAATGTGAAACAAGGATTATAAGTACAGCCAATAACTTTCTGTTACAAAGGGCATAAACTATCAGGAACATTCAAAAATGTAAGAAGTACTAATCCCTATGAGTCTTTCCTAAAACACTAAATGATAAATTGGCAAATTATACCTGGTCACTAAGAGTACACTGTTCTGTGCAAATATCAGTAATGAGATTTCGAGCTTGTTTGGCCATTTCATCCAGGAACATATTACATAAGGAAAGACTGCGATCTCCAATATGATGTCTCTGTTAAAATAAAATGATAACAATAATAATAGTTACAAGAAAGTAATCTGAATTAAAACACTAAGAAAACATGGAAAATTAGGCTAAAGTCTTATTCTGCAATAAGGAGTGAATGATGTTATAGATTTCTTTGACCTCTTTTTAACAATTAATCTACTATATTGTATTTGCACAGAGTTAACATGAAATAACAAGTACTTGTTGATTATACAAATGTATGATTAGGAAGAATCTTCAAAGATCAGTATTTCCTTAACATAAAAAACTATGCATTTAATTTTCATATCCACAAAGTCTTTAATCCAGTTATGTAACATTAAAATATTAAACACATATGTAAGAACAAATTTTAATAGTTTTTCAATCTTATCTCATCTTAAATTTACATGTAAACAGAAAAAGAAAAATATTTAAATAAAAGCATTAGAAATCAAGTTGTTAAACTCATAAGACATTAAAAATTTCTAAAACCAGTCATCCCTTACCAGGGGGAATAGAAGAAAGAGGGAGAGAAAAAGAAGAAAAGTCTAATAAGCAAGTATTCTTTGAACAAAACAAAAAGAAAATTTTAAGTTTTATCATACTATATATGTATATGTAAAGATACACACAATTTCTCTCTCAAATATAACATCTCTATAGGAATCTGTATTTTTATTTTTGGCAGTGCTGGGGATTAAAACCAGGGCTTGTGAATGCTAGCAAGGGCTCTACCACTAAGTCATACCCCACCCCCTGTATTTTCTCCAATTCTGGTGAGTTATAACAGTTTGATTGTTTTTTCTTTTCAACGGCAACTAGGATGTTGAAGATATAATGCCATAATTTTTTTTGCACAATACATTTGTGATGCTTTACAAAAAAAACAAATTTATTAAAAGTTTCCCTTCCTTCCATAATTATAAATGTAGAGATTACATATAGTATTCCTATTTTGCTGAAATATAAGAAAATTTTAAAATACTTGACATAAAAATTAACTTTCCTAGATTCATCATGAGACTTTACAATGTACTTTACTTAAAATGCCCTTTAAAACTAATACAACAGGAAGCCAAACCAAAAGGGATCTGCAGCCAGATACAATTAAATATTGTTTACCTGCTAGAGGGTAAAAAACAACTGTTCTCAACATGCTATACAAGTCTACTATCCTCCCTCTGCCTCTTACTGCAGTGCTGAACATAGACTTTTAGAGGACAATGGCTAAGGAGCCCACAACAATAATCCAGGTGAAAGATGGAATCCATTTACTGTATAGATAGCCCTCGATATCCACAGATTCCTCAACCACAGACTCGACCAACCATGGATTGGAAATATTTGAGGGAAATAATTGCATCAATACTGGATAAGTATAGACTTTATTCCTTGTCAATATTCTCTATATCTGTCATACTTAACTATTTAAACAGGACTTACATTGTATTAGGTATTATAAGCCATCAAGGGATGACTTAAAGTATATGAGAGGATGTGTATAGCTTACATGTGAATACTAGAGTATCCAGACTGTGGTATCTATAGGGCATGACGGTGAGGAAGAGTGAATAGCATGTCTTAAGTGTCAAGCTTGGGATGAAAAAAAAATCCATTCCATCTAAGAAAAATCTATAAATCTATTAAAATTGTTGCACAGGTATTAATTCTAAAAGTATTTCCCCAAAACCTTCCTTCAAGCTATTATGTCTCAAAGTCCTCTTTCCATGGAATATTGGCATACAATGTACAATAGATATTACCTAATGCTTAAAGATTCTGACAATGTTATTCTAGTCTCAAGTTTCTTTTCTACAAGTTTTGCAGATCTAAGTTATAGAACAAAACACTAAGTTTAAAAGAAATACATTAATTTTAATATATATTCTTATTACCACACTTAGAAAATGGTATTTCTTCTTTAAAGATTAGAAGAAACATTGAATATATTTTTTCCCTCTTTTGACAAATAGTAAGAGAGAGAGAGAGAGAGAGAGAGAGAGAGAGTAGGATATAATGTGATGAGAATCAAACCCAGGGACTTGCACGTGAGGCAAGCACTCTACTGCTGATCTATACATCCAGCGCCCTAATGTTTTGAACTATATGAGAATTGTACAAAGATCCAATCAATGCCAGGCATGGGGGTGCAAGCCTATAATCTCTGCAATTCAGGACGCTGAGGCGGGAGGATCAAGAATTCAAAGCTAGCCTCAGCAACTTATTGAGGCCCTAAGCAACTCAGTAAGACCTTGTATCAAAATAAAAAAAAAAAACTAAGGACTTGGAATGTAGCTCAGTTAGGTTAAGCTCCCTGGGTTCAATCCTGGTACAAAAAAAAAGATTCATTCAAGCTAATTAATGTATCTATCACTTCACCAACTCACTTTTTTTTGTGGTGAGAACATTTAAAAGGTAGTCCAACAATTTAAAAACACACCTTATTATTATCTATGCCACCATGAAGTACCATAGATCACTACCCCATGATACTGGGTACATTTTGGAACTTTGTGCTTGATACTTGGGCTCAATAAAACTGATTAGTTCAATTGTTCAGCAATTGTGTATGTGTGTGTGTGTGTGTGTACACCTCACAAATATCAGCAAATATGGATTTTGTTTAATGTATCTATTAACATAAGTCAGAAATGTCTTTTTGATTTTGTTTACTCAGTAATCCATTATCTAAATTTTCAAGTGCTTTCACTAATAGTTTAAGATGAAAAGCAAGCAACTATACAAACTTATCTTTACCATAAATATTACCTGACCCACCTTTTTTTTCATAAATATTTTATTTTTTTTGCATATGGCTATTAAGGAAGGCATCCACGATGAATACAGACTAAATACAAAGTGCTATTCTAGTCCAGTTTCTTCTTGTTTCCAGCAGTGCTATATCAACCCCAATGTACACTATGTACAGTGGAAGATAGAGCAGTTAAGTCTCATCCTAACACAATAGTAAGAACTATATGTAACATCTCCATATCCAGAACATTATGTAACCAAAAAGAAAACATTGTTTAATAACTGTTAAAGTTTATATAGCAAAAAATACTTTAAATAGGGCAAGTCAGGCAAAATGTACAAAGATACAATGTACACTGTGAAGTGTTAGGAAACACAAAATTTATACATTTTGGTTTCATTCTGTAAACTAAATTCAAAGTATAACTACTCCATATGACTTTTTTTGTAAAGTACGGGATGAAGGAAAATTTAGATATTATCAACTTTGCATTTTGCTTGTTTAAAGTTGCAGCAGGGACATAATATATGACACTTATATAGTGTCACAATTCCTCCAGCAGGGGTTAGATGAATACACATCACCATGCTGTGTTCAGTGGGAAACTGTCTCAACATTTATTTTAATAAAGGCAATTACAAGTGGCTTTATTAAATGTTCTAACATATACATACATATATTTATTCATCCACATATATATTTTAGCTATTACACCTTAATCAAATTATCTATGCAAGAATTTTTTTTATTCTGCATAAAAATGCTTTAAGTGTGAAGTAACCCACTTTGAAAACATTACTTGGCTACAAGTTTGATCTAGTTCACTCTGCAGACCACATAAATCACAGTACTTCACTGAAATTACCTCTTCTGGACACAATTCATGTGTGCAACTCATAAAATGAGTGCAAAGTAGCGGAAATGCAATTGAGTATCTTGACTGAGAGGGTAACTCCAAACATTGTTGAAACATCTTCTCAAAAGCTCGACTATAAAAACTATATTAAGAAACAAATTGAAAATTAGAATTGTAATTTTTATAGTTACAGACACTTATAAATAGTAATATATTAATAGTTAAAACAAAAATTTTCTAACATGATACTGCACAATTAATTCAGTTTGATTCAAGCGAATGAAAGTTGCCAACCAGTGGGATTTATTCCCTTAGGAATAGTTATTTTACAGGGAAAAAAAAGCTTCTTTTACATGCTAATAATAATTTCGGAGTAATACAGATGTTATTTGTATATCATTAAGAAATATTTAAAATAAAAAATTAAAGAGAAAATAAGCCACATGTATGGAATAAGACTATATATATTCAAGTGTTACATTATTAATTTCATCAAAGTTGAGTCATCAATTTTAAGAGACACCATTAATTTAAGTACCAATGAGAATAGAAAACACTGCTGAATATATAATCACATGCCATCAATTTTAAACTACATCCAAATTTAACATGTTAAATCTAAATGTAAAAGAGTATACGTGACTACAATGCAGTATGTCTCAGAGTAATGAGAAAAACAGAAACAGTAAACGTGTTTCTATGCTGGATATGACATGTAAGTTAGAATGCAACTGTGAAAGGATATGGATAAAATTTAATGAAGTATGACTAAAAATTACAAATTTAAACATTATTCAAAGTGCTTTTAGTTTAAGAAAATGAGAGGAATATCCAATTCTTGTACCTTTCTTTTGTCATAGAAACCTTTCTGTGGCTAAAAGTATCTGAATACCTAAAATGTCCCAATTTTTTTTCTAGGATAGCCTTTGGGTCAGAAAGTAATATAGGTCTCCAAATAACCTTTAAAATTCTTATGAATCTGACATGTGATATATCTAAAGCTAAAAAGTGTACATACTGATGTGTTCATGAGTTCCTTTAAGAAGCTGGCCTTTTCTACCTGATGAGTTAGATTTCGTTTATAATACTGCTAACACTATTTTCAACAAAGTGCACAAATGATCATGGATTAGGCTATTTTCCAAAATAAAAGAAAGGAAGAGTTTTTCACAGTGATCTCTGTTCAATAGCTAGAAATTACTACCATTATTCACTCAGGTTACCTCAACATTTTAGAAATAAAAAGACAGACTTGGTTATTATAATTCACTTCCCTAATATTAAAAAATAAAAGAAGGAAAAAAAGGCCAAATATCAGGAAATATAGTTAATATTATACAGCTGTGAGCCAGAAGACTTGAGGTTTGAATCCTAGCTCTACTATTTATTAGTCTGATCACAAACAAGTTCATTTATGCATTCAAACATTTATTAAATACCAAAAATATAACCTTTCTTCAAAGGTTTCTAGGAAGGAAGAAAAGGGGCAAAAAGTAAACTCCAGTTCTAAGTACTAATAAAGAGGCTATGACTGAAACAAAGGACAGTAAAGCACAATATAGGGAATCATCATTATAATACTAATATTTAACTTAGCACAATGGAAGTGAAATTACCAGATAACTTAATAACTTCTAATATTTATTTATTCTACTTGACCCTGATGCACAACTTTTGGCCCCTTGGTCAAACTATGCAAAGGAGGGGATGTTTTTCATGCCCTCAAACAAAACCTAAGAAACAAAATTCACATCAAAAGGATTGTTCTTATCGAGAATTAAACCTAGACATTAAACCCCAACCCCATCTTGGTACATTTTCTTGGCAAGTTTTAAAGTAATTCTACTATTTCCTTTGTTTTTTTTTTTTTTTGGGGGGGGGGTAGGGAACTGGAGAGTGAATCCAGGGGCACTTAACCACTGAGCCACATCTCCAGCCCTTTTTTGTTGTTTTGTATTAATTTAGAAACAGGGTCTCACTGAGTTACTTAGGGTCTTGTTAAGTTGCTGAGGCTAGGTTTGAACTTGCAATTCTCCTGCCTCAGTCTTCCAAGCAGCGGGGATTACAGGCACGCAAACCACACCTGGCCTCCTATTTCCTTTATTCTTAAGAGTCTTACTGAATTATCTTAAAAACCAGACTAACATAGGAACAGTCAAGAAACTTATATTTGGCTACTAAAAACTTCAAATCCAGATTTGAGGAAAATTACAACATACCAAAATATGGACAGATCTGATGTTTCCACCAACATTTCCACCAAGGAATCTACCATTTTTGTATGAAAGATTATTGTATTCATCATCTTTCCAAGCTCTCGGTGATCAGCAAGGCCAAGTGAAGCCTTAGAGACACTAGTATATGCCTGTAAAAGCACAACAAAAAACAAAAGTAGTTTATGTAGAGACCAAAGACTGACCTATCTTCTATAGGGGGGAAACATCCATTACTGAAAAATATTTAAACCATTTATTGTGATACTGTTCATCTTTTTATTTTGTCTTAGTGATCCTAACTTGAAATTCCTATCAAGAATATTTTTAAATAAATTAAGGTCCATAAAATAGAATTTAAGATATGGGTCATCTTAAATCACAAATTACAAAAGTTAATAATATTAAAAGGAAAAAGCAATTTGTTTTTATGTTAACCTTACCTAAAGAAATTTTCACTCTTAAGAAAACGATACAGTAAACATCAGATGAAACTAAGTATTGTATATGTTGACTCAGTGATATTTTAGATTATATTGAATCACTAAAAAAAACTGTATACTATACACTGCACTGATTTGAAGGATTCTATAAAAATCTGGAAGATAGTAAAAAATTAGGGTAAGCCAGCCAAAAAGTTAATAGAACTTAACTCAAATCATCAAGACAGGTTATAAGAAAAGAAATTCCATGACTAAGATACCAAATCACAAAAGAACAGACTCATGCCTGTGGATAGAGGACATTTCAGAGGACAGAGAATAATAAGGGAAGTGCCTATGGAATAAATACTGCTTACTATGCCCAGAGTTCATAAACAAAACAAGAAAAATGGTGAAAATGAGTTTTAACTAGATCATTTACAGCATTATATATCATGCTAAAGAATTTGAATTTTTGGTGAACCAGAAAGGGTTCTGTGTAATTGCCAGTTTTTGTCTCAGAAAGATTGTTCTGCATGGAGGGAGTGGAGAAATGGTCAAGTGCAGGTAGGATGAGAAAATGAGGCAGAAATCTATTTGAAAGCCATGGTGACAATAAATCAGACAAAGACTATGATGATCTGGTCTAGGATAGAAACCAATTAAAGAGCTTAATCTGGGAAATTACTAGATATGATGGGCAACAGAAGAATTACAGATGTTGGCCAGAGTTCTGGGTGTTGGGGGACGTCCTTCATGGATCTCATGCACTCCCATACATTTGGTGGGTATGCAAGAAATGCAAGGTCTGTATTACTTATTCCCCAGGATACTTCTCAGAGTTGTTTTGCAGATACCAAACTTGAGAGGTGAAGTAATGTTTTCCTTGGATCAAACAGCAAGCATACAATATGTTGATGACAGAATGCAAAGCTCCTCAAACTCAGTGTTCCTTAGCTACGACACAAATCCACTGCATGTTACACAGCTCCCCCTGGCCACCACTGCAGGACTTATTAGATATGGACAAATCAAAGCATATATGCTAATCCTCACACTGTTTCCTGTACTGTGAATAATAAAGTACTTGGTCTCTGCCCAAGGAGGCCCAGGTCTTTTGCCAAAATCCATGAAACATTAAGAACTTGCCTTCTAAGTCTATGATAAAAATCAAATTTCAAACTCTACCATGGCAAGGGCCGTTGGGTGGATGATGTTACCATTCACTAAGATAGCAACACCATAGAGAAAGCAGAGTTTTGCATTTTATTGACTTAGTCTGTCAGGAAAGGGGTGGGAATGAAGAATAATGAAGACAATACTCTGAGGTCAAAATATACTCTTGATATTTATAACAAACTAAGCCTTATTAGATTTATTTACCTTTAATCAGCTTTAGAGTGTAAAGAGGAATCAGTTGTGGCCATGAGTTCAATAAAGACTTCCACTAACTAATGTCATTTTAACGACTCAGAATTTAAATAACATTACAAAAAAAATTTAGAAGAAACTAACAAAATGAGATTACGTGATATAAAACACTCCTGTGAAAGGACTGACAACAATGGAAAGAGAAATATATGCTATTAAATGCTTTTAAATAAAAGTCTAAGATAGGACTTTGGTACCTCAGTGGCAGAGTGTTTGCTTAGCATGTGCGAGGGTTCAATCCTCAGCACCACATAAAATATATATATATAAAAATAAAAGTACTGTGTCCATCTACAATTAAAAAAAAAGTCTAAGATAAGAGCAAACCAAATAATTTAGAATACAAAAAGGAATGAGATATTTGAAAAGGAACTAAAGATGACTAAGGGACTGATGGAAAACAGGGGAATGAGACCCTTTAGAATGTAGGAGAAAAAATGACAAAGAATACATGAAGACCGAATTCTTCTTTTAAGAGCAGGAAAAAAGAGAAAACATTAAAGTGACCTATTGAAGAACATTAGGATCAAATTTGAACTTTAGGATCAAAATTGGATGGGACTCCAGTGAAGGTACAAAGCACACTACTAATATTCTCCCAAAAACTTCCATTGGCCCTGTTCTACCAAAGGAGCTACTGATATTTATCTACAGAACTCTTTCTGTCTCTTACGCCAGGTTCCTTTTCCAAGAACTCTTCTAACTGAGACCAATTATCAGTAGTCAAAGTCAAATCATTCATTTATTTTGTGAATATCTGCTCCTTCTTATATTAAAACTTCATATTAAAAGTCTCTTTATTTGCCCTTTATTCATTGTTTGCCCTTTTCCTGGACAAGCTATTTTCTAATTCAAATTCTACCCATCTTTCAATTTCCAGGTAAAATCTGGCTTTCTCTTTAAAGTTATTATTAGCAATTCCTACTTCACAAAAGCTTTCTCCCTTCTGAGAAGACTATATTTAATGAATAATTATATTCTATCCAAAATCTCCCAATCTTTTAGGTTTACAACTGCCTTTTAATTGTTTACATCTTTTATGCCTTCTTTCCATAGCTAGATTATAAAATCTGCAAAGAAGAGAATAATTCCTCTCTTCCTTTTCTTCTAAGTACTAGAATCATTTAAAGGGCAACAAAATTCTATTGTTAAATTGACAGTACATAGAAAGATGTTAGTTTCAACTTTAAAGCCCTTTAAAACCATGTGAGAGATCTATATAACTGAACACTGTTGAAATCTAAAACTATTTCTGCATTTCAGAAAATTAAAGCTTACATCACTAGATCAGTTGATGATGATAGACAATGGCCTCTGACCTAGTTATTTGTTTTTATAAATAAAGTTTTATTTGAACACAGCCATGACCCCACATTTATATATTGTTTATAGTTGCTCTCAGAACAATAACAGAGACTGGATGGTCCGCAAGCCTAAAATTTTTACTAACTGGTTCTTTATTTTAAAACAGTCAATAACTGGATTATATATATTTTTTTTAAAAAAGATTTTATGCTTTTACTTTAAATATCTGAATCAGGATAATCAAAAGAGATTGGTATTTAAGTTTTAAATTTTTATAATTTGTTTTAAATTATAAAATTATAATCTACTTTATTGAAAAGCACTGTTATATTGTCTTAAAGTAAACTTAATAACTAGTACCCTGTGTTTCTTTTATAGTTAATATGCAAAGAAAGTCTTTCTAATAAATAAAGTCTTTCCCTATATATATCTTCTATAAATACATATTATATATATCGTCTATAAAATTTTTCATGTTAACTAAAATGAAGAACAAAACAGAACAATAATAAAAATTGTTATTCATACCTGTAATCTAAACCAATCTAATCTCATTCCTCTGAAATCAAATACTTCTCCATCTTCAACTGCAAAAATGGGGAGAAAAGATTACAAAGCAAATTAATGTTTTCACAAATCTATAATTACATCATACAATTTAAGAGTTAAAACATTTTCATTTCTGAGTATATAACCAAAAGAATTAAATCCAGAGTCTGAAAGACATGTGTAAACCCATGTTTACAACCGTACTATTCATAATAGCCAACGGTGGAAGCAACTTAAACATTCTTAACAGATAAATGGATGAACAAAATGTAGCACATAATTATTAATGGAATATTATTCTGTCTTAAAAAGAAAGAAAACTCTGATACATGGTTACAATATGACTGAACCTTGGGGACACTACATTCAGTGAAATAAAATAGAGCTGAATGCAATGGCATGCACCTGAAGTCCCAGCTACATGGAAGGCTAAAGAGGACCACCTGAGTTCAAAGAGTTCAAGGCCAGCCCGGGCAACAAACTGAGACCCCATCACCACATACTCATATAAATAAAAGAAGCCTATCTCAAAGAATCAAAACTGTATAGTTTATTTATATGAGGTATATAGAGAAGTCAAACTCATAGGAATAGAGAATAGAATGGTTTTGCTAGGTGTCAATAAGAGAAGAAAATGGAATGTTGCTTAATGGCCAGAGTTTCAGTTTTTAAAGATGAAAAATTTCTGGAGCTTTGTTGTACGAGACTCTGAACATTCCTAACACCATTGAACTACATGGGCGAAAGTGGTTAAATGGTAAAATTTTCATTATGTATATAATTAAAAAACAAAAATAAAAGCTTTTAATTTAAGAACTAAGATAGTGAAACACTTCTCAAATACTATAAAGATAAAGGAGGCAGTTATGCTAGAAGAAGTAAACTTCTCTCCTAAGCTCTGACACTTCATTAGAATACTCCGTATCCTTTCTTGTTTTATTTTTGTTACAGAATATTTCTTTTTCCCCCAAATAAGAAATATCAAGACACCATTCTTATGATCACAAACCCATTTTGAAAATATTTGCTTTAGAGACAACAAAGTTTAAAAAAAAAAAAGGCCACATACGTTCAAAGATGAGATAATTCTCTAAAAATTCACTGTTAAATTTTCTCCTTAATAATCAAACTTTAAAATCAATTAAGAAGAGAAAAGAAAAAAAAATGCCTTTACTAAAAAGACTTACCTTGTTTCACGCTTAGTGAAGTCATAGTGTTAACAAAAGAAGACATGATGATTGATTCATCCTCAGGGCAAACAGAAAGATTCTATAAAATGAACAAAAAGTAATATTAAAAAAGATCTAATTAAGAAAAAACTCACAGGTCCATCAACTAGCAGATAGATAAAGTGGTACAGTCATGCTATGGAACATTTTTCAGAAATAAAAAGGAATAAATACTGATATACAACAACAAGAATCTCAAAAACATTCTGCTAGGTGAAAGAAATAAAAAAATAAGATTACAAAGTGTATGATTCCACTTATATGATAATTTTGTAACAGGCAAAATTATATTGCCAGCAAATGAGTTGTTGTTGGGGATCTGTGAGGGAATCTATCATAAAGGTGTACCAAAAAACTTTTATAGGTGTTGGAAATGTTCTACATCTTAAATGTGGTAGCAGTTAAATGGATATATACACTGCCAAAATTCAAAACATACAATAAAAATGGATAATTTTTAATAACATATAAATTATACTTCAAGAAAATTAGGATTATAAAAAAGTGCCCTTTCAAAATGGCTGAGATGATGAATATTTGGGGGCTCGGAGCATAGCTCAATGGTAAGGTGCTTTCCTACCATGCACAAGTCTCTAAGTTCAACACTCAGCACTGCAAAAAATAAATAAATAAATTATATATATATGTATATATTTTTTTAAAAAAGCAAATGCTTAGCTAACAAACATATAGACCAACACAATAATTTTAAGTGTATATTATGTCACTGAACTACACATTTAAAAATAACTAAATGATGGGGCTGGGGTTGTGGCTCAGTAGTAGAGCACTTGCCTCACAAATGTAAGGCACTGAGTTTAATCCTCAGTACCACATAAAAATAAATAAACAAAATAAAGGTATTGTGTCCATCTACAACTAAAAAATATATATTAAAAATAAATAACTAAATGGTATATTTTATTATACATGCTTTACCACAATAAAAATTTAATACTATTACAATAAAATACATTAAAAGGCTTACAATCTTGGCTATAACTTTACATCCTTACGGGTTATATCTTAATGGTAGAATGCTTGACTAGCATGCATTAATTCCCAGAACAGCAAAAAATAAAAATGAAAAACAAAATTTACATTCTAGCAAGAGGTTAAAAGAACTGTGAATGTACTTTACAACAGAAGAGAGAAGTAAAAAGCTCAGACTTTGGATTTCAGAGTTAAGTTTGAATGGCTCTATTCCTTACAATCCATGTGATATTGAGCAAGTTACATTAGGTCTTTTTCCTTCAGTCAATAATGATTACTATATGTATCCTCACAGAGTTATTATATAGATTTAATAAACTGTTACCAATAAATCTAACAACCTTTAACATCAGTATTATTCCTGCTGCTGGTATTACTACTACTGATACTATAATCCCAAAGGAAATGCTAGGAATTAAATTTTCTCACTGTTGGTAAACTCCACTTTATATAAAAGACCAAGAGATTTAAAGTAACTTAAACATTAACACTGTATCAAAAATCTATAAACAAATATTCAAATAGCCACAGCAAAGATTCAAAAATTAAAAACATTAGTACCTTAAAAAAAAAAAAAATCACATGAGGGCTGGGGATGTGGCTCAGTGGAAGAGCGATTGCCTTGCATGTGTGAGGCACTGGGTTCAATCCTCAGCACCACATAAAATAAATAAATAAATAAAGGTATTATATTCATCTACAACAACAACAAAAAAAAGCTATTAAAAAAGTCACATGAAACCAGAATTTTGGTTTCCTTTTTAGATTGCATGCTGATATGAATAAAAAATGAACAGTAACCATAACCTCTGGTTTATCTGGTTAGTAATAACTATTCACAAATAAAATTATAACAAAGCAACGATACTCTAAATTTCAGTTCTTTTCTTAATGGCCATTCTAGAAAGGAAGTATCTGAGCTCCATCTAGTGGGTGAAAGAAGAAATATATTAGTATAGGAAGACCAGTAGCTATGTAAAGAGAATTTTTACAGCTCTTTCTCTGAACTGTATTATTAGCTTACAGTAGTTTCGGATATCTATGATTCCCAAAATAAAGGAAAATAAAATACTATTTTCCTTTTGGTCACTTTTTTGGAATAAAGAAAACTTACATTAAGGTGAAAACGACTGAAGAAATAATGGAAATTATAAAAGATAAAACTAAAAACAGGGCTGGGGATGTGGCTCATGTGGTAGCACGCTCATCTGGCATGCGAGCACACGGCGCTGGGTTCGATCCTCAGCACCACATACAAATAAAGATGTTTGTCCACCGAAAACTAAAAAATAAATATTAAAAAATTCTCTCTCTCTCTCTCTCTCTCTCTCTCCCTTTAAAAAAAAAACTAAAAAAAAAATTGAGGAAAATTCAAAATGAAAATAATACTAAGACATTTTCATATCCAGAATAAATAACTGTTCTCTTATTGTGTTCATCCTGAGCTTTATACACACTTATGCATAACACCTACCATACTACACTACAACTAATTTTTCTTCGCCTTTATAAAATGTTCTTTTAACAAGATACAACCATGATTTATTTACATCTATATTTCCACTGCTGAGCACATGATTACACTTTATAAATGTTTGTGAACAAACCAATTACCAAATTATTAGGAAGGAAAGAACAAAGGGAAAATAATATGAAACAGTTTTTACCTGCACAAGTTCATTGAGGACAACAGCATCAAAGCCAGAAAGGTACTGCACATAATACCTCTGCATTACAGGTCCATATTTCCTTACATGTGCTCTAAGTTCTTCCATGTAAAATATTAATTCAGCAATGTGCCTTTTTAAAAATTCAAGAGAAATGTCAAAGAATAAATGCATTGTTATCAAAGAAAATATTAAATGCTTTTGATATTATTTCCAGAACTCTTTCTGAGAAAGGGCATTTCTTTTTTTTCTTTTTCTTTTTCTTTTATTCTGTAGTGCTGGGGATTGAACTCAGGGCCTTGTGCATGGGAGGCAAGCACTCGACCAACTGAGCTATATCCCTAGCCCAAGAAAGAGCATTTTTAATATTTAATGTCATACTTATTTTCAAAATTATTTCATATGAATAAAGAAATTATAGAAACTAAAAAGAAAAATGAAAAACTACTAATACTCAAACTGATAGAAAGGAAATGAAAATGAAATTTGGACATCTGATAAATACATCATTTTAAAATATCACAAGTGAAAGAGGATGAGTAAGAAATAAGTAATTTTTTGTATGCTCTTATTTCTCTACTTTATTTACCTAAGAAGTCATGTTGAAAGAATACAGATTAAAAACTGAAAGATATTCCAAATGACACACTGGGTTGCAATGTACTCTGTAAGGATTCTTATTTAAATATTTTGTATAATAAATGACTTAGAAAAACAAATTCATAGGAAATATTACTGGGCATAGTAAAAGAATAAACAATAACTTAAACAATAACTTTATTATTAGTACTTAATTAGAGAAAACACATAAGCCCTAATTTCAAATCAGGTGATTTTTCTAATTTATATCATTAATGATATGTTACAAATATTCCTATCTTGACAAAAATCCCTGTAATGTTTTTCAAAATAACTTTGCTTCAAATGTAAGACCTCACATTCTGTAGCCCATGAATCAAAATAAACAGAAAATAATGTTTTTCTAATGTCACTAACTTACTTATCTATAAAGTCATCTGCACTCTTCTTTGGCATGTTATCTGCATGACGAAGTAGCCAGATAATCTCATCACGGGCAAAAGATAATGCCATAAAAACAAAAAGTGCCTATTAAAAACAACAACAAAATGATTTACTCTCATTCAAAGATTAAAAACAAAATATTCATAACAGTTTTCGAAGTGAAAAGTCATTGGCAAGAAACAATATTAAACTCAAAAGGGAAGACACTAACATGAAAGGACGAAAGAAAACTTATAGGTATGTAGGACGAGCATGCATATAAGAACAGAAGAAAATGCAGGCAAGTTTGATGTATGAGTGTCAAGTCAGCAAATTCATTCTTGGCCAAATGCAAAAATCCTTTTATGGAGTCCCTGACTCATACTTTAGTAAAATTTCATACAGAAGAAACGCTTTTAAATTTTTTCATATGGTATACACATTGAAGTAAGAATTAAATCAATTACCTTGGGACCAAGCAAGCCAGGTTGATCAGAAAGAACAGTAGCCAATTCCTTCAGAGCAGACCGTAAAAACTTGCGTCTTTCCCTGTGCATTGAACCACTATAGGAAAAGATATCATTATAGTTTATCTGTTTCTATTAAAATTATCATCAGCAACTTAAAGTAACATAGCATGTCAGGGTTAACTTCCAAAGTTCTTTTAGGAAACAGAGGGCCTAATAAAAATAATCTTCTATATGTTTATCATTAAATGACTTCCTAAATTTATGTTGCCTTTCTTGTGTTATTTTTGTAGCAATGTTTATTCTGCTATTCTCCATCAATAAAAATCCTACCCATCAAAACTAATACTTCAAGAAACATTTCCCAATATCCGGCTTCTACTTCTAAACAATTTCTACAATTTTAATACTATGTAAGCTAAGCACTTCATAAACTTAACTGTGAGATTCTTGAAAGCAAACTCTATCTTGTTATATACATTTTTGTCAATTACAGATGGAAATAAACATATCTTAACAGATATCAAGTTACTGACACCCATATTTGTTGAGTATATTCCCATTAAATAGTATATTCCCATTAAACTGTCTAAACAAGTCAGTTCAAAAACAGATATGGAAAGGCATTTTTTAAAATATTATTTTAGTTGTAGATGGACACAATACCTTTATTTTATTTATTTATTTTTTTATGTAGTACTGAGTATTGAACCCGGTATCTCACAAGTGCTAGGCAAGTACTGTACCACTGAGCTACAAACAACCCCAGCAACTACACAAGGTATTTTAAAATAAAAATGCAAATTAGGTCTTATTCTCACATATTAACAGAAGTAAAAAAAAAAGTCCTACATTTTCCAACACCTCATACTATGCAAAATGTACACTGTTTCAAGAAAGTTTTAGATAGTTACATAATGGTATTTATATATATGAATGAACATACCAAAAACCCAAGTATAAATAATATCTGAGTTAAAACACAAGTATAAAGAATATCTGAATTATTTTTCTGTGACATAGTACATTAAAGTCATCTGGTGTCATTTCTGAGAAGAAAATGGACACATGTTATTTTGACTATTTCACTTCATAGGGTTGCTATGAAGAGTGTATATTAACCCTGAGAGAAAATGTTTATAAAGAACTTGGGTCTGGCACAAGGTAACAAGTTAGAGAACTTAATACTGCTTAGTATTTTATAATTATTTATATTTTGAAAAAAGCATAAAAGGAATAAAAATATATTATGTGTAAAACTGCTTATAAAAGGTAACCATGACAATATTTCTATCCATGAAGAAATGGTAATGTGTACTTCTACAGGTCGAGAAAGAAATTCTAATAATCTCCACAAAGTATGTTATTTTAACTAGAGAATCATTTTTTATTCTTTTTTGGGGGGAGAGGAGGAGGGGAGGGCTTAAACCCAGGGTGCTAAACCACCAAGCTATAGCCCTACCCCTTTTTATGTATTTATTTATTTACTTTTAATTAATTAATTTATTTATTCTAATTAGGTATATATGACAGCAGAATGCATTTTAAAATTTATTTATTTTTTGAGACAGGGTCTTGCTAAGCTCTTTGGGGTTTCGATAAGTTGCTATGGCTGGCTTCGAACTTGGAATCCTCCTGCTCAGTCTCCCAAGCCATTGGGATTATAGGCATGCAACAAAGCACCAAGCAGAGAATCATTTTTGAATTACAAAATGTGCCTCATTCAGGTGAAAACAGTAGGCACAATGAATGATAGGATAGATATAATGAATAAAGATGGTTTAAAATCCCAATATCTATCCTACAGCCTAATTTAAATTTTAAAACTTCTTATGGTTTTCTTTTTTCTTTTATGGAACGGTACTACTTGTCTTCTCTCCACCTTATAGAAATACTGATGAATCAGATAGTATTTTCTCTCCATGATCTAAAGCTCATTGACGAAAATATTCTACATATATATATCACATACATAACAATTAAGGTGAAATATCAAATTATGTAGAATTATTTCATGAGCTAACGTGAAAGTCATTCAAAGGTCTTAAGTACACTAGTTTCTAATTTAGGATATCTATGTATTTACTAATATAAGAAACAAAATTGGGAAAAGGTATGGAGTACGCATACTTTCAAACATATACACTATTGGGACAGCATGAATCAATTTTCATGAGGTAATACAAAAATGAGCACAATTTATTGGTGTGGGAACCATAGCAGCAGTAAGAGATGATATCTTAAACAAAAGTCCTTTGTATGGTACTTTGGAGAATTTTATCAATAGTCAGAAAATGTTTAAAATCTGTCTACACAAAGGGATGGAGCTTATATACTTATTATTTTTCCTTGAGTAAAATTCTCCCTCTTCTACTGCCACATCTTGCACATCACTAATCTATATTAACTTCACAAAAACAATGCTTTAAGAAATTCCTCTTGATTAAAAGTATAACAAAAAAAGAGAAATACTTACGCATGTGACACAGCTGCCTCCTTGCATTCTCTTATGTCATTAATACGTTTATTGTAACTATGTGTAAAAAGAAAAATTGAATTATGTCAATCTTAATTTGATGATTAACAGACAAAGGAGTCAGTGAAATACTAAAAGTCAATCTAAATGACTTATTATCAACTGCTCCTTAAATAAAATGAATGGAAGAAGTCTGTCCACATCTTTTCCTAGATTATTAAATGCCCCATGAAAGTCTTCCTAGAAAAATAAATCCAACAATAAGATTAAACTTTACAATGCAGATTTTTATTTATTTATTCATTTGTAACGGTACTAAGGATTGAACCCAGGGCTTCACAAATGCTTGGCAAGTGCTCTACCACTGAGCTACATCTACAGCCCTATTTATTTTGACACAAGGTCTTACTGAGTTGCCCAAATTGGGCTTCAACTTGTGATCCTCCTGCCTCAGCCTCCTGATTAGCTGTGATTATAGGCATGTCACCACACCCATAGAAGATTTTTATTTTATTAAATCTTTTTGCTTCCATAAGCCCAACAGAGATACTAAAATAAAGTCAGATTATGCCATAAACAGAAAAATTCTGAAAAGACATATATAAGGGATAAACAGTAGTAGTAACTCTCTGGGCATAGGGGTCCTGTGATGGAAAAAAATGAGGCAGAAAATCACTTGCTTACTTTTAATAGGCAGAATGATGGGTGATTTTTTTACCTACTATTAAAAACACACATACACACACACATGCCCACTTTTATTTTCCAAACCATAACAGATTCTTTTACAGAAATCTTTCTATTTACTTCAGTTTTTCATAGTCCTTTTATCTTTCAGCCTTTTGATGTGGTTTTCTTCTCATCATCCAATTTAAAAGTGTCATTGGAAAAACAAATACTGATGAATACTAACTATAAAAACTCAAAGGCCCTAAAATGTTAAAGAAAAATATATCTTCCTGACAACTGGTAAAGCCACTTACATCAAAATGAACTCCAACTTCTGCATACCTTCGTGTTCTTTGAGCAAATGTCAAAACACATTAATCCTATAATCTTCTGCCTCTATATTCATTAATAAGCTATTATACTTATGATTTAACCACCACAATTCAAATTTTAAATTGGTCACTCATAATTTAATCAACATTTAAACCTCTCAAATTTAAATATAGAGATTCTCAATGACAAATTTATCATTTTAAAAGGATAATTAAAATCACTTGGTTTTGTACTGTCATTATATTTACTTGTACCATACATAAGTTCACTCAATGAACATGGACTACTTGGTTTTAAATGTTAAACATATTTAATACGGGGGCTGGGATTGTGGCTCAGCTGTAGAGCGCTTGCCTAGCACATGCGAGGTCCGAGGCCCTGGGTTCAATCCTCAGCACCACTGCAATCTGTATACGGGGTAAAAATGGGAGTTCATAACACACTTGAATCCAATGTACGAAATATGATATGTCAAGAACTATGTAATGTTTTGAACAACTAATAATAAAAATTTTTAAAAAAAATTCATCAAGAAAAATAAATAGATTACATATATATATATATATATATATATATATATATAGAGAGAGAGAGAGAGAGAGAGAGAGAGAATGATTCCATAAAGAGGTGATCAATATGCTAAGACATAATACAAGTTTCCTGATTTTCAATTTTCATCAATTAGAAAATGACAAGGCCCATATAACACAGAATATTTAGGCTATTCCACCATCTAAAACAAGAGCTGAAAAGTACAGAGGGCCCTACTTCTCACTTTATGACTGACAGATCACTTCATAAAAAATCTTAGAATCACTTATGGTGACAGAGGCCAGAAAGTGGTCACTTGAGAATGGAGCAAGGAGAGGGAAGGCTAGGAGCTGCAGTATGGATCAGAAAGAGGCACAAAATTATGTAGGAATAACAGAAATGTTCGACATCCTGGTCTTGGTGGTGGACACACAAGAGCAATCACATGTAAAGTCATTGAGCAATGTACCTAAGATGTATTTATTTTTCTGTTTCTAGTTTTTAACCTTAATAAAGTCCTAAGGAGGAAAGGGCAAATTCCTTTAACATCTCCAAGGTACAAAGATAAAAGGTCAAATAAAATGCCCAAGGACCTAGATTTTCATTTGTTTTCCATGGTAATTCTTATGCACACTAAAATTTGAGATATACAGTGGCTTAAACTACTAATACTAAACACATCTTTACTATTCAATAATTACTAGAATCTTTATACAAGTTTTATACAATGCTAGACACATCTTTATTTTAAAATAACAGAAGTTTTATTTTATCTCAATTTCATTGAGACATTATTAAATTGGATGTGAAATAATTGCAGACAAATTTCATTTTTATCTGGAGTTAGCAGGCCAATACAATTATTCAAAATAAGTAAAGGGGATCCAGGATTTTTCAGAAGCTCCACAGTTCAAAAGATTCTATAATTATTACAAAGTATGGCTCAACTTGACTTTTTATAATACTGGCTATAGAACTCAAATGGAAAGAAATGAAGGCATTAAAAATTTTCATGACATAAACTTCAGAGGATTATTGACTTTACAGGAACTAAATGAAAATAAATCACTTGGGTTAACTTCTACTATAAGGAAACATGACTTCCTATTACAGTAGTCTAACTTTTATGATTATTATAATCTAGTGAAATCATTTTGTATTGCTTCCACTACTTTTATAAATACCTTCTATTCTCAAATAACACTTCTAAAAATTTCAAACTTTTAAAAACATATATGATGCTTTCAGTAATATGATATATGTATGATTTACAAGAAGACACCTCTTTCCTTCTCTAGAATACAAGTTTTTTAAAGGGCAGGAATGCTAGATTTCTTTTTTAAATTTTTAACCTATGGAGGTATCTGTCAAAATATGATCAATACCATATCAGCATAGTTTTTTAAAAAACAACTGGCTGGGACTACATCCTGCAGGAAGTTGTAGCCTATACCATCTTATTCTGCCCTCAGCAAGTTGTTTCTAAAAATTATGCTAACATGATACAGGCTACATCTTACTTAGGAAAGATAATCCGTTCACAACCCTTTTCCAAAAAAGACAAATTAATTGAAAGTGCCATACCCTCGGATGTTTACAAATAAATCTTCTGCAGCTTTGTGAATGTGGAAAACTTCATCCCGGAAGAGAGAGAGGCAAGAGCTACTTTGAAGAGCTAGCTTCCAAAGGTTCAGTGCTGTAGCATCAGTATTTAGGATCCCATGACACAAAATAAAGCCAACTTTAAATAAAAAGAAAAGCAAATACAAAATGTAAAACATGTTCTTTCAGTCACAGTGTAACTTTTTAAAGACCCTGAAACATAACCACAATCACCTGAGGCTTTTAAAAAAGATGACGTGTGTGTTTGTGTGTGTGTGTGTGTGTGTGTGTGTGTATGAATGAAACAATATTTTTCTTTCCCAATTATAATTTTCTGTATTTTGCAAAATCAGTTCTTCAGACCCACACTAATAAACGAGAGAAAAAAAATGTCATTTCTGGAATTATGAATGAAGTCATTTTAATAAAACATTTTTCAGGGACAAATATTCTTTCAATGTACTAAGCTACTCTCTATTATCTGAATTTCAATTATCTTTTACCTTCTATTACCTAATCCTGAAATCCTACACAAATGTATAATTCTATTATGCTCATTGATGTCCTATCTATAGTAAGACATAAGACCTCATCTTTCAATCACTCAACATTTACTTAGTACCTACTATACATGTTCAAGGTTTTATGCTGGGCCAGTTACAAACCAGTCCCATTTTCTGTGAGATTTCCTCGTGATTTTCAAGTCACTCCCATTTTATAAACTACCAAATTGCATTGTAGCTGTACAAACATTAACACACTTTAACACAAAATCTGCTGACACAAAACTTATCTTTTTTCTCCGTAGCTCAACTTTCCTAAAGGGCAATTATGCAAGCAAGTTAACATATTTAAGTAGGTATATACAGTGGTGTTATAAATATTGAAATATTTTTACCTCCATTAAATTTTTTAAAATATAAAATTTTTTTTCATACATTGGGTCCCTAAAAGCAAGCCAATTACTTGGTCTGATATGCAACTAAATAAAACAAATACGTGTATAGAAATGTAAAATATTTTTACTTTATATACTGGATTTTTACCTTAATC
Organism: Marmota flaviventris; assembly: GCF_047511675.1. Taxonomy (NCBI): domain Eukaryota; kingdom Metazoa; phylum Chordata; class Mammalia; order Rodentia; family Sciuridae; genus Marmota; species Marmota flaviventris. Next base: position 50,384,170 of record NC_092508.1, on the reverse strand, counting down.
CCTCATACCAATATCTTATACCTGTTTCTATAGAGTCATTCCTTATTATATACAGGGGAACAGTTCCAGGATCCCTCCAGAATACCAAAATCCAAACACTCAAATGCCTTATGTAAAATGGTACAGTATTTGCATATACCTACAAACATTCTCTGTATACTTTAAATCATCTCTAGTTTACTTATAATTATCAAATGCAATGTAAATCCTAAATTAATACATTTTATTTTTTAGGGAATGATAAGAAAAAGCTCTATACATGTTCAGTACAGATGCAACTTTTTAAAAATGCTATCAATCAGTGGGTTGGTTCAATCTAAGGATATAGAATTCATGGAAGGATGCCATACTCAGATTTATAAAATATTTGCTACTGACAAAAAAAAAAAATATCACTTATATTGTAAGTAACAGGGTTCTGTTTTGGTTTTTTTTAAAAAGATATGGGTTATAAATTTAAGTATGTGCATTTATTTAAAATAAAATCAAAAAGGGCAAAAGAATCTAAATTAGACTGCCTAAAATGAGAAGGATAATTACACCAAAAACTAATCTTCTTTCCCTACCAACATCCTAATAAAGAAGATATATATATATCCATTAAAAATGTGAACAAAACAGAAGGCCAAGAGTAGACAAGAAAGTTGGAGAAAATCTTTGAACATAAAAGAGATGAAAATGGATTATCAATTAAATAAAAAGAGACAGGAATTAATAATCCCAGAGTCTACAGATTAAAAGGAAATCAATCCCAAAGAGTTTCCCAAGTCCAACCAATATAGCAAGAGTAGACTCTGTAAAGAACATTAGGATAATTTTTTTACATTTCAAATAGTTTGAGATCTTCCATAACTCTTGGCCCCAAGCTATAATCCAAAATAGTGATTCCTGAACTTCAGCTTACATTAGAATCACTTAGAGAAGTTTATTAAATCACAAGATTGTTGGTTCCTATTTAGTGAGTTTCTGATTCAGGAGGTCTTAAATGGAGATCAAGATTCTGCACATATAAGAAGTTCCTAGGTAATGTTGACACTGCCGGTTTAGGAACCACACTTTGAATTAATCTACTGCAAAGCTATAAAGAAAGTGGAGTATTAAAAGAAAATCAAACTGTGGGTATTCATACTAAGTTTGAGGTAACTCTTAAGCTCTGCAGTAGTTCCGTTCAAGGTTGAAATATATAAAAACAGCAAAACACAGAGCTGGGGTTGTGGCTCAGCGGTAGAACACTTGCCTAGCCTATGTGAGGCACTGGTTTTGATTCTCAGCACCCCATATAAATAAATAAATAATAAAGATTCATCCCCAACTAAAACTATATCTATATATCTACATATATAGATATATATAAAATATTAAAAAAAAAAAAAAAAGCAAAACACAGAGTGACTGTTCTTTGCTTTGACAACTGTGGTTACTGCGCATTTCCTGACCCACTTCCCTGTTCATTACAGTGAGCAATCACAGAGAATGAGGTGGGGAAAAAAATCCTACATAATGCCAAAGGTCAGCCATGATAGTTAACTCTACTTATCAACACCATTCTTTAGTCAGATATCCATAAACAGAAAACAACTAAGAACCACTACACATTTGAGCAAAAGAAATATTTCAAAAGCTGATTTTCAGTACCCAATTCTATAGATATTAAGTTCTGAAACCTCAGATCAAAGCAACAGATTTAGTCCAATTACCGGTAAGAAACTAGAGAAAGAACAGTAACTTAGTGTAGAAACTACTGGAAACTGACTTTTTGTCATAAAAGATATTTTCTGGCAAATAAAAACGTTCTTGTCCTCAGTACTGCATAAACAATCTCTCTGGATAGATATGTGTATAAATTAGTGACACAGTAAGAACCAGTGAGGTATCTTGCCCATCCATTTTTCTTTTCCCCTTGATTTCGGGGATTAAACTCAATGGTACTTAACCACTGTTTTATTTTTTAAGTTGAATGACAGACAAAACATGGAAATCTCAATTATATTTATAGAAGAAAATATATCATAAGCCCATAAAAAAATACAATTAACTAAAAAATGGCTAAGAACAGGTGGTATGTGTTAAATTCTTCCTTTTATATACTCAAAAATATTGCTATTCAAAGTGCCAGTCCATTATAAAAAGCATACAAATTATGAGAATTTAAATTTTTCATAAAATTTGACAATGATTTCTAAATAGAAACCCACTAATCTAATTGTCAGAGTAAACAGAATCTAATAATCAAAACTATGTCTTTTTATTTCATTTTTCTAGAAATACCACCGATTTTGTATATTATTTTATTAAAGTATCAATCCAGGCCTGGGGATGTGGCTCAAGTAGTAATGTGCTTGCCTGGCATGCGCAGGGCGCTGGGTTCGATCCTCAGCACCACATAAAAATAAAATAAAGATGTTGTGTCCACCGAAAACTGAAAAATAAATATTAAAAAATTCTCTCTCTCTCTCCTTAAAAAAAAAATTATCAATCCAAAAAGTTAAAGACAACTACAGAAAATAAAAAACTATAAAAAATATAGCAATTATAAAGAACTATAGAAAATTAAAAAGTCAACAAAATCTATCTAAAAGTTAATAAACCAAGAAACAAAGTGCTACAAGAAATAAAATAAAAACTGCTCAAAATTATTCCCCTTTGGCAGTAAGCCTGAGGAGTGGGGAGATGAAATTTAACCATATTATAACAATTCCCATTCTGTGCCACACTGTCCATTCTCCTCATAGTTTGCAAGCTTTCTATAGCAAAAATTAATAATTTTACCCCTCATTCATCAAACTGTCAAATAGATAAGCAATATTTATATTTACGAAAGTAAATGAAAACCAAAAACATTAACTGAATAGATGCCATCCAAAAAAACTCACTAAAGGCAAAGGCAAAACAAAGGGCTGGGGATATAGCTCAGTTGGTAGAATGCTTGCCTTGAATGTATAAGGCCCTGGGTTCAATCCCAGCACAAAAAAAAAAAAAAAAAAGCTAAACAAACATTTAGTGTTGAAAGTCACATTGAAAAGGCAACATAAAGTAGATCATGAGCCTTGGTGTCAGCCTGGACTCTTACTTTGTCTTTGCCACTCACCAGCTATGTAGCCTAAGATTTGGGTTCCTCACCTATAATATAGGCTATCTACATTATGACAGGATCAATATTAGGACTGAAAGAGATAAAGTACATGTAAGTGGTTTAGCATAGTGGAAAGCACAGAGGTAAGACATGTTACCTCTTTTCTCTAAAACTTAAAACCTAGTGGGTAATCCCCAAAACTAACTTTTTTACTTACAGATGATCCATTTCTCCATTGCATCCAAAGAAAGATATTCACAAGGCATCTTAAGAAGAGAATATACATTTGTGGTTAAAAGAAATTCTTCAAAAATTTTCATACTGAGTTACTCTCCTCTCTTCCTCAATTCTTGCATCAAGTACCACAACAAATTTGAAAAACTGAATAAAGCTATGTAATCTACATGTAGATTTGCAGTCAATAATAGGAGAAGTGTGCCCCTTTTATATATGCACACGCTCAACTCTCTTGTTAAAAATACTGTTCCTAAATTTTCTTCAGTCTAGTAGATAACAACTCCCCAATTTTTCAAGCCTATTTCAGAGTTTATATTATTCCAAAAGAAAATTTTAGTCAACTGAAAAGAGATTTGTGCTTGGATGCTCTCTCTATGTTCATATATACAGATAAATGATTGAAAAGAAATATAATAGAATATTGATTTTATCTACTTAGTAAAATTTGAGCTGATTTTTTTTCTATATCTTCCAATTTTTCTACCATGATATCATCAAGATATTTAAAACAAATTTCAAAAGACAAATACATAAACTATTAGTCATATTAAATTTACATCGGTTTTTGTTGAAATCTAAAATCAAAAGAGTAGGATTTAATGAGCAATTTATAATAAACTTTGCTGATAGTCTAATTCTAACTTTAAAAGTTTCAACAACATTGTTAAATATTTTTTTAAAAAACACTTATTTTCACTCAAAAAGAGAAAAATAGAACCATACAGTGTCAGACTGTGCAGGATTAAGCATTGTACTAGGTGCACTGATGAGACTTAATAATTGGGCATTTCTCCATTGATCAGCTGAAAGATTCCTTCTAGGATATACCATCTGAAGAGAAATTAGTGCATCTGAAAGAGACTAATTAAAAGAGGAAAAAGTTAGTTGAGGAATAATTCTTTTTCTTTTTCAATTAAATTTCAGCTACAACTTGCTGTGCCTTTCCAACTCTACCTTTATAAAACAACAGAACATAATTATGAAGCTTTCTGAGTTGGGTTAGGACGTCCCTCCATTACATTTTTTTTTTTTTTTAATTCTACAAAAGCTACGTAGATTTTACATTTCTGAGCAAGAGCTTCACTCAGGAAATACTGTTACTTTCTTTGAGGTTAAAATCTGTGTAAACTTTGGGATCTTTATTTCAAGAGACAGAGATCAACTGCCATTCTTTCACAAAGTGAAAGTTTCTAGTCTGATAATTCCCACTAAAAAAGAAAAAGACTTTAAAGATTATATGCCCAAGTATTAAGAAAGCTTAACATGTTCTGTATTTCTTCAAATAATGCCTTATAAAAATAATCCACTGTACTCTATCTTAATAAATTACTTAATGTCTACTTTGTTAACTATAGCTTTATCATCAAGATATTTAATGTTTATCTCATTTGTTTTTTGCTTGCTTTTCTAACTATCCTTGTTATTCATCTTTGCTTCCTAAAAATTCCGTACAGTGATTCTTTAATTTGTTCACAAATAAACTGCAAGGTGAATTTGTTCAGAGAATCCACACCTCCATCTAAAATTTAACAAACTAAATTTTAGGAGTAGAATCCCAGAATCAATCATTTTGCTAAGATCCACATAGTGATTCTGATGTAGCCAACAAAAATGTTTTTAAAATTCATTTATGTGATTTTAATTTTTTAAAATCCTAGCAGATGTATAATAGTCTATCAAAATTCTGAGTATCATGGAACATCAGGAAAATCATAGTTATGAAATAACTGATCTGATTCAAATGAACAATTCTAAGTGTTTATTGATAATATACTACATGCTGAATACAATTTACTGGCTACAGAGAATTTTAAAAGACTGCAAAATAACATTTAAGGAAATTTGAATCACCCAGCAAAAGAAATAATGAAATTTGAAATGGCCAAATAAAAACAGGCTGTGCATGATTAGGGAAAAATCAGAAATGGATGGAGAGAGAAAAAAGAGAGGTAAGGAAAAGACTTTTAGGTAAGAAAAAGTACCACCAAAATCAGAGTGGTGTGAGCTGACCATGACACGCTGAGCATTTCAATTTATCTGACACCTCAATCCATAATGCTGATGGTTTTTACTTTAAAAGTTGTGCCATTTACCAACCTCTTTCAAACTAATTAGTCAACTAACTCCTAGACATAAAACATATATAAATTTTTAAGTACAGGCTTCCTATTCTTTTTCAAAAATGCTTGGGTTTGGAAGTTTCTCAGATTTGGGACAAAGAGGTTGTAATATGTGCATGTACATAATGAGATATCTTCAGGATGGACACAAATCCAAACACAAAATTCATTTTATGTTTCACATATACCAAGTTTGAAAGTAACTTGTGATCTCATTTCTTTTGCTTACCTTGTTTTTGGTAATAGAATTATGCAAACATTAAGAAGAAGAAAGAAAGAAGGGAGGGAGGGAGGGAGGAAGGAAGGAAGGAAGGAAGGAAGGAAGGAAGGAATTAATTTTGTACAATACTGTTAGAGTGCCTGCACTTTCAATACTACCCATTATATGAGATCAGGAGTGGAATTTTTCCACTGTGGTGTAAAAGTTCCAGACCTGATGTCAGCACTCAAAAAAGTTGGATTTTGAACATTTTGGATTTTCAGATTAGGGATGTTAAACTTTATAGCATAGCTCTGCAAAAAGATTAAACTGAGAAAACATTTTCAGAATTTTTATGGGAAAAAGAAAATCCTTGGGGCTGGGGATATAGCTCAGTTGGTATAGTGCTTGCCTCGCATGCACAAGGCTCTGGCTTCAATCCCCAATACCACAAAAAGAAAAGCAAAGCCTTGGTAATAACTGTATGTCAAGGAAAAATATTTATACAAATATTATATTACTAAAAAGCTTAATTAATCCTTATCATTCAAAGAGAATAATAAACCAAGATTCTAATCATCTAGATTTCAATTCTGGTTTTGACATTATTGCTGCCAAATGGTTTTACCTTGTCATAATACTTCTCTAGCCCTCAATCCTTATTTAAAAATGATGAGGGTAGATGAGATACCTAAAAATTTCCTTGAAGCACTTAGAAACTATAGGTATATGAATTAGCTCAACTGCAGACAAGGCATAATGGCAAGATTCTTTACAAGCAAAATTATTCCAATATCAGCTATTTTTTAATACACATTTCAAATTATTTCCACAAAACTTATTTTTCTCATTAAAAAAATTATAATAAAGCTAAAATTTATCAAATACTATATATCTAAACACTATTTATGAAGTAATTCATTTTATTCTCATAACAATCATATAAGGTAATGTGTTTACCAAAATTCAATCTGTATTACCAAAAAAAAAGCTTAGGTACAGTAAGGTTGATTAAGTAACTTATCCAATATTATAGAGTCAGTAACTGGCAGAACTGAGATTACAGCCTATGGAGACTGGTATGACAGTATTCTCAAGTACAATAACATACTCTGCTAACTATCTGTACTATTCTGAACCTAAAAACTATAATGAATCAATATATTCCTGAGTCTCTAGGCAATATTGTGAACTTAACCAAATATTTCTCTGGTTCACAATTGGATAAAAATATACATAGATATTTTTCATATCCCATGGAGTTTATCCCCTTTATCTAATTCTCCATGCTTACATCATCTCTTATGACTATTACAGTGTAAAAATAAAACAAAACAGTTTTTACCTTGCTGTGGGGTACAAATTCTTCCATCATCTTTTTTAAAGGGTTTTCATAATCTACAATCATCTGACCAAGTCGTGGATATTCTCGGTCACTTAAAATAGACATATCAAATTATTGATGAGTTGTAAGCCATCAAACTGAGAATTTTAGAAAAATTTTTATAATATATTAATATATTAATTTTATAATATATAATAATATAATATTAAAATATATTCTATATTTCAGTCCTACCTTGCTCCATGGGTCATTTCATGAGCATAGTTATATAATCCAATGATTGCCTTCCTTTCTTCAATTCGAGACAGCAGTATCATTAATGTTGTATAGGTAATAATCAAATCTAAGTAGTTCTTTGTTAAATCAAAGTTCACAGTCTAGAAAAGGAATCAAGTTCATCTTTATCCTATCTGCCAAACTTAAACACACACAAAATATTCCTAGCAGCTACTGGAAGTTAGTAATTTTTTGTAGTTATTTTATCCCTATTCCTGTAATTCAATCAAATTACTTTTACTAAAAACATCTAAAATTTGACAGTTACAGGTAATAGTTTTGTATTTGTTACATAATTTTATGGCTGAAAGCAAAGAGCTTTCAGTGAATTCAAACTAGTAAAACTTTTAAAAAACATGAAAACCAGAATAAAAAACACTGTTAACAAACTCACCAAAGTAAAAGAAGTATTTTTTAACAAATTTCATCACTAACTTAACATTAAGAAAAATTCTATTGAGTATGACTTTTACAGGAAAAAATATTTCTACTTTTTATAATTGGGCATGCTAAAATTAACTAATACTAAAATTAACAACTATTTCCCAATATGTACCAGACTTAGTAATACAAAATACATTAAAAATTTTTATTTCTTAAAAAATCTAATGAACAAGCCAAATTAACAATACTAAAATTTAATAAGCTAGTTACATAAACTTTCTCTAAAGAAAAGAAATTGGTCACCTGAGTTCTGGAAACAGAAAGAAGAATTAAGAAATTTTTCTGAAAAATGATACTTACAATATCAAAGAAGACTTGGCAAACATCAATAGTATTCAGCAACTCACAAACATGATCCTGAAAAGAAAAGTTTGTTTTCATCTTATATGTGTTTAATATTGTATGTGTGTGTGTGTGTGCACGCACGCGCGTGCGTGCATGCATATGTAGTATCAGGGATTAAATTCAGTGCCTCACACGTAGTAGGCAAGCCCTCTCCCCGAGTCTTATCATCAGCCCTGTAAAAATAATGTTAAATTCTGAATAAACAAAATATATTCTAAATTTCAGTTCCAGAAGACTTCCAATCTCATTATCTATAAGTATCAAAGAAATTTATAAAATTAACAATTATAAGTCTACTTCCAAAATATTAAATTTTATATTAAAATACATACCTTAAATTCCATAACATCTACAAATGTGAAGTAATATAATGCCAGATTTTTCAGAATCTCTGATTTTTCTTTCTGTAGTTGTGCAAGCTGTTGCTGTGAAAACAAAATTAGAATGTGTTTTTACATAGAACAGAAGTATTTAATTGTACTATGAACTATCTTCTTTTATGGTTGCTACATGGAAGCACAAGCTTTTAGAATATTTCTAAATGATTAAGGCATTTTTTTAAAAAAAAACCAAAGTACTCGAGACAGCAATTGCTAATAGTGATCAGCAACTGATAGTGTGAAGCTATAAAACAAATCAAAGCAGATTAGTACCAAATTGCGTTACTATTAAGGAAAATTGGAAAATGTGTTACTATTAAGGAAAATTGGAAAATGTTAGGAAAAAACAATTATCAAATGAACTCTTTAAAAAAATTAAAAACAAATTATGAACATGACCACATTCTAGAAGTGGAAGAAAAGAAGGTGAAAAACATTATAACTTACACTACAAAAAAAACAATATGCTATATAGATTTGGAACTTACCAAAAAGAACATCCAGGCAAAGCCACGTTACGCATGCAAAATAAAATGTAGATACAAACATAAAATACAGTAACGGTTCCCTGACCAGATCCACAAAACACAATAATATATTAAACAAAAGCAAAAACCACAACAATGAAAAAGAAATGAGAAAGAAGCAAAACTAGAGTTAAGACATGGAAGAGGAAAATGTGAAAGACAAATATTATTTCATCAACTATATTATGAAATTTGCAAGACCAAATAATTCTTTTAAAACCAACTATATTGAAATAATTTAGACATATTTAAGGCCCTATACAACAGAATGGCCAAAATTTTAAAAAACCATCCAGATCCTTGATATTCTGAGCGTGGTCTATTGAATAGCAGCTTCCAACGATTTTGGACCTAGTTTAAAAAGGGCTCACTCACCTCAGACCTATTGAATAAGACTCTGCCTTCTTAACAAGATATACCCAGGTAATCTAAATACACATAAAATGCCTGAGAGTACTTACCTAAAGCATAAAAAAAAAAAAAAAAAAAAAAAACCTAGAAAATATCAAAAATTAGTTCAAAGCATTAAAGTTACTACAAAGCCCACATGGTTTTGAGGCTCTCATAGTGTAACTTATGCATACATGGGAGTATTGGGGAAGAGATGCATTCATATATAATTGTACTAGTCAGAAATGTTATGGCAGTGAACCTAACATAAGAAAAATATTCTTTAAAAAACTACACAAAAGCCAATTTAAAACAATAAGCACAGCAGTCTGGTAAACTCAATTACTACAGGGTTTAAAATATCATAATTACTATATACAGACTCTGAAGACATTTAAAGTATTAATGCCTATAAAATATCTCACTCTTCCCCATATATGCCAGAGGAATTAAGGTATATACTTGTAGTGACGTGCAACTATCTTTAGCTTCATCTATGAAAATAGCTGAGTCTATTTTGTACAACATATTTGTTTCAAAACAATTCCATCATTATTTTATGCACATCTTTAACCATTATTGCTCCAGCATTCTGAAGTGAATACTTATCTAAATGATACCATTTCCTCAGATTATATCATCTTTACCTTGTTCAGCAACATTAAACATGTGATTGATATCTTAGTCTTTTTTTCTGCTTTTCAGTCCTTTAAATTTGAGTTTCAAAATACAAAATGTAATTTGGTTCCTACTGGGTTTAATAATTCCAATTTATTTCGGTTGCCTATAGTAATTATTAATAATGTTCTCTTTCAACTTTGGTGTCCTAGTCTGAGCAATTAATGACAGTCATCATAAAATAGGTCATAGGCCTTTATGATCTTTTATACAACCTCCATTTTACATATTAAGAAAGTAATACTCAATTTGGGAGGCTGAAGCAGGAGGACTGCAAGTTTAAAGCCAGCCTCAGCAAGTTAGTAATGCTCTATCTTCTAACAAAAAATAAAAAGGGCTAGGGATTTAGTGAGACCCTGTCTCAATATAAAAAAGAGAAGGGGCTAGGGATGTAACTCAGTGGTGGAGCACCTCTGGGTTCAACTCTCAGTACCAAAAAAAAAAGAAAATATCCTAAAACATCTGTGAAAGCTAAACAACTAGTAGAAACCTCATCTCCTTTTTTAAAAAAAAAAAAAAAAGTTATCTTTCTACTCTTCTACATGCCCATCATCTCTCCTCTTTTAATAATACAATCTCAATATAGTCTAAATTTCTCATTGAATTATATTTTCCCCAAAACCACATATTACTAGGCTCTACACTGGCTACTATTGAATAATTTCTAGGTAACTAAATTCAAAACAATTAATCAAGCTTTTAAGACCATCTATATTCTGGCCCTAACTTACCTTACAATCAAAATTTCCCCTGCATCCATTCATATACTCACTATTTGCCACATACATCTCATGTTTTCTTACTCTGCTCCCCTACTGAAATGTCAAAATCCCACCACTTACACATATCCAAATCCCGCTACTGTTAAATAACTCAGTTTACAAGAAAAGAAAAAATACAGTTTAAATACTAATCCCATTTTTAAGAAGCCATGCCTGACTAAACTTCTTTCCCAAAACATGTATCAACATTTCACTCCTCTAAAAGTGTATCATTTCTAATAAATCTTATCATAGCTATCTCCAACACTATAAGATGTGTATCAGACACAAGTTTTTAATTTCCCCAGTCCATACCATCTGATAGAGTATCAAATAAGAGATTATAATGCAAACATAAAACACACTTTTGTATCAGTGTCAGATGACATGTTTGGGTAGGTAATATCAGAAAGCCTATCTCATATTATACAATCATGACTAAGTGACTTGACAACTGAAAGCCTGGTACACTCATCATCAAATGGGAGCTGATGTGGACAATTAACCAAGGTAACATACATGAAAACATCTATAAATGCCTGGCACCCAGAAATATGCATTACATGTTAGGCAAATAATAAAGAAGATGTATAGACCACTTCTTCAAAATATGCAAAAATAAAACTTTTAAATAATCCTAACACTGTGCTCAGTACTTCTAATAAGAACAGATATTTTGTGAGCATGCTTTATGTGAAAGGCACTGTTTCAAACATAATACTATCTCATACAATCCTCAACACCTTTTTGCAATTACATTCCCTATTTTAGTGAAATTAAATTCCACAAAACCCTCAATGAAAGAGGCCAATATAACAATTTTCAGACTTCAACTATAAGTAAAAAAACACCTACATTTTAGTTCTTGGGTGAAAATCAGTAGATACTAACAAAAAATACTTTTTGGTTATACTCAAGAACAAATTCATCTTAATTTAACAGCTCAAGCTTTTTTTTTTAGTAAACAAAAAGTAGAAAATGGTTTAAAAATGCAGATCAGTAACACAACAGAACATTAGAAAAGTATATTTTGGAAAGACAGATTCTATTCACTCATACTTTAAAATCATATTCATGTGATACATGCAAATATTTTGGCCAAATATCTGCATGATTCTTTCATTAAGATTCTTAGCTAATGATCATTATTCTAACATTCAAATAAAATGTTTAACGACTAGAAATAAAGAAGATAAACATCAGATATGCAAACTACAAAGATCATATCTTTGTACTGAACAATCTTGGTAATTAATCTTTGTTCAGGTAAGGAGCATTTTTCCACAGAAAAATAAGTTTCTAAAACATTGAAATTTATTACTCATCAGTTTTCATTCTTTTAAAGTAAAGGTACTGGCAAATTAACATAAGGAACTAATGAATAACAGAGCTGACTAACATATTTTGTTTTTGTTTTTCTTTTTTGTTTGGATATCAAGGATTGAACTCAGGGGCACTCAACCACTGAGCCACATCCCCAACCTTATTTTGTATTTTATTTAGAGATAGGGTCTCACTGAGTTGCTTAGCACCTCACTGTTGCTGAGGCTGGTTTTGAACTCTGGATCCTCCTGCCTCAGCCTTCCAAGCCGCAGGAATTACAGGTGTGTACTAGCACTCCTGGTCACATATTTTCAACAAAGGAATATGGCTAGAGTTTTTTTTTTATTTGCCTATTTCAATTATTACCATCCTTCATACTGAAATTGCTTTTGCCTAATAAATTATTTTCCTTGATCTAATTATGCTACTATTTTGTTCCTCTTAAAAACAAAACAAAACAACAAAAACAAAAATATACCAAAACACACAAGTTTGGCTTCAAGGAAAACTTTTGTCCATTTTCTTAGAACGCTACAACAATCCTGGCTTTTCTTAAATAAGAGATTATGGAGAGATTTAAAACTGTCCCAGTTATCACACTGTTAGCAACTCTCATCTGGACTACTATCATATCCACTTAACTGGTCTATACTACTGCTCTTGCCTCTTCAGTCTTATTCACATAGCAGCAGGAGAATGGTTTCCTAAAGACACCCACCACTCTACCATGAAAAAAGTGATTCCCATGATGGTTATGTAAGATGCTAACACCTGGTGGAGAGAATTAGGAAACACTACATTTTTTGCAAATTTTCTTTTAAGTCTGATACGATTTCAAAATAAAAGGGTTTTTGTTTGTTTTTAATTCCACTGGCTTCCTGTCACAGAATAAAATATAAAAAGTCCTGACCAGTGCCTCAGAATAGAATCTAAATAAGAACCCTTGCCTATCTCTAAGACCTCATCTCCTTTCATGATCCTCCGCCCTCACTCAGTAGTCCTTATGCTGTTTCTTCCTGCGTGTTCCCAACTCAAAACCTTTGCCATTTTCTCATTCTCATGTCTGTGATGCTGCTGCCACTGCTTAGCATACCTCACCCAGCCCCACTTCTCTTCAGTGAAGGCCATACTATTGAGCACTCTTTTATCTAAAATAATCTACTCTCCCACATTATTCTTTAACTCCTTATCTTATTTCCCATTTCTTCCTACCACTTACCTCCAAATCAAAGTATATATTTACTCACTTTAGTTGTTTGCTAACATTACAACTTAAAAATTTTAATGAGGGCAAGCAGTTTATATTATTTCCTACTGTATTTCCAGCATAACACATGGTGGATGTATTATAAACAAATAACAAATAATTCTTATGTTTCAACAAAACAATTATGAATGGAGTCCTTAATATTAAAATTTCATTGCTGATAAATGTTTTCAATATCAGATATAAACTCCTACCTCAATCGAGTTTCTGCATACTAATACATACAGAGTAGCAATTTAATCCCTTGAATAAATTTCCAAAGTTAGGCAAATTAATTTCATTGTGTCATTCCAGAATAGGAAAGGATAAAGAAAAGAAATGAGGATCAACTAAAAGTATATAACATGCATATCAAATATAAGTAAATCACCCAAGATTACCTGAAAATCCAAATCAACACAAAGATTAGTCATTTAAAAAAAAAAAGGATTATAGAATTTTATTTAAAATTCTTTGTAGGATTTTTTCTTTTATCATATACACAATGATTATGTTAGCAGTAAATATTTCAGAAGTGCATTTTTCTGAGCAAATTAGTAAATTAATTTGAGGGAAAATTATCCCAAGACTAACTTAGGTAATAAGTACTTGTTATTTAAGATGTGCTACTAAATTCGGTCCTCATAATTGCTTTTCAAGATATATTTATTTATTTTTATTGTGCTAAAATATACATGACAAAGAATTTACCATTTTAACCTACTTTTAAGTGTGCAGTTCTGGAGCATTAAGTACATTTATACTGTTGTACAACCATCACCACCATTCATCTCCACAACTCTTTTCATCTTCCCAATCAAGATACGTTTTTTTTTAAATATTTATTTTTCAGTTGTAGTTGGACACAATACATTTATTTCACTTATTTATTTTTATGTGGTGCTGAGGATAGAAACCAGGGTCTCGCATGTGTGAGGCGAGTGCTCTATCGCTGAGCCACAACCCCAGACCTCAAGATACTTTTTTTAAAATATTTTTTTGGTTACGGATGGACACAATACCTTTATTTTATTTGTTTTTTGTTCGTTTATTTGCTTTGTTTTGTTTTTTTTAAATGTGGTGCCAGAGATGGAACCCAGTGCCTCAAACATACTAGGCAAGTGCTCTACCACTGAGCCACAACCCCACCCCCAATCAAGATAACATTTTTAACCTAATTGATCAGGTATAGAAACGAACTAGCAAAAAGTAAGATGACAGTCTAAGTCTATCAGATTCAGGCTCTAAACAAATTTTCAATACAATAAGACAAAAATAATATAAGGAAAAAACTAAAGCTCTGTTTTCTTTTATTTAAAATATAAACATATTTTATATGTACATATATGTATGTATATGATTTTGTTTAGTTTTGTTTGCAGCACTGGAAATCAAACGCAGGGTCTAGTGCATGCTCTACCACAGCCCTTCTGATTTTTCCACAGCCCTTCTGATTTCTGGTTTTTTTTTTAATATTTATTTTTTAGTTGTAGTTGAACACAATATCTTTATTTTTTATTTGTTTTTATGTGGTGCTGAGGATCGAACCCAGGGCCTCACACTTGCTAGGCTGAGCCACAACCCTAGCCCCTTCTGATTTCTTTTTAGAAAATATTTGCATTTAATTAATCAATCACAACAGAGTAAGACTTCTCAGAAGTCCTCTAATTCAGTCCCTTTATTTTATATTTTAAAGTGATTTTTTTCCAAGTTTACATTGTTAGTCATTTGTTTAAATTAATTCTCAAAAATCAATTACTTATGAAAATAACTAAAAATCAAAAAAAATAAACAGAGAAACAAAAGTTATGTCTATGTCTCTTAGAAATAAAACCTATTAAGTAATCCCAGCGACTTGGGAGGCTGAGGCAGGAGGGCCATAAGTTGAAAGTGAGCCTCAACAATTTAGTGAGGCCCTAAGTAACTTAGCAAGACCTGCCTCAAAATAAAAAATTAAAAGTGCTGGGAATGTAGCTCAGAGGTAAAGTACCCAGGTTTCAATCCACATTACAAAAAAAAAAGTAAGAGTTCTACATTTTCAACTGGCCTTCTGACTAACAGAAGTGCAATGTGTTGCTTATAAAGTTGGGACTTAAATTATTAGGCCTTACACCTTCTAATTTTGCTCTTTTGAAATACTGTCCTTAAGTACTATGTATGAGGAAGCCTGAAATATCATTTCACAGAGATAGAGAGAAGTTCAGTATCTCCGCTAATCCAGCTGGGCCATTTCAGTAACACACAGGCCAAATGGATATACCTATAATCTAGAGCTGTTGAGGCCAACAAAGAAACTCCCAGGCAACCCACAGAATTAAGAAATAACAAACTGTTACTGTTTTTCAGCCAATAAGTATGGAGTGGTCTGCAAAGGTAATCATAGTAATGATTAATATCAAATTCAGTAATAAAATGATCTGTATTTCACTACCTAAGCACATCAATTTGTCTCAGCCAAAATTTTGAAAATTTAAGATTCTGGTAACAAAATGGTTAAATTAAAGCAAACTGCTAAAATTAATTTTATCATAAATACTAGAAAATCACTAATTACATGCCTCACTATAGTGGAGTTGGTTTACATGTAACATTTTTACATAAAAGACATCACACTGTATTAGAGATAACACAACTTATTTAATGGCACCATTGTCTATTACAAAGTTAATATAAATACAAATAAGCAAGTCCCTTTACATTTAATAATTTTAAAGATCTATTATGTGATTACCCTAATTTTTATAACCTGAGTACACCAGACATAAAACAAACTTTTCTAACTGACTACATGCCATCTTTGCAATCAATAAATGCATCAAGCTATTTATGTTGAGATGGCAACAGGTGCTACTGACATGTGCAAGGTAATCTGACAACTTAAACATTCCTGTCTGCTATACTTTTCAAAGTATTTATTTCTTTTTCCTGTCAATTATCATTTGCTCCTGAGGAAAGTACCCTTTAATATAGAGTGTTACAAAATATACTTGTTACAATTTTGCCTCAGTAAATTCAACAGACGTAGTCATAGGAGAACCAAAAAGCCTTTTTCTAAATAAACTTCATTTATTTTTATAGAATATCATTTCTTATTGCTCAAAATCATCTGTTTTTTAAATAATTTTTATAAAGTTATAGTTGTGAAACCATCAACCCTAACCAGCTTTAGAACTTCTCCATTAGCCCAGAAAGTTCTCTTGTACCCATTTACAAATTAATCCTATTCTCACCCTCAATCCTAGGCAAATTCTGATCTGTTTCCTGTCTCAATAACTTGCCATTCTAGACATTTCCTATAAAACAGAATCACACAATATGCAGAGCTTTTTTATATTTGGCTTCTGTCACTTAGCCTAATGTTTCTGATGTCCAATTATAGCATGTATCAGTAGTTTGTTCCTTTTAATTGCTGAATAGTATTCAGTTAAATGTATATAACAAGTTTTGTCTATTCATTCATCAGTCAATGGACATTTGAACTCCTTCCAGTTTGGGGCTATTATGAATAATGAATGCTGCTATGAACATGTTTTGGACAGATGTATTTTCGTTTCTCTTGGGAAGATTTCCCAGGAGTAGAACTGTTTCCTTTCCTAGTTCTCAGCTGTTTTCAGATATGACTCAGACAGGCAAATGAATGAAAAGAGACCTTTAAACTAAAGAGTTACTGTAATAATATATTATTCATTTATTTGTGAATACTGCAATCAATCATATTTTCAGGCTTTAGGAAGAAGTTGAGGAAAAAAGCACTAAGTCTACCCTACATAAGCTTATAATGTAGAAAGGGATACATAGATACACAGGAATTCTCACTTCTGTTTTTTAAGGTAAATATCCAGTTTTAGAAGCTGGTTCCTTACACCACAACTAACATCCAGGTACAAAGTTCAAAGATGATAGAAAAAGTACAATGATGAATTCTCACATTCAATCAAGACAAAAGACCTCATAAACTGGTAATAATAGGAATGAGGACAAAAAATCCCTGTATAGTGGTATGAAAAAGAACAATGAGAAAGATCAGAGCTTCTAAGAGCAATGAGGATGGTAAGCAAGATAGGGAAAATTAAAGAGGACCTAGAACTAGAGGGCACCCAAGGGTTATTTTTGGTACATGAGTACAAGTTGAAAGAGTGAGTGACAGATGCTACTGTTTCCTCAATTGGAAAGCCTGTAAACAGGAATAAAGATTATCTTTAAGTTGTCTTGGCTCCTCTTAGTTCTTTTTGGACATCTATTGTTCTTGGGAGATATGGGTGACAAGGTCAGGTGGCAACAGTGGGAGAATAAATCCCCACTTAAAATTTCTAATATACTGCTTCCACCAATTCTTTGAACTTAAGAGGGATCTCCTAACTATTCATCTGTCTTTTTACTGTCACTCACCATCTCATGTTCTACTTCATTTCTTATCCATTTTAATTTTAAATGATCCATCACTTTAATTATTTCCTCTTTTATTATAACTACCTTATAAGATCTACAGCAGAAGAAAGTAGATACCTACACTAACTTAATCTCAACCTGATTTCATGATCATTAACCATAACTGAATGACTAGAACACTACTTACTCCATTTTTACTGTCAATTAAGGATTACTGCACTCCTTCTTTTCTGTCTTAAAACCCTCAAGGGTTCTTCAGTTTAACTCTCACCTGAACCCTAGCCTGAGTTCTAGATTCATATATAGAATTGGCTAATCAACATCTACACTCAGATTTCTATTAGGCCTCTCAAATCTAAAACACTCAATCCTGAATTGTTGGATATTACCTACACTACACCTCCACCCCACACCTATTCTGTTTGCTTCCTCACTAGTAAATCTTAACATTTTTTCAACCTCAAAATGTTGAGGTCGTTGTCTTTAAAAAAGAATACTGACATTTCAAGTTTCCATTAGTGTCTTTTTAAATGTAGATATATTTACTCACAATGAAGTACACTGTCCCAACTCTCAGTTACATTACTGTATAGTAAGATGATTCCTTTTAAATCAAAGTCTTATTTGTCACTCTACCACCTCCCAGTCAACAGGAATTCAAAGATAATTGCATGATTCAAGAAGACAGATATGTGGGGTACCAAAGAGAAATACTATTTTTATTTTGTTCTACTTCCCCTGGTGAAAGGGTAGGAGGACAAGAACTGGAAAAACTGTGTTGAGTCCAGAATCCCTATGTAATTCTTGTGACACTCCACTCACCAATAATGTCCTTTTTTTTAAAGACATTCTTATTCTACATACATAGGATAGTAATTTATATTATTTTCTCATTAATTTGTTAATCAAACTCAAATTATATATTAAAATGCACAATAGGCAAATTCCATAATGACATTTTTATGCCAAGTAATATTTTTTTATTTAAAAAAGCATAAGCTAGCTTTTAAATGTAAATACAAACAGAGGAAGAAAGAGGAAAAAAATTTAAATCTAAAAATTTTTGGAAAAAAGTTAGCACAAAAAGTTTTAACACACACCTTAAGATTTGCTTAAAGGGGGCTGGAGATGTGGCTCAAGTGGTAGCACGCTCGCCTGGTATGCATGCGGCACTGGGTTCGATCCTCAGCACCACATACAAATAAAATAAAGATGTTGTGTTTGCCAAAAACTAAAAAATAAATATTAAAAAAAATTCTCTCTCTCTCCCTCTCTCTCTAATTAAAGAAAAAAAAAGATTTGCTTAAAGGACCTTTTAAAATTTTCCTGTGCCATTGGGTGTCAACATACTTTATATACAAACAGAGATATGAAAAATTGTGGTATATGTGTATTAAGAATTGTAATGCAAAAAAAAAGTACATATATAAAGGTATGAATTGGTATGAACATACTTTATATACAGAGATATGAAAAATTGTGCTCTATTTGTGTAATAAAAATTGAACTGCGAATGCAATTCCAGCAGTGGAATATTGCTGTTGTTTATTTAAAAAAAATAAAATCAATAAAAGATTTTTTTTTAAATTTCCTGTACAAATATTTTCTCTATGTACTAATAAGGCATAGCTAAGAAAAAAATCAGAAACCTATGAGAAACAAATTCCATCTGACAGTTATATTTTCAAAATAATAGAAGGTATCATGTTATAGATAAATAATTTCTCAGCTCAGAAATGCTTTGCTTAATCTGAAATTAAACGGAAATCTATTAAGGCCCATAGCCTGGCACATAATCACCACATAACAAGTGACGGCTATAATCATAAAACTGGTATTGCTTTTATTCATCTTGAATTTTATTTCATCAAGCTACTCTGAAGCATATGAGGCATTTAGTTGAACATCATAACCAAGGAAAAATCCTTGGTACCAAGTTTTTCCTAAATCCAGAATTAGGGATACAGAAGATTAAATGGTTACAGAGACAGTAAAAATGACTCAATAGACTCCAACATCACCACTGTTAAAGTCATGTTATATACCAATCCTGCTGCTATGTGCTCACAGCTTTTAGTAGAATTTTAAAAAATGGAGTTACTAAAGAAACAAACACCAACATTTCTTTTGGCTGCAAAAATAAGATGAACCTTTTTGTTAAGACTCTATCTTAAAAACTTAAAAAAAAAAAAAAGCACTTTTGTTGAATTCACCAAAACAATTTTTATGAGTACTTTTTTCTGAAAATAGGGATGAGTAGTTACATGAATCAGCATAGAACCAGTGCTAACTTTGATCCCTGAGAAAAAATAAGCATGTTCTATAGCATATAAAAAGACTATTGTGTACTTAGTAGCCAGAATCTACACGTTTATCAATCCCAGATGCTACTTGTCATTCCAAGTCTTGAAACCTCCAGTAACTAATTCTATGGAGTTATAAAAAACTGAACTCCTCACTTCTTATTTCCAAACCCAAGTTGGCAAGGAATCTCTCACTAATATTTCAGGAGGTCCAGATTAAAACTGAAACACTAGACTTTACAAATATCTAGCAGGTAAAAAAAATCGTATTATATGAATATTTGCAAAAATATGATATGACAAAATTCAGGCTTCACAAAAAATAAGAGTAAATTCTATATGAGTAGTCACAACATTCAGCAATACTATGTAACCAATTTTGAAAGTGAAACACAGAATTAACACATAGCCCCATAATTTTACTCCTGGTAGATATATATGTACACACACATACATATAGGGGTGTGTGTGTGTGTGTGTATGTGTGTGTGTGTTTGTGTGTATACATATGCCTAGAAATTAAAATATATAAACATATAAAAACTTTTATATAAATGTTCAAAGCACCATTATTCACAACAGCCAAAGTAGTAAAAACAACCCATGAATAAAATGATAATCCACATAATGGATTATCATTTTTCAATAAAAAGAAATGAAGTACTAATACATGCTACAATGTAGATAAACCTTGAAAACATTAAGCTAAATGACAGAAACCAGTCACAAATGATCACATATTATATAATTACATTTTTATGACGTCTCTAGAATAGAGAAGGATGGAAAATGAATCAATGTTTTCCTAGGACTGAAGTGTTGGCAAGAAATAAGGAATAAATGCTAATGTGTAAAGTCAAAATACATTCTATTGTCATGTATATCTAAAAAGGGTTACACCTAAAAAGGGGTTATAGATAAAATGTTCTATAACTGACTGGGATGTTGAACATAATAAAACCAATGAAAGTATACATCAAATGGGTAAACTGTTTTGTGATAATTTATCTCAATAAAAGATGTTATTAAAAATATTAATTTTGTGCTTTGAAAGTTCAACTACTAAAGAATGAAAAGCAACAGTATTGGTATTACAAACAGTTTGCAGAGCATATCAAGAATAGAAGAGATGCTTAATTAACAATTTAACAAGAAATTTTACTGTTTAATATTAAACAAAATATAGCAGAGGTTGTAGCTCAGTGGTAAAATGTCTACCTCACGTGTGTGAGGCACTGGGTTCAATTCTCAGCACCACATATAAATAAATAATATAAAGGTCCATGAACAACTAAAAAAATAATTAAAAAAAGAATAAGAATATATATTTAAGGAGCTCTGTAATTTTCTAAGATCTTATTTTCAGAAACTATGCTACATGAAAATTTATACTATCAATCTGAAATTAAATGAACACATTAAATTAAAAAGATTTTCTTAAAGAATTCATGTTGCAGATATGTAAAGATTTAAATAAGACATATTCATAATAAAATTTCTCTCTTAGAATGTATAATCTCAGATGGGCTAGGCAATTAATGTCAGTAACTAAAAGATTAGTTCTCCACACAAATAATCATATTTTTAAGAAGTGTATACTTTGAATTACCCATTTTATAACCAGGAATAAATTGTGATGCATAAAATACAAATTATAAAACATGATCTATAAAACCAAGATCTCTACTAGCCTGTTCTTCCAAAAACACACTTAAAATTTTTTCTTTAAAAAGCACTTTATCTTTTTTATTTAATTCTGACTAGAATTTTCTTCTATATTCAAGGGTTTTAAATAAAAGAGGTATCAACAGGTTAAATAAAAATCTTCAATGAACACATGTGATTCAATAAAACAAAAAGATAACACTATGTTTTCTAACACAATAAAGAGGGGGAAGGAAGAATAGATGTTCCTTTGATTAGACAAAGGGGAATGAAGGGAAAAGAAGGGTATGGGAATAGGAAAGATGGTAGAATGGATCAGACTTAAATTTCCTATTTCATATATGAATACATGACCAGTATAAGGCAACATCATGTACAATCACAAGAATGGGAAGTTATACTCTATGTACATACAATATGTCAAAATACACTCTATTGTCATGTATATCTAAAAATAACAAATAAAAAACAATGTATCTTTTAAACAGAAATTCTCAAAATAGGGAAGTCATATAATAGGAAATTTCTAGACTAAACTTGAACCTAAAGCAAAAGAAATAGCATGGATTATAACATGGGAAAATCAAAGAAAACATATAAAACTAAAAAAGAGATGAAGAATGATCCTAAGTCAATAAAACTTAATAAAATACTATGAGGCAAAAAGAAACTCTTAAATTTTCTAAAATTTGCTATTTTAAAATGTTGTTATAAAGAACTACCAAAAGTTGACATACCAGGAAGAGTTGATGAAGAAAAAACTTTCCCACATGATGAGGTATTATGGGAATGATAAAGATTCACCATAATTTTACTGTATTACTTTTCAGAAATGCTTTTGTCAATGATGAAAACCTTAGAAAAGCAAGTATGTATTTTAAAACTAAACACAGCTAATTACCAAAACCAACAAAGCTCTATGCAAAAGTAGTTGTCATTTTTTTGTCTTCAGAGATAAGAATATTGCCTCTAAATCAACGTATATAATCTGCATATTTAAATAAGAACAAATAAATAAATAAGAGATACTACAAGCACAACTTACAGATGGTTAAAATTATATAATAGAAATATCAAGATACTTACATTGTTGTTGCGGGTTTCTACAGCAGGAAATTTTCTGACTATGAATTTCACAGCAGATTCTAGGTTTTTGTCAATAAGGTAAGACGGTTTGGCCTTGGGATCTCCACATGCCTGTAAAACAACAGTAATAAAGAAAAGTGAAATGCATCCTCCTCTTAAAATCAAGGAAGAATAGCAAATCTGTAATCAGGAATTAGAGAGATATTTATTGTTTTGGTGAGCAGGTGATAAAATGAATAGGCAAAGTGCAGGGATTGTCATAGCTGAAATATGCAATGGGAGACAGTACAGAGATGTTCTTCTACTGAAAAAAAAATGCATGGAAAGTTTCAAAGCAGTCAGCGCAGAACAGCAGTGAAGGAAAAAGCTCAAACCTAAAGAAAAAAAAAGGAAAAGAAAAGGAAAAAAGAAAAGAAAAAGAAAAAATTTTGGTTTGAGGTAGGATTGTATTCATCTGAAGCTAATAAAATATCACAAAATTAAATATTAAGTAGAGTACTGGATATGTTTCTTTCTAGGTGTTTTAAAATAAAAGCTTATGTTTAAATGTCTTCTCCAAAATGTTTTCCTTATTCATTTTAAAAATTTTAATACAAAAGCCCTAGTTCAAAAGAACTGGAAGCTGCTAAAATTATCTTTACAGTGCTAAAGAGTGTTGCCTGTTCCTCTGAACATCTGAGTTACAACACTGTTTTCCATCATACCAGCAGCACTTCAAACAATGAATCTACATCTGGTCTATATCTACAAGTACACAACAAATGGAAATGTTTACATTTGACCACATCAGCAGTACAGCATTCTCTGTAGTGAACTATAAAGCACTATACAAATGTACGATATTATTAGAACTTTTACCTGAACTATTAGCAATACAGAATATAGTCTTGAGTACTGTTCACTGTTTCATTATGTGATATTTAATTAAATGCTTACTAGTCATACATTATTTCTTAGGGAATTAATAAAATTATAACATTCTATTTAATTTAATTTTATTCCATTTTTAAAAGGATGCATCCTATGAAAAGTTATTTCTGCCTGCCATGTGTGAGAAAATATAGTATTTTTTGACTATGGCTATGTTGTGAATTACAGAAAGAGAAGTTATGAAACATGAAACTGATCTGAAAGCGGGCAAGCAGGCAGAGGGAAGGTGAAAAGCTTTGCAAACCTTCCAAACTTGTCCTTGCTGGGGAAGCATTGTAATAAAAAGAGAGAAAATTACGGGTAAACAATGATTGCCAAACTATGACATACTTTTCAGTAGAAAACTTATGCACTGTAGACTACGAATAACAAAACAAAATTAGAACTATATTGGTGCTACAACTTTAAGGTATTATAAGTAGTAAGTTTTAGTATACAATAAATTTATAGAGTTTATATTATTCATATATATCTAAATACTACTGTGTAAGTGTATAACCATGTCAGTCAGTCTCTTGGTGTTCTTCCTAAACCAACTTAAATAATGTTAGAAAGAATGGAAAAATAAAGACTACATGCAGCTATAAAAATAGGGGTAAAATCATTAGTGAAATTTTACATACCTTAAAAAGAAACGGTAGCCAAGAATAAAAATAAATTGTTATTGGATGACTTTTGCACTTCAGCTCAAAATTGAAACTATTTTTAAAATATTACCTAACTTCCTTCTAAGCCAAAGTATAAAAAAAAAATCAATGTAAACATTCCTATACTTTATAAGCAGAAATAGGAATGCAGTTTAAAATATTCCCTTAATTCTTAAATATAATTAGATAAACCAAAACTTTTTTAAAAATTTAGAACTCCATAATCTTTAACCAGATTGACATAAGGTTAGCATATAAATTCACCCCCAACATCATAATATTAGCATGTATCAGACTTTTCCTCAGAATAAACTATCATTCCTTTAAAATATTGTTTATTGTAAATTAATCTTCCAATTTATCTTCTTCTTCCCAAGATATTATAAAATAAAATAACTAAGAATTTGCCAAAAAAAGAAATAGCTACTAATTAGCATTTCCTTACATGAATAGCATAATGAAAATCAAGGTTTAAAAACACTTAACATAGTATGGAATCCTAAAACACCCAAATAATGCTCAGTTTTCTTCTGATATGTATTACTTTCATACTCTACTCAAAATTTCATCCATCCATTCTAACAGTATTAGTGATTACCAAATAATGAAAATACGGTTGACTATAATGCCCATTTCCCAGGATCACAAATTTTACTGTATCCAATCAACTAAAGAAGGTGTATGGATAGATGCATGTGCAGCTTTCTTAAACTGAAAACAAAAAGAAAGGAATTTCATTTCTCTTTCCTTGGAAGTAGTTTACCTTTTTCCATACTGCTTAGTAATTCTATCTAAACATACTATATTGGGAAGCAGTACACCACAAAGATTAAAAACACAGATTCTAGAATAAAACTAGCAGGGTTTCAATTTTCACTACTTATCAGCCATGGGACCTTGAATATATAACATCTCCTAGCCTCAGTTTCTTCATTTGTAAAATGGGGGCAATTAATACTTACCTCATAGGGTCATTATGAGGCTTTCAAGAGGACAATTCATTTAAGGTATTTAGCAAAATGAATGGCACATAAGTGCTCTAAAAATGGCAGCTGTGGTTTATAATAATAATGATAATAATTATCCAAAAGTCTAATATAAACAGTAATACTAACAGTCTTTATCATACTTTATCAAAGAGTATAGAACTAGCAATTTAGTGTTAATTTCCTTATGACCATGATTTCCTCTCTCAATCACATATTTCCTTCATTCACCCTAAGCTTAAACATACTGTATTTGTTTGACTTATATAAATTAGTTTAGCCTTATAGGTACGAACATAGAGTTTTACTGGTTTGGTTTGGTTTGCTGGTGCCAAGGATTGAACCCAGGGCCTCATTCACATTAAGCGCATACTCCACCAATGAACTACACCTCTAGTCCCAAGAACAAGAGTTTTTAGGATAGGCTATCCTAAAATTCTGCTTTATCACTTAATAGCTATGTAACTAGCCATATGGTTCATGCCTGTAATCTCAGCAGCTCCAGAGGCTGAAACAGGAGGACCTCAAGTTCAAAGCCAGATTCAACAACTTATCAAGGCGGTAAGCAACTTAGTGAGACCCTGCCATAAAATAAAAAATAAAAAACAGATTGGCAACGTGGCTCAATGGTTGAATACCCCCAATCCTGGGAACCAAACAACAACAACAAAAAAAAAGCTGTGGAAATATGAGCAAGAGATTTTACCTCTCTGTACCAGAGACTTTATCTATTAAAGTGGAGATTATAATTCCAAACTTCTCCTAAAAAGTTTTGTACTCACCACATTAGAATGTGTGTTTGTGTGTAACTTAAAAGAGTGTTTGATAGACCATAAAACACCAATAAAAAAATACAAGGTTCATAGAAACTATATAGAAATACTGGGCTCTATTTTATTTATTTCTGAAATCAACTTACTTGATTTGTTTACAAGAGAGACATTTGTATGATTAATTCTTGGCAAAAAAGAAAAAGTACAAGGAAAAAGTAAACTATGATGTTACTAATAGTTATCATCTAGGTACATATATCCCAGCATAAAACTGCAACTATAACTCAGTTAAGCTACGCTATACTAAAGCAGTAGAGCAAAATTCTATCTAACCAGAAGTCTATTTATAAAAATTAATCTTCCTTACTCTACAAAAAATTCATTTTGAAAAGAAAGAAATTATAAGATGACAACTTGGATTTTCTAGAATATAGCCTCACTTAAAAACATATCTCATCCCACTATAGCTACAATATTATGCAAAATGAATCCTTTACTATTATCATCCTGAAGTACCAACATTTTTAAAACTATATATACCAATATATTTTAGACTAATACATATCAGAAAGACTTATAACAGAGACTGAATCAAAATCTTTAACAAATTACCAACTAAATTAATTTTGAGCACTTCTATTTCCTCCCTACACTCCAAAAGAGAAAAAAAAAATAAGATGAATACAGTACAAAATTACATCTAAATCCCCTAATTTTATAACCCTACCAAATTGTGTCATAGAACTGAATAAAAAAGGCTATTTCACTATACAGAAACTATATGTAAACTATAAATTTTTTAAAAAGAACTCCTCCAACAACCAACAAGGTATTGTGTTTTGCTTTATCTTACTTTCTGTTTTCATAATATAGGAAATATAATTTCAATTTCCAAGAGATGTCAAATGAATTTAAATATATAAATTTCTAGTTCTCAGAATTAGACCTTTATTATCAATAAGTATTCTAGTTATAACCTTCAAATTCAAAAAGGCTAGGACTACTTAATGTGGCATATTAAATTATAGTACTGTTTAAGAAAGTACTTAAATGTAATAAATAAGAACCTAGCCTCCTATGTTAAGTGGATCACAGAATAAAGGTGTTTGGCTACAAACACCAAGACTAGGCTAGGCTTGACAGAATTTTAAAATAGAATTTTGAATGAAGTATGTCTGCCACCCTACAACTTAAATCCTTTCTTGAATCCTTTTCTCAAGCTATTACACTTAAGATTACATACCCTGGCTTAACTTTACATGGTTAATGCTACATATTCTATCTATTCATAAGAGATTAAACAACAATCAAGAAACAAGAAAAGAACCAAGACTCAACTCTTGTTTGCAAAAACACCCATGCTTTAGAATTGCCTAAACTACCAATTTACAGAAGAATGGAGTTTCAGAGAAACTGATTTTGTTCAAGGTTCTACATCTACTATGTGACAAGACCTCAATACAAATTTACATTTGACTCCAAAACAATAAAAAAAGTTCAATCTGTAACTATATGCTCCCAAAAAATTATGTAAAAATTTTTTTTTACATTCTTTCCATGCCTCAGCTACTCAAAATATTCAT
The DNA here is from genome assembly GCF_047511675.1 of Marmota flaviventris. Taxonomy (NCBI): domain Eukaryota; kingdom Metazoa; phylum Chordata; class Mammalia; order Rodentia; family Sciuridae; genus Marmota; species Marmota flaviventris. Next base: position 50,356,464 of record NC_092508.1, on the reverse strand, counting down.
GGAGTAATTACTATCAAAGTAAAATATCTAATTGATTTGACTAGTTTAATGCTTTAAATTCTAATCTAATTCATCAGTAAAATACATTACTTTGTAAAAATATTAAAGAACAGAATGATTTATTTTTAATTCAATAAATTAATTGAAATTTTGCAATAAATTCTTAGAGGTCAAACTAAGAATGCTCTTTGGTGAGGTCTTGGAACAGAAACCAGCCCCATCTTTGAATCATTTTCAGGAAGAGAACAAAAATATAAAATGTGACCAATTCATGCTAGAAAAAGGACTGTCATTTTTCACTCAGTAACCAAGAAACACCCTATTTTTTAAAGCAGGTTTTGCAAAATTGAAGACACAAGGAACCAAGATTCTCCCCTTAGTTTTTTGTTCGTTTTGTTTTTTAAATATTTTTTAGTTGTCAATGGACCTTTATTTTATTTATTTATATACGGTGCTGAGAATGAAACCCTAGGCCTCACACATGCTAGGCAAGCGCCACCACCCCAACCCCTCTCCTCTTAGTTTTTAACAAACTAAAACTAATACCTAGAATAGATATCACCTATATTATTGACTGCAAAAGCAATTTACTGGTCATTCTTTTGTTTTGCAGGGTATTGAGGACAGAGGACATTTTACCCCTGTACTATATCTCCAGCCTTTTTTATTTGAGAGAGTCTAAATTGCCCAGGCTGGTCTTGAACTTCTGATGATCCTCCTGCCTTAGCCTTCTGAGTTGTTGGGATTATAGGCCTATGCTATTAGGCCCAGTCTACTGGTTTGTTGTTGTTGTTTTTGGTACTGGGGATTAGACCCAGGGATGCTTAACCACTACCACATTCCCAGCCCTTTTTATTTCTTATTTTGAGACATGGTCTCTCTCAAAAAATTGTTTAGAGACTCAATAAACTGCTAAGGCTGGCCTAAAACTTGCACTCCTCCTGTTTCTATTTCCCCTAGTCAATGTGTTAAATACCACATTGGCCTCTACTGGTTATTTTTATGATAAATTTTTTAAGTAATGGAAATAATACAACAAATATGAAAATTGTACATAAGTATTTAAAAACCAATCAACAGCTAATCAAACCTGGAATTCTGGTATCAGTGGTTAGTCTCCCAATTTTTTCTCTTGTATATCACCTATATTTTGGCCAATCTGTTTTAAATTAGTGCTTCCCTTGTACTTGGAAAGGTGAAAAAAGAAAAAAGAAATCAATCCACTGGTAACAGTTGAGATTAAAAGGCCTGAAAGGACAGTATACTGAAATTACTGGAAATGTTTTCAAATTAATTTACTTTATTAATATTTATTCTTAAGTTTTAGGTGGACACAATATTTTATATTTATACGGAGCTGAGGATCGAACCCAGTGCCTTGTGCATGCTAGGTGAGCACTCTACCACTGAGCCACAACCCCAGCCCCTCAAATTAATTTAATTTTATTAATAACTACACTTCCTAATTAAAGCCAATAACAGATTCAAAGATACAGAAATTATGGTTATTGTTCTCTAGACACAAGTTTAAGGATAATCATGACTTAAGATCATGAACCACTACATCCTTCAAAATTCTTAATAAAGAATAATTTTAATGATTCAAATAAGATACTAATTACTATTCAATTCAGAAGATGTCTGTTACTATTGCCCCAAAACATTTCTCAGCTTCCAATATACAGAACATTTCAGTTTACGAAACAAAGACATTAGTTTAAGTGTTATAAACTGTCAACACTTTTGTTATTAAGAATTAGATTTTGGGCTGGGGTTGTAGCTCAGTAGTAGAGTGCTTGCCTAGCAAGCGTGAGGCACTGGATTCAATACTCAGCAACACATAAAAATAAATAAATAAAATAAAGGTATTATGTCCATCTACAACTAAAAAATATACTTTAAAAAATGTTTGTTTTTTTTTAATTTTTTATTAGTTGCTCAAAACATTACAATGATCTTAACATATCATACATTTGACTCAAATGGGGTACGTAATCTTATTTTTCCACGTGTACAGATTGCAGGATCACATTGGTTATACAGCCACATTTATACATAGGGCCATACTAGTGTCTATTGTATTGTGCTGCCCTTCCTATCCCCCCCTCCCCTCCCCTCCCCTCTTTCTACCCAATCTACTGTGACAAGTTTCTCTCTCTCTTTTCTTTCCCCTCACACCATCTTATATGTAATTTTGCATAACAATGAGGGTCTCCTACCATCTTCTGTGCAATTCCCCTTCTCTCTCCCATTCCCATGCACCTCTCCTCTCTATTTAATGGTAATCTTCTTCTCATGCTCTTCCTCCCTGCTCTGTTTTGAGTCACCCCCATTATATCAAAGAAGACATTCTGCATTTATTTTTTAGGGAGTGGCTAGCTTCACTTAGCATAATCTGCTCTAATGCCATCCATTTCCCTGCAAATGCCATGATTTTGTTGTTTTTTAGTGCTGAGTAATATTCCATTGTGTATAAATGCCACATTTTTTTTTATCTATTCATCTACTGAAGGGCATCTGGGTTGGTTCCATAGTCTAGCTATTGTGAATTGTGCTGCTATGAACATTGATGTAGCTATGTCCCTGTTGTATGCTCTTTTTAGGTCTTTTGGGTATAGTCCGAGAAGGGGAATAGCTGGGTCAAATGGTGGTTCCATTCCCAGCTTTCCAAGGAATCTCCATACTGCTTTCCAAATTGGCCGCACCAATTTGCAGCCCCACCAGCAATGTATAAGTGTACCCTTTTCCCCACATCCTCGCCAGCACTTGTTATTGACTTCATAATGGCTGCCATTCTTACTGGAGTGAGATGGTATCTTAGAGTAGTTTTAATTTGCATTTCTCTGATTGCTAGAGATGCTGAGCATTTTTTCGTGTATTTGTTGACTGATTGTATGTCCTCCTCTGAGAAGTGTCTGTTCAGATCCTTGGCCCATTTGTTGATTGAGTTATTTGTTTTCTTGTTGTTTAATTTTTTGAGTTCTTTGTATATTCTGGAGATTAGAGCTCTATCTGAAGTGTGAGGGGTAAATATTTGTTCACAGGATGTAGGCTCCCTATTTACCTCTCTTATTGTTTCTCTTGCTGAGAAAAATTTTTTTAGTTTGAGTATGTCCCATTTGTTGATTCTTGATTTTAACTCTTGTGCTATAGGTGTCCTATTAAGGAATTTGGAGCCCGACCCCACGAGATGGAGATTAGGGCCAACTTTTTCTTCTATTAGACGCAAAGTTTCTGGTTTGATTCCTAGCTCCTCGATCCATTTTGAGTTAACTTTTGTGCAAGGTGAGAGAAAGGAATTCAATTTCACTTTGTTGCATATGGATTTCCAGTTTCCCAGCACCATTTGTTGAAGATGCTATCCTTTCTCCATCACATGCTTTTGGCACCTTTGTCTAATATAAGGTAGTTGTAATTTTATGGATTGGTCTCTGTGTCCTCTATTCTGTACCATTGGTCTACCTGCCTGTTTTGGTACCAGTACCATGCTGTTTTTGTTACTATTGCTCTGTAGTATAGTTTAAAATCTGGTATTGCTATACCGCCAGTTTCACTCTTCCTGTTTAGAATTGCTTTTGCTATTCTGGGTCTTTTATTTTTCCAGATGAATTTCATGATTGCTTTTTCTATTTCTGCGAGGAATGCCGTTGGGATTTTGATTGGCATTGCATTAAACCTATAGAGTACTTTTGGTAATATGGCCATTTTAATGATATTAGTTCTGCCTATCCATGAACAAGGTATATCTTTCCACCTTCTAAGGTCTTCTTCTATTTCTCTCTGTAGGGTTCTGTAGTTTTCGTTGTATAGTTCTTTCACCTCTTTTGTTAGGTTGATTCCCAAGTATTTTATTTTATTTTATTTTATTTTTGAGGATATTGTGAATGGGGTGGTTGTTCTCATTACCATCTCAGAGGATTTGTCACTGATATACAGGAATGCCTTTGTGGCCATGAACTTTATTTAATGAGGGGAAAAAATTAACATGGAAGGCTAGGATTGTAGGTCAGTGATAGAATTTTGCCCTGCATGTGTGAGACCCTGCATTCTAGCCAGGATAGAATAACAACACCCAACATTTATCCAACATTCATTTACTTCTTACTCATAATCAGACACTGTACTAGGACTTCTGACAAATTAAGTCATTTAATTCTCAACTTATGAGGTTAATTTTTAAAAATTCCTAATTATGGGAGAATTAGAATATCTACTGGAGATTATAAGAATTAGAATCAGTAAGATTAGCATGATTTAAAAAGCCAAAAAACAGCTTGGAGCATAAAGGACCTGTAAGCATATTAAGTACTATGAAGCCAGTTTCACTACAATGAGCAGCCGTCCAGAAATTTAAGTATAACAAAACTAAATCATGATAGGGAATAATTATCAGTGAAAGAAATCACAGGTATTAATAAATTTACATTTTACTTATTTCAGTGGTTCTTAACATCAGAAGTACTTCAGGGCTTTTTGTGATTCAGTAGGTTCAGATAAGGATCCAGATATGTGAAAAATTTTAAAAACCTTCCAAGATAATTCTATTGTAGCTAAGAACCACTCATCTCCTCATTTTATAAATAACTATAGCCAAGTAGAATAAATAATTTGCCCACGTTTTAAAAACATTAGTATCAGAGCTTTATAATGTAGCTATCAACCCACAGAAATATACTACAAGTATGGAAAAAGTTCAGAAAAGGAAGTATAGAAAAGTTTATAAATGTATGCCTGTAAGAAGTGCATTACTACGGTATTTTTTAATCTTATATATTTTACATCTCTACCTATTTTTACTGAACAAATGTTCCAGAATCTGAAATAATGATGATTAGTCTTTATCAATGCAAGGCTGAAGTTCCTCATACTTCAAAACCAAGCACAAGTGTCACAACCTCTCCTTCCCATCTCTCTCAGACTGAAATCCTTAATTTCCTTCTCAAGACTCCCTTGGAATCCTATTCACACACTGGATTTTATTTAAATATCTATGCATCTCTCTCCCACTTAGATACAAATGTGTTGGCAATAGAGACTTCATCTTAATTTACCTGTTTCTCCAATGCCAGGATAGAATAAATGAATAAAAATGAATAACATTTGGGACCACCTGAAAGACCAGCTCTTATGAGTTATAAAATAGTTTTAAAGATGCAGTTTTATCATAAGCAAATATCTAAAATACTCAAATATGTAGTAAGAAACTATTTTCTAGTACAGCTTTATGAAAATAAGAGATTCCTTTGAAATCGGCACATATACAAATCTATTTACAAACTACATAAAGAACTTATAAGGTCTGGTAATGTAAATAAAATACTCCAGTACTGTGTTTTTTAAGAGATTTTCTCATCATTGTCAGATTAAGTAAACAATTTACCAAAGTCTAATAATATAAATTTTTAAATAACAGAATCAAAATTAAGATTTACTATATTTACTAATAAATGCAATGTTAAAAATAGCAGACCACACACACATTTAAGGCATATAATTAAGTACAATTAATTTTGTAAAGTCCAAACAGTGAAAGAAATAGACTTGTTATTTTTTTCTTAATTGCATTTCCTACATTTCCAGTTACAGGCTTTTTTCAATGTAAAAACATAACCATTTGACTTTAAAAATAAAACATCTTCAAGTGAGGAAATAATTGCATGTACTCCTAAAATTATGGAAGAAAAATGCTTGCTGTTTCTTTTCCTTCACACTTAACATTCTGTTTTATACATACTTTGCTTCCCCCAGTTTAAGCAAAATTTCCTATTTACTTTCTTTAGCATTACTACTCTGGTTAGTCCTCTCAGTTTGCACATTTCAAAATGCATCTGCAGCCAAGCGCAGTGGTACAGGCCTGTAATCCCAGAGGCTCAGGAGGCTGAGGCAGGAGGATCACAGGTTTGAAGCCAGTCTCAGCAACTTAGCAAGACTAAGCAACCTAGTGAGACCCTCTCTCAAAAAATAGAAAGGGCTGAGGATGTGACTGAATCTCAGAAGTAATCATAAGGGAAAAAAAAGAAAAAACATTTAACATGCAAAGTAAACACAAAATATATTTCCCAAAAAAAGTTTGAACTGAATTTTTAGGTTCATAATTCTAAATTATTTTTCATTTTAACACTTTAAAAAATCAAGTAAAAATCTCCTGTAATAAGCATCTTAGCAAGTCCCAATCTCAAACAAAAAGGACTGGGGATGTAGCTCAAAGGTAAAGTGTTCTGGGTTGAATACCTAATACCAATAATAAATAAATAAACAAAATTCACTCTGGTACACTGACATTGATAACATGATGTAAATGGTCTTTTCATACAAATTCATATAACTTTTATACAGAAGTAGTTCACAGTAAAAAAGGAAAATTTCTGTAACATAACCATTATGCATATTTTAAAGGTTACTGCATGTTCAAATACTGAATTCTATTTTTCCTCAGAAAGATTTCAGAAGAAATCTCTCCTACAAAAATTTCAGGGGCTGGGCTTGTAACTCAGTAGTAGAGCACTTGCCTTTCATGTGATGTGTGAGGCACTGAGTTCAATTCTCAGCACCACATATAAATAAATAAAGTTCCATTAACGGCTAACTTTTTTTTTTTAATTTCACTAATGACTGTAAATCTGATGGCAAAATAATTAAATTTAGGGCCCAGGATTAGGGGTCAAGGAAAGAAGGTACTAATTCAATTTTTCGGCAATCTCAATAATTCAATTTCTTTATAACATAGATCTCAATAATTCAAGTTCTTTATAACATACATCTACATCATAGATCTAAGGAGAATGAAAGAAAATGCAAAGCAGCATATTGTAAAGTCTCAATAAATGGCAGGTAGCATTACTTTTATTATGTACTATTATTATTGGACAGTTGGTCCAAGAAGTCTGAAGGACTAAAACTGCTTAGCTCTACTAACATAAAATGTCACTTGGCCCAATTACTGTTGGATTTTACTAAATACTAATAACATTGTTGGCACATGATCAAAGAAGATTGTAAATTAGACTTTCAAACATCCTAGCCAGAAAGGACAAGAACTTTCAACACTGACATACTTTTTCATCTTGATTTCCTCATTTTTAACATATTGGATATAGTTAGCCAAATGTCCAGCCTTTAATTTTCTTTAAATGTAAATATTTCATTTATATGAAAATTGTACCATGCTGCTTCTCCAATTTGATTTTTGTAAAGAATCTACCTAATTTAATCATAATATAATAAAATATGCATGCACATATGTTAGCATTTGTACAGAGAAGGGTGTGAGTATATATAGCTTATTTTTAAAAGAGATGAACAGACAGGGAATTTTTGAAGTCACACATTTCTGTTCTGTTTGAGGTTCTTATAATAAACATACACAACTTTTGTAATGATTAAAATTTGTTTTAATATTTAGGATACTTAACAATTCCACAAAGGAAACACAATATGGATAATTCATTGTTACCACTTAAAAAACTAAAAATAATAATTTTTCCTCAGTATTATCCAGTGATCCAGTGAGGTTTCTGTTGTTGTTTGCAGTACTGGGGATTGAACCCAAGACTAGGCAAGTAAGTGCTCTACCACACAGCTACACACAAGCTCAGTGATCTTTATCCTCTCAGCCTACCTCCAACATAAAAAATAAATTACCAATCCTCATTTTACATGCAGCTACCTTAAAAATAAAGCAAGATATAACAGATTTATTTAAATAAGTACAAGCAGATATAACAGGATTTATTTAAATAAATACATATCATTTAAATTCAAATTTATTATTAACCTGTTTAAGGCTCTCAATAATGAAGCCCAAAATGGAAAGAAAAAAATTCTGATATTAACAATATTTAATAGCATAGAACTGTCACAATTCCATCTTGAAACAAGACTAACCTGATTTCTCTGCCCCTGTCTGACAAACAAAAAAGGAATGCCCTAATTCTGAAAGGGAAGACTAAAGCCAATTCTCCTCTCCTCACCCTGCACTGCTCCTTTTACAAACATCTTTTTTTCCCTGCCATTAAGCACATGATCAGCTAAAGACTTTTGATTTTACTGTTGTTCTGGTAATTTTTGTCCTCAAGAATCAAAACTAGGGCTGAGGTTGTGGCTCAGTGGTAGAGCGCTTGCCTAGCATGTGTGAGGCACTGGGTTCGATCCTCAGCACCACATAAAAATAAAATAAAGGTATTGTGTCCACCCACAACTAAAAAAAATATACAAAAAAAAAAAGAATCAAAACTATCCAAAACCATGAGAAGGACTGGAGGACAGAGAATTCATCTAATTAAAAAAAAAAAACGGTGTTCGAAACCTTGAAAATACTCCATTAAAGAAACCATTTCTGATAGCTGCAAGGGGTTTTTATTTTTCTTTCTCCTTTTCTAACCTTCAGAATTGAGGCAATAATTTAACAATAGGAAAAATGAGCAAGTATTAACAGATCTTTTTTTTTTAATTTTTTTTTTTTAGTTGTAGATAGACACAATACCTTTATTTTTATTTTTATGCGATTCTCAGGATCGAACCCGGTGCCTTCCACATGTGAGGTGAGCACTCTACCACTGAGATACAACCCCAGCCCAACGGATCTTTTTTGATACAGAGATCAATCTTATGTTGGTGATAGTGTAGCAAAAGAATAAATGATTTAAAAAAAAAAGAAAGAAACATGCTTTCAACTCAACAAAATCTTTCTTTTGGGGTTTGGGCGTATGTTTGTTAAACAGCAGTAAATTTTCAGAAAAACAAATACTAAAATAAGTTCCTCAGATTTATAAATTACCAAACATTTATAAAAACCTAAACTATTTAAAAAAAGAAAAGAAAGAAAGAAATTTTAACCTATTTTCACATATTATTATCCTTTATCTTCACAATTCTATGAAGTAAATAGGAGTCATTACAATCCGTATATAATAAACCAGGAGCAGTGGTGCATGCCTGTAATCCCAGTGGCTTGGGAGGCTGAGGCAGGAGGAGCACTAGTTCAAAGCTAGCCTCATCAACTTAGTGAGGTCCTAAGCAACCCAATGAGACCCTGTCTCTAAATAAAATACAAAATAGGGCTGGGGATGTGGCTCAGTGGTCAAGTGCCCCAGAGTTCAATCCCCAGTATCCCCCCTCCATAAAAAATCCCTGTATTATAGAAAACTAAAGCAAACTGTTCATTACTATTTAAAATGAACCTTACTATTTAAAATGAACCAGTACAAGAATACTTGTACTCTACTACTTCTCAATGAACTAATAAATATAAACATAATCAAAGTTAGAATAGTGTTCCTCTTAATTTTCCCTATTTCACCCATCAAGAAAAGGGAAGTTTAGGGAAGTCAAGTAACCTCCTCATAGTTAAAGAACTCTCAGTGGGCTTGGGCTGTAACTCAGCAGCAGAGAGCTTGCCTAGCATGAGGCACTGGGTTCAATCCTCAGCACTACATAAAAATAAACAAATAAAATAAAGGCATGTGTCCACCTACAACTACAAAACAAAAAAAAAAAAAAGAACTCTCCGGGACAGAATGAAGAATGGAATGCAGATCTCCTAATCTTTGGCCCAAAGCTCTTAATTCTACCAACACACTCTCTGCCATGCTATAGCAAATGACAGAAAAGTGGCCTACAAAAACGTTGTCACTATGTGAGTGACTGAATAGCATTATTAAGTTTGGAAAAGGAAGATATGTATTTTTTTTAATAAAAATTAAAACTTTAAGGAATTAGGAATAAATTTAAACATTAAACTACCTATCACCTTCACATCTTTTACTTCCCAATTCCCCTTTGTGTTCTTACAACCCCTATTAAAGTACAAGTTTCCCCTAATTTTTGAAACTTGTAAATATTCAAATCTCAAAAAAATTTTTGACTGATGAATTTAAAAAATTTTCAGTAACCATGTTATACTTCCCTCATAAATGTTCAAGCATATTATAATAACCTATTTTATTTAGCTCACTAAAGTATATTTCTTTGCATATCTTCACTAACATCTTTTCCACTGTATACACCTCTCTTGTGAAAATCTGAAATGTGAAATACTCCAAAATCTGAAGAGTTTTTTTTTTTTTTTTTTTGGCATCTACATGATGCCATAAGTGGAAAATTCCACACCTGACATAATGTGGCATGTCACAGTCAAAATGCAGATATCCAAAAAAATATTGTATAAGATTACTTTCAGGCTATGTGTATAAGACACATATGAATCATTCATGTTGACTTGGGTCCCGCCCCAAGATATCTCATTATATATATTCCAAAATCTGAAAAAATCCAGCACACTTCTGATCCCAAGCATTCCAGATAAGGAATACTCAACCTACACTTTCAACTGAAATAGAGCAGAAAACCACATTTGGTAGACAATCTAATATGCACATGCATTAATAAAAATGTGATAATTGGCTGGCAGACACATACTATAAGGTGGAAGATTTTTTGGAGGGCTCTGAGATTGAGATTGAAAAGATGATGTAGCTTATACTGCCATAAGAATGCAGACAGCATGAACCTTATAAACACATGGTGAACAGCTCTTACTCACTTCTTTGGCAAGATATTTGAACAAATGTTTCAATCCCTTGGCCAGCTGGGAAGATATGACAGTCTTATAGACAATTCCATAGGCTAAAAATCCAAAATCTATCCAATGCTTTATATGCAAAATTATACAAGGGGAACAAAACAAAAGTCATTATCATTAAACACATATTTCTCTGTGTGTATATATATAAAATTTCAACAAGCTCTAACCACGGCCTTATGTCCAAGTAATGCCCTAATATACAAGTACTTTAAAAATACACTGCATAGAAGGAATTCATCATCAGGCAAGGTAGGCAAAATATTTCTCAAAAAACTATAAATATATGGCAAATGCTAAAATATAGTATTTCAATAACTCAAAATACTTGACACTTGGATATGACAACAATCACATTCAGCTTACTTTACATTTCAGTAGTTAATGAAATGAGAGCCTAGGGCTGAGGTTGTGGCTCAGCACCTAGTACATATAAGGCCCTGGGTTTGATCCTCAGCACCACATAAAAAAATAAATAAAATGAAGGTATTGTGTAATAAATATTTCTTTTTTAAAAAAAGGAGAGCCTTAAGTTCCTCAAAACAGGAAGTGAAAAAAAAATAGTGCTTTGAGAAAAGGCAATGAACTGGAATTATAAGAGTTTAAATACTTATCATTTAATCGTATCTATGAAAGTGTATATTAAAAGCTGACTGTATGCACACTATAAAATGTTTAATGACTACTTAAAAATAGGTATTCTGCCCAAATACCCAAATCACTTTTGATGTTACTCTCACTTCCTCTTCTAGAAACCATCAGAACCATTTCCTTTAACCACAATACCACAGGTCTAGTAACTTTCAGAAATGTTTGTCTTGTTCATGTTTGGGGCTCAGTTTTCATATAGGCACCAATTTCCAAATTTCTTAAACAGCATAAACTCACCCAAAGCTCAGGTCAGTGTAAACTAAAGTAATTCTATCTAAAATTAAATTATTTCTAAACTATATAAATTTGTAATCAAGGCTTCTCTGTAAATGCAGATGGCTTCTTTGTAATGACAGTGAGCTACAGTCACATAACATGTAACAAACTAAATAGGCATGTTGCAGTTACTCTTCCAGATTGCACTGGGTTTAGAGTCAATTAATCCTTGCAATTAAGGTGAGTAGCCCAAGAAGATAGCTATCCTTTTCCAAAGTTTTGTTTTTTGGTGCTTTGTTTGTTTGTTTTGGTGGTACTGGCAATGGAACCCAGGGCCTGAGCACACTAGGCAACCACTCTACCACTGAACTATATCCCCTGCCCCAAATGTATCATTATTACTCAGGACGGTCTTCTTTATAATTAGTGTGTAAATCATCTGCAGAAATAATCAATTTTACACTCTAACCCTTTGATGTGAAAATCTCCACAGGCCTAACTCACAACCTACAATCTACTGCTATGATTAAACTAAAGAGGTAACATTTATGATACCATAAAAAACTAATAAAAAAAATATGAAGATACGACATCAAATACACATTGAAAATTCATAAGGATCTAAACCAAAAAAAAAAAAAAAAATCCCCCTTTTTCTCTTTATCAGATTTTTTAAAACTTCTCAACCTTGTTCTAAAAGCAAAAGAATTTAGGTTGTTTTCTCCTAAAAAGAATTAACGTAACTTTTTTTTTCTATCTTTTCATCCACTTTTCTGTCTTCCTCTCAATCTTTAGACACGTACATTTTCAATGGACCTGTTTTAGTTACTCAAATTGTGAGACTATGCTATATCCCAGCGGTAGTGCCAACATATTAACTTTGTACAGACACTCACTGTACTTTTAAGAAATAGTGTTTTGGTATTATCAGATAAGAATTAGAAAAACTAAAATGAGGAGGAGTACAGAGGGAAGAGAAAAAGGTTGTTATTCCTGTTCTAGTGACTCACAGCCCAGAAGTATTTCAGAAGAAAATTGGTTCCACCCTCACTTTCCCCTCCTCTCCACCTTCAAAATGAAATAATCTTAAATCGTCAACACTCTCTCAAAGGGCTTTTATTTAGCAACCTAAAATAAAGTGAAGAGGAAAGGATGCGGGGTCCATCCGATTAGCCATTCCTGCCCACATTCCCACACTTGCACACCAGATAATTGAGAGGAGGGCCGTAAACCCTGTTCGCTGCTGCCATCTCCGCCAGAGCCCCTCGATCTCAGTCCTGGAGCCCCAAGTTTTCCCAGCCCACCTACAATACCCCCCCCCCCGCTTCCTGAGGACGCGGGCCCGGGGCGAGGGCACCCAGGGGCGAACACGGTGGACGCGGCGCCCCTCTCCCGGCGCGGGCCCGGGTTCCCATCGGCCGCCAGGAGCCGGGAAATGGCTTCTCCCTGCCTCCGGCCGCTCCGCGAGCCAGCGGGGGAGGCGCTCAGGACTCTGCATTAGGCCGCGTCGTATCCCGGCGACCTGGGGTCGGGCCTGACGCGACGAGGCCGAGATTTCTGCCCTCTGCGCTGCCCACTGCCCCCACCCTCCCGGCCTCCCCTGCCCTCCATCCCTCCAGGGCCCGCCGCCCCCGCCGCGGCCTCGCCGGCCCGTGCGCACCTTCTTGATGTTGTAGAGGCGGGTGAGCATGCCGACGCCCCGGTCGTTGAGGATGGTGAGCTTCTCCGCCAGCTTCTGCTGACTGGGCTGCAGCACGGAGCGCGACATGGTGGTGCCGGTGCCGCCGCCGGCCGCCTCGCGCCCAGTCACCGGCCCGCGGCCTCCGCAGCAACCTCTCTCAGGCCTCCTCCCCTCCCGCCCGCGACCTCCGCCTCAGGGGAGCGCGCCCATAGCCCTCGAGCCCCAAGCCCGCGCCGGTGACAGAGCAAACCGCGGCGGATGCCTCGGGGCCCCTTCCCGGGCAGCAGCCAGCGCCCCGGCAGCCTCCTGCCTTCCGCCCGCCGCCCTTCCGTCCCCTCCCCCGGCGCTCTCCACCCCAGCCCCCACCGAGCCGCCTTCCCCGGCTCCTCCACTAGGTGTGGCGGCGGCGGCGGCGGCGGCGGCGTCGGCGTCTCCGGCGGCTGAGAACGAGGCCGCTTCCCGCAGCCCCGGACAGGCGCTCGGTCACCTGATCGGTCCCGCTGGCGCCCCCGCGAGGCCAGTCCGGGGACTGCGCCCCGCCGGCCCTCGCCCTCCCTGCCCGGCCCTGGCTCGGCTGGCCCACTGCGCCGGATGCCGGGATGCGAACGTCCCGTGCTGGATGCACCAGGGGTCGCGTCTTCTGTTCGTCCCACTAATCCCCGCACCCTTCGGCTTCTAGTTCCCCAAAGTTGCTTTTCCTCACCACCCCCGTAAAGAGGCCCGCAGGAACACTGGGAAGAAGGGGTGTTTTGAGGGCGAGTTTCGCCTAAGAGTGGGCTGGTGGCTCCGAGCGCTTTTCCTCCCACTGCTTAACAGACGCTCCCCACGGAACACAGCAGCTGTTGTGCTTAGCAAGACCGGCATCGCCTCTCCCAACCTCCCTACCCACCCTAACTCCCCCGCCTCAAGCCTGTTTGCAAGGAAGGAGGTCGGAAGTGAAGACTACTCAAGTTCCTGAGATAATTCGAATCTGAAATTTGTCGACGAGGAGCACCCATCCGGAGGGGACCCTAATAGGCTGATGTGGTAGCCAAAAAATGAGGGAATGTTCCCATTTTTTTTTTTTTTTTTACCAGATTCCACTTTTTCTTGGAAACTTTCATCACAGTTTTTTCCTCCTGATCAATTTCTTCTCGTCGACACTCCAACTGTAATCCCTCTGGTCAAATACATTAGACGTTCCAAACTGAATAAATCAAGGATTTAATGCGATTGATTGGGGTGACAAATTCCAGGCAAGAGGATTCATGTCACTTTGAAATTTGGGACTTTACCTTCTTCCTATGTGTTAACCTTTTATATTACATTCTTTAAGTCAATGACAAAATGTCACCTTCAATGAGACATTCTTTTTTTTTCCCCCCCTGGAGGTGGGGCAAGGTACTGGGGGTTGAACTCGGGGGTACTCGACCACTGAGCCACATCCCCAGGCCTATTTTGTATTTAGAGACAGTGACTCACTGAGTTGCTTAGTACCTTGCCTTTGCTGAGGCTGGCTTTGAACTCCGGATCCTTCTGTCTCAGCCTCCCCAGCCCCTGGGTTTACAGGCATGCACCACCGCGCCCAGCTCAATGAGACATTCTCAAGAATAATTTAAGCCATCAATTTATTGATAAAAATACTCTATGAAAAGGAAATTGTAATGAATAGCTTTTAAAACTATTGCATCTTCTATTCGTATGGAAATCTTCATTTTACTGTCCCTAAAAGAAGGAATAGACTAAATGGATTTGATTCAAGGGATATTAAAAAGAGCCCTGTTCCTTTCAAAAAAAAAAAAAAAAAAGTCAAAAGGATAGCTGCAGTTATTCTTGAAAGTTTATACATAAGAGTTGCATTACCTTCAATAAATACTTTGTATATAGTCTCGTTTGTTTAATACAAACACATTTTTAGTTATTTACTATAGTCATTAACTGGTTGAGGAATTTAATGTATCCAGTTACTTTTCAAGCTGATAGCTAACATCTTAATTTAGAGGAGGCAAGGGTCTGGTGCCTGAGATAGTAAGAGCAGACCTGGGAATTGAAGGCACCCAGGTTTGGGGCACCCAGGTAAGAAACTTTGAAGATGCTGGACATAGAGGAAAATATGTGTTCTTTGGGGAAAACCACAAATAAGCCAGTTCTAGAGGACGAATTATAGAATCTTACCAATGAAAGCTTATCTCATTTTCTACTTTTTAGAAAATGCTGCATAGCCAGAACAAGAAAATGACACCATAGTATAAATTTGAACACAATTCTTACTGAAGAAAACCTACTATAAGTCTCCATATGAACTTGAATATTTGTGAATGCTTGTAACTGAGAGTGTTCAATAGAATGACTCCTATATGGATCCTATTTTTTTTAATTTAATTTTATTTTATTGTGGCACTGAGAATTGAATCCAGGGGCTCTCTACCACTGAGCTTTATCCCCAGCCCTTTTTATTTATTTATTTTTATTTTGAAACAGAGTTTCCACTAAGTTGCCCAGGCTGATCTCAAAGTTGCCACCCTCCTGCTTGAGGGGCCTGAATCTCTGAAATTCCAGGGGTACACCACCACTTCTGGCTGTAGATCCTAGTCTTATTATTCAATTTGTATTGTAACTAATTTTTAGACAGACTAGGCATAGTGTATTATATCTTTTTTGAATAAAAGATTAAATTTTAATGAACTATTCATAATTTTTTCATTTCTCTATATTTTGCATCAAGAAGAATTTTGATATTTAGATCAAGCGCATGTGTATGCAGTCTCTTTCCTCCTTAAAAGCAGAATAAAGACTACATCTCCAAACCTCCCTCGTAGCTTAGTGTAACCATATGACTAAATTTCTGGTCATTAGAAAACATGCTTTCAAGAACCTTCCTTAAGAGACTGCTATGGCTCACCTTTTGCCCACTTCTTTCATTTGGCCACCTGTGTCAAGGATGCAACATCCACTCTCTTAGACCATAACAGCCAGAATAGCAGAACATGGAAATGTAAGGTATGTGTGGGTGTTAGGTGGGCTTCTCAGAGCAGAACTGCCATATCAACCCTGGCCCATTTAGATCTGGATTTTAGGTGAAAGAGAATAAATTCAGTTTTCCTTTTTGGTGGGGGGTAAGAGGGACATCTATTACTTACAGCCTAACTTGATTCTAACTGATAACAGTTTCTGCTGCCAACATTATAATATCTCTATTAGGAATAAAATAAGCAATAGTAATTATATTTAATATGTATTAAATATTTTTGCACTGTGTCAGGTGCTTATATTTGAGTTTTATTTCCTCATCTACTTTTCTCAAAATTATTTCAAGATATTATCTTTCATTTTACAGATAAGGAAATGAAATGCAGAAAGGTGTCTTAAATTACCAATGGTCATACCTGTAGAAATTGGAAAAGCTGGTATTGGATCTCTTATTGGTCTGACTATAAAGGTCATGTGTGCTCTTTACTGTGATGCCATTAATGTCTAGTTAGATGGCGTTACATTTGTCATGCATCTGATGAACCTACTTCTACCCATTCCTCTAGCATTTCTTATACCTAATTAATTCTTCATAAATAGTCATTCCACTTTCTTTTGCAGCTCAAGTCTGCCATATTTTCCCTCACTGATGATTCACCAGCTCTTTCAAATGGCTTTCTTCAGCTTTGCTTTCTCTAGTAACTAGAATGAGAATTATTTCTGCAATGCTTTTTGCAAATTGTGAGAGATGTTTTAGTTTGCTTTAAAAAAAAACACTTAGCTGACAATCCCCTATGTAAGGCAAAAAAAAAAAAAAAAAAAAAAAAAAAAAAAAAAAAGATGAAGGGCCTTTCCATGAGTTTTTAGGTGAAAACCATTTTATTAGTATGTCTCTGTCAAAGGTAATATTCCTGTGTTCTTCAAGACAAATTCAACATATTTCCTCCCATCAGATTTCAAATCAGGTATTAGTAGTTAGGTGTAACTAGAAATATGTGAACAAATTTATCTTTAAAACATTCTAAGAATAGAATAGTAGACATATATTAGACACATCTATCTTCCCTCCCTCTCTTTAGAGAACTGCTACATTCTGACAAAACTGATTTCAGAGAGTAAAAGGTAGGTCAATTCCATAAATGTTGGTGAGAATGTGGGGGAAAATGTACACTCATATATTGCTGGTGGAGATGCAAATTGGTGCAACCATTATGGAAAACTGTATAGGACTCCTCAGAAAACCTGGAATGGAACCACCACTTTACCCAGCTCTCCCACTTCTCGGTGTATACACAAAAGACTTAAAATCAGTATATTAAACTGATACAGCCACATCAATGTTTATAGCAGCTCAATTCACAATAGCTAAACTATGGAACCAGCCTAGGTGCCATTCAGCAGATGAATGGATTAAAAAATGTGGTGTGTATATTTGACGGAGTATTACCCAGCCTTAAAGAAGAATGAAATCATGGTATTTGCCAGTAAATAAATGGAGCTGGAGAATATCATGTTAAACAAAATAAGCCTATCCCCAAAAAAACAAAGATCAAATGTTTTGTCTGATATGTGGATGCTAATTCACAACGAGGGGGTGGCTAGAGAAGAATAGAGTTACTTTAGGTAGAAGGGAGTGAAGGGAGGGGAAGGAGTATGGGAGTAGGAAGGATAGTAGAATAAATCAGACATTATTACCCTATGTGCATATGTAACTATATAACTGCTGGGATTCCACATCGTATATAACCAGAAAAATGATAAATTTAACTTCATTATATATAATGTATCAAAGTGCATTCTACTGTCATGTATAACTAATTTAAAAAATTTTTAAAAGGTAGGTCAAACTGTGGGAAGAGGCAGGTATCAAATAACAAATTAATGGGATTTTTCAAGGAATCATCATTCTTTTTAAGTATTTACTTTTTAGTTGTAGGTGGACACAGTATCTTTTTTTCATTTTTATGTGGTGCTGAGGATAGAACTCAATGCCTCATGTGTGCTAGGTAAGCACTCTACCACGAACCACAACCCCAGCCCCCAGGAATTGTCATTTTTAAAGTATTTTTTTTTTAAGAACAAAGTATTTTATCAAACAAGTCAGCAATCAAATATAACATTTTGCTGCTTGGCATCTAGACTCCTCTGTGCCCTCAGTGTGCGAGCAGCAACTGTAGATCATAGTCAAGGGATCTGTGAAATTTGGGCTTGTACCCTAGATGAAGAAAACCTGCCAAGTTATCCAAAAATACAATTAAATGGCTATGGGCACTGAGGTTCCAGGTATGGTATTTTTAAAATGTTTTAAAGACCGTAGTCAGAATGTTATATAAATAGAGAAACTCCCTCTGGATGAAGATCTGTGGAAAAACATGATAGATTTCACTGTAATTTAGCAGTGGTTATAGAAAAGCTAGATAATAAAGTATATGCTAGCTCAATACCTCAAGCTCTGTCCTCCTACATGGCAAAGTCCATGAGGCATGAAATTTGCTCCACTAAAAATGACTAAGAAAGAGAATAGAGAAAAGATGGAGCAACAGTATCCCAATATCTGTAGGAAATGAAGTAAGTAGTAAAGATAAGCAGAGACTGCAACTTGGTATGGCAGAAGAATAACAAATACAGGCCTAAATGAAATGTAAGAGTCCCCACTAGCCAGCAGCAAAAAAAGTACCAGAAATAGAGCTGATCCAACAAGTTCAAACATAAAACAATGAAAAATTACTGATAGGCTGGATCTTGACCATTCATATCCAATTAGATTCATCTCGTAGCCTGACAAATGTTTGGTAATACAACTTGCACATGTTTGTTTGCTTTTGCTCTACAAAACTAACAATAGATTCGGCTTTCCTTTAAAGTCTTTTTCCTTTAAAGTCATTCGAAGAACTTCAGTTTTCTCTATGGAAAAAATTGTATTGAATGAACAGTGTAAGGATATGATTGGTTTTAGTTGGCTAAAACTAAAACTGAGTGAGTTTGTATCAGTACCTAAAAAACTAAGGGAAGGGTTTTTATTTTCAACAGCAGTTTCTAGGTTATTCATCAGAGAGGGAAAACTATGTTTAAGTAGAGAATGAAATAATCAAAGGAGCAGAGGCACGGATAGAACAAGAGGGAAAGAGATGGAGAGGAAGCAAATGGTATAAAGCCAGGTTAAATTTTTTTTTTTTTTTTATGGTGGTGAAGGTAGGATAAGGGTAGAGAAAATAAGATGATATTAACTCTCATTGAGCACTTGCAATGTGTCCTGGCCTGTTCCACCTGTTTTACATGTATTAATGTGTTTCACCTTCAGAACAAACTCTTGAAGTAGCTATACTTTATCGTTCCTATTAAATAGATGAGGATGTTGTGCCTAACATCACAATTAGTAAGGGATGATGTTCCCACCCTTCACCACTTGCTGTGTGCACTGATGTTGGTCAGCAGAATTGATTTGGAGAAAATGAGAAAACTTTCTCATCTTTTCTAATTTCTCAATGAAATGGAAATATTTCATCATCCTAAAAGGGAAAACTGGTGTCCAAAAATATTAAAATGTTCACTTGAGCTTTATGTTATATATTTAGGTTAGGGAGGGACGGGAGGGGGGCGGGGTTGAGGGGATGGGGCTAAGCTCTGAGGTTGAGCTCACAGAGTTGGAATTCTGGCTTTGTTTCTTACAGCAGTGTGACCTAGGGCATGTGGCTGTAGTTCTCTAATCTTCTCCATTTTTTACCTCAAATAAAAATAACTGTACCTAAGATAATTTACTAGATTGTTGTGAGGAAGCTATGAAATCATTTATAGCACTTGTATCTTATACAGTTACATGAACTGTAAGTATTGCCTGTTGTTACTATTCTATGGTTATTATTATTGTTGTTGCCCCTGGCTACCCAGTTGTGATTTCCTACATTGGTAAGTTGCTTCAGATAAAGAAAAAAGAAGAAGAAGAAGAAGAAGAAGGTTGTGAGTTGTTTTGTTGTTGCTGCTGCTGCTGCTGTTGTTGTTGTTGTTTATTTATTTATTTATTTTAGGTGAGGGCAATGGAAGAAGAGAGCAGAAAAAGAATAGAATACTGGCTATGGAATAATAGACTCCTTTAGATAGTTAACGCATTGTGTTATAATATTCCAATTTTATAAAAATAAAACCTACCTAATTACATTAAAATGTTTTGCTTGACAAACTCCTATTTCCAAGTAATAATTTCTGAAAGTGACATTTTCAGTTTTATGTTAGGCATATACTATACCCATTATACTTCTAAGTGTGGATTATGTACAAATGTTAAGAACATTAAATTTTCCTTATTATAAGACACATACTGTGCTAAAATATTATAAACTCTTTATAAGATTATTTTTCCCATTAAAACTTCATTGAAGTCTAAATGTTTACAATAAGTCAGGTGCTCACTGGTGCTTAAATTTAACTTTTGTATTCCCACTTAAATTAAAATTCATTGTTACTTAACCACTATCTTACAAATTAAATTACTAGTATCAAATCCTGTTTTACTCTTTTAAAGCCATGAACATATACATCCCCACCTAGACTATTCGTGGATTAAAGTTTTACCATTCCTTCCATCATTTTTAATTGCTTCAATGTGGACATTTAGAATTAGAATTTAGTCACATTTTCCACAATTACTTTTTGTATTTATCCTATTCCATGATCTTCATTTGTGCTATATTTGAA
This sequence comes from Marmota flaviventris, assembly GCF_047511675.1. Lineage (NCBI taxonomy): Eukaryota > Metazoa > Chordata > Mammalia > Rodentia > Sciuridae > Marmota > Marmota flaviventris. Next base: position 50,335,696 of record NC_092508.1, on the reverse strand, counting down.
ATGAAAGGATGAACAATTTATTTTTAGCTTTTGAAGAAAGCAAAGTGCATTTCCTTAACTACTATTCAATTTATTTGTTTATTTCATATGGTTTATTCTAGAGTTAAAATATCAGGAACATCTTAAAGCAAACTTTAGCATACACATATGTATGTGTAAATACTTTGTGTCATATTTTAATTATAAAATTGTATGACTTGAGCAGTAAACATTTATTAAGTCTACTTAAGTGGAAAGTAGCTATGTTATTTAATATATTAGATTTCAAAAAGCTAGTAGTTTTATTATCTACTATGTTAGCTAAAAATGCAACTACTAGATTGATTGCAAACTATAGAAATTACAAACATTAGAAGAGAATTTTGACTATGCAACTGATTCTAGAAACAACAAAGTTGTCTTGTTTTAAAAGACAGTGAGATAGATTTAAAGCCTTTGATTTGAATCAGAAGAAAGGAACGAAGTGAATAGTTCATCTTTACTCATTGTCCTCAAGGAGTCAAAGCAGAAATAAAACAAAGCTGTAATCATTTTTTTTCTTTACATGATGGTACAGATTTATAGGCTAAATTAATTCTTAGTTCTAAGATTTCTAATTAGATATGGGTAATGAACCCCACCCCTGGCCCATTTTTTTTTTAAATGAAACTACTCATTTACCCAGAAAAATGGACAAGGATGGGAATGTAGTTCAAAAAAAAAGTAGAGCACTGGCCTAACCTCACGCAAGGCACTGGGTTTGATCTCCAACACTCCAACAAAAATACAATTTTTTAAAGAGTTTCTGGGTTCACTAAGTCTGTATAAAGCTCCAAAGCTAGATTCAGAACCACTCTGCATTGTAATGTTTGTCAAAGAAAACAGAATGGGAGGAATGTTGTACCCAAGTCATCATATGCCAAGTGTCCAGGTTTAAACCAACATAAAAGTTAGAAAACAAACTTTTTAAAACATCATCCAGAGCTGTAAAAAGTGCCTCTTTCCTGATAAGTTCAGTGCATTAGCCTGTGGTAACAGGGTGGTCTTCTATAATTGACATTTTTATCAGGATTAAATAACCCACTATACCTCAATTACTCGAGTTCATTCTTTATGTGCCTCCCTCTAGCATCTCCAACAGAAGGTGTGACGGACAACTGAAAACATGAAACAACTTGGGTTGTTCTGTTTTTGTTTTCAACTGAACACCTTGTCTAAACAGTTTAGTGGAAAGTAAGACAGGGAAACTGCTGTTTAGCACAAAATATTTGGATGGACTGCAAATTATCACTTTTTTCCATATCCCTTTCTCTTATTGCTATAGGTAATACAGGGTTGGCTGCTTCCTTAATGAAACTTAACAGTGTTTTAAAGAGAGCCGGTGGGTCCTACACATTACATAAGCCATAGTTAATCTGCCTCAAAAATGATTGCAGAATTATTGTAAATGTAGTCTCAGAAGCCTGCTGCTAAAGTAGAACCAGCCAGCTTTTCAACTTTCAAAGCTGCTCTGTGTAAAGCAGCACATTTGGAAATATGTTGCTGGTACACTGTCTTCATACCCTATTTCTAAGAAGTAAAATTTAACATGAGGGAGAAAGATACATAAAATAGGTGGAAAGGATTGCAAAAATAGAAGAAGCAGTTCTAAGCAAATTTATTATGTTAGGTTTTCAAATATTTAGATGTTCAGATGTTTTAGAATGTTGATGTTATTTTCTTATTAGCAAAATACCTCCTCTCTTGATTTCCATGCCAGGTGGCAAACTCCTACACCACCAGACAATCGGTTCTTTGTCTCATACTGTGATTGCTTTTTCAGGTAGGGAAAAGTAAATATCACCACCCCATCATCATTTAACATTAAATAAGTTTGACACCATAGACTTGACTACAATTATCAGAGTTAGGTAAGCTGCCTCAATTCTTATCTCTTGTAGAAAGATAAGCAAATACTAAGAATAAGGGTTTTCTTTTTCTTCTCTCTGTGGGAGACATATTAGCTTAATTCATGTGAAAGATTTATTTTTCTTCTATGTCCTTTTCATTTCAAGAGGTATTCCTACTTTCATTGGAAAGGTTGTGAATTTGGGGGTTTTCGGTTTTTGTGGGTTTTTTTCCTCAGCAAAATATTATTTATTTATTTATTTTACTTGGCTATAGTTTTGAACTTACTCATTTAACACAAGATTTTTTTCACAGATATTATTTCTTTAATGCCTTTTATTGTTATGTGTGAACACATTATTTAATCCCCATGTGCCTCAGTTTCCTCATCTGTGAAAAACTAGAACCGTGATAGAACTTTTTGAGGATTAAATGAAGTAATACATGTAGAAAATGTCAGCAGAGGCCCAGCCTGTGACAAGCATTATAGAAGTTAGTTATTATTTTCCATGCAGTTAGTACAAACCATCCTCTCAATCGTGACACAAAATTTGTATATGGCAGGAGCCACAGATTTTATTCTTCTGTTTTTTGTGATATTGAGTGGTGCTGAACTCAAGAGCAGGCTTAAAAAGTGATTTCCTTTCTGAATCTCCAAACTTTACGAACCACAACTCCCTTCCCAAGTTTCATACTGTATAGGCATACCCTTCTAATTTTTCCAGAATAAATATTCATTCTTAAGTACATGAGATGCCCAGTTCTAAGAATATTTTCTGATTTCTTCATATTTTTCATCTTCAAAGTGATTGCATAAACATCATCTCATGTAAACCTTACAGCAATTAGATGAAGAAGCAGAATCTTTATTTTCTTGAGATGTTTCCCAGACTGGTCTGGAACTCCCTAGTAGCAGGCCTGAAGATATGTGATACAGTGCCACACCTGTATCACATCATAGGTTTTCGTTGTATTAATAGAGAAACTGAGACTCTCTGAAATAAAGTAATTCTCTCAAGATCATACTAATGAATAAAAATAGTTATTACTATTAATATTTTAAAGACTTAGTATTAGGTTGAACATGTGAAATTGCTGATAATCTACCATTTTTAACCTACCAAGAAAAAGTAATTTCATATTGTTTAACCTAAATGCTAAGTACATATCATTTAATCCTCTTATCAATCAATTCATTTTATTTTTTATTTGTTTCTTCTAGATATACATAACATTAGAGTGTATTTTGACATATTATACATACATAGAATAAGTATAACTTGTTCCAATTTGGATCCCATTATTGTGGTTGTACATGATGTAGAGTTACATTGGTTGTGTATTCATATATGAGCATAGCAAGGTCATGTCTGATTCATTCTCCTGTCTTTCCTATTCCCATCCCTGTTCCTTTCCCTTATTCCGCTTTATCTAGTCTAAGGAACTTCTTTTCTTCCCCTCCCTTATTGTGGATTAGCATCCACATATCAAAGAGAACATTCTGCTTTTGGTGTTTTGGGAACTGGCTAATTTTACATTGCATGATGTTCTCTAGTTCCATCCATTTACCGGCAAATTTCATTCTTCTTTATGGTTGAGTAAGATTCCATTGTGTGTAATACCACATTTTCTTTATCCATTCATCTGTTGTAGGGCAGCTAGGTTGGTTCCTTAGCTTGGCCATTGAATTGAGCTGCTATAAACATTGAAGTGGCTGTGTCATGATTTTAAGTCCTTTGGGTATATACCCAGGAGTAGTTCCATTGCAAGTTTTCTGAGGAATCTACTTTCCAGAGTAGTTGCATCAGTTTGCAGTCCCACCAGTAATGCATAAGTGAACCTTTTCCCCCCATATCCTCACTAACATTTATTGTTACTTGTATTTTTGATAGTTGCCATTCTGACTAGAGTGAGATGGAATCTCAGTGTAGTTTTGATTTGCGTTTCTCTAACTGCTAGAGATGTTGGACATTTTTTTTTTTCATATATTGTTTGACCATTGTATTTCTTCTGTGAAGTACCTGTTCAGTTCCTTGGCCCATTTATTGACTGGCTTGTACAGAGGATTGAACCTAGGGGCACTTAACCACTAAGCCACATCTCCAGCCCTTTTTATATTTTATTTAGAGTCAGGGTCTCGCTATGTTGCTTAGGACCTCACTAAAGTGCTAAGGCTAGCTTTGAACTTGTGATCCTCCTACCTCAGTTCCAGAGGTGCTGGGATTATAGATTGGTGCCAGTGCCACTATGCTCAACTACATTGTGAGTTTTTAAAAACTATTTATTACAAATATTTTAAACATAAAAAAGTAGAAAGAAGAGCATGATAATTATCACCCAACTTTGAATCTTAATGATCTTTTCCCAAACTTGAACATAAAGGGTTTTAGCTTATCTGTAATCAAAACCAGAATTCTTTATTTATGTGATGCCAATAATATAATATAAATAATGTAATATTATTATCAGAAACTCTTGAAAGTAATCTCTGAATTATTTCTTCAAAGGCAACTATTTCTAGTTTGCTCAGAAAAACATTTGCATTATACAGTATGTTCAACATGGGCTTAATTTTATTTTCACATTTGGTAATTTTTAACATTTTTAAAAGAGGAGACTGTAAGAACAAGGGGTACAACTCATTAAGATCAGTTAAATACATATCTCTCTATCAAATGGAACCTAAGCTAACAGTGTGTGATGAGTAGCTTCCTAAATCTTTTTTTTTTTTTTTTTTTTGAGAAGCAGATGAAGAATACACCCAGTGATTTCATTGCGCTGAGTCACTGAATTGAAAGAGAGACAGATAAACCACACCCCGAATAATCACATTCTTTTTCTTCTAGGGACTCACAGGCATAAAGCCACAAAGAATTGTTCTACCTGTTTTGTCTACAATAATTCTCATGCACTGCTTGTTTCGTTTATTTTGATATTAGGCAACTACTTGGTGAGCTGGGAATTTGGTTAGGTAAAAAGTTTTTTGGCTACTATGTAGGTGTAAACAAAAACAATTTTAGAAACTCAGATAATATTCAAAATCATACGGAAGTATTTTATTGACTAAATGTTTTTTCAACATTAAATATTTGCTAGATATTTATATCAAATAACAACAAAAAAAGTTTGCAAAATCATTTTGGTTGACCCCCTCCCCTCAAGAATCATCAAACAGCATTTTTGCTGGAAATATTGACCATATCTCTTGAAACTTACTTTATCTAAAAGCTTGATTAATATACTTTTTTCTGTTTTTTTAAATTAATATACTCTTCATTTAATTTTCATTTAATAAGTTTTAAGATAAGCTTAAAAGTCGTTGTCAGAACTATAATAAAATTTTGTAGTGTTCATGAAATCATCTTACTTCTTCTCTATAACACACAAAAATATCCAAATTTTATTTTCTTTATTTGTCTACAGCATGAGAGGGAAAAAAAAAGGTGTTCAATATTCAGAACAGCAAGACTCTATAAAAGAGGAAAAATTAAATTTAACAACAAACTGCTTTTGAGTAAAAATAGTTCTCCCATACAGTGTTGTAACCCTTGGGGCATCAACTTGGACATACTTATCAACAGCATTCAAATTATTCATCACTTCTAAATAAAATTATGCACTGGTACATTTGAATAATTCCACTCCTGGAAATAGTTCTTAAGAAAAAAGCCTTAAAAATTATATTATTTAGAATAACAAACACAATCTAAATTCTCACAGTAGGGAACAGTTACAGGAGTTATAGTACACCCACACCAAGACATTTCTAAACAATTCCATGTGGATGAAAAAAACATGGATACCATGCCTTACAAAAACCTGATGTATATTTTCCTTAATAAAGGTTTTAACATCATAATCAAAGTTTCAGACCAATGATCCTTCCAAAAGGAGTGCTTATATTTGGTGGACTGACAAGGGGTCATGACCAGAAAAAAAAGAAAAAAAAAACAGTTATCTCAAGCTCCACTTAATCTATGGATAATGACTGATTGAGTTGGACTTCTAAGGTCCTACTGAATTCAGCTTGATTTCTAACAAAAGAGTTTCCAACCAAAGATCCAACAAAATCTAAAATAATTAATAGGCACCAAATGAAATTTTATACGTGGGTGACTTTATGTCCTCTGTGGCACCTTAACAGAAACCACAGTTCAATCCTAAGGGATAGATTCCATTCCTTTCGTAAGCATTCTGTGGTGCTGCTCTACCCTTTCAAGTTCCCATTATCCTTTAGCCAAAATATGTAATAGCACTGACTGCAAGGAGCTGCTTTTTAAATGTACCTGTATCTGAAAGATAGATGTGAATTCTCCAGGCCCTTCTTTAACACCAACCGGCTCCCCAATAACTCAATTAATGGGCAAATGAGTTAAAGACACTTTTCAAAAAGAAGAAATACAACTAGCCAACAAATATGTTCAATATCATTAGCAACTAGGGAAAAGCAAATCAAAACTTCATTGAGATATCATCTCACACAAGTCAGAATGGCAGTCATCAAGAATACAAACAATTGCTGGGTGCAGTGTTGCACGCCTGTAATACCAGCAGCTTGGGAGGCTGAGGTAGGAGGATTGCAAGTTCAAAGCCAGCCTCAGCAACATAAGGAGGCTCTAAGCAACTAGCAAGACCCTGTCTCTAAATAAAATATAAAAAAGGGTGGGGATGTGGCTCAGTGGTTAAGTGCCCCTGGGTTGGATCCCTGGTACCAAAAAAAAAAAAAAAAAAGAATACAAACAATAAAAGTTCCCCTCTCTCACATTGCTGAGAAACTGCATGTCTGAATTCTTGGCTTCAAGCCACTGAGCGACAAGGAAAGTGACCTTCTCTAATCCACTTCAATGTTTATAGCAGCTCAACTTACAATAACCAAGCTATGGAACCAACCTAGCTTCCCCGCAACAGATGAATTAACAACAACAACAAAAATGTGGTATATATACACAATGGAATATGACTCCGCCCTAAAGAAGAATGAATTATGACATTTCTCAACAAATGGATGGAACTGGAGAATATCAGGCTAAGTGAAATAAGCCAGTCCCCCCCCCAAAAAAAAAACAAAGGCAGAATGTTCTCTCTGATATGTGGGTGCTAATCTACAATAATCTACAATAACATTATCATTAGACTAGACAAAGGGGAACAAAGTGGAGGTGGGATGGGAATAGAAAAGACAATAGAATGAATTGGACATAGCTTTCCTCTTCTTATATATGAATACATGACCAAGGTAACTCCATATCATATACAACCACAATAATAGCATCCTAATTGGAACAAGTTATACTTATTCTATGTATGTATAATATGTCAAAATACATTCTACTATCATGTATGTCTAGAAGAACAAATAATTTTTTTAAAAAAAAGAAACTTACCATTACAAGAATATACAATTATTCTGATAAGTTCTTTATTCAAAGAACCATTCTTTCTCTACCGCTCTGCAGTTTCCTCCTTTAATCTTAACCAAGTACATTTTCTTATTGTCTGATTTTTTCCTGGGATTTCCACTGATCTATTCATATAACTTAATATTTATATCTTTCATAATCATAACACATCTGAATGTGCATATCATTCTGTGTTGTATACTGAATTTTGACATATGGGAAAATACCCTATGTTAACTTAGCTATCAGGCTAATTCATTTTCATGTGATTGATTAAAACTTGTATTATTGTTATTGTGGAAAAAAAAGAAGACAAACAATAATAAATGCTGGAGAAGATATGGAGAAAAAGGAACACTTTTCCACTGTTGTTGGGATTGTAAGTTAGTACAACCACTATTGAAATCTGTATGGAGGTTTCTGAAAAGTCTAAGAATAGAACATCATTTGACCCAGCCATACTACTCTTTGCTATTTAGCCTCCCTTTCCTTTCTTAGCACAGATGAGGTCATTTGGGAGCCTTATACTGCTCATGAAGACACAGAGGGATTAATATATTTGGGAGTAGGTCAAGAATTGGGAGAAGAAAAACAGCGATAGTCTCAGGTTGGCCAGAGTATGCTGTAAGGAGTCCCTATACCCTAAGAAGAGAAGGAGGAGGTCTTCCTCCATTGAGGAGAGGGAGAAGTTAGCAGCATTCAGAAATGCTATGAGAGACGTGACTCTCCTGGGGTTGGAAACTATTTAAAAGGAATTTACTTACAGTTGGGCCTGAAGTAAGGTCTACCCTCAAAGAAAATATGATAACATCAAAATTATGTCAAAGGCTGCTCTAAATAAAAGTTTACTTTTATATAAATAAAAGACCTATCTCCTCACTATCTCTCTAAATCTTAGAGTACAGAGAATTAATAGCACTGGACGTTGTGGCGAAAGAGGGAACAGTAGATCAAAAAAAGCAAGAAGTCAACTTTCTACTTCCTAGGAGCTGAAAGGGTTGGGCAGACTCAGCCCTGCTTCTCACCAGTCTCTCTATAGATGTTTATCAGGCCAGGGCCCCTTAAGAGTCATAGAGACTTTCCTGCACCTAGGACTTTGACATTGAAACCCCAGCAAAAGAATATGGAAGGGTATGTGTAGAATGAACATCTTTAAAACTACAGACACAGGTTCCCCCATTGTAAAAACCCTTATCAATCTGCCCTCATTTTGGATAATTAAGATATCCTGAACTTTAAGGAAATGTAACCAACCTTAATAGGAAAAAACTAAAATATAAGAACATTATCTGCTATTATAGTAGTTTAAACTCCCAATACCTAACCTAGCAAAGGGAAAACATTGACTTAAGTTTCAATTACTTTTATTTCCCCTGCTCATATTCTTAAATAATCCACTTGAATGGAGAAATCATAAGCTCATACAATTTTAGAGCTAAAAGAGGCCTGGGGGGGTCAATTCTTTCCCTTGTTTTAGGGATGAGAAAGCATAGAAAGGTTAATAGCTCAATGTAGGAAGCCAAAAAGTTGCAGAAGTATAGATAATCTATAAAATGAAAATCAGAGCCCATGAAATCTTGAGTTTATTGCAGAAAGTGTCATTACTCTTAACTATTTTCTCTGCAGGTTTGGATATGTGTTTGTTCTGCCTATTTTCATTTATTAAAGAATGGATCAATGTTTTCACAATCGTTCTTTGCTGTCACAATGGAAATCTACAAAAATGGGTACTAGACTATTTTGGGACCATTGTTCAGGAGTGCATTTATCTTAGAAATGGTTACCATGGAGATGAGCACATGTCGTGTGACTCTACAGCTGGCAAGTTAGCGTCATCTATGCTACTTAGACATAAATAGCTATATATACACAGAGATACACAAGGGCCCATGCATACATGCACACTCAAGTTTTGTTGTTCTTTTCGTATTATAACAATAATAAAATTTCATCTAGTGCTGACCTCTGGTGGTAGAAGAGCCTGCAAACTCTAGACATTTTAAAGTGTAATACTTTACAATGATATCAAAACCACTTTTTAAAAAAAACATCATCAGTCTGCATCAACTTAAAAGGATAACTTTCTTAATATGTAAAATAAATGAGAACATACTTTTTAGATATCATTTTTTAAAGTACAAATATAAAATTAAGATGGCAAATTTATGATTGCTGTATGGATATAGGTGACTTTATGACCAGTGTGATTCTGCAATCTGTACAATCAGAAAAATGAGAAATTATACCCCAATTGATTCAAATGTATGAATTGCCAAGATCATTGTAATGTCATGTGTAGCTAATAAAAAAAAATTTTTTTAAATTAAGATGGCAAAAAATAAACTCAAAATATATTACAAAAACTTCAGTTATTTTCCCCCTAGCATTCAATAATATTAAATACTTCTATTTGCTTAGTCTCTCTTTTTCCCTCCCTGAATATATTTATGTAGCTAGTTAATTTATTTCTTGGTAATTTTGTTTCCTTTCCTGTGCATTACCTTTTATTTTCCTTCAATAAATACATTTTGTAGTGTATTTTAATTATAAAAACAATGGGTCTCATTGCAGCATATTCTTATATACATATAAAATACTTAGATCATACCCACCCTTCCATTACCCTCTGTTACCTTTCTCTCTCCTCCTTTTCCCCATCCTCTTCCTTTTTTTTTTTTTTTTTTTGGTTGGGGATTGAACCCAGGGGTGCACATCCCCAGTCCTTTTTACTTTTATTTTTTTTTTTTTAATTTTGAAATAAGAGTTTTACTAAGTTGCTGAGACTGGCCTCAAACTTTCAATCCTCCGGCCTCAGCCTGCTGAGTTGCTTGGATTATAGCTGAGCACCACTACGTCCAGCTCCTTTTCCTCTTCTTTCTTTTTCTCTAGTAGCCTCCTTTCTATTTTCATGTGGTCTTCCCCCACAGATTCCACATATGAGGGAAAACATGTATCACTTATTTTTCTGAATTAATGATCTCTGTTCCATCTATTTTACTACAAATTATGCAATTTCTTTTTTTTATGGCTGAATAATATTCACACCACATTTTCTTTATCCATTCATCCATTGACATTGACAGGGACCAAAGCTTATTCTATTGTCAGGAGCAGCAACTGAATTATGGGTCTTGAACTGTCCTACTGCAGAGGCAATTCCTCTTTTGAGAACTCTCAGTTGGAAGCTTCAATTTGAGACTGCCCAATTGCTATGGTGACACCCTGTTCAATAGGAGGGTCTATGCTTAGCCACAAGCTATTCAGTTCTTGACCTTGAGGTTCAGATGCCAACTGCTGGAGGTAGAAAATTATGGGCACAAGGTGATAATCATAATTGGGCTGCTCCTACTCATGACCTTGGTTATTACTTACTTTGAAGAAACTTTCTTACAATAAATCCTTTTGATGTTTATACTTGTATAATAAACTTGCTGAGCTTGTTGTGTGTCACTACATCCCTACCCGGGTTGTAGTCAGCCACCAAGACCCAGCTTTTTCTCTATTTGTATGTCTGACTTTTCTCCCTTCCCTCACCACCAAGTCCAGGATCCTGAAATAACCTCTGTGCTGGTCACAGCATTTCATAGTTTGGCTATTGGGAATTGTTCCATGATAAATATGGGCATACAAGTATTTATATAGCACCCTGACCATAATTCCTTCAGCTATATGTTAAGGAGTGGTAACTGGATCATATGGTAATTCTATTTTTAATTTATTTGAGGAAACGCCATACTGATTTTCATAGGAACTGTACTAATTTACATTCCCACTAATAGTGTAAAATGGTTCCTTTTCTCCCAAATCGTCACCAGCATGTATTGTTTTTGTATTCTTTTTTTTTTTTTTCTTTTGATACTGGGGATTGCAGGGCACATCCACTGAGCCACATCCCCAGCCCTATTTTGTATTTTATTTAGAGACAGGGTCTCGCTGAGTTGCTTAGCACCTCGCTGTTGCTGAGGCTGGCTTTGAACTCACGATCCTGCCGCCTCAGTCTCCTGAGCTGCTGATATTACAGGCCTGGGCCACAGCACCGGCTGTTCTTTGTATTCTTTTTTTTTTTTTTTTTAAGAGAGGATTTTAATATTTATTTTTTAGTTTTTGGCGGACACAACATCTTTGTTTGTATGTGGTGCTGAGGATCAAACCCTGGGCCCTGCACGTGCTAGGCGAGCACTCTACCGCTGAGCCACAACCCCAGCCCATGTACAGAAACTTTTTAATTTGATGCTGTCCTAATTGTCAATACTTACCATTATTTCCTGAACTATTGGAGTCCTGTTCTAGAAGTTGTTGCCTGTGCCCATGTCATAAAATATTTCCCCTATGTTTGCTAGCAGTTTCAAAGTTTCAGGTCTTACATTTAGGTCTTTGATCCATTTTAAGATTATTTTTATATAGGATGAGAGATTGATATCTAGTATCAGTCTTCCACATAGGGATAACCAGATTTCTCAGAACCACTTGTTAAAGAGGCTGTTTTCTTCTACATGTTGGCCCTTTGTGAAGAATCAGATAGCTGTAGCTGCATGAGTTTGCCTCTATGCCTTCTATTATATTTCATTGATCTGTGTCTGTTTTTCTGCCTGTACCATGCTATTTTTGTTACTACAACTGTGTAATATTTTGAAATCAAGTATTGCAATATCTCTAGAATTGTTCTTTACTTAGAATTTTTTTGGCTGTCTAGGGTCTTTTTTTCTTCCATATGAATCCTAAGATTGTTTTTTCTGGTTCTGTGAAGAATGTTGTTGGTAAAATAAATCATTTTTTTTTTTTAAAAAAGCTTAAATCTCCAATAGACTAGCCCCTTTCAGGAGATCACAAAGGCATATATTCTGATAAAAGTTAATTTGCATTTATTAATTTTGACTTTTTTCTTTTCTTTTCTTTTCTTTTTACTTTTTGTAGTGGACATTTTCAAATTTTCTAACAAAAAGATAAAGTATAGTAAAAGTAACTCCCTTCCATGTATCCATCATCTAACTTGAATACTTATTGACATATGGCTAATTCTGTTTGATTTAGAAGGCTCCTTCCCATTATTTTAAATTAAATACAAAATATCATGGTAAATATTCATTTGAATAATTACACTAGCCAATAAGAAATATTTTTTCTCTATAATTTGGAGGTTTTTCTACACTCTTATAAACCTTAAAGGCTTCATTGAATATAGGGTGCAGCATGAAGTACTAAATTCAGTAAAATAATAATGACTAGAACTATAATAATAATAATAATAATAATACTTCTTGAAACATGAAACAATTTAATACACCAATGGTTTTGCAGGATTAATTTATGCATACCTATTTGAAAGTATAGTTAAAGGAAACCAAATAACTTGACATACTTTATATAATCATAAGAAAGCATATCAAATAAACATAACAATTATGTTTCTTCATATTTTTACAGATAGCTATTTTAATATGTGATTGGCATACAAACACCCTAAAATTGTTAAAAGAGTACATAAAAAGTAAAACTATGAAACAACACATCTTTCACAGTCCGTTTTACTTTTAAAAAAGTCGTTCAGTATCTTAAATGTTTGCTGCCATTTTCACACTGAAGCACCATGCAGTCTTAGAGCTGGGATAAATTCTTCATCTGCTGCAAATCAACAAAATACAAAACTATGTCAGCAAAAATCTTTATTCTCTTCCACTTCAGTACTGTTGTCACTGCTTTCTAGAATTTTAACACTGAAAATTTTGTGACATTTGCATTTTTTGCCCCAAATTGTCAATCTAATGTTTTACTCCATTTATGTTAAGTACTCATTTATTGCTAGCCATGTTTGTGTGTGCCTAGCAGCTTTGGAGGCTGAGGCAGGAGGATTGCAAGTTCAAGGCCAGCTTCAGAAATTTAGTGAAGCTCTAAACAACTTAGTGAGACCCTGCTTCAAAATAAAAAATAAAAAGGGCTGGGGATGTTGCTCAGTGATGAAGTGCCCCTGTGTTCAATCCCCAGTACCAAAAGAAAAGATAACACACTATAGCTTTCTGACTTATCAGTCAAAAATCCAGAAATATGAATAGTTTCCTAATTGAACTGAGTCAGTTAAGCATGATCCAAACATTCCCTAAGCTATTGATCATTATTATGTTGTTTGACCAGATCAGGTAAAATAACATACACAGTTAATCCTACAACCTACATGTCCTTTTAGTTCACATAAAAGTAATTTTAAATTTCAGGTTACACATTCTCTAGTAGTTTTCCTATCACAGGATTTTATTGTTAGTTTATGTTACTCATGTTATTCCTCATTCTTTTAAATAATTTGAGCATATTTATTCTCTGCTTTTTATTTTAAATGAAAATGTAACCTTTATGTTATATAAATATTTTAAAATAATTAATACAATTACAGGTGTTTAGAAAAACCCAAATTCCTGGAGGGAGATGAGGAGGTCAAAATTCTTTGAGGGCAACCCTGTGGCAATGAATTTTCTGTCATGGACAATATAGTACTTTCTGAACATAGCCTACATCTGCCTCTACTTCCAATCCATCAAATCCCTCAACCTCTCTAATTTGACAGCCATTCCTAGTACTCTACTAAGCTATTCTATAAAAAATGACCAGGTGACTTTGTTTATTTTATCAAGTTACCTTTTCTTGGTTCTCTCTTTTAGTGGCCTTTCTGTAACTTTTTTCATTTCTGGACAACTTTTTTTTCCACTCACTCTGTTTTACCTTTGATCACATGGTCCAAGTTTTTTACTGGCTTGTATAGCTTGGTATTTTTACATGTTCCTTGTTTTCAGGTCTCCAATGTTTGTCTCCCAGGGTGTTGTCCTTTGCTGGGCTTTCTCCAAACTAGCTCATTTGAGAAATACTTGTCTTCTTTTTCAACCACTGCCTCTATATGAATGACTTCAATTTATCTTAAATGTCCTGGCTTCACTCACTCAAACATCCACCCATGAAATATTTACTGGATGCTTACAATATGTCAGTCACTCAATAAATACATGGGATCCTCCCTAAAAAAAGCACAACTCATAGCTCTTGTAACACTAGTTTTCAAGTTTCCCTAAGTAGGAGCTGTCATCTTTGATGAATCTCTTTCTCAATCCCTATGATACTTGTTTCAATAAGCTTTTGTTAGTATTTTTTTTAAAATGACTTTTGAGTCATCAGTTCTTTTTATGGGCTTCAACATAATCCACTTTGCTATGCCCCTTCTAGCTGGATTACTATCTTTGCTTCTAATATGTTCTCAGACTTATTAAGCTTGTATAGTAATATTTGATCATGTCATTCCTAATGTTCATAAACTCTGTAAGTCCAAACATCTCTACCTGCTTTTTTAATTTTATTTTTATTTTTTGGTGTAGATGGACACAACACAATGCCTTTATTTTTATGTGGTGCTGAGGATCAAACCTGGGTCCCGCCAGTGCTAGGCGAGTGCTCTACCGCTGAGCCACAATCCCAGTTCCACCTGGTTTTTAAGGCTTACATAATCTAGACCTACCATACCATGTAAGTAATACTATCAACATTCACCCTTCTTGTAAGTAGGAAGTGTCCCCACAAACATATATTATTTATATTTTACTTCTATACTTTTGCTAATAGTGTTTTGTGGGTTGATTTTTACCCCTTCCACATAGAACTGTAGACTCTTGGAAATAAGAATTTATTTTTTTATTTTTAGTTCTTGAATTTTATACTTGTATCAATTGAATCATCAATTTGGAAGGAAATGCAAAAGGTTTCTACTTTTGTATTTATTGCTTCTTTTTAAAAAAATATTGAAATTGGGGCTGGGATTGTGGCTCAGCGGTAGAGCGCTCACCTAGCACATGCAAGGCCCTGGGTTCGATCCTCAGTACCACGTAACAATAAATAAAATAAAGGTACTGTATCCAACTACAACTAAAAATAAATATTTTAAAAATATTAAAATTGTAGATGGACAGAATAACTTTATTTATTTATTTTTTGTGTAGTGCTGAGAATCAAACCCAGTGCCTCACACCTGCTAGGCAAGCACTCTACCAGCGAGCCACAATCCCAGTCCTTTATTGCTTCTTTTTATGTTATCACTAGAACATTAATAAGTAAAACCAAGGATATATAATCAAAAACATGTTTGGAAACAAAATTATGCCATTAAAAAATTCATAGATGGAGCATTGTATTCATAAAAAAAATTTGCATCTAAACTTGTTCTAATTGAACTAATTTTTTGAAAATGTCTTTTAAAAGATCACATAGGGAGCAGGTGCCATAATCACAACAGGAATTTTCTCTACTGTGTTCACTTCAGGCTCTGTCTGCATGTTCCTAGGGAATTGCAGAATTGAGATTACTAACTCAAAACAAAATTATAATGCAAAGTGGTAAATGCTTTATTACCCACATCAGTCATATCTGAATTAATTAAGGTTGTATATTCCCATGGCAATATTATTATGTAATATGTGAGAGCATGCAATGTAGTAGATTGAAAAAATAGGTCTTCAAATCAAACAGACCTGAGATTGAATACAATACCTACTGTTTATTAGTTCTTTACATTTTAGTTGCTTTATTTAAAAGTGACGTTTTTATGAACTTGAGAGGCAAAACTTGGAAAATGCCTAGCATAGCACTTGGCAGACACTCTAAATCTGTTAGGAAAGAGAAATTATACAAATGGTACAAGAACATATTCTGAGGTGTATTCACATATTCCCCTTCTCAGACCCAAGCCCTTCTATCTTTGTCAGGAAGTACATCTTCTTCCAAAACAATCTCTTACCAATCACGTTCAGGCTTAGAGAATACCTCCTTTATGGGGCAGGAGATCCTCAGGCCTGGATATCATAATGTTTTGCCTCTTTTTTCTCACCTAACAGCACTCCAGGCCTGAGAGTTGTGCTTCTCCTAACATCTCTGCACTCTAGTTAGCTTTGTGAAAAGGTGTTTTGCCCTTAAAGGACTTTTTGGAAAGTCATGCAGTGCAGTAGAATTAGTATTACATATTGAATCAAGGGAACTGGAGTAGCAAGTGATGTGACATTGGGCAAATCAGTTTATTTCCCAGGAACTTGGCTCTTCTTCTGTAAAATGTCACATAGAGTTTAAAAATCAATGTAGAAACATCCACTATTACTGATGTCCTGTTAGTATCCCAGCATTATCAGTAGGGAATGTAGCTATAAAATGTAAACAATGCTACCATCCTCTGTAGAATAACATGTTGCAAAGGACATGGACTCTTGAATTGTGTTCAACCAACCTTGTTACTAGAACCTAAAACAGAAATCTGAATTTTGGCCAAAGGCTAGGCCTTAAACTTATTCGTAAACATGGAGTTGAGCTGGGCACAGTGGTGCACACCTGTAATACCAGAGATTGGGGAGGCTGAGACAGGAGGATCACAAGTTTGAAAATAGCCTCTGCAATTTAGTGAGGCCCTATGCAACTTAGTGAGAACCTGTCTCAAAATAAAAAAATTTTAAAAGGCTGGGGGTGTATCTCAGTGGTAAAGTGCCACTGGGTTCAACCCCCAGTACCAAACAAACAAAACAAGCAAACAAACAAACAAAAACATAGAGTGGATAATACTACCTCACTGGGTTGTCATATGTATGAAATCAGGTAGCGTTTGTATACTTCAGGGACATACCATCTGTTTTTATTGAGAGGGCTTTTAAATCTAGCATTAGTGTTCAATCTTCACCTTTTTCAACACTCAGTAGCGTATGACGCAGTTGATCATCCACCTACTTTGAAACACATTCTTGTACTCTTGGAACTATCTTTCTCCTTTTCTTCTACCTCCAGGACCTCTCCTTCTTTGTCTTCTTGGCTGAATCCTCCTCATTGCCTCATCTCAACCCCTGAATGAGTCATTCATGGGGTTTTGCTAGCAACCCTCAGTAGCACATCATCTCATTCAGTTCCACAGCTTCGAAGGCCTCTTTGAGCTGAGTATTCCTCCAGAGGATACTTTTCTTTTTTGGTACCAGGGATTGAACTCAGGGGCACTTAACTACTGAGCCACATCCCCAGCCCATTTTATTATTTTACTTTGAGACAGGATCTCACTAAGTTGCTGAGGGCCTAACTGAGTTGCTAAGGCTGGCTTTGAACTTGCAATTCTCCTGCTTCTGCCTCTCAAACTGCTGGGATTATAGGCATGAGTCACTGTACCTAGCTCAGAAGATGCCTTTTTTATTTGCAATTCAGATTCACAGTGTGCAACTGTCCACTTGATATCTACAATTGGCTGAATAATAGGCATGTAAAGCCTAGCAGATCTGAAACTGCTTTTCATTTCTGCATTATCTCTTTCTTGGAAAATAACAAGTTTGTTATTCAGTTTCTCAGGCCAAAAACTTTGGAATCATCCAAATCTCCTTACATTGATCTACTAACAAATCCTTATATCTAGACAGTCCTGATTATGATGGTTTGATTATGATTTTTGATTTTACAATGGTATGAAATGATACTCATCCAGTGGAAAACATATTTTGAATTTTTATCTTTTCCTAGGCTAGCAATATGAAGTATGATACTGTCTCATGATGGTGGGCAAAGACAGTGAGTGAGCTGTAAGCCTCCAGTCAGCCACACCATCACAAGGGTAAACAACTGGTGCTCTACAGGTGCTGTGTTACCAAGCTATGCTGTTCAGTAGGTAAGGTGCATTATATGTACTTCTGACACAAATATTTCAATTTATGATTAGTTTATTGGGGTGTAACTCCATCCTAAGTCAAACATCTGTATCTAGAATATACCTACTTGCTTTCTTCTTCTCTGCTGCCGTTCTAGCCTAAGCATCTGTCCTCTTCCATCTGGATCATGGCAGTAGCCTCTTAGCAAATCTCCCTGCTTCTATCTTGCCTCCTGTCCTGACAGCAGCCAGAAGAAACCCTTTACAGAAAAAGGCAATATCAAATCACTTGTCACAGATTAAATTTCCTTGGAAGCAAACTGAGTCAGAGTTTAGCAGTGGAAGAAAACAATGAAGCACAATTGGGCAGACAGAGAAGTCAAGTGGTTATGCAGACCTGATGACAGTCTTAGCTAACAATATGTTGGCTCTCAGAGCCACAGTGGTCCTTTAGAGTTGTCCCAAGTTGGGCCAAACATGGCCAGGCCTCTATGCTTCCTCGTGGATTAGTCATGGTTGGAGTCTATTCTGTGAAAAACATATCCTTAGAAAGCAGCCTTTTGTAGCTAAGGCAGGCCCCAAAGGGACTCTCACCAGTCAGTCAGTAGTTCTCCCAGCTGGGGAAACAAGGGGGATCTTGTTAGTTAGTGTAGCACATCACTGTTCTTCCTCGCTCCCTCCAGTGGCTTCCCATGTCACTCAGAATACAATCCAAAGTGATTACCATTTCTCTCTGGACCTCATCTCCTCTAAATTCACTCTCTTAAAGCCACATTAGCCACCTGGCTATTTCTTGAACCTTTACCCACTACCACAATACCTCCCACTAGGGTACTATCAAGCACATGATATAGACACTAGATGTGTTACGTTTAGACACTTCCTATTAAATTCTCCCCCAGATATCTACAGGGCTGGCTTTTGCACTTTATTCAAGTCTCTGTTCAAAATTCACTTTATTAAAGCTGAGCACATGTCTGTAATCCTAGCTACTCAGGAGCTGAGAGAGGATGATTGGCCAGCCTGTGCACCATAGTGAGATCCCATCTAAAAAAACAAAAACAAATTATCTTTTATCAGAGGTGATTTCTTTCATAAACTTTTAGCAAACAGCACACTGCCATTTCACTCTGTTCCCTTATTTGACTTGATTTTTCCTTTTAACATTTAAATGATGACACAACATGGCTTTATACACACACACTTTTGTTTTTTATCTGTTCATCCACTCCATTTGAATATAAGCTCCATAAGACAGGAAGGGCTTTAATTCACTGCTATATCCCCAGTGACCTTAACAGTCTTAGTACATGGTTGGTGTTTAATAAATATTTGTTAAGTATAATTCTTTTGGGGGAAGGGCAATATTCCATAGTAAATAAAACTAAGATACAGGACTAAAACAATATTAGGTTTTATTTACAGTCTTGAACTCATTAGCTACAGAAGGTAGAATAAATATGTGATATATGCTTTCTGCATCTAAATTTCCTCAGTTGTAAAACATAGATGATTGTAAAAGGATGTATCTAACAGGCTTGTGGTAAAATCAATCGGGATAATATGACTAAAGCATTGTTAGGTGCCTAATGTATAACATAAAAATCTAAAAATTATTTGTAAGGACAGTGCCTAGCATGTAATAAGTGCTCAATGACTGATAGTTACTTTTTTGATCATTGTTCTGACAAATATATGGATTTATTTCTGGTTAGAGTTGTTTTAGTGAGCCCAAGATTGTTTAAGTGATGCAAATAATTTCTCCATTTTGGAGTGCCCCATAGATAACCTGGGCTGATAACTTCTTTTCAAGAGGAAAGATTTTGGTTTATCTCTCAGTCAGCTCAGACTGCCATAATGAAATACCATAACCTGTGTGGCTTAAGCAACAGAAATTTATTTCTCATGATCTGGACACTAGAAGTTTAACATCAAGTTGCTGGGTTATTCAAGGTTCTTGGTGAGGACTCTGTTCCTGGTTTGCAGACAGCTGACTTCTCCCTCTGTCCTTACATGGCCTTTCCCTGCCACTCTGGAAGGAGAGAGAGGAGATCACTTCCGGTTCTCGCTAAACCACTTATATCACTCATCGTGAGGGCCCTACCCTCATGACATAATCTGACTCTAAATACCTCCCAAAGGTCCCACCTCTAAATATCATCACATCTGGAATTACAGATTAACTGTACACACTTTGAAGGGACACAAACATTCAGTTCATAGAAGTTTGCCAGAAAGTTTAAATAATAAAAAATTTTAATGTGTGGTATTGGAGCACAGATTTTCATAAGTACAATATCTTCATTTTATACATGTATTTATACATTGTGCCTGAATTCATCTAAAAATCTATCTATTCATTTATTTATTTTTGGTACCAGGAATTGAACCCAGGGTCGCTTAACCACTGAGCCACGTTCCCAGCACCCCCTCCTTTTTAAAAAAAATTTATTTTGGAGACAGGGTCTCCCTAAGTTGCTCAAGACCTCCATAAATTGCTAAGACTGGCTTTGAACTCAGGATCCTCCTACCTCAACCTCCCAACGAGCTGGGATTACAGCCATGCATCACAGCACCAGGCTTCAATCTTTATTTTTTAAGGGTCAGGAAAATTCTTGTTGAAGAAATTTTGTTGTTTCTTTAGTAAAACAAATCATCCTTTTGTCATCAGAACCATCACTCTACTGTTTATCTGTCTTGTAAATTTGGATGTTTGCACACTTAATTTTTCTCAACTATATATAGATGGGCTTGGTGCAATGCTTTTTATAAACAGAGCACATATTTACCACATTAAGCCTTCTACAGTTCTTCAGCAGGTGAAAATGTAGGCGGAAAGTCAGAAAATTCATAAATTTTAAGTTTTGTTAATTTATATAGGAATGTAATTTAAAATTTTCTCAATACCTTTTTTTAATTTTTTTTTTTTTCGGATTTCATTTAAATTGATGCCTCACAAATACAGGCAGTTTTGTTTAGTAAACATTCCAGCATAAAGAAAGGGTGAGAAGGACGCAGGAAAAGAGAAATAACTTCATCACACCTGCTGTAGCCCACCCCTGACAGATCTAACATCAGGAGGGTAAGGCGGGCCAGGCAAAGTAGGACAATCTGCATTTTGACTTCCGCGGCCTCGCTAAAGAGGAGCGACACACGGTAGCCGGCATCATTCAGTCGCTAACGTGACTAAACCAACCGAACATATCCACAAAGTCACTGCCTTTAAAGAGCTGGAAGATAGCATCCCTCTCTCCAATTCAGTCTTATACTTTAGCATTCTACGTGTATAGTGAAGATAGATTCTGACGACTCTCCAGCCGATCGCTTCTCCCTTGCAGGAAAAACGCAGGTTTCGAGCCAAACAGGAAAAAGAATCAGCACCCAATCGGCGCCCATTTCTCAGTGGCCAATCAAATGTCGCCTTACATCGCGGCTGTGGGAAAAAGACTGTTGGACTGTTCAGGTCTCCTGGGGTGTGGTGGCTACCTAACGCCTCACCTGGGGAGGCAAGCGCCCCGCGGCTGTATTTATTACCTGAGCAATAAGGGACGAGGAGTTCAGCCCTTCTCTGTGCTTGCTGGATTTGCTTGCATTTGTTCCCAGCCACTGCTCATGTAATGCACTCCCTTAGCCAGGAAATTAAAGCATTCTCCCGGAATAATCTCAGGAAGCAATGCACCAGGGTGACAACGCTAACTGGAAAGAAAATTATAGAAACATGGAAAGATGCCAGAATTCATGTTGTGGAAGAAGTACAGCCAAGCGAGGGGGTTGGTTGTGGTTATGTGCAGGACCTTAGCTTGGACCTGCAAGTTGGCGTTATTAAGCCATGGTTGCTTCTGGGTAAGTCACTGAGTTAAAACTAAATTACTTTCTCAGGAAACCTCACCTCCTTATGTGCCTGTACTGTCAGCTATGCTATCAAAACATTGAAATGTTTCCTTTTTTTTTTTTGAATATGGAACTTCCATTATACACATAGAGAAGTTTCTGTACCCACATTATGCCCATAAGAAGCATGGATTCTAGTAGCCCTTAGCACCTTGAATTTTTTAAAAAAGCTTCCCCCGCCCTATTTTTTCTAACTTATCTGGAGCAAAACAGACAGATATTGTGTTTTCTAGAATTACAAAAGGCTATCTTTTGAAAGAATAAATTTAAAAGTTTTATTAGACAAAACAAGTAAGAAGCGATAAAGGTATAGAAAAGTTGTTTCAAACCTTATGGAATGCATCCCTCTGTGGCCACATCTCTTCATGGTGTCTTGGAGTTTTTAGGAGGAGTGCTTTTATTTTATAGCTGTGAGTCTGATGGTTTTATGATTTCTTGTTATGTAGAAATACTGAACCATGCGTACTCTGAAATACAACTAGGCGCAATTTCTCAGTTATTTGGCTGACATTGTAGCAATACTAGTTTGAAATACATCTAGGCGCAATTTCTCAGTTATTTGGCTGACATTGTAGTAATACTAGTTTAAAACAGTTGTGGTTACTTTTTATTATTTGCCAATTCAGAGTCTTTATGAACTTTGCTTATTTTTTTAATGTGACTTTATCCAAATGGAGTTGATCAAGCTTCTGTTCTTAGATTGGAGTTGGAATCCTCCCCAAGATCTTGGGAGAGTTTTGGGAGGGGTTTTTGAAACCAGTCTCCTCTCTGGACTAGGAAATAGGACACTTTGATCAGGCACAACCTTCTTTCTTTTGAAAGACAGAGGGACCTTTTTGTCTAGTTATAAGTGCCTTATTCCTAAGGGATCCATGATATGTGCATATAAAGTTCTTCCACATGAATGATGCAGGGGTTGTTTCTGTCTGGACTTGGTTTCTATCAGGGAGTCTGGAGTTGTTTCCAGGTTAGTTTTAAAAGCTTCCTTCACCTCACCAAAGACCCACAGTTTCTTCTCAGCAATGCATACCATGGTGCTATGCAGAAAATGGAGAGCTGTAAAAATGTAATCTGTCTTTTTCAGTTAGTTTATAGACAGAGTCTAATGAATTACTGTATTTAAAAAAATCTCACATTGGCCCTTGAACCATCCAACAGGTGGATAAAAGATCTTAGTAAGCATTTTTGTCCTAAGTTTTGCAAATTATGGTTTTACGACAAAAACCACTGGGACTTTTGATAAATGTAACTTGATTTGAAAACAGAAATTTCCATTTCTTCTGGGTAGTTTAAAGGCACACTAATTATTTCCTATATCCATTCAGCTAAGGTGTCTAAATTGGTGACATTTTAGAGATTTTTCTCTTCCATTCCCCATAAAAAGCATGAGGTACTTTATGTGGTTTATATATCTGAGATACAGGAAACGCAGGATTCTTGGGAGGCAGATAATATTTTAAATTTGTATAAATTTGTGTAGCACTTTATTAGATAAAATCTTTCATAAATATCCTGTTATCGAATCCTCATAGTAAGTTAAGTTCCTATTTTAATTCACTAATGAATGTTTACTATTATTAATTTTTTCAAATAAAACGTTTCTTTAGAATATCATTTATTTTCTTCTGTGGTAATATAATAACTTTTGGTTTTGTTTTGTGATTATGAAAATAGTGATTTGTAAATTTAAAATATGTTATCAGAGTATATACATTGTTTGATATTTTCATTAAAATGATTTCTTTGAAAAATACAAACGGGCTCTAGAGATGTTGCATAGCCTGTGTCTTATGATTTCTACACTTTGATTGCCAAACATCTAACTTATTAGAAGCCTCAGTACCAATAGTCTATAATATATACTCTTTCTAAATTAGTATGTCATCTGTAATATTTAAATAATAATCCTTACCTATGCTAATGAATATTGGAGTGGTTGTGTCAATGTAAAATATAACTAGCTTTTTACTAGTTATATTGTTCAGTTGTATTCCCATTCATTAATTCTTTTAAAAAATTATACAATAAAATTGATTTGGTATAGTTCTACGAATCTTTTTTTGGGAGGTGCTATGGATCAAACCCAAGGCCTCACACATATGCAGGCAATCACTCTATCACTGAGTTACATCCTAGCCCAGTTTATACATCATAACACAAGTATAGATTTATGTAACCACTGTTAAAATAGAATGCTTTAATTTCATTTAAATTAATTTGCAAAAGGATGATATTTTGCTTTTCCAAAACAATGGTTTTTAAAATAACTCATTTTAGAATATATGATTTTCAGTATTTATTACTGAAATTCTAACACAAAGGTGGGTGCAGTGGTGCATGTCTGTAATCCTAACGACATGGGAGGCTAATGGAGAGGGTCGAAAGTTCATCATTAGCCTCAGCAATTTGGTGAGGCCTTGTCTCAAAATAAAAAATAAAAAGGGCTTGAGATGCGACTCAGTGATTAAGCACCCCTGGATTCAACCCCTCTTACTGTACCCTCCCCCCAAAATTTAACACAAGACTGCAACACAAAGCATCCTTTTAAAATAGGAGAAAAGCTGATGTTTGTATCTAAAATTTAGAGAGAATGAACTTGCACTGAATATTATCAAGTATCATATGAAAAACACAAATTGATTGCCTGAAGTCATTTCTGTTGGCTTCAATGGTTTCCTCATGCTACTAACAGTCATTTAATTTTCTTTTTGTTTGGAAAGACAGAACATACAAGTTACTTTTTTTTTTTTTTGCCTCAGGAATATTAGTTTATATCAATATAGCTAGCTCTGAAATATAATCTACTTGCTCTGTATTTGGTGTGTGTGTATGTTTAATTGAAAGTATTAAAGCATTCAATGTAAAAAATATGTATGATAATGACAGTATAGAGTAAAAAAGAAAGAATTTTATTTAAGTCGTGTTTCAGTTTGTGCTATTTTAAGAAATGGAGAATTATTATTTAAAAAATGACTTGCATATTAAACTGCCAAATTTAAGTTAAACTTATTTGAATCCCCCCCTCCCAAGATGATTAGGACTTCCTGCAGTGGAAAACTAAGAATTTCTTTTAAATTATGAAATATTTCAAATTTATAGAAAATTATGGAAAATAATATAACAATTAGGTATCTACTATCCAGCTTTAATAAACATTTATAGTTTGATAGGCCAACTTTTAAGTAGAATAAAGCTGAATGTTTGGCTCAGTAAAGAGCCTGTGAGTTTAATTATCATTAAGAGAATATTAGCCAAATAGTATACTTTCTGGGCCCTTGGCTACCTGAGATCATTAATAAAAGCTGGCTGATTTCCTAGGCAACTAAGGTGAGAAAAACACTGTTTATGGAAATAGAACCTAATTCAGGAAAGTAAATGTTTGAAACTCTTAAATTCAATGCCCTATTCTTTCAATATAAAATTTGCTTTATTTTAACACGTTATTCTCATGTAAGATTTGCTAATTAACTAGAGCCAGTTTCCAAGTGTGGGAGAACTGGAAAGCCCACTTGGATAGAAAGATTCTATAAAAAGAGAACAGCCCTAGTGGTAGGTGGATTGTGTGGGTGGAATCCTATAGATGTCTAAGCTACTGGGTGTTCCCAAACCAGCTGGCACTAAGTCATTTTGTGGTTGTGATTTTCATAATATCTTTTATAAATTATAAAAAAGAGGTGTTTATTGTAAAAAATTCAAATGAGGGCTGGGGTTGCGGCTCACTGGTAGAGTGTTCGCCTAGCATGCATGAGGCACTGGGTTAGATCCTTAGCACCACATAAAAATAAAATAAAGGGGGCTGGGATTGTGGCTCAGCAGTAGAGCACTCGCCTAGCACAGGCGGAACTCAGGTTCAGATCTCAGCACAACATAAAAATAAAGGCATTGTGTTGTGTCCATCTTCAAAAAAAAAAAAAAAAGATTCTCTCTGTCTTTAAAAGAAAATAATAATAAAATAAAATAAAGGTATTGTGTCTACCTACAACTAAAATAAGTATAAAAAAATAAAAAAGATATTGTGTCCACCTAAAACTAAAAAATAAATATGAAAAAAATACAAATGAATATAAAGAAAAATATCACCTATCACCACCACTATTAATATTATGTTCTATATACTTCCTATTTTCAAAGCATAAGTTTTTGGTCTTTATAAAAATCTGTGATGATATTTTGTAGGCTGCTTTTAATTACTTTAAATATTGAGAACTTGGTAAGTGTGATGGCATACACCTGTAATTCCAGCAGTTTGCAAGGCTGAGGCAGTAGGATCTCAAGTTTGAGTTCAGCCTCATCAGTTTAGCAAAACTTTGCCTGAAAATAAATAAGTAAATGTAAAGGGCTGGGGATGTAGTTCAGTGGTAGAGCACCTGGGGTTTAATAATAATAAAATAAAATGTATTGAGAACTTGTTTCCACACTGTAGATATTCTTTATTTCTTATGTATGTTTCCCTACATAATTATGCATTTTTATTTAACTGAGTCTCTTTATTGGACCTTTAGTTGTTTTTGTTTTGTTTTTTTGCATTATAAACAATACTATGATGAGCATCCTTATAGATAATTATTGCAACATGTATAACTTTTAGGACAAATTCTTAGAATTGGGAAAGTCTAAGGGTATAAACAAGTTTAATCTTTTGTGATGATATTAACAAACTGCTATTCAGAAAATTAAACTGAATTGGTGCTGGAGTTGTGGCTCAGTGGTAGAGTGCTCGCCTAGCGTGAACGAGCTGCTGGGTTCGATCCTCAGCACCACATAAAAATAAATAAAATAAAGGTATTGTGTCCAACTACAACTAAAACAATATTAAAAGAAAATTAAACTGAAGTCCTCCCAAGTTGTTGTTGTTAAAGAGTTAACTAATGGATTTGTTGTACAAGTTTATATAAAAAGTCAGGATGGTTATGTTGAAGGTGATATGATTTATTTCTTATAGGGTCACAAGATGCTGCTCATGACCTGGATGTACTGAAAAAGCACAAGGTAAAAAAATGCTTCAAGTCTGGCACCACATATAGGAAGTGTTTTAATTGTTATATTTATTTAGGAAAATTGTATTGGCCCATATTTGGTATATTTCAGTTTAATTGTTAACATTTTGGCTGTCATTTTAATAAAATTCCATATAACATAATTGCATCTAATTAAAATATGTGAATCTGTAATCTCTTTTCAATTTTATATTCTGTCTCCCTCACATATCCTCATGAACCTGATCTTGGAGACATATCTTTCTTGCCTCTGCTTAAGCAGTTCCTCTGTGTAGGATGATAGACTTGACTTCATCTCTGCTTATCAAAGACCTACTCATGCTTTGAGTCCAACTCACATGCTGCCTCTTCCAATCCCATTTTTTATCACACAAGCGATGTGATTTATTACTTATTTTCAGAATTTACTTCAAAATTTTTTTAGCCATCTACCATTGTGTCAAGCACCGTTTCAGATCATAGAATTGCTATGGTTTGAGGAATGCAGGAGATTCCTGCTCACATGAAGCTTATGCTCTGACTGGCAGAGAAGGAAAAGAAAACTGCTGTAACGTGTTGTGTGCTTTGATGTGGGTAGTGCAGGCTGTCATAGGAATGCTTAGGAGATGATGCCCTCAACCGGTGCTTGTCTTGTTTGCAGATAGGAGAGTTGACGAGGAAGTAGTATTGAAATTTTGCTTTGAATGGGGGACAGGGACAGTCAGAACAGTATCTGGATAGAAGAATTAGTACAAGTGAAGCCCCAGAAGCAGGAGGAAAGCTGATGCTTTCGGGGACAGAAAAGAACTGAAGTGGAGAGTGTGAGAAAGAAACCAGTATCCTGTCTTATTTTCCAGAATGTTCAGAAAATATCAAGCACCTTCTTTGTGCTAGTCCCCTTTCTAGCTACAGGAAATATGGAAATGAATAAGCACTAGGGTGTCTGCACTTAAAATATGATATTTTCAGATGTGAATGTGTTCTTTAAAATAAGTAAAATAAGGCAATGAGGTAGTGGCAGGGGGTAACTTGGGTTCACCTAGAACTATCTGAGGCTGGGACATTTCATTTGAGACCTTATGATAGTCAGTCATAGCCTCAATGGGAAATGGCACTTCAGGCTGAGAGAATAGCAAATGTGAAGGATCTTGGGAGCAAGTTCTGTAATCTCTTCTTCCCCTTTAACCCTGTGACAATTGATTATAGCTCTTAACACCTTCTGCCTTATTTTATTATCACTGATAAACATGTTTTCCCCTCCTCTATTAGTAAGCAGACTTGTCAAGAATAAAGACCTGGGGATGTGCTCGCACTGGATTCGATCCTCAGCACCACATAAATGTAAAATAAAGATGTTCTGTCTACCTATAACTAAAAAATAAATATTAAAAAAGAATAAAGTCCTTATATTCTATTTATCTTTGTTATCCACTGCTTGGTTAAAAAAATGAATTGAGGATTAAAAAAATGTATGTGATAAACAACTTGCAATCATTTCTCCAAGGAAAATAATTACTAATCAGTTCATTAATTAATCTAATGTTTTTATTTGTCAGCTTACTGCCTTGTGTTTAACCAGGCTCTCCTTAGTTTGTTATACTTACTACCACCCAACAAAGAGAAATAATGGCCTTCAATTACATAAGAATATGAGAATCACTGCAGTTCCTAACAGGAAATATTGTATAACAATATTTTAACAAAGGTAGAACATGTTTCAAAGTCTTACATACACTGACAGATTGTTGTTGAAATGACAAATGGAATTTGATAATTTTTGTGTTGGCAAGTGATTTTCTTCTTTCTCCTCTTATGTTGCACTAGTTCATTCATCCTAGAGATGTGAAACAAGAGGCTGTTTAAAAGATACTGCTATGTCTGTTCATAGTGACAGTGTTAATAGTGCTTGGAGAAAGCAGAGTTAAACTAAGTTGCTGAATAGAGTGTTCTAGAAAAATTTAAGGGTGCTGCCAAACAAAATTATAAAGAATGGCACATTTCAAAGTGACATCGTAGGATTTAAGTAAAATGGTATAACCAGTGGAAGTTCTCTTGTGGAGGACCACTTCAGAAATTTCTATAGGAATTTAATTTTAATGTTTAGAAATGGTAATAATGGTTGCATATATTAATGTGCTCTTTGAGTGCCCTGGTGTGTGCCTAATAAAGTACTTTGGAAGATGAAAAACTAAGTGTAACATAAAAAATGTTCCAAGTAAAATTGCAGCAGTGGTCATAATAACAAATTACTGAAAACAACCTTCCTGTCCATCAATAGGGAACTTGTTAAATAAACAATAGTACACTCATGACATAGAATATATAATAGCTATAAAACAGAAGAAAAAATAACTCTGCAAATACTGAGATGAGAGCAACTAAGAACAGAATAGGGAGGAAGAGCAGGAGAAGAAGATCACCATTAAACAGGGTCGAGAGGCGGGAGGGAAAGAGAGAGAGAAGGGAAATTGCATGGTAAAGGAAGGAGACCCTCACTGTTATACAAAATTACATATAAGAGGAAGTGAGGGGAAAGGGGAAAAAAACAAGAGAGAGAAATGAGTTACAGTAGATGGGGTAGAGAGAGAAGATGGGAGGAGAGGGGAGGGGAGGGGAGGGGAGGGGGGATAGTAGAGGATAGGAAGGGCAGCAGAATACAACAGACACTAGTATGGCAGTATGTAAAAAAGTGGACGTGGAACCGATGTGAATCTGCAATATGTATACGGGGTAAAAATGGGAGTTCATAATCTGCTTGAATCAAATGTATGAAATATGATATGTCAAGAGCTTTGTAATGTTTTGAACAACTAATAATAAAATTAAAAAAAAAAACAAATACTGAGATGAACAGGAATTACAATTCCAACAGAGAACACGTGGAATGTATGTTTTGAATCACCTCTTTAAAAGCCCTCTGTTCCTAGCTGGTTGTGGTGGCGCATGTTTATAATCCCAGCAGCTTGGAAGGCTAAGGCAGGAAGATCATGAGTTCAAAGCCAGCCTCAGCAATTTAGTGAGGCCTTAAGTAACTCAGCGAGACCCTGTCTTTAAATAAAATACGAAAAAGGGCTGGGGATGTGGCTCAGTGGTTAAGCACCCCTGGATTCACTCCCCAGTATCAAAGACAAACAAAAAACACCTGTTCCTGCTGATGGGCAGAATAACAGCCTTTGGGACAGGAGTCCCTGTGTTTTTCCTTTGCAAAGCAAAACCTTCGTTTTCCTCTTTTTTTTTTTTTCTGAAAAACATGTCCTCGTTATTGGATTGGCATCAGGGACAAGGACTAAGCTTTTGGCAACACAGCCAGCTTATTATTTTGAGAAGATGAAGCCATAGAGAATCCTCTGAGAACAGAGAAAAAGTCCCCCTTTTACAAAGGATAACATCTATAAAGGAAGTTTCAACATTTAAGGCTCTCTTTCTCTTTGTTCAAGAAAGAGAAAGTAAATTCATCTTTTTCTTTCTCTTTAAGGTGACTCATATTCTTAATGTTGCATATGGAGTTGAGAATGCTTTCTTCAGTGAGTTTACATATAAAAGCATTTCTATATTGGACCTTCCTGAAACCAATATCCTGTCTTATTTTCCAGAATGTTTTGAATTCATTGAACAAGCAAAAATGAAGGTAAGTTTTGTTTTTATCCATAGTTCTTCCAAAGCAGACATTTGAAAGTATGGGTCCATTATCCAGTCTTTATTCTTTTTTCAATTAATTTGTGAAGAACCTTTATGAAATTTTCAGTTCTCTAATGGCTCATTCCTCAATAAGACTTTTACTTCTCACATTGAGTTTCTTATTTTCTTATGCCTAACTGAGAAAATAGGAATTAGAAAATTCTACTGAATTTTCCTGAAAATATAGATCTAATTCAAACTACTAAGTAGGTAGTTAGATTTCTTTTGAGTGTTTATAACCATTTGACTTCTAAGTAATTTGCAAAATAACCATAGCTACTGGATAGAAATTAGTCTCATTAGTATATTTATAATGATTAATCTGCATTTATTTGACTGATTTTTAACAATGGAATTTTAAAGCAATCTAAGAGGAC
Organism: Marmota flaviventris; assembly: GCF_047511675.1. Taxonomy (NCBI): domain Eukaryota; kingdom Metazoa; phylum Chordata; class Mammalia; order Rodentia; family Sciuridae; genus Marmota; species Marmota flaviventris. The sequence continues at coordinate 50,304,876 of NC_092508.1, read as the reverse complement.
TAAATATGCATTGCTTCACTGAGATTGTATGAAAATGGCAATCAGAAGCTCTCCTTTGGTTTTGTGACTTCAGAAGATCAACAGACAATATAATATTTTAATCTTGGTATTGGATCCAAGTCAACATTCTAACAGGCTGGACTTCTAGGTTGGCTATTACCAATAATTATACCTTGAGATGATATAATTTTTAGTCAGTAAATATTTCTTACAAAATTTATGTAGAATAAGTGGATAGGAAGGTAGGCATACTTAGAGAAAGAAGAAGCACTTCTGGAGCACCCAACGATGACAGTTGGGGTTAGAATCCTGTTTAATTGAATCCGGTCTAATGGTTTTCCTGCTATTTCCTCTTCTTCCCTTTTCTCTCCATTTCTCCTTTCCTCTCTTTCACATAGTAATATTTATTGGGTGGTTTATGTGCCTAGCACTATTTTAGGTCCCCTACAACTAGATTACCCAGAAAATGTAAAGCTCAACAACTATTCATTAGCCTTATTTAATAGCAGATATTTGGATGGAAACAAAGGAATAGGCTTTCTGATTCAAAGACTAATATTTGTCATTTTGTTCTCTTGCAAAAAAATTATTTATAGACTCTAGATTGTAATATTTCAGTGTACCAGTTAATAGTGTTAAAAATCAAAATGATCCTATTGACTCAGGAGAGTGAGGCAGGAGGATCTCAAGTTCAAGGCCAGTCTCTGCAACTTAACAAGACTTTGTCTTAATATAAAAAATAGAAAGGGCTGGGGATATAGCAAAGTGGTAGAGTATCCCTGGATTCAGTCCCCAGGACCACAAAAAAAAAGATGAGTTTCTCTGTTAGCTGCATCTCAAAGGGGATATAGAATACATCTTAGATGGACAAGTGTATATATCATCCATACTCATATTAAAATTGGAAGAGATTTATGATTTGTAAGTAAATATTGGAGAAGGTAATATTATCTTTTAAAAAAGCAAGAAATTGAGTATTCTAAGTTTGGGAATTTAAAATTTTTTTAAATTTAAAAAAGTTTGCTTTAATTTTGACTGGAGTTTATTAGAATGGTTTTTAGCTTGAATTTCTTAAAAACAGAGCCTGAGGTCTGGGGTTATAGCTCAGTGGTAGAATGCTCCCCTAGCATATGCAGAGCCCTGTGTTCGCTCCTCAGCACCACATAAAAAAAATAAAATAAAGGTATTGTGTCCAACTACAACTAAAAAATAAATATTTAAAAAAAAAAACAACAACAACAGAGCCTGAGGCAAGGATTATGAGCTGATGCTTAATTTGAGTAGTATCATCCCATAGGCAGTGAGAGTGAGAGGAAAGGGAAATGATTTCAGGTAGGATTAGAAGTTGTGTAAGATGATCAAGACCTTACCGAGCATAATTTTACAATAAGCTGACAGGGAAATAGTTGGTTATTCCATAGGCATGGCTTCTCTACCACTCAAGATATCTTCAAATAGGCAATATAAAGAAACTGCATTTTACTACAGACTTTGGAAAGGAAGAGAAAGCATTTTTATCCCCTTTGCTCTGTCAGCTCATTTCCTGTTACAGTTTGCCAATAAGGAAGTAAATAACACTTCAATCCCAGGTTACAGTGTTCTACTGTTTTAGCAGCCAACTCAAAGCCAGATGCAGTACCTTCTGGTATGTCTTCTCATCCAAGGCCAGAGGTGACAAGAAAATCCAGAAATTGGAGTATGCCTATTTATCTCATGGGTACCAGTGGGGAATAGCATGGCCTTCCTTCTTAGACAAGCTAAACTTAATGGCACTAAGGGGAGGAGTCAACCATGGAGGTGGCAACCAAGGCGGATGGTCCATGAGATGACAGTGCCAAAGGAGTCTGAGAAGTTGATGTTTCTGATACAAATATGTTAGAATTCTACAATATGTTCTGATTTCTCAAGTCTGTGTTTTATACTGGGATCCTAACTTCACCCATTGTTTCCTTGCCTTGAACACTTTGTATATTTTACACTAATACATATTTAGCTTTATCAATAGAAATCTCCTCGTGGCTTTTTCTATTGTATACTGAAGTACTGTTGAATCTACTTAGCGACTTGCATATTTCAAAACTAACTTTCTAGGACCTAGTATCTTGTTTTCATCTTTTTACATACAAACCAAATATCTTCCATTTTCCCATGCTTTTCTCATTTTCCTCTGTACTAACCCTGTTTGGTTTGGTTTCTGTAGCCTTTTTCTCTCTCAACCTCATACACAATCTGTCAAGCGTATACCTTAAAGGGTATAGAACAGAAATACATGTGACAGAGAAGCAGTTATGGTAACCTCTATAACCTCAAGAGTTCTGTTAGGAAATAAATCTACTTGGCCTCTCTTTTTAAAAATTTTTGTGCAAAAGGTTTGGCTTGTTAGTATTAAAATGTGTATTTGATATTCCATATTTACTTTATTATTTATTTTATAATTATTTTTAAAACATTACATAAGCAATCTTAGAAAAATGGAAAATACAAATAAAATTTCAGATTACCTTACTCCCTTTCTTAGACATAACCACTGATAACATTTTGATATGTTTCTCTAGGCTTTTATCATTCATTCATTTCTTTATGTCATGTACAACTGTACTTTTATACAATTCATACTTTTTATAGCTTATTATTTATAATTAATATTATCAAATAAATTTTAATTTCTGCATAGTATTTTAGTGATTGGTGATTCTATAAGTTACTTACCTAATTTTCTTCTATGAGATATATGTATGAGCTGTTTTCAATTTTTTGTTCATTGTAAGAAAAGACTCATTAGAGAAGCATTACAAGTCTAAATAATTACCTAAATTCACTGAGTTTTTACATGCATTCTCTAGTTTGTTGCTCACTACTGTTTTCTGTTTTCCATGTGTGTTAATCCATTTTCCATTACTGGAACAAAATGTTTGAATATGAGTCACTTGGAAAGAAGACAGTTTTGGAGGTGGGAATGTTGTTGAAATCTGGGTTCTTGTCCCCAGTGCCAATCCAATAACAAGGACACGGTTTAGAGAAGAAAGGAAAAAGATGATTTATTGCTTTGCTAGCATAGGAAAAACATAGGAACTTCTGTCCCAAAGACTGTGATTCTGCCCATTAGCAGGAACAGGGGGCTTTAAAGAGGTGACTCAAAGGCTACATTCCACACATTCTCTGTCTGGAGTTCTAAGGGAGATAGTCATTTCTGAGATCTTCTGGTACCATCCACAAAGTCTGGATTACTTCATTCCTATGGTGAGTGTGTACTCAGGGACAGATAACTGCCTAGGTTGGAGAAGAAAGGTTATCTGTTTCCCCTGAGATTAGAGGGGAGAGATTAGGGAGGAGCAAGGAGAGGAAGAAGCATGTGGTTTTAAAAATGAGTTGCACCCTCTGGGTGCAGTGGCTCAGGAGGCTGAGACAGGAAGATCTCAAGTTCAAAGCCAGCCTCAGCAATTTAGTTAAGCAACTTAGTGAGACCCTGTCTCTAAATAAAATACAAAATAGCGCTGGGAATGTGGCTCAGTGGTCGAATGCCCCGAGTTCAATCCCCGGTACCAAAAAACAAAACAAAATTAATACTAATAATTTGCAGTGGCAGAGCAACAAGGGCTATATTCAAAGGATAAAGTGGACCACCATTACAGGAAGTCCAAACAGTGCTGGTACTGGGTCTGGCATGAACCTCGTAATGGATGGCATCATTATAGTGGGAACATTAGTTAAGAACTAATCAGGATTCCCAGGAAAACTACTTTAATCTCCTCAAGGCACATCCCAGTGACCTAAACACCTCCCACAAAGCCTCTCCTCTTTTTTTTTTTTTTTTTGTTTGTAGTGCTGGGGGTTGAACCAAGAGTTGATCTACTACTGAGCTACATCCCCCAGATCTTTTTTGTGTATTTATTTTTATTTTGAGACAGGGTTTTCCCAGGATGCTAAGGCTGGGCCTTGAACTGGTGATTCTTCTGTCTCAGCCTCCCAAGACTCTGGGATCACAGACATGCACCACCATATTCAGCTAAGGACCTACCTCTTAAAAGTTCACTGCCCCACAGCATTGCTACACTGGGGGCCAAACTTCCAACACAAAAAACCTTGTGGGACACACTCAAACCATATCGAAACCAAAGCACCATGTTTGTATTGACGAGTGTTAGCGCTCATAGTTATGAGTGCTTTCAAAGTGACTTGACCTGAGCTACTAAAAGTATGGTACAGTTCATTACTCAACTTCAGTGAGATAAGAGGGTTGCACCTGAGCTTTTCTTCATTCTTTGACACACTCTATCAAAGTGAGAGAAAGAGGGAGGGAGGGATTGAGCTACATACATACTATACACTCTAAAAAACAGTTGATTTTCATTCTACCACAGAATTTTATCTAATCATAGGCTGTTGTCAAGCACTTAAAGAACATATTATGCCCAAGTTTTATTGGAAATTATGTAAGGAAAAACTGGTTCAGTTAATCTATCAACAAATATCAATTATTTATTCTAGGAAGATGTGAGGGATCCAGCTTGTGGTTCTCATGGAGCTGAAAAGCTATTTGTGGAATTATGAGAACAAAGTATACTGGAAATAGAAAAAAAATGTAAATAGCATAGCATAATTATTATCTGTATATAGTAAAATGATGGCTTGGATTTTTGAGAGAACCAAATTTCCTTACAGAAATGCAGAATGAATCAATGTATTCACTTTGCATATATTTATGGAATATTTACTATGCACTAAAAACTGAGCATACAAGTATAGACAGAACATTCCTCCTGCCCTCATTGCACTTGGAGAAGGGCAATCTTTTTGATACAGAAGTCAGAGGTAATGGTATCAAGAAGAATAGAGGTCTTCCAGATAGAGGACAATAACAATTGCAAAGAAAAAATTGGGTTTATAAATTAGGTGTCTTTTTGTTTTTTTGAGTTCAGAAAAAAGAACATAAAGCCAATAATTTTTCTGGAAATACTTTTCCAAGACAATATGATACCTAAAGAATAATAAAAAGGTAGAAAATAGGTAAATAAAAACTGCAGGAAATCAGCTGTTATATGAAGAAAGTAGTAAGAGGGAAGATAATTATACTAACATTTCAAAACATTAACTAAAATTGGATGCACAGTTTATAACACTGAAAATAAATGTGGTTTCAAGTCTTGTGAACTTATAAAATAGAGATGACTAAGGAAATAATAAAAATGACATTGAAGGGTATCTCTTCCTTATTGAGCATATGATTATAAGCTTCTTTGTACTATCTAATTAATTTATTTTGAGCCAAATGATCATTAATAATTTTTAAGTTACTGTAATATAATTTTAAACATCAAGTCACAAAAATGAGCTATTGCTATATAGCAAGCAAACTTCCAGAGTATATAATGAATATTTTTTTTTTTGCTTTCCATGTGCAGATACAGTTAAAGTTTGAAAATGAATCATAGTTATCTATAAAACAACTTAAATTACATTTTTTGATATTAGAATTTTTAAAAAATTAACTAAGTTTTTGCTAGTCATTCTTGAAAGGAGATGCACTTGCAAATTATTGCAACAGTTATGGAAATAATTTTGCATTGGATATGTGAATGTGAGAAAACTGCCATACAAAAGTAAAATAATCCAATGAACCATAATAACAATATTATTAATGTACGCTTTTGGTAGAGGATTTTCAGTAAGTTTTTCCCCTCCCCACTTTTCCTTCTTGTACTAAATAAAGAATCAGGAATTGAAATAACTGAAATGTTGAATTCTTTAGGGTGTGCTCACAGTTCACTACATTTCATCTAGATCATTAACTTTTTAAAAGCCTGAGATAGGCCAAGCTGTATCAAAGCTATTTCATCAGATCTATCACATTCATTATTGATACAATATTGCCCCCATCAGCATTGGTCTTGCACTGTGTCCCTTTTCACCTGGAAAGTATCATTTTCAAGTTACCTGAAACGTTTTTCATTGATTGACCTCATGCTGGTGCCCGATTACCTTTTCCACTTTGCATTGGTGAAAGCTATTTGTGTCATCGTTTTATTACCTCATAAGTTTAAATATTTTAACCTACTTTCTTCCACAATAAAATAATATCCAAGAGTAGAAAAAAACTTGCTTTGGTGATCATTTTATATAAAGATTTCCAAGCCAATGACACTAGTTTTTGTATGGGAATATGATGGTTACTTGGAATGTCTCTTTCTGTTTAGTTTATGAATGTGATTTTATTTATGTTTCTATGTGTATTTTCTGTGATTTTTCTCCTTTTTATGTATATATGAGTAGTACTACTTTACTAGATTACTTAATAAAAGATATTGTTTCAATACCGGGGCAGAGAGGTGGAGTGGAGGTTGGTTGATTGATTACTTGATTGATTTTGATAAAATCAAAGTAGGGTGCTTACTTTATAATTTTATGTACATAGGAATGTAAAATCAACTTAATAGTCTTTCTCAAATGAATAACGGATATTTTATTTTATTGCAGGATGGTGTGGTTCTTGTTCATTGTAATGCAGGGGTTTCCAGGGCTGCTGCAATTGTAATAGGCTTCCTGATGAATTCTGAAGAAATTTCATTTACCAGTGCTTTTGCTTTGGTGAAAAATGCAAGACCTTCTATATGTCCAAATTCTGGCTTCGTGGAGCAACTTCGTACATATCAAGAAAGCAATAAGTATGACAAAATACCACAATTGGAAAGTGGCAACAGTTCATGAGTTGCATTCTAAATGCAGATGATAGACTAATGTAATATCTGAATTGGCCTCTGTAACTGTCCTTTCCTCTTTAGGAGAGTAGACTACTAAATTTCCTTTTATCTTACTTTTTACAAGTGGAAATGGAAATCAATTTGATTGTCCTGAGCTAGTATATGAATAAATTTTTAAATTATATTACTTTCTGTTATTATGATGTTTGGTAAAGTTAATTAGTAAGAGAAAATAACAGTGAATTATGAATCATTGATTTTTACAGAAGAAAATTTTTAAATTTAAATTCTATATTATAGCATGGAAAGAATAATGAAGCCTTTAGTATTTTTCTATTCTAACACCTGTTTTCATGAGTGAAAAAACTTGAATGCTACTTGACATACTGTTTTAGAGAAAGGTAAATTTTTTGTAAAGAATATTTTAAAGATTAAAAATGAATACCTTCAACCTCCCAAAAGAGTCCCAGAATCTAAAGGTTTATACAGCATTTATGTAATAGTAACTAGGTATGGTGGCATGTGCCTATAATTCCAGCAACTCAGGAGGCTGAGGCAGGAAGATTGCAAATTTGAGGCCAGCCTGGCCAATTTAGACCCTGTCTAACAAATAAATGAATAAATAAATAAACAAACAAATAAAACAAGGGCTGGGTTTGTAGTTTAGTGGTAAAGAAGTGTCCCTGTGTTCATTCCCAATTACCAAACAACAACAACAATTATATAGTGGTTGCAATATAGATAAAATTTTAAAATTCTTCCATGAAAATTAATAACCACTTTTTGGTTTTCAATTCTATTACCTGCATTTTTCATTTTGAATGCTTTCTCTTACATAATTATGATGTTACAATTCTTTAACTAGATAACATAGTCTCTTACATTTTGTTTTTTTATCTTAGATACCTAGCATTCTGTTTAGGGATCTTATGTCATAATTTTTTTGATCTTCTTGGATGTGTGGGAAAATGTTTTATACTAAAAGTTTACTTTTTAGGTGTGATTTGGGTAAGAGCTATTTTCTAGCTTAGTATTTTGCAGGACAAGATGTTTTAAGGAAAGAAAAGTTAGGTTTTGGTAAGAAATTTTAAATACAGTTTTAGGAGACCTAAAATCATTTACAATTTTATCTCTGGCCAGAGGCTTGAATTGGTTCTTTTTGTTTTTCTTTAATGTTTCCATATTGACAAGAGTGAACATTATAAATTTGCTTCCAGATTTTTATTTTAGGTGCTGGGGTTGTGGCTCAATGGTAGTATGCTTGCCTACCATGTGTGAGGGACTGGGTTCAATTCTCAGCACCACATATAAATAAATAAAATAAAGTTCATTGACAAACTACTGATATAGATGATATAAAAAAGGAGATTTTGAATTTATTTTCAGCATAAGTTATACTTAAAATTAGAGTTATTAGGGGCTAGAATTGTGGCTCAGAGGTGGAGTGCTCACCTGGCATGCATGAGGCACTGGGTTTGATCCTCGGCACCACCTAAAATTAAAATAAAGATATTGTGTCCACCTATAACTAAAAAATTAAAATTAGAGTAATTAAGACAATTTATTGGGTAGATTTGAAGTATTTATTTATGACTTAGAAAATGATTGCCTTATAGATTTTATTTTAAAAAGTCATGAGCTTGTCTTAAATACTGTATACCTTAGTTGGAAAGTACACATTGAACCCAAATGTGCATTTGGAAAGGCTTTCTTATACTGTCATGAGCAAAAACTAAAAGTAATAAATGCAAGCTGTGTCTTGATATTGCTTAGAGTCTGACAAGTTGCCATCATGTGTAATGCTTTGAACTCCTTTCTGTGAAGAAGCAGCTCAAATGTAATTAACTTTCCTTGAGCTGTTTGAAGCCCACCAAACCAGGGAGAATTACCCTAAATAGGAGATTGATGTATAATGCTGTCTCTGTGAACAGTATTGCTGAAAGTTCGCTGGCTGAGACTTCTTGATTGACATGAAAGCATTCATTTAAATATATTTTCTTTTGCTGAGTGCTGCTTGATTTTTAGCTATTGAATCTTGTCACATGAGGCTTGGATATACTTTGTTTGTAGTGGATAATATGTTATTTCTGTCTGTAGTTAGGCCAAACTGTTGCCTGTAGTGATCTGGTTATGGTTCAAACATGTCTGTTCTATTTTATCTACTGAAGTTCTTTGAGCATCAATTTTATTTTAATCTTAAGTGTTAGAAGCTTGTTGTATCTGAAATAGATCAGTAGATGTGTTTAGTGCTTTAAATTGGGGGTGCTGTGTCGGGCAATGATTTGTCACAGAAATGGTATGTTTACTGTACAAGGCAATAAGTCATGCTGAGATACCATACTATTCCGTAAGAAGGAATGTTATCATTATGATTCTCTATCACATATATTACAAATTAAATCAAACATTTATACCATATATAGGTCCATTTTGAGGGAAGTGAAAAAATTTCACAGAGTAATTTTTTAACTCTATTTGTTTTTAAATAGATTTTCCTACCTTTTTTTAAAAAGAAAAAAAAATGAAGGTATAATTTCTTTTTGAAAATTGAAAAGCAATAGCCTTCTTAGTAAACTGAAAAGGTTGAGTAGAACAAAGGCACTGGAACAAATAATAAAATTCTATTTACTTTAGACTAATACTTTAAAAACTGTTTTGCTAACTTCATGTTTTAATATGTTATTGATTAAATGTAATTGGAATTGAAAACCCAGGAAATATTTAGATTTTTTAAATTTTGAGGATAAAATTTAAAAATATACTGATTCAAAAATAAAGATTTCAGAGGAAATATAGTGTGTAGTATTTTTATTGAAATTATACTTTGTCTTCCCTTCTTCCCTATTCCTGATTAAAGTGTGTGAACACAGTACTTGAATTTGTGTTTGTGAGTATGTGTGTGAGTGTGTGTGTGTGTGTGTGTGTGTGTGTGTAACCATGTGCACATCCTTTAGAGTCTACCTTTATTCTGATAGGTAGTTTCAGTAGTGGTGGGAAGCCTTTTCAACTTATCAGCATAATTATTAATAATTAGAATTATTCCAGTGGGTATTAAAGGGCCTCCTCTAATGTTATTTCTGCAAATACTCTTAAATGTACTAAACATAATTCAGAGTACCACCCTATAACTTTAAACAGTATGTTAAATCATTGAATTACTACCTGTATATGCAAAAGTACAATACATTAAAAGATAACAAATGTAGCACTATCATTTATTTGTTTTTTCAAGGTGACCTAAATTGTTGATTTTCATGCCCAACGGATTCTGAATGTATTATTCGTACTGTCGTTATATAGCAATTTAAACCAGAAGATTTGAAGTTTTATTTTCTTGCACTACAAGTAAGAGCATTTAGTCAACAAATTTATGGTTTATTTCCACGGGTTTACTTTTGACAAAAAACTTATAGTTAAACTTTTGTATTATAAGTAAAGCTTTGACTTATTTTATATTCATATTTGTAATGTAATCTTTATTGTTTCAAAGAGTTAATATACTTTAATAAAAATAATAAATAATGTTTTAATTATTATTATCCCCTTGCTAATAACTTTATTTCTTTGAGGATATTTATTCAAAAAGACATCACTTATTTGTGTTCAAATTCTGGGTTAAAAATTTTGTTGGCAAGCTAAGCACAGTGGCACACACCTGTAATACCAGCTATTTGAGAGGAAGAAGGATCCAAATTTGAGGCTATACTGGGCAACTTTGTGAGACCTTGTATGGAAAAAAAAAAAGGCTGTGGTATATAGGTCAGTTGTAGAACTCTTGCTTCATGTGTGCAAGGTCTGGGTTCAACCACAGTACTACACACACACACACACACACACACACACACACACACACATACACACACACAAATGTTGGCAAGATACAAAGTATATATTGTAGAGTAAAAATTACTTTAGATGTATGGAGATTCGTTTTTCCATCCACTTTAATAAATGAAAAATAAAGTAAGGTCTTATAGGTGGTATAACTGTGGATAAATTTGCAATTAAAATTCACTAGAGCTTCTAAGCCATTTAAGTCAAAAGAAGATATGATTACTATCAGAATAAACTAATGAATATCTAACAGTTGACTATCTGAACATAATCTGGCACCCACCCCCACATTCACACACCATTACCTCTTTGACTTCATTGTGGACTGCTTTTTCCTTCATTCTCTCTGCCTCAATCACATTGGCCTCTTTGCTATTATTTGAAAACATATAATCATGACCACCCCCACTTCATCACTGCTGTTCCCTCTGCTTGGAGCACATATTCCCCCAGTGAAATCACATCTTTGTTCAAATAGTATCTAAGCTTAGTTAAATTTTCCCTGGCAATCTTATTTTAAGTTACCCATTTCTAACACTTTTATCCCCTTTTCTTGTTTTATTTGCTGCCTAGTATCCTATATGCTTCATTTTGCTGTTTTTCCCCCCCATTAAAGCTTAGACTCTCCAAGAATTTTACTATGTTGTTAGTTGTGTATAGCAGACATTAAAAAAATGCATGTATCCTGAGTAGGTATTCAAAAATTGCTTGTTGAAAAAGAAAGAGGGATTTTCCCCTCAGATTTTTGGATTTGGATAAATGTAATGAGATATCTTGGGGATGAGACCGAGTCTAAACATAAAATTCCTTTGTTTCATATACATATAAGCCTGAAGGCAATTTTATACAGTATTTTTTAGTGTTCCTGAATTTGGCTATGACATGTCACATGGGGTTGGGTATGGAATTTTCCACTTATGGCATCATGTCAGCACTTAGAAAATTTAATTTTTTTAAAAAAATATCATTTTTAGTTGTAGATGGACACAATATATTTATTTTTATGTGGTGCTGAGGATCGAACCCAGTGCCTCACACATGCAAGGCAGGTACTCTACCACTGAGCTAAAACCCCAGCCCCAGAAAATTTATATTTGAGGAATTTCAAGTTTTTAGAATTTTGTATTGGGGTACACATTTAACACATATGAAAATCTTCAAGAGCACAGGAAGAGAATAATTGATATTACTTGTGGAATAGAAATTTTGAGTAATTTCTAAAAGATAGCATGTGGGTTTAGGAATAGATGAAATGTAATAATGTAAAATTAGAATTACAGGGCTGGGTTGTGTCTCAGTGATAGAGTGCTTGCCAACATGTGTGAGGCACTTGGTTTGATCCCAGCACCACATAAAAATAAATAAATAAATAAACAAACAAACAAATAAATAAATGTATTGTGTCCATCTACAACTAAAAAAAGAATTACAGTGGAAGTGGAGTTGTTCTAGGATTGCTCAAATCTCAGAGGTTACATAGACACAGAGTGCAGGGAAGGAGCATGGCAGTGAGGGCTGAACATGCAGTACATCACAGAGTACATCACAATAACTAATGCTACTGCAAAGTTAAGTTAGCTGAGGACAGAAATCCTCCATTGGAAGTCATTTTTGAAAGATCATTTGATAGATAATGGGGAAATAAGTCAAATCAGTTTATTAAATGCTATGTAATAGGCTGAAATTAGCCTAAAATTCAGTAATAAATAGAATCTAATATTATCACTGTGTACAGATACATAAGTGTGTTCTATATAAGGTTGGTACTATTATTCCCATAATTCAAATGAAACAACTAAGTCTTAGAGTTATTAATGTCACATATATAACTATTAAGTATTTGAAGTCAAGATTTGAGCCTATCTTCAACAAAATACTGGTTCTCTAAATGACCACAATTGTGAAGAGTTTTTTTTTTGTTTTTTTTTTTGATGGCGGCAGGTAGTAGGTACCAAGGATTGAACTCAGGGGCACTTGGCCACTGAACCACATCCCAGCCCTATAATGTATTTTATTTAGAGGCAGGGTGTCACTGAGTTACTTAGTGCCTCGCTTTGCTGAGGCTGGCTTTGAACTGATCCTCCCGTGCTGCGGCCACACCCTGCATCGAGTCATTAAAAAAAAAAAAAAAAAAAAAATATATATATATATATATATATATATATATTAGTCATTGCTGGACTTTATTGTATTCATTTATTTATATACGGTGCTGAGAATTGAACCTAGAGCCTCACACACGCAAGGCAAGCACTCTATCACTAAGCCACACCCAACCAAATCATTTTTAAAGTTAATTTTTCACCCTTAGTTTTCACATAAGTTGGGACAGAATATACCACTTTTGAACAGCCTAGTATTTAGGATTACTGTTGCTTTGAAAATATTTAGACTAATCGTCAAAGATACTCAAAATTGTAGAGAATAGCATAATTACCTGGGATGTTGATTAACTCATGGCTTTTCTTGTTTAATGTACACACTGAGCCACCATCTCCCTTCTCCCCTTCTGACCTCCCTACTCAGCAATGATTTCAAGGAAAATCCCAGACATTAACTCTTTATAAAGTCCATACCATTTCTTCCACAAAGGTATCCATTTTGCCTGCTCTACACTTCAAGGTTTTTAAATATCTTATTTAACCAATCTGATAGTTCAAATAAAACACTGGGAAATAAAATTACAGTTGAAAGTTTTGAAGTTATTCTTTCACTTCCCAAAGGCGTAAGGATCAATTTTTTAATTAACTTAAAGACAACAGGTGAATCAGCTAAACATGTTTCTTTTGATGCTTGACTGCCTCTTTTCTGCCAGTTGTTTACTATAATGAAATTATGAGAAAAACCTCAGAAATATTCACTTGTAATCATTTGTTTAAAAAATTTTGAAGACATGGCTTTCTTTATTGTTTGGCGTAGTCAGATAGTGTAAATAATAGCTAATGGATTTGCATTTTTCTAGAGATGATCCCTGTACCTTAAAATCATTTGCCCTTGGACCAATGTCCTATGAAGTCATGATTCCTATGTGTGCTTTGTGTGACATCACAGTGTAGGTGAATAACACTCCATATGATGACAGCATGAGCAATAAAATGCTCCCTCCCCTTACTCTCTTTCTGAAGTCGACAAACTCCATCTTTTTTCAAAAGTCTTACTAAAGGTGCATATCATTCTTTCTTCATTTCAATTTTAAAGCTTTCTTTGCTTTTTATGGAATAGACTGAGTGTTTAAGAGCAGCAAGTTCATTTTTATATTTATATACAAAAACTGCATATTAATAGACATTTATAAATAGGTTTATGAATATTCAGGATATACGAGTGATACACAAGCAGTTTGGCTGTGAATATATCAAAGTTATTGAAAATAAATTTTGAAATATTACATTTTACTTTTTCAAAATTTGAGTTTAGGAGAAAGTTGAAATATATGTAGCTCAGAATTAATTTTCAGGTTGAGCTCTTTATAGCTTTAGGTTCTACATCTAAAAGTCAGGGGTTACCTTAATACGTGTTGGTCAGAAGACAGGTTAGGAGGCATGAATCCTGAGTTGGTGGGGTTTGTACACTTCCTATGTTCTTTTTTTTTTTAACTAGAGGAATTCTATTTGTATTTTGTAAGCATCTGCACTATATTTTTGAAGAAGTGCTTCCCTATCTACAGTTGAAAATCAATAGTCTACAAAAATATCACTCTGATGGAATCTTATGCCCTGGGGAGGGAATTACTAATCCAGACTAGAAATGGGATAGGTTCCACTTTAGGTGATATTAGGCTTGTGACCAGAATAGAAAGGACAAAAGTGAAGTATTATAATTAAGATAATATTCGTGGTGAACATGAAAATATTTTTAAGGATTGTAGCTTAACAAAAAATACAAAAAAAATGTGTTTCTCATTCAGGATAATTCAAATTTTTAAAAATCATAACTGGGTGAGGTGGTTCACACCCGTAATCCAGCAACTCAGGAGGTTCAGGCTGGAGAATTGCAAGTTGGAGGCCAGCCCACATGACTTTGCAAGACCCTCTCTCAAAATAAAAAAATAAGTAAAAGGATTGGTGATGTAGCTTAGCAGTAAAGTGCCCATTGCTTTAATCCCCAATACCAAAAAACCAAACAAAAGCCAACAAACAATCCCCCCAAACAATTCTCAACTTCTTTCAGATTGTCATTAAAGTAAATTAAATACAAAAAAAAATACAAAATTAAAATCTCATTATACAAAAAAGTAATAAAAGAAGTAGTAACAGGTCTTAATTTGTTATAATAAAGACCGCAAACATACCAAATTGTACCAGGTAAGTGATGTCAGAGAATTATCTTTTAATATTTAGAGCTTTTATGAGTTTATTCATTCATTTCCCCCCACATGTATTTATGATGAAAATGATGAAAATACAAGAAAAAAAGAGTAACAGTTCCCCTCTCAAGAAAATGGGGGATGAAATTGCTGGGTCAGGTTTCATGGCAAGGATGGACTTGAACTTGTATTTGAAGGAAAAACAGGACTTTATAGAATGGAGGGAAATGAAGGGGTGTTACGCAGAGCAAGATATCCAATGTGAAGATGCCTTAAACCCTAGATAAACCCTAACTTTATCTATTCATACCTGAATGAATAGATAAAGTTAGGGTTTTTATTGTTATTTTTTTGTTGGTGCTGGGGCTTGAACCCAAGACCTCACACATGCTAAGCATGTGTTATACCACTGAGCTATACTCCCAGCACCCAATGAGGGTTTTTGAACATCCAGGTTAACAAACAAGGAAGTTTTGATTAATGGTGTGTTAGGCTCAGTGGAAGATATTGAAAGCAGGGAACTGTGAAGTGTTGGCTGTAATTGTCTAAAAATTGAGGAGGCAGAAAGAATAGGACTTTGTATCTCAAGGTCTGACAAAAGGAAAAGTGGACAACAGTAAAAGCAAAGCAGATAAGGCACTGTGCTAAGCATAATGTATGGTTTCTGTTTTATAAAAAGTTTTATCTAGGGATTAAAATCCAAGTTATACGGGTTTTAGGTGGGATTATTATGTTCTGAATTCAGATGCATTTGACTCTCAGTTCTGCTCTCTGTCAAAAATACTATGATTTAATTTGGAGTTTCTAAGGCACTAACAGAAAAAGTGACAACTGGAATAGGGGCTGGTTTTAGGGGTAAAATGAGATTGTTTTAGGTCTGATATACTGATAGGTTTTACAACAAGTTTCTGGAAAAGTGGCATTTTGCTTTAAAGGTTGGTGCAGTATTGAAAGTTATTTGTATAGATGTGACGATTGATAAAGACTTCAAGGGATATGATTAAGAGTTGAAGAAGGAAAGAGATGACAAGGGCTTGACTAAAAATAAGATTTTCAGGTTAGAAAGAAATAGGATCAGTTATTGAAAAGTCAGGGAAGAAGTAGAAAGTCATCATTAAAAACAATGATAAAGTGAAGATAGGGAAACATCATCTGATAAGATCTATCTGAACTCTTCTGAGATCTTGAAACAAATTGATAGAAATTAGCACATGTTAGCTAGATGGAGGAAGAAAATATAGGGAAGTTTTAAAGACAGGGCAAACTGGACCTCACAGCTTGATAAAAAAAAGAGCCAGTGGAAAGGGTTAAGATTGAAATACATTAGAAGAAAGGGAAAATATTTTGTAGAGGAAAAACGTTCTTAATTTGAAAAATACTGAAAATAGTAAATAACATCCATAATTAACCACAAAAGTTATGTAAAATATGTCAAACACCCTTCTTTTAAATTCTTGAATTTACAAACCTCTTTTCCACTGTCTCTTGTTAATAGTTTGGACAAGTCTTTTCCAACTTTTTCTGTAAATCAATCTCTCTCCCTCTTTTTCATCTTTCTCTGTTTTCCCTCATCTTGCATCTGTACCCAAATATATCTTTTTATTAAATAAAAATGAAATGCCACATACATATATTTTTTTCAAATTACTTCTTCATATAGTTCATACAGCTCTTTCTAGGTCAATATACACTCCCAATTACATATCACATGTATCATTCTTTTAAACATGTATAGAGTTCTTTTCTTTGCCAAGTTCATATTTTTTAGAGAGAGAAAGAGAGAGAGAGAAGACGAGAGAGAGAGAGAGAGAGAGAGAGAGAGAGAGAGAGAGAGAATTTTTAAATATCTATTGTTCAGTTTTCGGTGGACACAACATCTTTATTTTATTTTCATGTGGTGCTGAGTATGGAACCCAGCGAGCGCCCCTCGCGATATGGCTTGAGCCATATCCCCAGCCCGAAGTTCATAATTTTTATAGAAATTCGTTCATTGAGGAATCTTTCTTGGCATCTTAATTCTAAAAATGTACTGCTTTGTTTTATGGACTTAACAATGGTCCCCAAATATGTTCACATTTTAAACTCTGGAACCTGTGAACACTGTTTTATGTGGCAAAAAGTGCTTTGCAGATCAGATTATTATTTTATTCACCTTGAATGGATACTGATATGGGATTATCCTGGATTATGTGATGAGCACATGCTCATATCCTTATAGAAGGAGGGAGAGGGAGATTTAATGATAAAGTTGGGGGAAGCAGTGTCAGAGAGACAAAAGATGGTATGCCACTTCCTAGGCAGGAAGATGACAGAAGCCTAAGGATACAGGTAGCGTTCAGAACGTAGTAAAAGCAAGGAAACAGATTCTCCCTTGTGTCTCCAGAATAAGCTAGTTCTGCTGATCCCTTGATATTAGCTATAAAAAAACTCATTTTGAATTTCTGTCCTTCAAAGTATGAAAAGATAAATCTTAGTTATTTCAGGTAACCAAGTTAGTGGTAATCTAGTAAGACCTTATCTGAATTTAATTATGCCTGCAAATAACCATTTCCAAAACCACTCACATTCACAGTTAGGACTTGAACATAACTTTCCATTTTAATTTTTTAGGGGGTACACTGGGGGATTGAACCCAGCAGCTTTACCACTGAGCTGCATCCCCAGTCCTTTTTATTTTTTATTTTGAGACAAGGTCTCACGAAGTTGATGAGACTGACCTCAAATATGTAGTCCTCTTGCTTCAGTATCCTGAGTTGTGAGGCTTATAGGCATGTGCCCCTGTGCCCAGTTGAATGTAACTTCTTTGGGGGCTATAATTCAATCCATACACTCATTAAAATGAGTCAGTTCAACCTGCAAGTTCTTTTTGAAATTTGAACCCTGAAATTGCTATTGCTTTACTCCAATGACAAAATTCTGGATTTGGGTTTTAGAAGGCCTCAAAGGAAATAGAAAAAGATGGGTGGCTATTTGAGGCTAATGAGCTTGCATCCCAGATTACATAACATGCAGCACATTACTCTTATGGAGTTTATAAAATGCAAAACTAAACAATATACTTTTACACACACACTTAGGATTTGTGTGTGCGATATCAATACATGAATATGCCTAAACAAAAGCAGCAGAGTGATGGGAGGAGTATGACAAGATTCCGCCATGTGGTGTGTTCCCAAGTGTTTTTTATTATCCACTACTTAATATTTATGTATGCGTTTGTCAGCGTTTTTGTTGTTGTTGATGTTGTTGGGGGGCGGTTTACTGAGGATTAAACTCAGAGGCACTCACCACTGAGTCTCAGCCCTATTCGTATTTTATTTAGAGACAAGGTGTCACCAAACTGCTTAGCGCCTCCCTGTTGCTGGGGCTGGTTTTGAACTAGCAATCCTCCACAATCTCAGCCTTCAGAGCCGCTGGGATTAGAGGCGTGTGCCACCGCGCCTGGCAACTGTTCTCTTGTATGTATTCTTATGCAATGAAACACAGCACCCGAGTTAGGCTTTAATGTATAATTGTGCCTACACACACAGTTTAAAATAATCAATAGAGATGATATAAAATTCGTTTCAAGAAAGGAGCGTCTTGCATTCAGCGTAGAAATTGACCCCGTCTCATCAAGCTTACTTTTCCAGGTGTTACTGAGAAAATCTGACAGATGACAGAGCATTGGGGAAACTCGCATTAATTATGAAAATTAAGTAAAGAAATCTGTACTCCTATAAGCGTCGCGCACTAACAAGCCAAGAGGCTCCCAACTTGACAAAAATCATTCCCAGATTCCCAGGTCCCACGCTGCTTCACCACCTTCCCAATGAAATCCTTTTCATGCAGACTCCCAGAACTAGCAAAAGTTACCCTATTTCAAAATGGCTGCAGTGCGCACGACATCCGTATAGCGCATGTCCGGAAGTTACGCAAACCCATAAGGTAGCGCGCTCCAGGAGGCGGGGAGGGTTTCCGCCTTTTTTGAAAATTGGGAAGGTCCCGGGATTTGAGTAATTTCCGCGGTCGCGATGGCAGCCTTTGCCGTGGAACCCCAGGCGCCCACTCTGGGTGAGTGAAAAACTGCTTTTCTTTGCTGGCAGCGCCATCCATGCTATAGGTTTGGAAGCGGGCAACATTGGACAGCAGTAATCTACAGTCTGGTATGGTTTCAATTGCGAAGGAGCAGCCTCTGGGTCTCCCCAAGTTTCTAGTTGGTACCCTATTCAAGGCGTCGCCTCCGTGAACCACTGGAAAGCAGGAGGTACCAGGAGTGTGAGGAAATAGCTGTGACTGAACTGTGAGTTTTGCCTCCGTACACCGGCTGCTTCAGACTGGCTAGTACCGGAGACTCACTCCAACCAGCGCTGGAGACTGACGGCCGGATTTCGGGTTTCCGGGATTCCCGGAAGCGTCCTGGGGAAGGGACTGAGTAGCGTACACGTGGGTGGGCGCTGTCCCTGAGTGTGCGGTTACAGTCTACTGCTAGTTTGTCGCTTGTAGTTCTGTTTTGAGTCTTTCCCTCTCTCGGGCTTTGCAAAAGGAATCCATTATTAATGGAAACGTGAATCGTGTGAAATAAAATCATTCAGGTGGTGGTAATCATTAAGTTGGCCTTCATGGCTAGGAGTTCCTAAGGTTTTTCCCGCCTTTACCTTGGGAAAGTGGCTGTTTCAGGTTTTTTCCTCTAATTAATAAATCATGATATGATTTTTAAAGATTCATTTCCATTTTTTTATTGTGAAGCCTTGTTAAAATATGTCATCTTTGAAAAAATTTATCCAGTTAATATGTTGATTCCTTTTTTTCCCTCTTGAGTTTTGTGAGTTGTGACAACCGTGGAAAATTTTAGAAGGGCGGGGGAACCTTTCTACTATCATATAAACTTACCTTAATATTAGATTATTACTTTTTGAGTTTGAAAAAGGAAAAGAGAGAAAGCAGACATGATACATATTATGTAGAATTATTATTTTTTTCTTTTGTAGATTTGAAGGTCATGGGAGGCTTCCCACGTCTTGTGTAATATAAGTTCCTTCTAAGAATAGAGTAACTTGAACTGTTTTGGCATGTCATAAACAATGCATAATGTCAATAATGCAGATACTCTGCTACATTAAAACTTGTGTTCAGACGTTGTTTTTTTTTTTTTTATATCTTAGCAGACATTTTATTTTCAGCTCAAGGTGTTCAGTTCAACAAAGAGTGTTTTTGTGATTTCTGGTGTTGGGAAATGAATCTAGACCTTGAGCTTGCTAGATTAATACTCCACCGTTGAGCTACATCTCTAGTCCTCAACAAAGACATTCTGGAGTGTATATTTGTTGGGCTTAGAAATGTGAATAAATCTATTCTTGTTTATTGCCTAGCCAGAAATCTGATATTACCTGATATTAATTGTTCAAGTCCACGTATTGCAGATATTCCAAGTATCTATTGTTATAACATTCTCAGTACTAGTGTATTAAACCAAAAGTTTACTTGAACAAATTGTGTTAATTGCAGTACTTAATATTTAGGAGCACAGACTTTAAAACGAAATTTAAGACATACAGGTTTCAGTGGTTAAGGTTCTCTCTTTAAGTGAAATTTAGCCCTGAGGGATGATTAGTGACAGAGTCCAGATTAAGAGCCTGTTGTGTCCTCTTCGCTCTGGTGCTTTCTACTGTATCAGTACATATTTACATATATCAGAATTTTTCTTGATCTAATTTATATACTTGCCATAATATTTTTTTCCTTTGGGGGATGGGTGAAGGTAGGCTGTGGTGTTACTAAAAACTTTGTATTTTGTTTTGGCTTTCTAAACATGTTCAGAATACCTTTTGTTTAGACTTTTTTTTTTTTTTTAAAGAATTTTTAATATTTATTTTTTGGTTTTCAGCGGACACAACATCTTTGTTTGTATGTGGTGCTGAGGATCCAACCCGGCCGCACGCGTGCCAGGCGAGCTTGCTACCGCTTGAGCCACATCCCCAGCCCTTGTTTAGACTTTTTGCTTGAGCTTAATGTATTTTCTTTGGAAGTATGTAGTATACCACAATAATTGCACTACAGAGTAATTACAATGTAATTATATTTCTTCATACCTTATTTTAGTGTTTATCCTTTACTTGAATTATTTTGCTGTTTTCTTCTTTCTGCACTTGTATCATTAATACTTATATCTATTATAATGAGAAATAAGAGGAAGAATAAATAATTGAAAGGTTTTGGGTAACAAGAAACAAATTTTTGAGGCTCTTTAGAAGTTCAGTAAAAGTTAATAAAAGCCATATAAGGAAGATATCAAACATTTGACCTTTCTGAGTGCTGTGAATCATAGGCTTGTTACCTAGTTGAAAGTTTTCTTTTCATAAATATAAATTATAAGTTCTTCACTTATACATTAATCACTAAGTTAATTAATATGTATACTGTAAATTGGGACAATTAATTTTGAATTGATGATTGTGAGATATTAGTTCTTTCTTTAAATTGGTTTTATATTAGGGAAACTTTTATTGATTATAGCGGTCCTAACTTTAATGATTTAAAATGATCCAAAAATGAAAATTTACAACTCTTTTCAATATATTTCTGAATTGCCATATTTCACTGCATAATCATCACAGGTTTTATGCCAAAGTTTTTTTGCAAAAAAGTGGAGTGTGACCATTATATGAAGCTTTTTTTATTTTTCTTAAAAATTACTTATTACTAAACCATCTTTGGCTGGCCATGGTGGCCACTGACTCCAAAGATTGAGGAGGGTCACAAGTTCAAGTCTAACCTCAGCAACTTAGCAAGGCCCTAAGCAACTTAATGACAGCCTGTCTTAGAAAATAAATAATAAAAAGTGTCTTTAATGCAAGAGTAGTATGCATGGAATGCTTCTGAATATCTATTAACATGGCAGTGATGATTATGGTGAAATGCTGTAGGATGCCAGTTATCACTGTTATTGTATTAGTTTTTTTTATGTGTGAAGGATTATACTTTTATTACATGATTCACTATTTTTGTGTGAGGGGAAAAATAAAAAAGCTGAATCCATTGTTCATGATTTACCAAGACTTAGTGTAAAAATGTAGTATACTTTGCTTGTTTTTAGTTGTTGAATAGTAGAAACTGACCCAGAAATTGAAGTTATTCTGTTCATATAGGGATTTTTTTTTAGATAATATATTAGTTTATAAATGTGTTGATTTTAAGATAGTGAATTAATGTAAACAGAAACATCTGTCAAAGATTAATATGTTGAACACAAGATAATTTTACATTTTTCTAAAAATTTTACTAGCTTTGAAAATAAATTCAATTATGCTCTGTAATACTTAAGAATTTTGATTAAATTCTCAAACTTGTGCTTGATTCTCATAGTTTTGTTAGGTATTGTAATGCAAAGTTCTTTAATTTTTTTTATTTTTTTGATTAGGATCTGAACCAATGATGCTGGGTTCACCCACGTCTCCAAAGCCAGGAGTTAATGCCCAGTTCTTACCTGGATTTTTAATGGGGGATTTGCCAGCTCCAGTGACTCCACAGTCTCGACCAATTAGTGGGCCCTCAGTAGGAATAATGGAAATGAGGTCACCATTACTTGCTGGTAGGTGAATTGCTTAAAATAGTTTTATAGTATATCGAAACATGGTCGAGTATTTTGAAAGAGCAGTGGTGCAGCATTCACTCTCATCAACTCATTTATCGATTTAAACAGGTTAAACAGTACTTCTGTTATAAAGCAATTCCCTTATTTTAAGACTCTTGGAATAGAGGTTTAAATATTATAAGCTATTATAATTTCAAGAACCACTCATTAAAAATATGTGTGCTGTATTTCATGTGATCTAAGATGCTGTATTACCACTAAGAAAGAAAAAACAGTAAATATGACACAATTTTAAGATGTCATTGTTTAAGAGAGAGATTTAAAATTATGTGAAGGGGTGTGGTACCTTTTAGAATTGATGAAATATATTCAGCTGAATTCAATTTAAATAAATTCATGTTAGTATATAAGAATAACACATGTCAAAGAAGTTTAATTAGAAAATTTGTAGACATGAATTCTACAAATAGTCATAATGAGTATGTTAACTTTCTATCACTGTGATAAGAATAACTGAGAAAAACAACTTGAGGAAAGATTTATTTTGGATCCTGGTTTCTGAGGTCTCAGTCTGTGATCACTTGGCTGCCTTGATCCTGATCTCCAGTGAGACAGAACATGATGGTGGGAGGGTGAGGTAGAACAGAACTGCATATCTGATGGCGGCCAGGAAGCAGAGAGGGAGAGAGAGGGTCTGGGGACAAGTCTCCAAGGGTATGCTTCCAAGGACCCACTTTCTTCAACTGGGTCCTTCCTCCTACACTTTCTACCATCTTCTAATAGTCTAGTTAGCTATTAATCAGGGATTAGTCCACAGATAAAGTTAGAGCCCTCATCCTCTAATCACTTTCCAAAAACCCCACCTCTGAATATTGCTGTGTAGGGGACCAAACCTTCTAACACACGAGCCTTTGGGGACATTCCAAATCTAAAGTACAACAGTGAGTTAAGATTCTCATTTATGTATAGTTTTGTTTTTATGCAAAATTTGCATTGTCAGCACAAAGTATTGTAACCCAAATTGAACCCGAATTTATTACAAGATTTCTTTAGTAAAGTATATTTTAAAAGAGAACTTTGAAGTGTTAGTTATGAGTAGTGAGAATTTAGTATAGAAATGGTAGAATCCCAACTGTGAGCTAATGCACTTTTAATAGTTGTTTAAATGGAAACCTTTTTTAATAGTCTTTTAAAGTATTAATTGTTATAAAGTGGTTAATTACCCTTTTTTGGGGATTGATCAAGGAGAATCATAAATTATATTTGAAGTAATTTTCTTAATTATTTTCTGGACAGACTTTTTATTTTAAACGTATTATTTTATTGTAGCTACCATCTATTGAGTGCTGTGACTCAGGCAGTATACTAATACTAATCATTTTATGAGCATGCCCTTGGAGACTTGTCCCCAGACCCTTTCTTTTCTCCTTCTTTCCGCTTACTCTCTCTGCTTCCTGGCCACCATGAGGTGAGCAGTTCCTTTCTACCACACCCTCCCACCATCATGTTCTGTCTCACTAGAGATCCAGAACAAAGGCAGCCAAGTGATCACAGACTGAAACCTCAGAAACCAGGATCCAAAATAAATCTTTCCTCAAGTTGTTTTTCTCAGTTATTCTTATCACAGCGATGGAAAGTTAACATACTCACTATGAGTATTTGTAGAATTCATGTCTACAAATTTTCTAATTAAACTTCTTTGACATGTGTTATTCTTATACTAATATTTAAATTCAGTTTATTTAAATTGAATACACAAATTTAGATGTGGTGTCTCATTTTTAAGAAGTCAACTTTAAAGGGTAGGTTGTCTTATTATTTTTTAAGAATTGGCTTTAAGGGGGGTATTAGTATCTCCCTCCCTATTTTTTTTGGGTGGGGGTACTGGGAATTGAACTTGGGGGCACTTGACCACTAAGCCACATTCCCCACCCTATTTTGTATTTTTAGAGACAGGGTCTCACTGAGTTGCTTAGCACCTCACTTGCTGAGACTAGCTTTGAACTCATGATCCTCCTGCTTCAGCCTCCTGAGCCTCTGGGATTAGAGGCGGGTGCCACCGTGCCCGGCAATATCCCTATTTTTAAAAAAAGTATCTCCATTTTCCAAAACAGGAAACTGAGGCTAAGTGTAATGAATAATTGGTTGAGGCTCACTTATTAGGGACAGAGTGGAATGTTAAAGCCCTGGTCAGTCTCATTCCATAGCTTATGCTATACTGTTCAGGCACAGATGTCAATTAGTCTTACAGAGGGCCTGGGCTGCTTCACTGTAGCATTGCTAAAGATATTTTTATGTTTAAAAAGTTTGTCCTTTTTTTATGTCTTTATTATCTACTTAAATATATTTCTACTTTGAGAAAAATAAATGAGACCCCCTTTAATTGTGGTAGTTAAATTCCATATTGGGGGATTATAGTCATTCAGGTATACATGGAATGACTTTTTTTTTTTTTTTTTTTTTTAAAGAGAGGGAGGGAGGGAGGGAGGGAGAGAGAGAGAGAAGAGAGAGAAGAGAGAGAAAGAGAATTTAATATTTATTTTTTAGTTTTCGGCGGACACAACATCTTTGTATGTGGTGCTGAGGATCGAACCCGGGCCGCACGCATGCCAGGCGAGCGCGATACCGCTTGAGCCACATCCCCAGCCCTGGAATGACTTTTAAGTGACAAATAGGAGCACATTTTGTTTTTTGAAATGGGGTCTCACTATATTGCCCAGGCTGGTCTCTAATTCAAGTGATTCTCCCACCTCGGCCTCCTGAGTAGTTGGGATCTACATGCCTATCTGTGGGCACAGTTTGTATTGATATACTAAGCATTTTGTAGACAAAGCAAAATTTACATGTTTTCTAAAACTAAAATTCCTATTAACTACTTTTTCTGAAACCTTTTATTTAAGTGGTCTGTGGAACAGCAACATTGGCATCACCTGGGAGCTTATTAGAACTGCATGACCTCAGACTCCACCCTACACTTTCTGAATCAGTCTGAGTTTTACCAAGATCCCCAGGTGACTATTATGCATATGAAAGTTTGAATAGTTCTAGGAGACAAAGAGTTTGTTAGTATTTCAAAAACACAAATTTAAAAAATCTTACTAGAAAGATGAAAAATTCCTTTGCTTTCTCACCTGTGTTTTTCATACATCTTAGGTGGGTCACCACCACAACCAGTTTTACCAGCTCATAAGGATAAAAGTGGAGCTCCACCTGTTAGAAGTATATATGATGACATTTCTAGCCCAGGACTTGGATCAACACCTTTAACTTCAAGAAAACAGGTGATGTACATATCCTCTTGGTCCAGATATTCATTTTATGTTTTTATGTGGCTATACAGTGAAGGTCAGTAATTTGAAAATTTTCTCTGTGGTTTGTTCAAGTGTAACTATGTTGCACAGAATAAGAATTAGGTACTTTTGCCATGAATTGTACTTAAAATGTAGTTTTTCTTCATGTATGTAGTTCTGTGGTTTTTATAGGTATGCACTCATGACTCCAACCTATTTAATATATATGTAGAATATGATTATGGTTTAAGTCATTCCAGTTGTTTAAGAAGATCAATATTTATACATAATTTTCTGAAAGAACAAATGAAAATCCAGGGTTTTGTCTACATATAAAGCACTTGGCAAAGAATTGAGATCTTTGTTTTGTGCATGTTTTTATTAATGTAAATCCAATACCCCCCCTTTTTTTTCTTGTTTACTTATTTTACTAAAATTGCTTCCTGTATATTTATGAGTTGATTGTTTAGTATGTTCCTGGTGTAGGTGTTTTGATGGTAGTGCTAAGTTTTGGTTGGTATAGGTGTTCTTTTCATTTTTGCATTATATTCAAAGTAGAGATTCTCAGTTTTGATGGGACTAACAACAATAAAGTGTCCTAATACTTAGATAGTACTTGCTTGCCATGTGCAGGCCTTGATCTTACAATTTCTCTCTTTTTTTGGAGGGGTTGGGGACCAGGAATTGAACTCAGGGTCATTCCACTGAGCCATATCCCCAGGCCTATTTTGTATTTTTATTAAGAGACAGGGTCTTACTGAGTTGTGAAGTGCTGAGGCTGGCTTTGGACGCGTGATCCTCTTGCCTCAGACTCCAGAGCTGCTGAGATTACAGGCGAGCACCACTGCACTTGGCTTTCTTTTTTTTTTTTTTTTTTTTTGAGAATAAGGAAAAAGAAGGTTTATTTCTTGGCTAGCAAAGGAGAAACACAGGGACTCTAGTCCTAAAGGCTGCAATTCTGCCCATCAACAGAAACAGGGAGCTTTTAAAGAGGTGAATCAAAGCTATATGTCATGTGTTTTCTGTCTGTAGTTGTAATTTACTTGTTAATACGGCAGATAGTCGTTTCTGAGATCTTCTGGTATCATCCCCTAAGTTGTTCCTATGATGGATGTGTACTCAGGGACAGATAAATCTGCTTAGGATGGGGAAGAAAGGTAATCCTGTGTTTCCCCTGAGATTAGGGAGGAGAGAGATTAGGGAGGAGCAAGGAGAGAGGAAGAGAAAGCAACAGGTCTATTTTAAAAATAAGTTGTAGTGGCAGAGCAGCAAGGGTTATATTCAGGAGTATAAAGTGAACCACTGTTACATTTCCCCACTGTCAATTTCTTTCTTTTCTTTTTTTAAATACTTTTTAAGTTTTACATGGACACAGTAACTTTATTTTGTTTATTTTTATGTAGTGCTGAGGATTGAACCCAGCATCTCACATGTGTGAGGCAAATGCTCTGCCACTGAGCCACAATGTCAATTTCATTCCATTTTTATGGAAAAATGAGTGACAACATCTCCCAACTGCTTCCTACTGAAAGGGGGTGAAGTTGGGGGAAATAACCCAAAGTCCTTGTTCTATATCAGGTGACTGTGGATATTTAAGGGCATTCAGCATTAGAGCAGTAGAAGATGGCAGGTGACTGGACAAGGCATACATAGGGCAGGGATCAAGCAAGACAACAATAAAGACAGCAAAGCATTACATTTTTTGTAAATAATTAGCACAAAAACAATTAGAAATTCATCCAGTCTCTGAAAACCATGAGGATAGTAACTCATAATCTCATCAGTTAAAAACAGATCATGTTCATAGTGCAGGAGTTTAGGAAGATTTGTAGGTCTTGGAAATGAGACTCAATTCAGGACAAATTTGTGACTCTTGTGATCATTATTACTAGGGACTCACAAGAACCTTTCCTTTATAACCTCCAGGTTACTTGTGGTAGGACTGACACAAGTGTATGTCTTAAGTTACACTAAAGAAACAGTTGTTTTCCTTTGAAATGTCCACGTAGGACTGTGCTTTTAGGCCATACTCTTCTGCCAGGTATTTAAGACCAAGCTGGTCAAAACTGACCTTATTCCTGTCTACTCTTAAGTGTCAGCTGAGATTCCTCAGAGATCATTCTTGGGGACATATGCAAAGCCTTCTGGTTCCTTTAGCTTTCTTCTACTAGTGAGGCCACTTGCCAGGAGGGGTTGGGGTCTGGCTGACCATATGGCTTCTCTTGGAAGCATCAGGGACATTTCTGTTTCTGATGACTCTTCTGTTTGCAGAATGTGCACTGATTGGCTTCCTGCTTTAGGGTTCTCTCAATGTCTCTGATTAGTGGATTGGGTGACTCACCAGAGTTGCAGGGCCCAGAGAGGTCCTGTTGTTCTCTGGGTCCTGGCTGACCGTAGAGGGCAAGGGTTAAAATGTTGGGTGCTTTTTCCTTGGTCCTTTTACTTCCTTGACTTGGTCTCCAAGTTTTTTGATTTTAAACACTCAGCAAGCCAGTTTTAAAGAGGGAGTAACAAGTTATAACTTCAATTTCTATAATTTTACAGATACCCCTTTCATTTAATTGGGTTTAGTGTTAGTATTGGAAGTCAGCATTTTATACGATGGCACTATCTCAAATTAACCCAGACTGCTATCTTTTTTTCTTTTTTCTTTTTTAAATAAGCAGTACCTCTGCAAAATACTAACAGGCAACAGTTTACAAGGAAAATATCAATTGAGATTAACAGTACAAAAACATTTGCATTTTGTGTAATAGCTATGAACCAAGAAAAATAACTTTTATAGTCTTGAACCTTTACTTAGTTATATATTATATTCTCTGAGATCACAGTAATCTTTACAACAAAAATCAATCTTTTGAACAC
This sequence comes from Marmota flaviventris, assembly GCF_047511675.1. Classification (NCBI taxonomy): domain Eukaryota; kingdom Metazoa; phylum Chordata; class Mammalia; order Rodentia; family Sciuridae; genus Marmota; species Marmota flaviventris. The sequence continues at coordinate 50,276,310 of NC_092508.1, read as the reverse complement.
AACTTTAAATGAGCTGAAGTCTAGCTTATTTTGGAGCCATTCTAACATGGAGTAAGGTGGCAGGCAGAGCCTTTATCTCAGGTAAGGCAGGGTTTTTCACAAATAATACAATATAGCATTACATCTGAAACATGAATCAAAGAAAGGCTAAGAGAGCTTTCAACTTTGTTTTTGTGGAAAAAGTGGAAGAATACTTCCATGTTTTACAATGTCACCTTTAAATAGGTTAGGCTCTCCTTATTATGTTCCAAAAATGCATTTAAAAACCAATTCCAGTGTGAAGAGTAACACAAAATTGTATATATAACTTATTGACAACAGGTTACTTTATCTAGCTATAAAATATCAAATGATATGAATAAATATCAACCAAATTTGTTATTTCTATACAAATCCAAGAATTTTGCTACAGATAATTTTAGTTTGTGTAACATAACTTAGCAAAGTGATCTCCTAAGCTTTACATTTAAGTTTAATTTTTTTTTAAAGGGGGGGGGGAGAGAGAGAGAGAGAGAAAATTTTTAATATTTATTTAGTTTTCGGCAGACACAACATCTTTGTTTGTATGTGGTGCTGAGGATCGAACCCGGGCCGCACGCATGCCAGGCGAGTGCGCTACCGCTTGAGCCATATCCCCAGCCCCAATTTTTTTTTTTTAACAATACCTTTTATTTTCATTTTATGTGGTGCAGAGGATTGAACCCAGTGCCTCATGCATGCGAAGCAACCGCTCTGAGCCACATCCCCAGCCCCTTATTTAGAATCCAAAGTGTATGGTGACAATAATCACAGGTCTGCATGGGTTTGAAAAAGAAAAAAAATCAAAGAATAGCCTTAACTTTCTTATACATTTAGGAAACAGTGTTAACGATCAGAAATTGACTTGGTGGAAGCAAACATATATAAGACAGATGACAGTGTGGCCCTTCTATGTCAGATACAGTGTATAAAAGAACATTTATTGCTTACCTTGCAGGTAAACTTAAAAAACTTTCATTTTATAAACTTTTACATAACACTTAGACAAGGCTCAGACAAATATAGTTCTCAAATGCAGGCATATAGCTAGTCACATATATTAGCTAGTCACATATATTTTGGGTGTCAACAATATTGTTATAACCAAAATAACAGTTGTTTTTTAACCAGTTACAAAGTAATCATTTAGGACTTTAAAACAAGTAAAACCCTAATTCCTTTTAGACTTAGTTTCCCCAAGTAATAAAACCTAACCAATACAAGAAAATTATCGATAGATAAGAGCAGATCAGTGTTGCAGACTTTGTTTCATATTAGGACTATAAGTTAAAATAACCTCAACTGACTGCTAATTATAGCCAGTTTAATCACAAACAAACTTTTTGAGATTTACCATCCACGAACCTTCTGCAACTTAGTACTTTACATTCTTAGTTTTGTCCTCTTTCATCTTGGACTTTATCCCAAGAATATTACTTTACCAGACAAAATACCTTTTCATACAGAAACATTTCTTTTACTTTCTTTTTACTAATATATATTTCCATACCTGTAACTTTCTTTTGTCTTTTCTAGTTTTAGACCCTTTATTAATATTCTGAAATAGTCTTTATGAATGTTATCTGTGCATTTAACTTATACAACATATTTCATCCCAGGAGAGGGTTGTATAATCCAGCATATAAAAACACTGTTTCTTAATCTTTTTTTCTCCCAGATTCACTCAAGGGGTTGGAGCACAGGGTATTTTTGAGCCTGACCTGTCCCCGTTATCATTATCACAATGCCATCAACTTTTTTTTTTTCCCCAAGAGAAAATGATATTTAACTGAAAATCTAATACATAGCCAAATTTTCAACAAGTATAAGAACAAAATCAAATCATTTTCAGAAATGCAAAGATGTCAAATATATATTTCCCACATTCTTTCACTCAAGAGAATATTTTTGTCAACAAAATAAGGGCAAATCCCAAGAGAAGCCACTAGTTATAACAAATAATGGTATTAACTTAGGCATCTACTAAAGTGAAACCCTAGAAAACACATCTAGTAAGCAACACAACAGAACACCACAAGAAAGTAAAAAATTCTATATAATTGTTACATTAATAGAAAAAAATACAAATATGGAAACATGACATTTTAATCAACTAATAAAGTCTAAGATATCATTTAACACCCTTGAGTAACATTTAAAGAATAAAAAATTAATTGACTGACAATGGACTGAGAAGGAAATGTATTATTTGCTTACTGCTTGGTCTTGGACTAACAAATAGGTAGACCGTTCCAAGGAATATAGTAGTAGCATTTTGTTGGATTTCACCTTTTAAAAAAACTTATAAAAATGCAAAGACTTATTTGACAGGCTTCATATATATTCAGAAAACAGAAAAAGAAAAAAGACTTCTTCTGTCCAAAGTATGCCATAGATATAGTGAACAAATAAGGCAAATCATAGATGAAGGAAAGTATCTACAGCACATATAACTAATATAGGTAATTAGAATGTGAAAAGAACAAATCAGACAAGAGAGAGTTAAAAAAAGAAAGACTCTGCAATTCACAGTAAAGGTAATTTAAATTATCATTAAATATTTCACAAGATGCTTAATCTCACTAGGGAAAACATGTATTAAAGACAATGAGATGCCATTTTGCATACAGCCAAATTAAAAGTCTCCTAACACCAAGTATTGAGGAAAATGAGAGTAACAGTTTTTCTGCTGGTTCATTAGAGAGTAAACTATATCAGTTGTTTGAACAGCAAAGTGGCAGCAACCCTTAGATTGAATGGACAAATTTATGGTCCAGCAACTCTACTTTTCGATATATTTCCTAGAGTAATTCTTATACAAGTGGAGAAAGAAATGTGTACAAAACACGTTCAGTTACATCCTCTGTAACTGAAAAATTGAAAATGACCAACATTTCCATCTTTTAGAGAGCAAATTACGATATAGTAACAAGGAAATGCCATAAAGCCATTAACTTGACTTAATTAGAACCACCCATATAAGGACATGTACGGAAATGATAAGCACCAATTCAGGAAGTGGAAGAAGAAAAATAGTACACTGGAGTTCTAACATTGGTTGGCTGATGGATATGCAAGTGTTAATATTTTTCTCCACATTTTTGATGGCTAAACTATTTAATGATGAAGAGGTTCCTCTATAACTGATGTTACACTTTCCTGTCCAAAAAGTCCAAGGATCATCCTTGAATTTATCCCTTGGAAGCTGAGATGGTAAAAACTCTACATCTTTTTTCCTTGGGACTTCCAGGCTATATTAGCTTCATCTTCTTCCAAGTTTACAGCTGTACCAATATACACTGTAGGCTTTACAGCTTCCTGGAATTTAGGTGGGAAAGACTGGGACAAACTGTCTATCCTGTCTTCCATTGGTTTAGTAGAAACGGAGGGATCTGGTGTTGGCATTTGATAACAATGTTGACTCTGAGGAGTTGAAGTTTTTATAGTCATTCTTTCATCAACCACATCACATGGGTGAGGACTAAGTGGGGCTGGTTGAGGTGAATTTGCCATTTCAGTGCCATACATCTGAGGAGCCTTTGCTACATCATTAGTTCGGATGTTTAAAAATGTCACTTGACTATCTGAAACAATGCCATCAACTTTAACTGGTTCCCACTGTCAGTTGTACTCAGAGCCTTCTTTTGGGCCTTTTTCTTACACTAGGTATATTGATATGCAGTGGAAGAGGCCCTTTCGATTCTTTAGGTTTCCTTGAGGTCCCTTTGCAGAGGCTGCCTACAAAACACAGGTTGGTCTTAGTTTCTGTCTTTTTTTTTCTGGGTTCAGTTATTTATTCTGTCATTCTCCCTAGGCATTTAGTTTGCTGAAATACTATTATAGCAAGAATTGCTTTGCCCCAGTAATGCATATTCCCTGGCCAAATGGGTTCTCCTGTCAGATTTTAAAAGACTATTCCTGTCCCCATGTCATAAACTGACAGTGCTAGAACTTATCAACTGCCACATTCTTTGTGGCCAGCAGCCTCCACCCTCCATGGGCCAAAGGGGGTGGAAGGCAGGATAGAGCCAGGTTCTCTTTGGTCATTTTTCTACAGCCTAGGCAGCTTTTCTGGGATTTTTTTCCCTTCCAGTTTAGGGCTAGTGCTTAGACAGGCTTATTCCTATAGGGGCCCATGCAGCCAAGATCTCTCTGCTGAAGAGACTACTGGTAAGATCAACACAGCATGGCCCATGTCTTAAAGGGCCAGTAACAGACCAAAAAACAGATGAGAGGATCACCAAAACCAGGGCTGATAGATGGGAATCTTTAAAATAGGTAAACATATACAAATTTCTTCCATCTACTTTACCTTTGACAGACCAACTCCAACTGCAAGATTGCACAATAATCTAGAACTCTATTTAAATAAAACATTAGAATAAAACATCATAAACATCATCTTAGACTTATAGGTGGCCCTTTCTTCAACTCATTTTACCTCTGACAGACCAACTCCAATTGCAAGATTGTATAAAAAAGAAATGTGGAGAGAGACAACCAGAGAGGAGCCCTCAAACCATGGCTGACAGATGGGAACCTATAAATTGAGCAGCTGTTTCCCAAGAGACTACCTATATAGAACCAGTGCAGTACTGGCCATCTCTTAAAAGGGACAGTAGCAGATACAAACAAAACAAGACAACCGGAGGGAATTCCTAGGCCCAAGGCCTACAAATAGATGAGCACCTAGAACAGATCAGAAGGGAGTACATATCCTTAGGTTCTTGAGTCCCATTTAACCATGACTCCTACATCAGTGGTGCCACAGATGTCCCCAGAAAGAGGGATCAGATGTTTCTACAAAGAGGAACCAGGTGTGTGGAATCAAGTGTACACACCCAGGGACTTGACAGGTGGCCCAAGCTGTCATGACTTTCCTGATTTCAGTTTGCTTTTTCTCAACGTGAACCATGATGGTGAAACCTGTACTGTTCAGAGAGAGAAGGAGTGAGTTCCCTGAAACAAAAGGAGCTTCAGCAGCTGTTGGGATGGTTCCTTAGTCCCTCCCTCTACTCACTGGAATTGCTCCTTTAATTAGACCTGAGGCAAATTCGCCCTTCTCTTAACTCTCCTGCAGTTGGCTCTCAACAAGTTTGCCAGTACCATGAATCCTCAGCATGGATGTGTGATTCCTTGGAGAGCCAGGCCTACCCAAGAAATCTGGCGCCAGGGGCTGCTCTTGGGTCTTATATGGGGTGTCAAATTTGTTTCCTAAAGCTTGGTCGCTGTCCCCAATGCCAATCCAGTAATGAGGACATGGTTTTGAGAAAAAGGAAAAAGAAGGTTTATTGTTTTGCTAGCAAAGGAGAAACAACAGGGTGCTCCATCCCAAAGGCTGTGATTCTTGATCTTACAATTTCTATTATGTTATCTTATTTATTCCTCACAGTGAATCTGTGATATGGGTGTTATGAGATTTATTTTAATCATTAATGAAACTAAGACACAGAAATATTAGGTTATTTGTTGAGGATAAGATTATAGTAGAGCCAGACTTCAAAACTCGGCCTGTCTTGTGTCTAGAGCCATTGTGTTTATTACCCATGCTGTGTTAGTGCTATTCCTGATTGTCAGTTTGAATGGTAATATGGATTCTTCTTTTATGTAGCAAGTAATCTTGTAATCACAGGGTGCTTTCCTCTCACCAAATTCTTTGTATTAAGGTATTTGTGCTGTTTGATTTAAAGACTAGTTTTATGTCTTTTCTAAATCCAAATTGGTGAAGTTGTTTGAGAATTTTGGCCATTTATAGGCTTGATATGTCTAACCACTAGGCTTCCTCCTTATTGAAAGCAAACTTATTTATTGTTCTAACCAAATTACCTTCTCTTTTCAACATTTCTAAGTCTGACTTTCAGTCTCATCCAGTAGTTGCTACTAGCCAAGTGTGGCAATTGATACTTGAATTGTGGCAAATCCTAATTCAGATATACTTTAAGTATAAAATACATATTTTTTTTGTAATGTGAAGACTTAGAAAGAATGTAAAATATCTGTTAATTTTTCATATTGGTTACACATTGAAATGATAATATTTTAGATGTATTAGGCTAACTTATACTAAATTAATTTTTCCTGTTTGTACTTTTTTATGGTGCCTATTAGAAATTTAAAATTAAGTACATGGCATGTGTTATATTCCTAATAGACGGTGGTATTCTAAATCTCCTAAATCTAGAATATCCTGATTAAGGATGATTCTCCAGAATAAGTAAATCTGATGTTTAATTTGGTCTGAGACTCACTAGCTTCTAAATTTATACTAGTTTTTTCATTACTCTTCTGATACATAAAGAAAAAGGTAGTTTACCATTATTACTATATTCAAAATATTTTAAAAACTCCTGGGTCATAATTTATAGTGAATGTTTTTATTTTTTTAACATACTTTTTTTTTTTTAGAGAGAGAGAGAGAGAGAGAGAAAGAGTTTTTTTTTTTTTTTTAATATTTATTTTTTAGTTTTTGGCGGACATAGTATCTTTATTTGTATGTGGTGCTGAGGATGGAACCCGGGCCGCACGCATGCCAGGCAAGCGCGCTACCGCTTGAGCCACATCCCCAGCCCCTATAGTGAATGTTTTTAACTTGAAAGTTGTTAAAATTATTATAGCCAGATTAGTGCCAAAATAGTGATGCCCCTGACACTTTGTTTAAACCTCCCTAGTCATGAAAGAAGATGGCATTAAGAGTTGAGCAATAAAATTTGTATCTCTCTTAAGATTCTTTTAACATTTGGTTCTGGTTGCTTGATATAGCTAGATTTCCTTAATCTAGAACCTGTTTTTAAAAATTAGGGAGACTCTATTCTCATTGCTTGATTAAACAGTGTTGTTTTATTTATAGAAAGATTTTTAATTACTCCTTAATTTTTTCATATTTCAAGGGGCTATTTAGGATAATTCTTTAGCTTTGTAATTTTTTACTATTGATAGTTGGGGTATGCTGTCTTCTGTTGTGTAGACTGATTTGAATATAGTATTCATGATTTATGTCTGTTAAAAATAAAATTCTTTAACCTTTTTTATTCTCTGATTTTGGTTATTTCAAGTATCACCATTCTCCATTATTTTAAATATTTTACCTTAGGAACTAAAATACCTACCATGTTACTTTCTATTAAAAAAATAGTGTTTTTTTAACCTAGTATAACTTTCTTATTTTAAACGAATAATATGCTAAATGATATAGCATATTTTGGGTTATTATTGGTCAACTTAAAAAGGAGGGTACTTTTGGGACTGAGAGCTAATTAGAGATAACTATAGTACCTGATAGAAATTCAGTTATCTTTTGAACTGAGCCTTCTAATAATTACTCTGTTTATATTATGGTTAGAACTTTGTGTTTTTACTTTAACATTTGTATTTTCTTGTAGATGAACATTTCAGTAATGCAGAGTCCTTTGGTTGGAGTTACTACTACTACACCTGGAACAGGTAAGTAGCTCGGGCCTTGTGTATGTGTGGTAAACACTGTACCAGCTGAGTTATATCCCCAGCGCTTAAGTAACTCCTTTTTAACAACAAAGTCTATTTTTTATTTCTTCACTAAGGATAATATAAGACCTTTTCTGATAATTTCCAAAAGTTTTTCTTTTACGTTTCAAACTTGGAGACTTTCTCAAATGTTAGTAAGTTCCTTTAGGATGGAAATACTTTGTATATATTGATTTGTATATATATTGATATAGCTAGATTTGATATAGCTATATATTTGTATATATATTGATTGTTTACTTAATGTTTTTTCATTTTTTATTGGTGCATTATAATTGTACATAATATGTTGCTCTGTACACAATATAATTTCCTAGTATTTGATATGCTAATATCATTCTCCAGTATTTCCCTCTTTTTCTCCCCCACCCCGCTACTCTACAGATCTTCCTTTAGTTTTTATTAGATGTTTTTGCTCAGCTTTCACTTTAATTTTTTTTATATATATATTTTTTAGTTGGACACAATATCATCTTTATTTTATTTATTTATTTTTATGTGGTGCTGAGGATCCAACCCAGGGCCTCGCACGTGCTAGGTGAGCACTCTACTGCTGAGCCACAACCCCAGCCCCCACTTTAATTCTTTATGATAAATACCAAAGAGTGGTATTTGGTGAGTTGTATGGTGGTTCCCTTCCTAGACTTTTTAGGAGCCTCCATACTGATTTCCATAGTGGTTGTACTTATTTACAACAGTATAAGAGTGTTCTTTTTTTTTTTCACACCCTCTTAGGCGTTTATTATTGTTTATATTCTTGTTGACAGCTGTTCTGACTGGTGTGAGATGAAATCTTAGTGTAGTTTTGATTTGCATTTCTGTAATTACTGTTGATGTTTATCATTTTTTCATATATTTATTGGCCACTTGTATTTCTTTTGAGAAGTGTGTGTTTAGTTCATTTGCCCAGTTATTATTGTTTTTTATGGTGTTAAGTCTTTTGAGTTCTTTGTATATTCTGGATATTAATCTTCTGTCAAAAGAGTAGCTAGCAAAGCTTTTCTCCCATTCTTTAGGTTCTCTCTTCACATTCTTGTTTTCTTTGCTGTGCAGAAGGTTTTTTTTTTTTTTTTTTTGGTTCTGGGGATTGAACTCAGGGGCACCCAATCACCGAGCCACATTCCCAGCCCTATTTGCTATTTAGAGACAGGGTCTCACTGAGTTGCTAAGTACCTTGTTGTTGCTGAGGCTGGCTCTGAACTTGTGATCCTCCTGCCTCAGCCTCCTGAGCTGCTGGGGTTATAGGCATGCGCCACTGTGCCAGGCCAGAAGCTTTTTAATTTGATGCCACCGCATTTATTAACACGCGGCATTATTTCCTGAGCTCTAGGGGTTCTTTTGAGAAAGTTGTTTCTTGTGCCCATCTTTTAGAATATTGACCTTACATTTTCTAGGAGTTGCAGTTTCATGCGTATTTCCTATGTCTTTGATCAATCTTGAGTTGACATTTATATAAGATGAGAGATAAGGATCTAGTTTCATTCTTCTACATATGGATGATTAGTTTTCCTAGTACCATTTGTTAGAAAGGCTGTTGTTTCTCCAGTGTATGTTTTTGGCACATTTGTGAAGTATCAGATGAATATATTTGTGTTGAGTTTGTCTCTGTGTCTTCTGTTCTGTACCATTGGTCTATGTATCTGTTTTTATGCCAGTACCATACAGTTTTTGTTACTGTAGCTCTGTAGGATAATTTGAAGTCAGGTATTGTGATGGAAGCACAGAATTGCTTTGGTTATTTGGTGTATTTTATTCCAAATGAATTTTAGGATTGTATTTCTAGTTCTATGAAGAATGACATTGGTATTTTGATGGGGATTGAATTGAACGTATATATTACTTTGGTGCTATAACCATTTTAACAGTGTCATTTCTGCATATTCATGAACATGGTTGTCTTTTCGTCTTGTGTTCTGAGTTTTCATTGTAGAGATCTTTTACCTGCTTGGTTAGATTTATTCATAGGTATTTTTTTTTTCAGTCTACTTTGAATGGAATTTCTCAGCAGATTCATTATTGGTACATAAGAAAGCTATTGAGATTTTCTTTGCATATATTGAAATAACTATGATTTTTGTTCTTAATTCTATTTATGTGAGTTACATTTATTAATTTGCATATAATTAATTATCCTTCCATCTCTGGGATAAAATAAACTTGGATATGATGTAAAAATCTTAATATGTTGTTGAATATGTTTTGCTAATACTTTAAAGGGTGTTTTCATCTGAGTTCATCAGGGATATTGGTCTGTATTTTTTATCCTTGATGTTTTGGTATGAGTGTGATACTGGCTTCATAGAATGAATTTGGAAGTCATTTCATCCCTTTCTGTTTCATGGGATAATTTCAGGAGTGTTGGCATTAGTTCTTCTTTAAAGGTCTGGTAGAATTCAGCTGAGAATCCATCTGGTCCTGGGCTATTCTTTGTTGGGAGACTTTATTTATTTTTTTAATTTTAATTTTTTATTTTTTTGGGAGACTTTATTATCGCTTCTGTTTCTTTCCTAGTTGCTGGTCTGTTTAGGTTTTCTACTTCCTCTTGATTCACTATTGACAGGTCATATGTGTCAAGAAATGTATGCATTTCTTCTAGGTTTTCCAATTTATTGGAGTATAAGTTTTCAAAGTAGTCCCTAATGATATGCTGGATTTCTGTGATATCTGTGGTGATTTCTCTATTTTATCACTAATTTTATTAATTTGAGTTTCACCATATTTCTTTTGGTTTATTTGGCTAAGGGTTTATCTGTCATTGCTTTCAGCTTTGATCTTATTTCATTCCTTTTACTGGTTTTGGAATTGGTTTATGCTTGTTTTTTTATAAGGGCTTCAAGTTGTTTATTTGGAATCTTTTGGATTTTCTTGTGTAGGCACTCATTATCTATAAATGTTCCTTTTAGAATTGCCTTCAGAATGTCCCAGGGTTCTGGTATGTTGTATCATTATTCTTGTTTGATTCTAAGAATTTTGTAATTTCTTCTATTACTCATTTATAATTCAAAAGTGATTGTTAAATCTTCACGTGTTTATATAGTTTCTGTAGGGTTTTTTTTTTTTTTTTGGTGTTAATTTTTAGTTTCATTATGACCTGACACAATGCAAGGAATTTTATTTATTTATTTATTTGTATTGCTAAGAATTGTGTTATGGTTTAGATATGAGGTGTCTCCCCAAATCTCTTTTTTGCCTCAATGCAAAAGGGTTTAGAGGTGAAATGAATGGGTTATGAGAGCCTTAACACAATCAGTGAATTAATCCCCTGATAAGGATTAACTAAGTGGTAACTAATTGTAGGCAAGTAGGGTGTGGCTGGAGGAGGTGGGCCATTTGGGGTGTGCGTTTGGGGTTTATGTTTTGTCCTTGTTGAGCAGAGCTCCCTCTCTGCCTCCTGGTGCTGTGTCCTAGTGGCTTCCTCTACCATACTCTTCTGCCATGATGTTCTACCTCTCTTCGAGCCCCAAGGAATGGAGCCGGCTATCTATGGACTGAGACTTCTGCTGCAACTGTGAGCTCCCAAATAAACTTTTTCTCCTTAAAATTGTTCTTTTCAGGTCTTTTGGTCATAGCAATGAAAAATGACTAAAACAAATTGCTTTGTGGTCTAAAATATGGTCTATTTTGGAGAAGGTTTCATGAAGCAGCTGAATTCAGCTGTTGTTGGATAAAATATTCTATAAATATTTAATACATTTGTGTTACAAACTTTTTTAGGTCTAAAGAGTCTTTACTGAATTTATGTGAAGATGAAGTATCTGTTGGTGAGAGAGGTGTGTTGAAATCACCCACTGTTTTATTGTACTGGATCTCTCTGCAGCTTTAATTTGAGTAATGTCTGTTTTATGTTATTAGGTGCACCAACATTTGAGGCATAGATATTTATAATTGTTAAATCTTCTTGTTGGATTGTTCTCTTACCAGAATGAAGTAATCTTTGTCTTTTCTGATTAATTTTGTCTTGAAGTCTGCTTTGCTGGATATCACAATAGCTACTCCAGTGTGCTTTGGGGCTCCATTTGCAAGGTGTATAAATTTCCATCCTTTTACTTTCAGCCTGTGACTTTTATTGTCTTTAAGATGAGTTTCTTGCACACAATGTATAAGTTGGGTCTTGTTTTTTTTTTTTTTTTTTTTTTTTTGCGGGGGCAGGGTGTCTTGTTTTTAATCCTTTTTGCCAGCCTAAGTCTTTTAACTGGAAAGTTGGGACCATTTATAATCAGTATAATTAGGAAGAAGTGTTTATTATTTCCTGCCATTTTGGTTTATTTTTAATGTTCAATTTGAACCAGTTTCTCATTAGCTTAGTTACTCTTCAAATTGGATCTGTCCATTTGGGATCACTAGGGTTTTTGATTTGTTTTTATGAAGTATTTCTTTAAGTATATTCTGTAGTGCTGACTTAGTAGTATGAATTCTTTTAGTTTCTGCTTATTTTGGAAGTTTTTTTTTTTTTTGAATGATAGTTTTATTGGGTGTAGCAAATTTTGGTTGACAGTCTTTTTTTTTTTCATGTCTTGGAATACATCGATCCAAAGCCAAGAAGGCTTTTAGAACTTGTGCTGAGAAATTGAAGTAATTGCCTCTGAATATGACATGATGATTTTCTCTTGTGGCTTTTTCAATTGTATCTATGTTCTTTATGTTAGGCATTTTAATTATAATGTGATGTGAAGAGGTTCTTTTCTGAACTTGTATATTTTAGGTTCTGAATGCCTCCTGTATCTTGGTGTCCATCTTATTCTCAAAGGTTGGAAATTTTTCTGTTATTTTCCTGAAATTATCTATGACATAAGCCTGTGTCTCACAGCCCTCTTCAGTCCCAATAATTCTTAACATTGGTTTCTTAATATTGTCCCAGATTTCTTGTATATTCTAGTCATGATTACTTACTTATTTTCTTTAATACTGTCTGAATGTTCAAGGCCTGACACTTTGGCTCCAGCTCTCAGATTCTGTCTTCAGCATGGTCTACTCTATCAGACTTTCAGCTGAATATTTTATTTTATTTGATTTATTGTGTCTTTCATTTCTGAGATTTTTTCTTTAATTCTTTATAAACATCTCTATCCCCTTATTAAATTTCTCATTCATATCTTATACTGACTTCTTTAATTCATCGTTGTTTTTCTGTGTTGTCTTAGAATTAATTGATCATTTTTAAATCATTCTTTTGATTTCTTTGTTTGATATTTAATCTTCTTTAGTATCTTTGGAGTCAATTCTTGGTGTTTTATCTTGTTTTTACAATTTGAGTTCCTATGTTGGGATTTTATGCATGTTGGGATAGATTTCTGCTTTTGTGTGTGAACCTTTTAAGGCATATCTTTGTCTTGATTGATAACTTTAGTAGTGCAGTATCAGTAATCGTCGTGTTAATAGTCTGTTTTTGCTGAAGGAGTGGATGTCCATGTGTGGGACCTGAGTACTCCCCCAGGTCTTCCTACTGGAGGCCCGGTCAATAGTTTGGGGATTTTTTTTTTTTTTAAATATTTTTAGTTGTAGATAGACACAATACCTTTATTTTGTTTAGTATTTTTATGAGGTGCTGGGGATCGAACCCAGTGACTCACGCATGCTAGGCAAGCACTGTACCACTGACCCACAATCCCAGCCCAGCTTGAAAGGATTTTCTCTCTTCTATTCTTTGTGTGTAGAGCAAGGTGTGCTGTCTCTTGGCTAGGTTTAGTTTGGCAGCAGAGTCTCTACTCTGTGAATTTGTAGTATCCCTGTGGATTCCCAGCACCTCACAGAAAAGAGGACACAAACAATTAGTGCTGCAAACAGTATACAGCATTAAAATAAATACCCTGTGCTTACTATGACATCTACAACGCTAATTACCACAAAATTTGGAATGGCATGGTCAACAGTTGCTAAAAGCAAAAACAATAAATTATTGTGAACTACATATGGCATTGAAGTCAGTAGCGAGAGTCAGCTGTGTCATCCACAACATGTATGATGGGGGTATAAACCAAATAATATAATTCATTAAGAGAAAAGAAAATGTGATGGTAAGGTACAAGAAAGTTCAGAATGTCCAAAATATGAAGAATGCAAATGTAGTAAGTGATGGCTATAAAGAAAGAGAAAAAAAATAGATAACAAAGGGCAAGAAGAGCAAGAGAATTTGGGTATTAGTGGGAGAACAAAGGAGAGAAGAAGAAACAAACAAAATAAAACCAAAATAAACAGAAACTCTAATCCTATGGCAAGAGAAAATAACTGTGGTAAAGAAAATGCTAAAAATAGAGAAAAGAAGAATTATGTATGTATATATCCAGGAACCAATCAGTAAGGCAAGAACACCAAAAAAAAAAAAAAAAAAAAAAAAGAAGTTTTAAATAAAAAATGAATTATCTTACACTGAGATGGTCAAAGCTGTGGATGAGGGTATGTTGTCACTATTTAGACCCAACTGTCCTTTTTATTTCTTGGGCTACGTACATAGAGAAAAAGTGCATGAGCACGCTTTTGTGAGGGGTGGGGGTTATTAAACTTTTCCTCTTTTTATGTTGCTCACCTTGTTGCTAGCTGAAGTGTCCTAAAACTGAAGCTGGTTGAAATAGCTCTCAGTTTCCCTTCTCACCAATATAAAGTAGGACAAAATGGAAAGTACTGTTATTTGCATTTTGTTTGGACAAATCAGATCAATGTACTCCCAGTGTGTTGTAGCTGCAGAGTTCTGAGTGAGGTTAAGGTGGCTGGGGCTTAAGTCTAATCAGGCCTCAGGAACTTTGTTGGACTGTTTCTGCTCTGGAGAGATTATATCAACATATCCCTACAGCCAGGCAGATTCTGATCTCTGCTGGGAGTGTGGATCTCTAAGAATTCTACTCTTGATGCAGGGGAGTCTTTGCCCACAAATACAACCTTCTTAGGCTTAGTCTCTGTATTCTTACCTGCCTGTTCAGTCTCCGCACCCTCTTCAGTTGGTCACGTGAGCCACCAGACAAAAAAGAGAGAGTGAGTTGCATTCTTCTTCATATTTCTGTCTTGAATCCCTCTGGGTATAATCTTCTCTGTCTGTTTCACCCACTTCTGCCAGGCACACCCTGGGCACTTGTAGGTGCTTGCCAGGACTCTATGGCAGTGTTTACTATGATCTCCCAGGATTCCACAGCAGCAAGCTGCAGCTTGGCTGCCTCAACATGACTCCTGACCTCAGCTTGCCACTTTGCATTTGAGAAATACAGAGCACTTTCAAACACTAATTCACTGTGCAGCTTCTGGATCAGCCAAGTTCAGGCTACTTTTCTGATCTACAGGTTTTCCATGCTAAATTTGTCAGGTATGTTTCTCTTTCTGTTTGTATTATCCCTCCCCTTCATGGTGAACCATTGCTACTTCTGCTGCTGCACCTGGCTCTAGTTTATCTTTCTTGTTCTTTTTTCAGTGCATCTGAATTTTCTGAGTCTCAAAGGGACTCTCTGATATTGAATTTCAATGAATTCCCTCTTTCACCCATCTCGCTGAGAATCCCTGCTCCTGCTGTTCGAATCCTGAGCCATAAAGCAATTGGAAATGCAGACTTCCTTTAATATGCCATTTTGAATCTCTGCATACTTAATGTTTGAAGTGTTTCCTTAGTTACTTAACATCGTGTAATCAAAAAATTGGGAAGAAAAGGAATACTCACCCTAAATAATAAAGGTGTTATGAGAGACTATTAATGCATAATAGCTATGAATCTAAATGCTGTTGAATACGAATAGCCACTGATTATATCTAGTTTTTCTTGAAGATCAGTGACATTTTTATCACCACTAGCATCATTGTTAGCACACAGTTCTTCATATATATATTCATTTGTTTATAATCCCATTGAATTTTTCCAGCAAGATTTGAACATCTAATCATGTATCAGGCTCCTGAAAATAGTGAACAGGATAATTCTTGCTTTTATGGAGCTTAAATTTATTTATAGGATTTACATGTATAAACAAAATAAGCAAATTATGAAGTTTATTAGAAGGAAATACATTTTATGAAGGAAAAAATTAAGCAGCAAAGGGGAGTGGGGACTTATAGTTTTAATTAGAGTAGCATATTAGCTTTCCATTGCTGCCTTAATAAATTGCATAAATTTAATAATGTCTTCAACAACACTGTATTATTTTAAGATTCTAGAAGTCAGAGTTTTGAAATAGGTTGTATTGGGCTAATCATGGTGTTGATAGTTCTTTGTTAATTTCTGGAGGTTCTTGGGGAACAATTTTTTTTTTTTTTTTTTTGCCTTTTCTGTTTCTACAGGCTCCTGACATTTCTTGGTTCATGATCCCTTTTCTTCATCTTCAGTCAGCAATTTCACATCTCTGGCCATTCTTTTTTTTTTTTTTAAAGAGTGGTTTTTTTTTTTTTTTTAATATTTATTTCCTTTAGTTTTCAGTGGACACAACATCTTTGTTTGTATGTGGTGCTGAGGATCGAACCCGGGCCGCACGCATGCCAGGCGGGCGCGCTACCGCTTGAGCCACATCCCCAGCCCTCTGGCCATTCTTTTGTAGTCACATCTCCCTCTTTCTCTTTTAAGGACAGCTGTGAATATTTTGGGGACTTTCTGGATGATCCAGGATAATTCCCTCTTCTAAACCAGCTAATTAATTAGCAGCCTTAAAATACCATCTGCAATTGTAATTCCCCTTTGCCTTATAATATAGCATAGTCATAGGTTCTTGGGATTAGGTTATGGACATTTTTTGAGGGGCCATTATTCTGCCTGCCACAGGCAAAGTAACATTTGCTCAAAAAAAAGTGAGGAAGGTAGGGAAAGTATTCTAGACAGAGTGAATAGCTGGTACCTGAGTGCATTTGGGGTGTTCAAGGAAAATGAGGTAGGTATGACTGAAATGGAAATAAGTAGAGGAGAGGAGTAGAAAATGAGATGAGAGAGGTAATGGGGAAAGGTGTGTTACAGGTCCTGGAAGGTCATTGAAACATCTGATTTTTTTACCCAGAAAAGTTGGACAACAATTAGAAGGAGATTGCTGCTGTGGGAAGAGTAGTTTGGGGACTGAGGGTTAAAGTCAAAACAGAGATAGTATCAGAAACTACAGCAGTAATTCAAGAGATGATGACATTAAAAAAAAAGGAGGAGAACATTATAACAAAACAGGTGGAATTTAAGAAACAGTAGTAAGACAATAGATTTAAAATCAAATCAACAGTTAACCTTGCATAAATGCTCCAGTTAAATGGCAGATTGTTAGAATTGATAACCAGAATCATTTCCCACTATAAGTTGGGTCTTTGGTTTGGTTCTCCAAGTCCAGGTTTCTTTAAATAGTCTGAGAGACCTCACTGGAAATGTCCTTAAAGACTAGATTTCTTCTAACAGTGTACTGAAAGCTTGCTAGTGTCTTTTTTTTATTTTAAACATTCCTCTATCCAGTTCCTGATACTAAAGCCACATTTACATTTTTTAGGTCCCTTTTAACAGCAGCACTTGGCTTGTGCTAAGATCTGTAGTCATTTTCTATTACTGCCGTAACAAATTACCAAGAACCTAGTGGCTTAAACCAACACAACTTTATTATTTCACAATTTCTATAGGTCAGATGTCCAGGTACTGCTTGGGTTTTGGCTTGTAGCTCAGGTGTCAGGATGGTGGTTATTTAGTTTAGAAGTTCTGGGGATGAATCTTCTTAAAAAAACTCATTGAGGGTATTGGCAGAAATCAGTTCCATATGGTGACTGTCACCTCATTCCTTAACTTGTTCTCTTCTTCATCTTCAAAGGCAGCAGTTGCAGATCGTGTCCTTTTTTATGCTTCATATTTCTCAGACTTGACTTTTCTGCCTTCTATCACTGTTAAGGGCTCATTTGATTACACTGGACCAATGGAATAATCTAGGATAATTTTTTAGTTTAAGATCCACTGATATTAATATTATTCCATCTGTAAAGTCCCATACTAGTGTTTAATTGAATTTCTTGTCAGCCAGATCCAGGGATACAAATTTGGAGCATCTTAATAAATCTGTCTACTGTGTACAGGTGGCCCTCTGTATTTGTATGTTCAGCTAACCACAGATTGAAAATACTTGGGGCAAAAATTGCATCTGTACTGAACGTGTATGGATTTTTTTGGTTATTATTCCCTATTCAATACACTGTAATAACAATTTATGTAACATTTATATTGTATTAGTTATAAGAAATTTAGAGATGATTTAGATTGTTATGGGAGATTTCGTTTAGTCTTTCTGTAAATACTACACCATTTTATATGAGGGTCTTGGCATTTTGGAATTCTTGGGAGTGTCATGGGACTAATTCTCCTCTGATACTGAAGGATTAGTATGTATTGTGATCAGAATTCTAGAATGTCATCTCAGCCTTTTCAACTACATAATTGAGGTGGAATTAGTTCCAGTCTTAGCCTTAACTTGATAAAACTCCTGTAACAAGTAGGTAGGTAACAGTGTGTTATTATATACACAGAGACTATTCAGTTGTTTAATGGATTCATAAGTAATCCTAGGGCCATTGGAAATGGAAAAGCATTGTATCAGTTCATGTTTTTTTTTTATTGCCAGTAACAATACTGCAAAGTAAATAAGTTAGCAGTTTATTTTGGCTCACAATTTTGGTCCAGTGTTATACATTTTATGTTTAAAGGCTCTGTTTACTGAAAAATAAATTTTCTTATTGTTGTCAAGTAGAAGAACACAGGATTAAAGTTAAATATCTTTTTGTTAACTTTTTTCCTAATGCTTCTGTGAGTTTTTTTTATAACTATAGAAATCATTTAGGAAAGTACACAAACTGTGCTAGGAAAAGTATACCTGTCATAAATTGGCCACTGGGAGCCACTGCTGCTTCTACTTTGAATTTAAGGGATTTGTGTATAGAAAATCTTAACAGGACATAAATGAAAAAGTATTTTTGTAAAGATCTGACAGATGTGAGACTAAAGCTAGATATAGGAAAGGGGCATTGACTTGAGAAAATTGAGGGGAAAAACCTAGTGTTCACTTAGCTTTTTTTAGTTCCTAATATTTAGTGTTAAATAAGTGAGAGTTTCTTATATAATTTATAAATTTTAGCTTTCTGAGATTGGTAGCTTTTATGAAGATATTTCCTGGGATACAATGGCATGAGTGTTACTTGTTTTTTTTTTTTTTTGTATCCAATAAGGAGTTTTTTTTTTTTCCTTTAAAATCTGTAACTCATGTTAAGATCTCTTTTAGGATCTTAATTTTGGAAAACTTTTTGGCATTTGACAAAATAAGAAATTGGAATTGAAGAATGTTGTAGATTCTTTTTACCATGGTCTTTTATTTCCCCTGGTAAAGAAGATTGAATATGTTTGCTCCATTTTCTCCATTCTCTCCCTTATTTTTCTTTTACTGCAATTAAATTTTCCTCTGCCACTGCCGTTGCCTCCTCAATTTTTTTTATAAGTTCTTTTCCTTATTTATTAGCTCTGTGAACTGTCTTCCTAAATAATACACCATTTATTAATGAACTAGAATCTTTGTCTTAGCATATTGATAACAGGTTAAATATCTTATTAACTGATATAGCACTTTCTGGCTTCTTTCTTTCTTTCTTTGCTGAATCTTGAGGTCTGATAGTGTTCCCAGAAGTGGGGAGAAAAGAGACTCTTTGATCTAGTTTAGCTGTCCTATGTTCTGGAAAGCTCTTTTTTCTTTGGTTCTTACATTTCTTCATTATTAGATTATCAATTCCTTCAGGACAGAAAATCTTTCTATATCCAGAGATGAGTATAAGGGGACTTTAATAAATGTTCATTAACTGAATATGTTGATGGATATAGCTTGTAGTGAATTGCATCGTGGCCCCCAAAACAATATGTCCATGTCATAATCCCTGGAACCTGTGACTTACTATATGCGCCCTCAAAATATGAGTAAGGATCTTGAGAGGAGGTGTGAACAAGAAGAGTTCAAGTGTTGAGATGGCTGTGGCGTGAGGGTAGGGTTGGGGTGGTGATTGTTGATTACTTTGGGTAGTCCCTAAATCCAGTCCTTTAAAGATAGAGGCAGGGAGAAATTTGACACAAAGGAAGGGAAGAAAATACAGAGAGAAAGGTGATTTGAAGGCTGAAGCAGAAATTAAAATATTGTCAAAGTATATAAGCAGTCACCAGAAACTAGACACGAGCAATGGATTTTCCTGTAGAATCTCCACAAGGTGGCCACCTTTGTATGCCCACTACTGATCTTGGACTTGTGGCTTCCAGAATTGTGAGAGGTAAATTAATGTTCTAAGCCATCCAGTTTGTGCTAACTTGTTAACAGCATCCATAGGTAACTAATACATATAGTATTTGGAGGCAATTGTGTCCTAATACCAATATCTCTTACCGAATAAGAGGATTGGGATATTTGTGTCCAGTTTGTGTCCATTTTTTTCTTTAATAATACCAAGTAAACACTGACTTTATTAGTTTTTTTATTGCTGCTAAACCATATTGTCACAAATTTGTGACTTAACTCAAATTGATTTTGTTAATGGTTGTGGAGGTCATATGCTCAAGATACATCTTGGTGGGCTAAATGAAGTCATTGGTAGGGATTTATTCTTTCCTGGGAAGGTCTAGAAGAGAATCTGTGTGTGTGGGTGTGTGTGTGCACGCATGCTTCTAGAGGCTGCCTATTTCTTCACAGCCAGCCTCAACTAGTGATCCTTTCCTCTTATATCATTCTTTCTTTTTCTTTCCCAATTAAGGACCCTTGTAATTTTATTGGGCCTACTCTGATAATCCAGGATAATCTCATTTTTAATTTATTTATTCTTATGCCATTAACTATGGTGTCATTTAGTGGTCTCCATTTATCCTGAAAGGGATTATATTTATGTTTTAGTAAAAATAATGATAGTTTTTAAAAAATCACATAGTATTTAAATACTTAAAATGAAATATAGCAGTTTTTTTTTTTTTTTTTAATTGTTGATGGTACTGTGGATTGAACTCTGGGCCTCACACATATTAAACAAGTGCTCTACCACTGAATCATGTTCCTAGTAAAATATTGCAATGTAGCAGTCTTTTGACTTATTCATCAGGAATCTAAATGAGGTGCTGTATCAGTTTTCTGTTGCCTCTGTAACAAACTACTACAAATCTATTGGCTTTAAACAACTTAAATTTATTCTCTTATAGTTCTGAAAGTTAAAAGAACAAAATCAGTATCACTGGCCTAAATTCAAGGTGTTTGTAAGATTGGTTTCTTCTGGAATAGGGAAAATTGGCTTCTGTGGATTTTATCACCTTCCAGCTGTTTTCTTCAGTTTTTGATCCACTCGTCCATTTTGAAGGTATAGCATTCCAATCTCTGTTTCCATCATGACATCACCTTCCACTATAGTAAAATCTACTTCCCTGTAGTAAAATCTACTTCTGCCTCCCTCTAATAAGGATACTTGTTAGTCTACCTGAATAATCCTGGGTAGTTTCTCTACCTCAAGATTTGTTGTCATAGCTGCAAAATTCATTTCTCCATAAAAAGTAGCATTCATAGGTTTTAGGGATTAGGACACGGTCATCTTAGAGGGCTATTGTTTAGCTAGCTACATAGGTTACATAGATAATTCTCGATCTTCACATTTGTTAAGTTTTTTTTTCAAACATAAATAATGATATTCTATTTTATGCCCCCATATGAACATAGTTATATATAACTATGTAAATAGAGTTCAGTGCTGAGCTAATTAATAAATTATGATTTGTCCTTTTTGTAAAACTTGATTTTCCAATAGTTAATTATCGACTTATTTTCTCCATTAATCTAATTTTCTGTGTGCCATTTGCTCCCTTTAAGCAAACATTCTGTTGCTATGGTACATATCTATTTATAGAAGCCTCACACAGTTTCAAGTACGTTTTTCTTTGAGAACTTCTCTCAGCCTGTCTTTTGATGGCTTCCTGTTTCAGTATGGTGTGCAACTATCATCATCCTAGGAAATGCCTCAGTTTCTAGTATTGAGCCTTTTCCGTGGTAGCATATCTTTTTCTTTTCTTACATACTTGTGAAGAACATATTTGAGCAACTTTCCCAGAAAGCTTTCATCAGAAGTAAAATTTAAGACTTCATAGTGGAAATGCATTTTTAATTTCTTCATATTTGGTTGGTTGGGTATAACATTTTAGATTGGAATTTCACAGGTGTTGTTCCATTGTTTTCTATCTCCCAGTGTTTCATGGAAGTCATTTGTGGTGACAGTTCTTGAGAATTTGTGGCCTGTTTTTAAATTTTTTTATCTTTTAAAATATGGAATGCTTCATATCATCCTTGTGCAGGGGCCATGCTAATCTTCTCTATATTGCTCCAATTTTAGTGTATGTTCTGCTGAAGCGAGAACATGTGGCCTGTTTTGGGAAAAATTTATGATCTCTCTATGGTTTGTGTTCTCAATTTCACAAATGTGTACTGGTGTGGGACTTTTTCATTTGTTTTGCTAGACACATCAAGTTCTGGGAACTTTCCTGTATTATTTGTTTGATAATTGCTTTCTCTGTTCTTTCTTTCTGGAATTCCATTTGTTTATGTGTTAGATCACTGCAGAGATTTGTAATTTTCTACTTTTTCTCCCTTATATTGTCACTTATAGCTGTATTTTACTTTCTCAGATTTTCTGAATAAGTTTTTTCTTTTGCCTGTCATTTCAATTCCAAGAATCTTATTTTTGTTGTTGTTGTTGTTTGTAGAATGCACTTAGAAATGTAGCATCCTCTTCTTCCTGTAAAATGTCTTAGCAATGAGGTTAATAGTGGTCTTTTTATTTCTGCTCTTATTATCTGTTTCTTTTTTTTCCTTGGTTTTTCTATTCTCCCTCCCCCTCAATTGTTGTTGGACAATGCAATTTATTGAATGAGGCATAAAAAGCTACTTGGAATTTTTTTTGTGTGTGTAGAGTTCAACATTGGCTGGGGTGGAGGGAAGAATTGATGGAGAGAAGCTGTTTTGCTTCTTATTTAGCTTCACTGTAAGAAAAATGGATATTAAGCTGATTTTTATTTTTAGTTGGGAGAACCTAATTCTACCCTGTATAATTATTTTTCCTCATACAATTTTCAAAAGAATCCTTTAAGAGCCTTAAAGCTGCTGTTCTTGGGGGATTGGGATGTGTGGCTCAAGTGGTAGCGCGCTCGTCTCGCATGCGTGAGGCACTGGGTTCAATCCTCAGCACCACATGAAAATAAAATAAAGATATTGTGTCCATCTGAATCTAAAAAATAAATATATATTTTAAAAAGCTGCTGTTTTGAATACATACAGGGACAAGTCTCTTATTCCAGTGTGCAGATTTTTCACTTGATCTCCTTACAGTTGTTCTGTGTTTTTGAGCTGTTTTTTTTTGGGGGGGGGTGGGGGGAGGATGACGAAATCCTTGTTCTCTTGGGGATGGAGTGGAAGAGTGACAGTTATCTGGTTACCTAAGGATTAGGAGAGGTCTGGTATCTAATCTTTTATTGTACACAATTTTCTTTGACTTTTAGCATTCTTTCACCTGTGGTCTCCAAAATTTGAGACTTCCTTGAATGATTATCATTAGTGTCTGGAGGTACGAGTGGTGAATACAGGTGTTCAATTCATCATGCTTTTTTATTTGTTTGGTATTGGGGATTGAACCCGGAGGCACTTTACTGCTGAGCTACCTCCATAGTCCTTTTTATTTTTTATTTTAAGGCAGGGTCTTACTAAGTTGTTGAGGGTCCCTGAGTTGCTGAGGCTGTTCTCAAACTTGCTATCCTCCTCCTGCCTTAGACTCCCGAGTTGCTGGGATTACAGGCATGCACTACCGCACCTGATTTCAATTCTCCGTGCTTAGTTGGATGTTGTATCCGTTCTTCAGTTTACTCTTTGGGTACAGTGAATTGTCAAATTGCAGAGTCTGAAGAAAGAGTCCCAACAAGATTATTCTTACTGCAGACATCAGTTGCAAGTTTGGGGGGAGGTCCCTAGGGCTACCCTCACTTCAGACTGACTATAAATTTGGGGGTCCCAAGACTACTGTAAAGTTTATATTTAACTATAAAGACTCAAAGAACCTATTGAAAGGTTCTGATAATCATAGTTCTATTACAACAAAAGGATACAGATTAGTACCAGCCAAAGGAACACATATAGGGCATAGTCTGGGAAGGTTCCATGTGTGAAGCTTCCCTCACATTGTCCTCAGGGAGATGTATTTTCCTATCGTTCATGTATGGTAGTGTCTAGAATATAACTAAGTAGGGAAGTTTATTGGTACTTCTGTGTCCAGAGATTCTATTAAAGTTTCATTACATGGACATGATTAAACCATTGATCAAATGGTTGAGCTCAATCTTCAGTCCCTTTCTTATTCTCAGAGGAGGAATGATATGTGACTCAAAGCTCTTTCTGGAGTGACCAACTCCTCCTACTCAGAGTCACCTGGTGAGCATAAACTATCAGGTCTAGCTTGAGAAGCTCATCATGAATTACAAAGACCCTCCTAATGCTCCGGAAATTCCCAGGGTTCAGAGGTTACTTCTAAGGAACCAGAGGAATACCAGAGCTCACACTGGGCAGAGGCCAAATTCTTCATGATGAGAAGGTAACATAATTGCCAGAAAACTTTTTGTCCAACATTTGTTTGCCATGTCTGTTTAAAATTTACCATTCTTTTTATCTTTTGTTTTCATTTATGTTAGGTCTATTTTGGAACAATTGAATCTGTTCTTTAATTGAAGACATTTTCATAAAGGGTAATAAGGTCTTTTGCCCTCTGTTTTAATCTGATTTTATGACGAATGTTTGAATAGTGATTTACCAAGGGAGACAATTACAGTCCAATCTAATGTGATTTGATAGGTGTACTTTATTTTCATCTTATAAAGCATAGCATGTGGGTACCAGAAGCCTGATTTAAAGGAAGTGAAATCAGTGAAGCAATTAAACATTAACCAGGTGGGGGGCAATTATGCTAAACTTATGTAAATAACTTTAGATTAGGTATAAGTAATTATATTTTTTAGAGTAGTTGACAGGGCAAAAATTAGATTGCTTATTCATTTGAGACTTAATTTTGATTTGTCTTCCTTTTAAAGGTCATAATGGTTGTCTCAGTTTGAGCCTTCATTTAATTTCTTGCTTGAAGGTTATTACATGATGTAGCATAACTAAATTGTACCTTCTTAATGGTAATTCAGGACATTTAAAAATTGTATTGGCTTCATATTTTATACCAAAGTGTATCTTTGATTTGTTAAAGACATATCTTTATAGTAAGAACTGAATTTAGTTAAGGGCAGCTTTTGAATAAGTATGTGCTTCTGCTTGGTTCCTAAAGAGATACTTGATTATTAATTGATAAGCACATATATTTATTTTAGAGCATTATAGTTATACTTAGTAGTCAAGTTTATTTTGACAAAATCATACATGCATAGAATTTGATTTAATCCATTTCAGTCCCTGTTCTACCTCCTTTTCCTCCCTTCCCCATTCCTCCATTCTCCTTCCTCTACTTGACTGATCTTCCTTTTGTTCATTTATTTATTTTTGATTGGTGATAAGCGGATAGTCTTAAAACATAACATTTGTCAAAGTGGGATGTTTCGTTTTAAATCAACCTATTTTAGAAATACGTTGCAACTATTAGAAACATTTGTGGTGATGAGGATGAATAATTGTTAAATATATTATTATAGCATTTATGTATTTTAGGATTTCTTCAAATTACTTGAAAAAAATTTTTTTTTTTTTAAAAAATGTATAAGCTCAGTTGTGAAAGTCAGTTAATTTTGGAAGACCTTTGTGTAATATGTTGGGATTCTGTCCTCTTTTGCATACCTTTTCTCTGGAGTTAGCATTTGTTGTATACCTTCAATTGCTTAAGTGCTCTTACAAAATATTTGAATGTTGACTTTTCGAACTTTCTGACTGATATATTTTTTTTTTACTTTGCTACTTGACTGCTGTTTGAACAAGAACATGTGGGTAGTCTTGAGTGTCCTTCCTTTTTTCTGTAGGATCTAGACAATATTCATTGTCCACCATGGTCCAAAAACTTTAAATGGAAAATTTTAGAAATAAACAATTCACAAGTTTTAAATTGCATGCCATTCTGAATAGTGTGATGAAATCTTCCACTGTCTTCCAGCATCCTTCCTGGAATCATCTCTTTGTTCAGCATATCCCATGCTAACTTTGTCACTTTTCAGATCTTCTGTTATTATATGATAGTACTTGTATTCAGATAATCCCTAGATCCTTTACTAATGACCCCCAAAATGCTGGCAATATGGGTGTCCCAAAGAGAAGGCAGAACATGCTTTCTTTAAGTGAAAAGGTCAAGTTCTTAATTTTGTAAAAAAGAAGAAGAAAAAAAAGTTGCACTGAAGTTGCTAAGATCTATTCTTAGAATGAATCCTCTATTGAATAGAAATATGAAGAATTTGTGGTTGAAAGAAGACAAAGGAAACTTTTGTTAGTTTTGCTGTTACGTGTCAAACTCCATAATTACTACCACAGTTCAGAATAAGTGTTAAGATGGAAAAGAAAATAAAATTGAGGTTTCTTACTGTTCATGGTTTCAGGTATCCCCTTCGGGGAGGTGGGTGGATGGGTCTTGGAACACATACCACAGTTTATTTTGGTAGTTTCAGTTAGAGTAGTTCTGAATTCTAAATTTGAGACCAAAGTCTAGACACTTATCATATAGCATAAAGAGTTAAGATTTTTGAAATTCTTAAAAAAAATTTTTTTGTAGTTGTAAATGGACAGCCTGCCTTTATTTTGTTTATTTTTATGTGATGCTAAGAATTGAACCCAGTGCCTCACATTTGCTAGGCAAGCACTCTGCCACTGACCCCCAGCCCCAGATTTTCAGAATTCTTAAATGACCATATATTTTCCTTTTCAGTTAGAATTACATTGTAGTTTTTGTTTGATAACTTTAAAAAAAAATTTTTGACCAGATTATGGTTTTGTTTTGACATTGTTTGGAGGCAAGTAATGGACATCATTTCTAGAAGTCTTTTATATTTGCACTTTTAAAGCAAAATAATAATTTATATTCAGGCCATCTGTTGTTAAAATAGTTAATGTTCGTGAAGTTCCTGTCTATCTACTATCCTATTTTATTCTGGGTGTAACAGGAAAGTCTTGTTATAGGTTTGTTATCGCTATAATGACTCATGGAAAGAAACAGTATATGAACCTTTTAAAAAATGTATGATATATACACCTGTGCCTTGTGTTCTGTACATGCAAAGTGGAGATGTTAAGTTCTATTTTATAGAATTTGCTGTTGTAAAGAAATATGAGTACATGTAAATCACCTGAAGTGTATCACTTTGTGTATAGCATAAGTGCTCAATACATGGTAGAATTCTTTATTGTTCATGTTTTTTATAATTGTTGTTATGTTGTAATATTTGGGAAATGAGGCCCAATAACTTGATCTACATATGACATTTAACTAATAGAATTGCAAGGTGAACTGATTACAAAATTTACTCATGTGAATCATGTTCCTGGCCCTGTAGAATTTACAGTCTTAAAAGTTGAATACCAGGCCTGGGGTTGTGACTTAGCAGTAGAGTGCTCACCTAGAATGTGTGAAGTGCTAGGTTCAATCTTTGGCACCACATAAAAATAAATAAAATAAAGGTATTGTGTCTGACTACAACTAATTTTTTTTTTTTTTTAAAGTTGGAATACCAAGAGCTTTTCTCCTTCCAAATTATAGCTATCAGTGTTTGCTGTGTTAAAAATTAAAATCACAGGGCCAGGGTACCTATGGCCACCTTGCATACAGACTGAGAGAGATCCTAGAATACTTGATAGTCTGGGAGAAATCCAGCTTCAGCCATCATTACTGTTAATGGTATTTAATGAAAATGCACTGTCAACAATTACAAGGTTTGTGCTGTGCAGTGAAGAAAGATAATATGTTGCTCTGCTACCAAATTGGTCATGAATTTTATCACTGAATAAAGATGCAAGTTAAACTTCAAGATTGTTCATCTTAGTCTTCTGGCAGAAAAATCATGAAATTAATTGTTTTCATTGATTTGCTGGATTTATCCTTTAACCTAGATTCTGAGAAGTGTAAAAGGATATTTTGTTCCATCAAAGAAAAGAAGCCATTGAATTTTTTTTTTTTTTTTTTGGCTTGTCGTCTTCTGGATTTTGTACAGTAAAAGGGCTGTGTGTTCTGAGGCATGTGTGATGATGACATTTCTCAGATCAGCACCCTTTTTAGCATTCTGCTCCGGACTTGCTGGACTTGGGGCCGACTTATGACTGCAGCTGGGCTTGTTATCCACCAAATAGCTTGCAATTGATGTCTTTTCCATCAATACCAACATATGATGTGGGTTACTATATGGTAGAGTGGGCTGGGATAGCCAGGGACATTGGGTAAGATAGGTGCACATGAATGTAACTTTTTCAGATAATAATAAAAAGAAGTCCTTGTAACATAAAAAAAGAAGACAAAAATTTAAAATGTGTTAATTCACTTAAAAATAATAAATTTGTTTCACAGAAACAAATAATTTTTTTTTTCTTTAAAAAAACCTGGGGATTGAACCCAGGGGTGCTTAACAACTGAGCCACATCCCTAGCCTTGTTAATTTTTTATTTTGAGACATGGTCTCACTAAGTTCCTTATGGCCTTGCTAAGTTGCTGAAGCTGGTTTAGAATATGTGATCCTCCTGCCTCTGCCTCCGGAGTTGCTGGGATTATAGGAGTGTGCTTCCAGGCCTTGCTCAAATAATTTTTTTTTGTAAGTGAAAACTGTTTCCTAAGAGAAAATTTTTTCATGATAACACATTGTTTCATGCTTCTAAAATCTTAATGTTTGGCTTCATAAAATATAATTGGGTTCTTGTGAATCTGCCTCTGCATTCAACCTAAATCCATGCATACACATCAGTTACCTCTGGAAAAGTCCATTGAATACTTTTGAGAGTGAGTATGAAAAGGCAAAATTAAATTATTAAGAAAATAATTTTGACTTGGCTGATCTCATGATAGGGCTTGGGGGAGTCCTGTGTATCTGTATCACACTTGTAAGTACTGCTGCTATAATAAATACAAGTATTAACTAGATTACTGCCTAAGATTAGTCTCATGCTTTAGATTGCCTAGATAGCATATATTTAATATTACCCTATTTTCTAATAGCTTAAATAGAACTCCTATTAGGACCTACTTTACAGGATTATTAGAATTAAATACAGTTTTAAAGAATGATATGATAATAAGTACTTAATAAAACACTGTTTGCTTACTTCAAAAATTTAGTCCTGTTATGTCATCCTTGTTCATAATTTTTCATTGATTTCCTTACAGTGACTTGTTAAGGGTGTGTTTTTTTTTTTTTTTTTTGTTATGCTCTGGTGTGTTGTTACATTCTGCTCTCATCTACTCACCCTGATCCTAAATACCCCTGAATCTCTGTGTGAATAGTGGCCTTCTTCCTATTTTTATCCAACGCAAGTGATGGCCTTTCTCAGGGCCTTTGCACTTGTCTATTTTCTCCACCTCATATTCACTTTTTCAGATATTGATATATTTTGTTCCCTGTCTCCTTTAACTTTTTCCTTTAGTGTCATCTCCGTGAAGTTTCTCTCTCTCTCTCTCTCTCTCTCTCTCTGTGTGTGTGTATGTGGCCCTTCCACAGAGTTAATCCCTATCTCTTTGATGATAATGTTAATGATATCTCTATAGGACTTTATGTTTTCTAACACACTAGGTATTTTCTTATCTTTCTTCCTCTAGAATTTAGGCTCCATTAGAGATGGTTTTGTTTTGTTTGTATAACTTGTTCACTGCTGTATCCTCAATACCTAGAATAAAGCTTGGTATATATTAAGTGCTAAAAAATATTGCTGCTATAAAAATGAAAGAAAATAGTCTGCTTCTTAGAAATACATAGTCCTAACTGGACAGTACCTCTGAGATAAAATAAACATATAAAGTATTTGGCATGGCATGTTGGACACATGGAAATACTCATTAAATGGTAGATGTTACTGAATAATAAGGAACATAAGATTAAATCTCTTAGGCATAGTTAATGGCTGTTGGACTAAATAAAAATGCATTTACATTTTAGGGATTGGGCAAATACTGTTGAGGGACACACTAGAAAAATAAACTTGGAAATATATTTTGGAGAGTAAGATATTTGGATTTTGTTCTGTAGGAGCTGTTGAATATTTCTAAGGCAGAAGAACTGTAGTGAAAGTGGTAGGTTTGGAGGTTAATTAAACAGAAGTTCTTGAGGTTGACTGAGTGATTTTTCTCAGTTTTAATCGGAGATTAATACAATATTTAACAAATTTTTATTAAATAATAAAGCATTTGCAAAATTATAAACTATGCTCAATTATTGTCTCGTGTGGTAATATGAAATTACCATTTGATTATAGTTGTATGTTTTGGAAAGTTTATATAATTGTTGGCTTTTAATATACTTTTTCATTTAAAATTAAGATGTTTGCTTTAAAATAAATGAAGGTGCTTAAATTGGCAACTAATTTACTAAATATACTAATGTAGGGCAAAGTATGTTTAGTCCAGCAAGTATAGGTCAACCACGGAAGACAACACTATCTCCTGCCCAGTTGGATCCTTTTTATACTCAAGGAGATTCTCTGACTTCAGAAGATCACCTCGATGACACTTGGGTGACAGTGTTTGGGTAAGCTTTTGTCTTTAAAAAAACAACAACAAAAAAAAACCCCATCCCAACATTTGACCAAGAATATCATCAAATGGCAAAAAAATAGAACTGCATAGCAAATATTCACTGCATAGCAAATATTTAGATTCTATAGTTGTTAACAGTTAGCTGTGTTTGCTTTATCTATTATCTATTTGTCAGTCATCTTTTTATGTTGATATATTTCATAGTAAGTTGCAGATATCAGGTAATATCACTCTGACACTTCAGTTTGCATATCATTAACTAGCAATTCAAGGTTTGTAGTTTTTAAAAATCATTTATCTGTGTATGTATCTCTTCCCAAATTATTTTCTCTTAGGCATAGTTAATGACTGTTGGACTAGGGTTGCCCCTTTAGATCTTAGGAGGTCTCTCTCCATTTTTTAGTGTCTCTCTCTCTGCTTCTAGTAGTCTTAGCAATTTTGAAATAATAATCGAGCTGCATTTGTGTACATTCAGTATGTCACAGAGATCATACTTTCTAGTTACAGAAGTTTGAATATTAGAGAGGATTATAGTTCTAGATGCATTTCTAATTGATTTTTATAGCCAAAAAATACTTTAAGGAACCTTAGAGATCATAATGTGTAATCCTTTATTTTAGAGTTTAGGAAACTGAGGTATAGATAGAAAAAAGTAGTTTGTTCAGAGGTTCTCATCTAGTTAATTGCAAAGCTTGGCAAAAACTCAAGGTCTTTTGATTTTTAAGTTGATACATATACTATTAGGTAAGGTTTATTTCTGAACCCATGGTTTGTCATACCTGATGTTACTAAAGATATTTTGGGAGTAAAAAAATATAAAAATAACACATGAGATCCTCAAGGAAGAACAGTGCACAGAAAGTGTTTAGTGGATTCTATGTATTTAATTTAAAATTTTAAAAATTCAAAAGGTATATAAAAATGAATGAGGAATAGCTTTCCATCCAGCTTTTATTCCCAGCTACAATTTTTTTTTAAAGTTTTTTTTTTTTGTAGTTGTGTATGGATAGAATGTCTTCATTTGTTTATTTTTATGTGGTGCTAAGGATTGAACCCAGTGCTTTGCATGTGCTAGGCAAATGCTCTGCCACTGAGCTACAGCCCCAACCCCTACAATTTGTTTTTAAGGCATTGAATGTCACCTGTTTTTTTTTTGGTGTGTCTCTGTTTGTGTGTATACACACATATCTGTCCATCTATCTGTCCTTTCAGTGTGATTCTATGTGGTACTGATTTTGTTTGGACAAAAAGCAGGGTCATTGGTTCTTCTGATAAATTATGCTTAGTTCTGTATCCATAGCATTAGGGATGGCTTCTTGATTTTTTTTTTTAATGTTTAAAATTTTATATTCTCATAAAATAGTTGCATGTTTTTGAACATGGATGTCCACTTCTAAGTTTGTTTTTTTTTTTGGACTCAATAGTAATTGTGTCACTTTAAAATTCCCAGTAATTGGATACATTTTTGAAGTGCTTATATTCATTTTTATATAAGTAAACTAAAGTAAAATCCTAGTTCTTAAAAAAGTGAATATTTTCTCACATAAATTTTAATGTGTTTAAGTTTTCATTTATTTTTGTGACCCATTTTTTTTTTTTTTTTTTAGAGTTCTAAACCAAGCTCTAGACTAACTTAAGTTAGTGGGTAAAAAATCTGATAGATGTTTCTGTAGTACTGATAGCTATTTCTGTTTTGAATAATTACAGTTTTCAAATAGAAAACAACTTTATTGTTTGGAGTATAAAAGTAATAATATTTCATTGTAGAATATTCAGACCATAAATAAAGATAAAATACTTTATAAAGACGAAAGTAAAAATCAGTTTTCCCAAAGATATGACTATTAAGATTTTTTTTCAATAAAAGTAACTTTTATTATTATGTTTTTATGCCTTTATACATGTACTTTGTTTTGCATTATTCTTAATACACATATATACTACAATTTTTCATATCTCTGTACACAAAGTATGTTGACGACTATTAAGATTTTGATTACCATCTTTTTAAATGATTCTGTATCACTGATATTAGTGCTGAATTTTATTTTTGTTTTGGGAGAACTTTTAGGTGGTACTAATTTCAGAAGATATGACTATATAAAATACTTTTGCTTCTAATAACTGTAGTATACATAAATATTTATAAAGACACAAATGCCATAAAATAAATTGAATATAGAACTGCAGTTTTGTAACAGTTTTTGAAAAGTGTGATAATGCCTTTGAGAATGGGAATGTTAGGTTTGTCAGAGAATGTGGAGATGGAGATGAGCTAAATTAAAACTAACATTAAGGTGTTTGCTTTTGGGTGACTGTTACTAGAGTTGTCCCATATAGGAGAAAACAGGCTGATTAGGGAGCTCTTGTTAATGTTGTAGACAGTTGGAAGGATAATTTGTCCTGAGACACTTGTAACTTTGTAATTTGCATTTGTATTGATAGTGGAAGTTAACTGTTCTGTCTGGACAACTGTTTTTTTCAGGTTTCCGCAAGCATCTGCTTCCTATATATTATTACAGTTTGCACAGTATGGAAATATCTTAAAACATGTGGTAAGGCTTCCATTTTTTTTTTCAATTCAAGAATTTTGGCTAAGTAAAGAGAAACCATGAATTGAGGGAAATTGCTTCTGAATTTTAATTTGTCTAAATTAAAAATATTTATTTAAAGTTTTGAAAGAATGTGTCCTTTGGATGTAGAGGGCTCAAGGTTGCATAATGTTTGATTTTTAGGAACAAAGAAAAGGTAATCCAGCCTTCCTTTCTTAACTTACAGTCTTTAAAAAAGATGGATTATGATAGATATTATATTACTTTTTCTCAATTTGAGCTTGCTTTATTGGTAATAAAAGAAGAGGAAATTCCTGAGGTACAGAGTTTTCAGAGCTCTTTATCTTGTAGAGGGCTTAAAAAAAAATTATACAAGTTATACCAATTCTTTTTTCTGTTACTATAGACTTAACTCCTACACAAAGTCATATTGATAAATACAGTTTAAAAAATTCATTGTAACTCTTGATATGAGCTTTTTGTGAGAAACAATTATCTTTTGAGAATTACTTTACTTTTAGAAAAAAATTGCCACATATTCTTTGGGAGAATTGAGAGCTGAGTAGAGATTGTTGAAAGTATTTTCGTGTGATTTTTGATAATTTAATATACAACTTTTTATAGGGCATCAAATAAAAAAATGAAAGTATACATTATTTTCAGGTTTTAGTTTTCAAATAGAGTTCATTGAGTATAGATTTTGTATTTTATAACTTAAGAGACACCTTCATTTTTTGCAGATGTCCAACACAGGAAATTGGATGCACATTCGTTATCAGTCTAAACTGCAAGCTCGGAAAGCCTTAAGCAAAGATGGGAGAATATTTGGAGAATCCATCATGATTGGTGTAAAACCATGTATAGATAAAGTAAGTTTTTGGTAATCTAAAAAAAAATAGCCTAATTTATATGAAGAGATTGACATTGATGGTTATGTCACATGACTTTACTGTGCCACTTATTCTGTAAAATGTGATATTTATAGAACTTTTTGTTGCAAGCCAAAATTATTTAATCAAAAGACTTTAGAGATAATCTGTTGTAAATCCTTCATTTTTCAGAAAAAAGAGGATATAAGTGACTTTTACAGAGACTTGATTACTAGTCCATTCTGTTTTTATGCAAAGTAACATCAGATTTTTTTAAGTACTTAAAGGTCTGATCTTATTTTAGGATGAAACCTGATAGTTTACTTTTAAATAGTTGAAGCCTTTTGTTACTCATTTATGTTTCAAAATACTTAATAATATATTCTACATATACTTATTAAACAGTAGATTATGTATAATTTAAACTTTGTGGCTTGTAAAAATCATTGTGACCACACTTTTAAACATATTCAGATTTGTACATAAACTAGGCACTGTACTTGTTGCCAGTATATACACATAAGCAAACAAAGCACACTACTTCTTGTCCTTATAATTTACTGTATCCATGCAATCATATAATTATTGTATTGTACAATTATTGTGTTGTATAATTATTGTATTGTATTATGCCATTGTATAGTAAGATGTTCACAAAGGGTAGAGAACTGTTTGTGGTTACTTGGCACTAAATAGCTTTGGACTTTGTTTCTCCCTTCCACTTCAGGTTTCTTCAAGAAACAATTCTTGAATTGTGTTCTTGCAGATTTTTCATAGTATGTGTTAGGAGATTATTATTCTTATGATTTATAGTTGTATTGAGGTTATTTGAGGTAAATGAGTTGAGATTCCTGGCTGAGCATTAGATTTCAAATGCTAGCCATGAAGTATATCATCTTATCAAGCCTAAAATTATTTGAAAGGTTAATTGGATCAAAGTATGCCTCTTTAAAAATTTTTTTCTTTGGGTGTATTATGTAATATTAGTAGGTTATGTTTATAAGCAAGGAATTATTTGTTTCTCCAGAGCGTTATGGAAAACAGCGACCGATGTGCTTTGTCATCTCCATCTCTAGCCTTTACACCACCCATCAAAACCTTAGGTACACCAACACAATCGGGAAGCACTCCTAGAATTTCTACCATGAGACCTCTTGCTACAGCATACAAAGCTTCTACTAGTGACTATCAGGTATTTTAAGGATTAGATGATTACATAAGAGATGTACTTGAAGGCTGAGGGCATAGCTTGTTGAGTTTTAATTGGGTTGATATATATGCCATTATATTGGTGCTCAGGTTTTTTTGCCTTGATAGAATCTTGAAACTTCTTAAATTTCCTATTTTAAAGTTAGAATCTTGGCAACTTACAAACTTACCTTGAATTTTTAAGAAATGTCTTTGTTGGGGTTGGGAATGTACTTAGGTGGTAGAGCACTTGCCTAGCATGTGAAAAATACTATTTTGACCCCTAGCGCTCAAAATAAACAAACAAAAACTTAAAACGTTTTGAAGGTTTTTTCAGTTTTTTTTCTAACTTATATTTGCATATGGACTAGATGTCTGCTTTGTATATCACTGCCACAGGGAACATTAAAGCTCAATTAAATTAGCCTGGTGTGGTGGCACGAGCCTGTAATCCCAGTGGAAGGCCAAGAACGGAGGATCGAAGTTCAGTCAGCCTCAGCAAAAGCAAGGTGCTAAGCAACTCAGTGAGAGACTGTCTGTGAGACCCTGTCTCTAAATAAAATACAAAAAATAGGGCTGAGGATGTGGCTCAGTGACTGAGTGCCCCTGAGTTCGATCCCCAATACCCCCTCCCTGCCCCCCCCCCCCAAAAAAAAAACCCAAACAAACAAATTGATGACTAAAATATGATGTGGTATTGCAAGTGAAAAAGTTCAAGTAGCTTTGGTTATCAAAAGCTAGCTCTTATTATTCAGAATAGAAAAATTTCTCATTCCAACGTGTTTAAACAAGTTTGCTGTATTTTTTGAATGGTGGAAGAATTGTAACTCTAATTTGGTATATTATTGGACCTTTCTAATTAGCCAAGAGTTTTGAACTTAGCCAGCTGCAGCTGCAGGTCTAAAACACAGCACATAAATTACTTGTGCTTTGTAGAGTGGGTAATAAGTTCAGTTTTTTGATTTCCCTGAAGATTTGGAGATAATTTTAGAACTGGTTTTCTTTAAGTCTATATTTTAAATCCCCCACTTCTTAAAGGTTTGTATTATTTGTTCAGTTTTCTAGTTAAGAGCAGATGGTATTTGCTTTGTCAAGACAATGAGACTTTGTCATTCTTAAAAGCATAAAGATGTTATGAGTTCATATTTTAATCTTTAAAGTATACAAGTATTATAAACACATTTTAGTGTTTCCCTCATAATTTAGCTATTGCCTGTTGCCAAAGAAAACATAACCTAACAGTTTTTTCCCCCATGTATGTGTGTGTGTTTGTATGTTTTTTTAATAGGTTATTTCTGACAGACAAACGCCTAAAAAAGATGAAAGTCTTGTATCGAAAGCAATGGAGTACATGTTCGGCTGGTAGTACAATAAGAGCTAAGAACTCAATTACCAAGGAGGTTGCTACAATGAAACAGAATTAGCAAAGTACTGCCAGTTTCCTTTGGTTAGTTGTATAACCACTCTTGGCAGTGTTGGATACCCATCTTACACTTCTTTTGGAAGCCTTTTTTCTTTAACGATATAGCCTGTTTGTAGCTCGCACTTTAAAAAATGCTTGAGATACGTTTTGAAGAAAACTGAAGATCTCTGTAGAAAGATTTTTGTGCTTTCTGTGATAGTGCATGCTTAAACATAAAATGCTCAGCATTGATTATAATTAAATAATTGAATCTGTGGCAAGGCTTTGTAGTCTTCATGACAAGGTGGGTGAATTTCTTGAAGGAGAACTACAGTTGCTTCTACCAAGACACAAAGATTATACTTAGTAATTTGAATTATGGTCTTTTAATTTAGATATTATTTAATATTTTAATTGTGTATATCTTGTCATGGATTGTCATCTTTCAGTATTCAGAAACCCAAACATTCTTTTAAAAAACCTACTACTAAAATTTCTTGATAATAAACTTTGTCAATTAAATGTATTGAATATTTTTTGAAAGGGTGATTTATTATTGATTGTTGCAAAAAGTTTTAGGTGTTCACTGAAATAGATAAATATATAATTAACTTTTATATACCTATAATTTATTACCATTAATTTTTGCCATGCTTTGTTCTTTTCTTCCTCTTTTATTTTGTTAAAAGCACATTTCAAATGCGATGTAATTTTAATCTAAATATATATCAAAACATTTCTATAATTAAGTATAATACCAATATTTCATTTAATAGAGTTCATGATTTCTAAATACCTAATATTCAGTTAATTTTAAAATTTCCCAATTGTCTGCAAAATGAAATGTTTATGGTTGTTCTTTTTCAAATTATGATCCAAACATATATACAGTATATCTTGTTATTTTGGCTATTAAGTTTCTAAATCTAAGTTGGTTTTCTATTTTGCTCCCTACCAACTATGACTTGTTGAAGGAGCTCTGTGTATTGCCT
The DNA here is from genome assembly GCF_047511675.1 of Marmota flaviventris. Classification (NCBI taxonomy): domain Eukaryota; kingdom Metazoa; phylum Chordata; class Mammalia; order Rodentia; family Sciuridae; genus Marmota; species Marmota flaviventris. The sequence continues at coordinate 50,239,127 of NC_092508.1, read as the reverse complement.
ACAGTGTACCACAGTCTGAATTTAGTCGGTTGCTTTCTTGTTCATCATTATTTCATATTCTAGAAGTTAGATCTAGGGTATATAGATTAGATTCTGATTTCACTTTTCTTGGCAAGAATACTTGATCATGCTATCAGGGTTGTGGCTCAGTAGTGGAGCGCTTCTCTAGCACGTGTGAGATGCACTGGGTTCAATCCTCAGCACTACATAAAAATAAAGTTATTAAAAAAACTTGATCATAATGTAGTACACTTATAGTCATAAAAGGTGTTTAATTTTACCTGTGTTACTTTTAATGATGCTTAGCTTGATCATTGGGTACATGGGCAAAGCCTGACACCTTTATTGGAAAGTTTCCTGTAACTTTATAATGCTGTTTTAAAAAGCATGCATTGATGATACTTGCCTGAATAAGTTATTTCATTAATGACTGCTAAATCTGTCATTCGATGTTGGGAGCATCAAATGAATCAATCATTGCTTTGAACTCCATAGCCCTGGACAGTGAGATTGCTGCTTCTGAGAATATTTCAGTGCTATGGTGCTGAAAGACACGCCAATTTGCAGGTGGCCACTGTTAATGGGGCAGATTCCATGCTTAGCATAGGGAGCTGTGGTTGTGGCTCAGTGGTAGAGCCTCATACATGGAAGGCCCTGGGTTCGATCCTTAGCACCACATAAAAATAAATAAATAAAATAAATTTATAAAAAAAAAATTCTAGAGATAGAAGGAATCTGAAGCAAGTTTGACCTCCATGCTTAGCATAGAATTTATGGGTTTTATAGAGTTGAATTCAGACGCCTACTGCCCATGGGTGGAAGAAATATGGATGTGCCCAGTAAGTAGCCTTGAGGTACCAGCTGTCCAGAACTAGAGTAGATAACTCCAATTAGCCTGTTCTTCTTGACTTCTCTTTTTGTTTACCTTGAAGTAGTTTTTCTCATAGTAAATCCTTTTGATGTTTTTTGCCTCTAAATAAACCATGTGGGCTCTCTTTGTTAGAACCAGATTCCATCAGAGCTGGATCATCTCACCAGGCCCCGCTTTTCACTTCATATCTTTGACTGAATTTCTTAAATTTCTCTTACCTTTAACATTTCTATTCTGACTCACTGACCTAGTTTGGGGAAACTGAGTAAATCTCATGTGACAATTCCTGTTGCATTTATGAGCTGGAATTTTTGTATATAGAAGAACCTTGTTCCACTAGGGCTATTTAGTTACCATGGTACCATGCATACAAAATTGCAGAATAAGTACTTAATCTTTTTCCTTTTTCATTTCAGAGTAATGTTTTGATGCCTTGGCAACTGATGGTGGTAATCCTTTGAGTATAAAAAGATTCGTGGTTTTTTTTTTTTTTTTTTTTTGGTACTGTGAACTTGTGCCTCTTAAAAAAAAATCACTCTTTATCAATTGCAGTTATTCTATTTTTTTTTCTTTTAAAATTTAAGACAGGGTCTTGCTTAGGTTGCCCAGGCTGCCTTTGAATTTGTGATTCTCCTCTCTCAGCCTCTGTGTAGTTGGAATTAAAGGTATGAAGCTTTGTGCCCCACTGCATTTGCGCTTTTGTTCAAATTATCCCCCGTGGCTAGTAAGAATCTCATAAAAGTAGTTCTTATGAGAAAAGGAAGATTTTAATTGAAGTAATATTTGATCCTGAAATGTTTATATAGGCTGCATCTTTAATACGTTTTTATAAAGAATAACTAAAACAGCATAGTGTATAGGAGGTTTTGGTATGCTTTTCAAGTCACAGCAAACTAAAGTAGAAGATTTTAGTTTTCTGAGATGAATGATACTAAGGAATGTACTGGAATGAATAAAAATTTATTAGCTGGGCATAGTAGTGCATGCCTGTAATCCCAGCCACTTGGGAGGCTGAGGCAGGAGAAACACAATTTGGAGTCCAGCCTGGAAAATTTAGCAAGTTCCTCTCGCAAAAATAAAAAAAAATTAAGAAGGTCTGGGGATTTAGCTGTGGTAGAGGGTCCTTGAGTTCATTTCCCATAGTTGCACACACCCCTTTGCCCACATATATGCAAAATCCATTTACAATTACATTTATAGAGTATTTTTCTTCATAAAACTCTTAAAAACCTTTTATCTTAAATAGGATTACATTTTATATTCTGCTTCATTTCATGCAGATCTCAATTATTTAAGGAAGAACTGGCTACAAACTCCATTAAAAAAAAAAAAAACAAACCCTTGTATTGGAGTTAATAGATTTTTTTTTTTTTTTTAAGGCCTCTTTTTTGTTGTTAATTGGAGGGTTATTTATTTGCATGAGCTTTCAGAAACTTGCTTTCTGGATAAAAATATTTCTTAAAAAATTTTTTTTAAGATGTTGATGGACCTTTATTTTATTCATTTATTATATGTGGTGCTAAGAATTGAACCCAGTGCCTCACACATACTAGGCAAGTGCTCTACCACCAAATCATAAATCCCAGCCCCTAAAAATATTTCTTTGCTATTCTTGGGTTTACTTTGCTAATATCATCTTACCTATCATTGTATCTATTACATCATTTATTTAAAAGTTCCAGGGAAATCTCAGGAAGCAAAGCTGCTGTGTTTTTTTTTTTTTTTTTTTTTTAAACAGTATACAGAAGCTACTAAGATCCAGAACCAAACTTCCTCTTACAAGTTCGGAAAGGCTGATTAACACAAAAGTAACTAAGAATTATAGTCACTTTATGTTATTAAAAATAGAGGATAAAGGAGCAAAATAACATATCCATTGACATTCAAAACACATCAGAAAGGAATACCCATAAAATGGATAAAAACCATGGTCACCTGCTTAAGTTATAAGATGTGTAGAAAATGATACAAAATATGGAAGAATACCAAAATCAAAATTTGTGAAAATATTAGTAATAAAGGAAAACATCACTCAGACATTAAAGCTATACTAGAATAAACAACATCAAGAATACTACAGATAATACCTTAAAGGAAATGGAAGATAAAAATGGAGGTTTGGTTGGTTGGGAGTATAGTTCAGTGTTATAGCATTTAAGTAGCATATATGAGGCCCTGGGTTTGATCCCTAGCTCTGCAAAATAAATAAATACACATATTCAAACATATACATACATACATACATACATATATATTAAAAATGGAGATAGCTGTAGAAATTAGAATGAACTGAGATAAAAAGTATTCATGGAGGAAATGACAAAGTTTAGAGAAAAGCAAAAGATGCATCATATATACAGAATGGAAGTGAAGAATACTTGGCTTAAAAAAATAAAGATTTAAAGGTACATACCTTAGAATATTATCCTGGAGAAAACAATAGCAAGACATAAACTTTGGATTTGGCCAACTAGACAAAACTTGTGCCTCATATATGCAAGTGACTTGTAAGAGCAAATTAGGCAATAGTACTATGTCCAGAGAAAAAGATTAACATATTTAAGGTATTTTTGGAAAGAATATGTGAACACTAATGGAGCAAAAGTGATTCTTAGGTATAAAAATCATTGCTCAGACATTAATCTATAGCCAGAATTCAGGGAAAATGTTTCTCGAGTGCTTCCTGAGCAATGGCTTAGAGAATGCACCTCAAACATGGTGAATAATTAGATGTTCAGTCTGTGGTGAGCATTTAATTTGACACTAAAACACATCACTATACAAAGTGCTGGCCAGGCTTATTGCTGGAAGTTCATTCAACTGGGTAGAATTTCCTTCATCAATTTCAGAAGGCCTACTTAAAATCTAATATGACAGCAGTCAAATTTTGGTTTCCAATTAAAATATCAGACTGGCTTATCTTTGGACTAAGTCTGGGTTTTCTCTCTGCTATCCACTGATGGTGGTGAACTCCTCTGAAGTCATACATTGTGAGGTTAGGGAGAGGTAATGGTGCGTTGGAAGTAAATGATGTTGAGTTCTGAGCCACATTTTTGTGAAATTTGGAATCTTGGAAACAACTTGGGTTCCATCCTAAATGTACTATGAGTTACTACTATGCTGATCATATGGTGTAGTGGGTCTGATAATTTCCAGTTTATGGGTATTATTAGTTTATGTTCACATAATTGATGTGCTATGATGTAACTTGATGGTCAGGTGTTACATCTCTGAGCTGCTTTTAAAACAGTGAATAGGGGCTGGGGATGTGGCTCAAGTGGTAGTGTGCTCACCTAGCATGCGTGAGGCACTGGGTTCGATCCTCAGCACCATGTAAATGTAAAATGAAGATATTGTGTCCACTTAGAACTAAAAAATAAATACTTTTAAAAAAAACAGTGAATAGATATTTGCCACAGAAAGAGTACCCTTGCTTTGGAAACCTAGAGGTTTGGATTATGAATTCTTTAATCAGGGCTTACCAGGGATTCCTTGTAGCATCCTTGTCTATTATAGATGTCTCTAGCTTCATGGACTATGCCAGGTCATATGACCCAAGTGGTAGAGTTATTTTTATTGTAACGTGTACTTGTTCCAGAGTCCTCTTACTCTGGGCCCCACTAAAATCTTGTAAGTCACCTGAGAAATGGATTGAAGGAATTCTTCCATTTATATTTTGTTTTTTCAAAAATCCATAAGCCTATTAAGTGCACACGCACCCTCACACCCCTCCCCCTCTCCTTCTCTTCCCACTCTGCCCTCCCCTTGTCTCTGCAGGAGGAACAAGGCACAATTACTTATCTTCTAGGGTGGGGCTGGCTCAGTGTGCCCCAGACCTCTGGACCTCTTATAACTTAAGCAGTATGTTAAAACTCTGAATTTTGTGGCTTTTCTCCTACTCTCTGGCATGCATCTGACTTAGCAAATTTGTCCAGAATACTTTTCATTTATTCCTTTAATTTTTTTTTTTTTTTCCTAAGGGGCTAGGACTGTAGCTCAGTGATAAGAGTGCTTGTCTAGAATCTGGGTTCGATCTCCAGCACAAAAAAAAAAAAAAAAAAAAAAAAAAAAAGTGGGGGGGAGTGTGTGTGTGTAAATAAAACATACATGTATATATAAAACATATATACACATAACGAAACTTATCATCTTAACTTATTTACTTGGCAGAGGGCAGGAACTAGGCATTGAACCCAGAGGGGCTTATTTTGAGTCAGGGCTTAGTTAATTTGCTTAGGGCCTTGCTGAGTGGCTGAGCCTGACTTTAAACTTGCAATCCTCTTTGCCTCAGCTTCCCAAGTTGATGGAATTACAGGTGTGTGTCATCATTCCTCCCATTTTGCCCATTTTAAGTGTAAAGTTGAGTGGTATTAATTACACTTATGTACAATCATCACTGTTTATATCCATAATTCTTTTCATCTTGCAAAACAAACTCTACCCATTAAACAACTTTCCCATCCACCTAGTTTTGGCAACCACTTCTTTTAGGATATTCTACATGTAATAAGATATTACTTGCAAATGGATAATTTGATGTCTTCCTTTCCAGTTTGTATGCCTTCATTTCTTTTTCTTATCTAATTGCTCTTGCTAGAATTTCTATTTTTATGTTAAATAGAAGCAGCCAGACTGGATATCTCTGTCTTCTCCCTTATATTAGAGGAAAAGCTTGTATTTTTTTTTTTTTTTTTTTACCAGAGACTATACTGTTTTTTTTCCCTCCCTTTCTCTCTCCCTCTCTCTCTCTCCCCCCCCCTCCCCCTCCCCCTCCCTTTCTCTCTCTCTCTGGGTGTGGGTATGTGCATGTGTGTTTCTGTGCTGTGGATTGAATCCAGGGCCTGGCAAATACCTTTTGAATGACCTGTATTCCCAACTCTGCTGTGGGTTTTTCATACGTAGCTTTTAATTATTCTCAATAATGAAAATTATTTCTATTATTCTTTTTTTTTTTTTTTTTAATATATCTGAGAATGGTTTTCCTCTGAGTTTTTATATTTATTTATTTATTTATTTTTAGTTTTCGGCGGACACATCTTTGTTTGTACGTGGTGCTGAGGATCGAACCCGGGCCGCACGCATGCCAGGCGAGCGCGCTACCGCTTGAGCCACATCCCCAGCCCCTCTATTATTCTTGTTGAGTGTTTTTATCATGAAAATTGTTGAATTTTATCTTTTTCTGTATGAACTGAGATGATCATAACCGTCCTACCTTCCCCGCTACCCCCATTCATTGATTTTTTCCTTGCATTCCAGGAATAATCCCATTTGACTATGGTATGTAGTGATCAGGATAATGGGCTTTAGTTTTCTTGTCATGTCTTTCCTGGCTTTGATAGTGAGGGTAATGCAACTTTATACAGAGAGTTTAGAGGTGTTCCCTCTTCAACTTTTTGGCAAAGTTTGAGAAGATTGGTGTTAGTTTTTTATAAATGGTATAGTTCACCAGTGACATCATTATCTCCATCCAGGACTTTGCCAAGAAGTTTTTTGAGTAATGACACAGTCTTATTTGTTTTAGATCTATTCACATTTTCTGTTTCTTCATGATTTAGTTTTGGTAGGTTTTGAATTTGTAGGAATTTGTTCATTTTATCTAGGTTAGCCAGTTGGTTTCATGAAAAATTTCTCATAGTAGTCTCATAATCCTTTTAATTTCTATAGAATTGGTGGTAAACATCCCCCCTTTCATTTGTGATTTTAAGTAATTTTGATATTCTCTTTTTTAAATTGGGTATCTGGCTAAAGATAGTAAATTATGTTGGTCTTTTGGTTTCATTGTTTTGCTGTATTGTGTTTCTATTCTCTCTTCACTCATCTCCGCTGAATCTGAATATGTGTTATTTATCTTCTGTTAGTTTTGCATTTCCCCTACCCTAGGGACTTGGATTTTTTTTTTTCCTCCTTACGTTGTAAAGCTAGATTGTTGGTTTGAGATCTTGTTTTTTTTTCTTTAAAAATTTTTTTATTAGTTATTGATGGACCTTTATTTTATTTATTTATATGTTGTGGTAAGAATCAAACCCAGTGCCTCACACATGCTAGGTAAGCACTCTACCACTGAGCCACAACCCCACCCCATGAGATCTTGTTTTTTAATGTAAGCATTGTATTTATTAAAATTGCTCTTAGTATTGCTTTTGCTGCATCTTGTTTTTTTTTTTTCTTTTTCATTCCAAATATTTTCTTATTTCCCTGGTGACTTATTATTTGATCCACTGGTTTTTAAAAAGAGTGTTTAATCTCTACAACTTCATGAATTTTCTATTTTTTTCTGTATTTTATTTCTAACTTCATATGTGGATGGAGAAGCTTTGTATGATGTCTTTTTAAATCCATTGAGACTACTTGTGGCCTAACATATAATCTCTCCTGGGAAATATCCCACGTGTATAGGAGAAGAACATGCATACTGTCATTTGGCAGAGTGTTCTGTATGTTTCTTGCGTATAGTTGATTTATTATGTTGTTTACATTTTCTGTTTTCTTCTATTTGGCTGGTAGTTTTATCCAGTATTGAGAGTATAGGATATTGACATCTCTAGTTAATATTGCAGGATTGTTTTTCATTCAATTCTGGTATATATTTTGATTATCATGTACAGAGAGGTTTATAATTGTTCTAAATTCTATGTTGAATTTTTAATTAATATTTAATGTCCTTTTTATTTTTAACCTCATAACCTTTTTTTAAAGTAAAAATTTATTTTTGTCTGACTGGGCATAGTGGCACTTAGCTGTAATCCCAGAAACTGAGGAGGCTGAGGCAGGAAGACTACAACTTCAAGGCCAGCCATAGCAATTTAAGGGAGACCTGAAAGGCCAAGGTTTGTCGTCGGAGATTAAAATGCACACATACAGATAGCAGTGACAAAGATGAAGCACTTTACTGCAAGCTGGTTCTAGCTTATATAGAAAGTGAGAGTCAGTTATCTTAAACCAGGAAGCTCCCTGGGCCAATCACAGTAAAGGTCAGGCCATCACCTAGGGTGCACGCATGTCCGCCCTGCATAAGATTCATGGGGGGCACGAACTGTCCACGTGTACGGAAGACAGGAGGGCCAATTAGAAGGTTTTCAAAACAGCTTGTTATCTGCCCACTGGCAACTTGCCCGCCGCTATGTTGCATTAGGGGCCCCTTATCTGAAAGGCCCGGGGAGTTCTAGCTGCCCACTGGCAATTTGCCCACCGCCATGTTTGAAAGGCCCGGGGAGTTCTCAGGTTGACTCCCAACATTCCCCTTTTTTTTTGTTATTATATGGAAAGGGACGTCGATTCGCTCTGGCTACTTCCCTGCTGAGTGGGGGCGTCGCCGGGGAAGGGGTCTGAAGGAGGGAAGTTAGGAGTCCCCAGAAGAGAGCTGCAAAAATTGGTATAAGGTCAGATGTGACATCACAAAATGTTTCCTGTAGCCAAAGGTCAATTATCATTCAGTCCAGTCGGTATAAGTCTCTTGGGTGGGTACAAGCCAGGCATCATCAGATATCGCTCTCAAGAAGGTATCCCAGGAATCTTTGAAGGGTTTTTCAGCATTGTGAGGGATGTTCTCTGGAGAAGGCGGTTGATTCTCTGTGGCCAGAAGCTGATAATTTCTAAGTAGAAACTGGTTAAAAGTTTGGTTAGAGATTTTACCTACTTGAGTTTGAATAAACTTTATAATACATGGTAAAAAATAGACACATTTAAAAGATTACACATAGTGGTCCAAGGATAGGCCATACCCATGCCAGAAGGGGAGTGGACATTAAGGAAGAGAAAAGGTTTTGACTTGTTGGGGTCCTTGAGGTGGCTGCCAGTTCAGTGAGCTTAACAACATTGTCTTCTACGAGACCCGATTCGTTGATATAATAGCATTCTTCCCTAAGGAAAAGACAGGTTCCGCCCTTTTTGGCGGTGAGTAAATCTAGGGCCCTGTGATTCTGAAGGGTGACTTCTGTCAATGAGGTGACCTGTTTTTATAAGGACGTTAAGGTTCTGCTGTGGAAGTAAGTGCTCCTTCAAGTTTTGAATTAATGTCCTTGACAGCCCATAGGGAATGACTTAAGGCTCTTCCAGGTAACCCTGCGCTTGCCGCTGAGGCCGTTAATGAAATGCCTATCACTAACAGAAGGAATGCAGCCTGTTTTCCATGTTTTAGAGGGTTAAGGATGGATTTTACTTCAGAGTTGCTATAGAGTGAGTTGTGGAACTATGGTGACTAATAAACATGGGCTAGGCATGTTGGAGAGTATAATGGCGGTGAGAGTGCCATTGCACCAGAAGAAGAGACCTGGTGGGGAATAAGTGGTGTGGTTGATAGTTAGGTTATGGTGGCAGAAACCTGCCAGAAGGGAATTGGGAGTCGCAGATCCCAGAAGGCAAACCCGAGGAATTATGGTGTGGTTATTTTCCTTGGGTTCCCATAAAGGAACATTCTGCAGGGGTTTAATAGGATCCTTTTTTGTAGGATGAGTTGGGCAAGCTGGAAATATCTGCACTGGAAACTTTTATTGGAACTGCGGCAAGTAAGGGCCGTGCTAGGGAAGCGCACAGAAAGCAATTTGCTGGACTTGCAGCGGGGAAAGTTTGTGTCAGCGATGATCTGTAACCAGGTATAGATCGGTGAAGCCTGAGAGTCAGAAGTGCGTTGGCTTTCTAGGGATGCGAGCAGCCATTGTTCTGAGTGTTTTATGTTGGTTGAGACAAGAGAGACTGGGGGCTCTATGGAAACATATTCCTGGATAATGGATAAGGAACCACAGGGAGTGGAAGCATACCCACCGAAATAAAAGGAAGCTTTTACTCCTGCTGCCCAGCGTGGGTTCCCAGGGTCTGGGATGGACAGCTTGTATTGGTGGGAGGCAGACTCAAGTTTAAATCTTCCTACATTTAATTGCCCTGAATATGCGTCATGAATTCTGCATGACCAATAGGGGAAGCCTCCGTAGGTTTCCAGCCACTGTTTGCAGTAATCCTTATTTGGGTCATATAAAAAACATAAGTAAGGGTGGCTGGCTTGCTTAATGAGCTCTAGAGGAAGAGGAAGAGAGTACAATATAGATGGCTGAGGAGCACACTGTTAGGGGACAGTCAAAAGTTGTAGCTAAGCGGTTGGTCTGGGTGTTTTTTGTGTGTATGTTTCTTTCACCTTGAATCTCCAGACATATGATGGTGAAGGCATTACCCTTGGGGTGAGGATGAGGATGAGGATCAGAAAGTTAAGGTACATTTTCGGATATGTTTTCAGCTATGGGTGTAAGGGCAGAAACACGAGAGACACAAATTTTTAAAGGGTCAGTAGGGTGGGGAGAGCAAGAGTATGTAGGTATGGATTCTTGTGAGTCCTCTGGTCCGACGTTGCCAGAATCAGTTTCCCGGATGCATGGTTTGAGCCTGGAAATGTGAATCCATGGGGTTAATTGATTATTTGTGAGTCTGAGTTTTGCTGCCAAGGGAGTGCACATGATAACTGAGGCGGGGCCCTCCCATTTGGGGTGTAGTTGGGGTCTTTCACCTGGGGGACAGTAATATACCTGTTGGCTGGGTGTTAGGGTGAGGGGGTTTTGAGTAATGGTTGGGTCAGGTAAAAGCCAGTCCTGGTATTTCCAAAGTTCAGAGCGTAGATGGAAAAGGAGAGGTAGAGCGTAGGAATCTGGTATAGGTAATTTTTCAGTCTGTATTCCGGGGGGCGGTAAGAATGAACGGCCGTACATAACCTCAAATGGGGAAAGGTTGGATGGTTTCTTTGGTAAAGTCCTGAGACGCAACAGGGCCAAGGGGAGGACCTTAGTCCAGTCTAGGCTTAATTCTATGGTGAACTTGGTGAGGGTTTCTTTGAGAGACCGATTAGTTCTTTCAACTTTCCCGGAAGCTTGGGGACGGTAAGGGCAATGGAAATACCAAGGGAGTGATAGTGCACTAGCTAGCCCCTGAGTTATCTGCGAGGTAAATTCTGGGCCATTATCCGATTGGATGGAAGTGGGCATCCCGAAACGAGGGATTATGTCAGATATCAACCGATCCACAACCGTGGATGCCCGCTTATTGGATGTGGGAAATGCCTCTATCCACCCTGAGAATGTGTCCACCAGTACTAAGAGATATTTGATGTTTTTTACCCTGGGCATGTTTGTGAAATCAATTTGCCAATCAGCTCCTGGGGTGTGACCACGGGCTTGATGAGAAGGCTAGGGTCTGGATTTTAAGGGGGTGTTGGTATTGGTCCTCTGGCAGACCTGGCATGTGGATGTAACCTGTTGCAGAAAGGTCCGATCGTCAGAGGAAAGAGGGAAAAAAGATTGAAGGAAAGTCTCTGGGGGCTAGAATGGAACAGTGAATGGAGAAATCTAATGAGTTGGTGAGGGTCAGAAAGTCGCTCCTCAGAGGAAAGATGGAGTAATGAGGAAGAGGTTGGGGCCTGTAGGGCAGCCAACCTGGTCAGCTTTAGAGTTGCCCACTGTGGCAGGAGAAGAGTCGGTCTGATGGGCTTTACAGTGGACTATTCCCAGCTGTAAAGGCAGCGTGGAAGCTCATAGCAGATTAGAAATAAGGCTGGCATTTATAATAACAGTTCCTTTAGTAGTTAGGAGTTCCCTCTCCTTCCAGATAGCCGCATGAGAAACCAGTATATGAAAGAGATATTTGGAATCAGTGTATAGAGAAAGCTTTTTCCCTCTTGCTAGTTCACATGCTCTTGAGGCAGCTATAAGTTCTGCTTGTTGGTTGGTTGTGCTGGAATTGAGGCAATGAATGGTGCAGGAAGGCACCGGTCTGTGTGTTCCCTTAGGAGTTTGTGTAGAAGTGTGAGATAGGGCAGGTGGGACACAAGGGGAGGAGGAGTGATTGAAAAGATTTGGGTGATTAAGAAAGGGCACCCATCGAGTTGCTCAAAGGGGCTAAGGCCTGAGTGAGCCCTTGGGGCTTCCTGAATTCAGATGAGGGCCAACAGCAGGAGATTGGGCCAGAAGAGCCTAAGTTCAATAGCAAGTTTAGTGAGATGATCCTTGAGAATGTCGTTAGGCCTCTCAACCTTACCCAAGGATTGGGGTTGGTGGGAGATGTGGAGCCTCCAAGTGATGTTGAGGCCTTTGGAGACTAGTTAAACAACCTAAGAAGTGAAGGCCAGACTGTTGTCTGATTGGATGGAGGCAGGAAGTCCAAACCAGGGAATGATCTGCTCAATGAGGATGGAGGCAATGGTGTCAGCAGTTTCCCTGGATGTAGGGAAGGCTTCTATCCAACCTGAAAAAGTGTCAACCAAAGTAAGTAGGTAGCGAAGCTTTTTGTGCCTAGGCACATGAGTGAAGTTGATCTACCAGTCTTCGCCTGGCTGGTAGCTCCTCATCTGAGGTGTGGGGAGTTTAGGTTTGATGCTTCCTTGTGGGGATGCTGTAGAGCAGACAGAATAAGCAGGTGGATCTGCTGGAGAGTAGTTCTCATTCCTATGAAGTAAAAGAGGGGTTGTGAAAACTGGAAAAAGGGGGTAGAGAGGGTTTTAGTTGGGCAGAGAGTCTCTGGAGCCAGAGGAGTTGGTCATGAGTCGTAGGTCTCCATCTTGGGCACCAGGGCTGGTAGTCTTAAAGAAGTAGTTGATTGACTGACTGGTTGGTGAATCTATATATCTGATCTTGCAGGAACCTCTGTAGGCAGTTTAACAGACGTGGTCCTATTAGGAGAAACCTAAAGAGGACTAATAGGGGTTCTGTGAGGGGGAGGAGCCAAGGCCATACTTGACTGAACATTCCCCATGGAGACTGTTGGCTAGTTGCTGTCTCCTCTTTTTTAGCTGAGTCTTTCATTACTCCTAGGAATGACTTTTTGGCTTAACTGTTTTTGGTAGGTGTTTAAGATCAAGCTGGTCAAAATTGACTTTGTTTCTATCTATTGTTAAGAGTCAGCTGAGTTCCCATAGGGGTCGCTCGTGGGGGAACTTGAGAGCAGCTTCTTAGTTCTGTTAGTGCCATTTGTGCTAGGATGGGTCCAGGTCTTGCTTGACCATATGGCTTCCCTTGGAAGCATCAGGGATGTCTCCCTTCTCTGGTGATCCTCCTATTCACAGAAAATGCACTGATTGGCTTTCTGTTCTCCAGTGGTCTCATTAATCTCCCTGATCAGGAGGTTATGTGGCCCAGAGTTGCAAAGCTCTTTAGAGAAGTTCCCTGTTCCCTGGATTCAGACTGACTCAGAGGGTAAGAGCCAAATATTGGTTTTCTTGGCCATTTTAATTTAACTTTAAATCTTGATCATAAACATTTAGCAAAGTCAGTTTCACTTTAAATTAAGAGTACTGGGCTTTACCTGAAGTCGGGCCTACTTTGGAGTCATTCTTACATGTAGTGAGATGGGACATAGGCCTTATCTCAGGTAAGGTGGCGCTCTTCATAAATCTTAAGTGTTATAGTTCTGAAGCTGATCTTTGCTTTTTAAATATCATTTTACAAAGCTTAAATAAATTGTTGCTCAAGTTCATATGAATACTAGGCAATACAATATAATATCACATCTAAAACATGAATTAAAGAAAGGCTGAAAGCTTTTAACCTTTTGTAGAAAAGTAGCAAAGTACTTTTGTGTTTTGCAGTACACAATTAATCACATCTGTTGACCATTTCATGAAAACATAAACAATGTTTAAGTATATGGAATTATATACTGTTGTAGGGATGGACAAAGCAAGGCACCTAAGATAGCACCGAAGATAGGGAAACAGTCCTATTTGGTTGCAACTGGATTCAGAGAGCACTGCTTCTGTTGTAATCAATTAATCCCCTGAACCCCAAGTTTAGGTAGTTTCAGAATTTTGTACCCAACATGTAAAGGAAGGGGCTCAGAAGTTTACAGTCTGCAGAAGTTCACAAAAAGCAGTTTTTTTTTTTGTTTGTTTGTTTTTGTTTTTGTTTTTTCCTCTGTTCTGGGCAAGTTAACTTTTCAAGGACACCTTGGAGGGGGAGAGCTTTTTCTTCCTTTTCTTTCCTCCCCTTGCCAGCTGTTACCATGGAGCCCAGTTGGTAACTCCCTTATCTTAGAAATGTAGCCATCTCTGTGAGGCCCCAGCTCAAGGCCAGAGGCCTTGTTCACATATTTTGTGAAAAACTAGTAAGGGGGTGTCTAGCTTTTGGAGTGCTGATTTTTCCAGCCAGTGGCCAAGTAGAACAGGGCAACATGAAAAGAGAAAGTTTATCTACACTGAACTCTTTTATAGGGATTTTTTGCTGAAGGTCCTAAAATCAGCCATGGTGAAGATTTCTGGAGGTCAGTTAAGACTTTTCTGTGGGCCTGGTAGGGAGGGGGAAGACGGGAAGGTGGGCTGAGAGCAGCTCCGGTGGATCTGAGCATGAGGAAGGAGAGATGTAAAAGAATAATGGGAAAAGGGTTTGGGATTTTCCTAGCAAGGAAAATTTGAGCAGTAGAATAGGTAGAGCAGAGGGGAAGATGGGAGTGAGTATCCCAAAAAGCCTGTAAGGGACATTAAATTCTTAGTAACCTGTTTTCAGTGATGACAAAGCAACTTTAAAAGCCATTTTCACCAGATCTTGAATAGAGGTTTGAGGGCTCTCCTCAGCTGGTTTGAGCTTTAGGTTAGCTGGTAAGAGGATCTGGTGGGACCTGGTGTGGGCACTGACAGGAGAAGACAGGAGTGAATGGGTGGAGGGGTACCTCAGTACCTGCTATCTCAGCAAGGGGGCAGTGGTCTGAGAACTGGTGGAGGTTTGGGTTTTTGATCCAGTAATTGGAGGGGAGAAATCAGGTTGCTGAGGTGAGGGTGACAGCAGAGAGTCTGGAGCAGAAGGCTGAGGGTGAGGATCTATTGGAGAAGCGTAGTTCAGGGTGTGAGCGAAGGAGGGAAAAGGCCTCCACATAGGGGGATCTCCTTCCACCCCTTTGAGCACTTGCAGAAGTTAAAAAGGTCACGCAGAATTTGAGGATCTAGAGACCCCTCTGGGGGCCATCGGTTTTGGTTGTCTAATTGGTAATATGGCCAATTCTGTGCACTGAATTTGATGAGGAGTTTGGATTTGATGTCTGGAGTGAGGGACAACCGGTTGAGGTTAGCCAGAAGGCATTTGAGAGGGGAATCAGCGGGGAGGGAAGAAGAGGCTCCCATGATGACTCTTGGCAGGAAGAGAAGAGGTGAATGGCCTGGACTGGAACAGAATTTGGTTGAGTTTCCTTCAGGCGTCCCCGAAAGGAGAGGTCAACCAAAGAGACTCAGGAGAGCCGGGGCCGGGAGGGCAATTGAGTCGTCACCCAAGAGCCCAACCAGCGAGACCTTAAGGCCGGAAGTCACAGGCCACCTGACGTCAGGGTTTTTGCAAGAGAGGAGAAGGAGATAAAGAGAGTCAGGGAGTGCCTATTCTTCTGTCCCTTATAGCTAGCTCATCAACCATGAGATGGGCATCCAGAGAGTCCACCGTAACTGAAAGTTGGGGTGGGGTGCGTTCTCTCCTCCAAACTAGGCGTCAAGGGCCTTGCTGGACATTCACAGCCAAAGCCCTTGCATATAGCCATTTGGAGATGGATTCCCAAAGAAGGGGAGGGGGACTCACCAGTTGTAGATCAGAAGGAGTCACCTATTGGAGAGCCGGTGTTGGGTGGAATGTAGCAGCGCTCAAAAAGGTGAACGAGGACAACGAACCTTGAGAGAGGGGGTCCTCAGAATGAGGAATTTCCCCTCCTGGGTTTTGGCACCAATGAAAGGCCAAGGTTCGTCGTCAGAGATTAAAATGCACACATAAAGATAGCAGTGACAAAGATGAAGCACTTTACTGCAAGCTGGTTCTAGCTTATATAGAAAGTGAGAGTCAGTTATCTTAAACCAGGAAGCTCCCTGGGCCAATCACAGTAAAGGTCAGGCCATCACCTAGGGTGCACGCATGTCCGCCCTGCATAAGATTCATGGGGGGCACGAACTGTCCACGTGTACAGAAGACAGGAGGGCCAATTAGAAGGTTTTCAAAACAGCTTGTTATCCGCCCACTGGCAACTTGCCCGCCGCCATGTTGCATTAGGGGCCCCTTATCTGAAAGGCCCCCGGGAGTTCTAGCTGCCCACTGGCAATTTGCCCACCTCCATGTTTGAAAGGCCCGGGGAATTCTCAGGGAGACTCCCAACAAGACCCTGTCTCAAAATTTAAAAAAGTGAAAAAACTGGAGATATAGTTTGGTGGTAAAGTACCCCTGGGTTCACTTTTCAGTATCAAACAAACAAAAACCACCAAAGATTTTATATTATTAGTATAATAGCTATATACTAATAGCTATTAGTATAGCTATTCCTGTTCTTTTCTTTTTTACTTAAATGAAATAGCTGCTCTCTCCCCCCCACCCCCCCCCCCCATTCTTTCACTTCTGGTCTGTTTGTATCTTTGGGTCTAAATCAAATAGTATATAGTTGAACAATGTTTTTCATCTATTTTACCAATTTGTTTTTTGGCTGGAGTCTTTAAATTCATTTACATTTGAAATATTTATAAGGAGTGACTTGCCTTTTTCATTTTGCTAATCGTTTTCTCTATGTCTTATAGCTTTTTTGCCCTAATTTCCTGCATTATTGTCTTTTGTTTAGTTGGCTTATTTCTTTCAAAGATTAAATTCTCTTTTCATTTTCTTTTATGTACATTCTATAGCTCTTTTTTCTTTTAAGTGACCATGTGGATTACATTTACTATCCTAAAGTAAAAGTCTAATATATGCCAGCCTAACTTTGATAGCATATAATAAACACTCTGCTCCTTTACAGATCTGTCATCACCTTTTCAATTGTTATCACTAAATTACATGTTTATTTATCATGCACCCCAAAATATAGACTAAGAATACTTTTAAATATATTGTTCTTGAATTATGTCAAAAACAAAATTTTGAATTATAAACAAAAGTTAACAATAATACTAGATTTTAGAATAAGTTTTAAAAAATCTAGTAAATCTTAAATCTTAAATCTAGTAAATCTTAAATCATGTAGAAAACAAAAAGTGGAATTACAAACCATTATTACAGTAATACTAGGTTTTATAACTGCCTATGTACTTAACCTTTATTGAGATTTTTAATTGTTCTTATGACCTTGTGTAATTGCCTTATATTCTTTTAGTTTTACCCTGCAAGAGTTTCTTGAGTGTTTATATCTTGCAGAGTAGATCTAGTAATAAACTCCCTCAGTTTTTGTGTTATCTGCCAATGTCTTAATTTCTCCCTTACTTTTAAGGACACTATTGTCATAGGTATCTTGGTTTTTCAGTTTTTTTTCTTTGAGCAATTTAAACATAACAGCCCACTTCCTTTTGTCCTCCAAAGTTTCTGATGAAATATCTGCTGATAATTTTATTGAGGATCCCTTGTAAGAAATGAATTGCTGCTTTTTTGCTGCTTTCAAGGTTCTATGTTGAACTTCTAGTGTTGAACCACTGGGGTTGGGGCTCAGTGGTAGTGCACTTGCTTGGCATGTGTGAGGCACTGGGTTTGATTCCCAGCACTGCATATAAATAAATAAAAAAATAAAATAACAGTCTATTAACAACTTAAAAAAAATTCTTTGTCTTTAGAAAGTTGATTATAATGTGTCCTGGTGTTTCTCTTATTTGGAGTTTGTTGAGCTGGTCCTCAACTTATCATGGGTTTAATGTCCTGATAAACTCATCATAAATTGAAAGTATTATAAGTTAAAAATGTTATTTAATACACTTTACCTACCAAACATCTAAGCTTAACAATACACTACACTGTAGAATGAATTGTGATTATGTGGCTGACTGGGAGCTAGTTCTACTGGTGCTGCCTAACATTACAAGAATACCATACCTGGCGGGGAAAAATTCAACATTTAAAGTATGCTTTCTACTGTGTGTGTATTGCTTTTACACCATTGTAAAGTTGAAAAATTGTGCATTGAACAGTTATAAGTTGTGGGCCATCTATATTTGTGTTTATGAAACTTGGGAAGTTTTTATCCATTATTTCTTCAAATAGTTTTCTGCCTCTTCTCTCCTTTCCTTTTGGGACTTCCACAATGCACATGTTGTTTCCTTTGATGCTGTTCCACAGGTTCCTTAGGCTCTATTAACATTTCTTTAGTAATTTTTCTTTCTGAGAAAATTACCGCAGAGTAGGTAATATTCTGTTGTCTGTAGTTAAGATCACCAAATCTTCTGCCTGCTTTCAGATACCTCTAGTGAATTTGAAGTTTTACTTTTCTGGTTTTTAGATTTTTTTAAATCTCTTGATAGTTCCATTATTTATACATCATCTTCCACATCTTCTGCTTAGCTCTTTCAATACCTACGAGACAATTGTTCTTAAGTGTAGTAGACATATCATCTACCAGTTAGGTCTTTTTCATGACGTTTCTGTTTATTTTCTTTGAATGGGTCATACTTTTCTGTTTCTTTCCATGGTTTGTGATTTTGTTGTTGTTGTTGTTTATTGAAAACTGGACACTTGACTTTAATAATGTGTTAACTATGGAAATTAGTTTTTTAACTTTCACCAGGCCTTGCTGCTCCCTGCCTCTCTTGCCACTGAGGTTGTAAATTTTTCAGGGTTTTTTTTTTTTTTTTTTTTGAGTTTGTGCTGTTTCCTGGGCCTATGTGTTTACTTCTTAATTTGTGTTGTATACGCAGTTGTTTTTTGCATGTCTTACTTTTTTTTTGTTGGGGGAGGGTACTAGGGATTGAACTCAGAGGCACTCAACCACTGAGCCACATCCCCAACCCTATTTTGTGTTTTATTTAGAAATATGGTCTCACTGAGTTCTGTCTTCCTGAGCTGCTTGGATGTCCTACTTTTTAATGTTTAGCTCTCAGAACAGGAAAGAGGAAGAAATTGAGGAAACAAGAATGGGTGCCAGCCTTTTATTTGCCTTCTCACAAAATTCTCTTTATCTGGAGAAGAGGGGGGCCTATAGCCATGAGAGGAGGCAAAACATCAGTGGCTGTGGCTTCTTTGAAACCTCTGTGATCAGAAGTAACAATCAATACTCAGAACACAAATCCCTGACATTGAAGGACAATATCATTTTGCCCACTTGGCTCCCTGAAACTGTACAGCTGCTTCAGAAGGAATATATATATATATATATATATATATATATATATATATATATATATATATATATATATATATATATATATATTGCACAGCATAGGATAAGGGTGGGAATGGGGAGGCTCTATTTTACTAGGAGTTGAAATTGACAAAAAATAACTGTGATTTACTCTCCCACCTTTCCCCTGGAAGTTGCAAGCCTTCAGTGGACTTCAGAGTTCCAAAATAATTGTATTGTAGGTTCACCCTCATATGTGGTGCCACAGTCAAAATAACCGAGCCGCCACAAAGCCTTGTAGGTTCAAACAGCAACTCTTTATTCCTGAACTCTCACCAGCACTCTACACACACTTCCCAGGAATAGACTCCCTCCACTGGGCTCCGCGTGCCAATTCTCCCAGAACCCCCTGGAGAACTCAACGGGAACCCCAAAAGCGGGCGCCCAAGGAAGCAGGATCCGCCCTAATCCTGGAGCCTCCCTATTCCCAGCAGGATCCGCCCTAATCCCAGAGCCGCCCTATTCCCGGAGCAGGGTCACCTTTCAACCATTCCCTCTAGCAAAATGCCAGGCATCATTCCGACTAAACTGTGGCTCTCAACATCTCCCCCTTCTGTTTAATTAAACAATAAGCATGTGGCTTAGGGACTGTGCCTGTCTTAGGTTGTCCAATACTACATATGGTCCTTACCCGTCATCGGATGAGCTAACCTCAAGGTGTCAGCCTCCTGTCTTAGGTTGGTACCATTGTAATTGGATCTTATCCGTCATTGGCTACCAGTCCAGCATACAGCCATACTTGTGGATAGGCCTTTGCATCAGTGGGGGGGTGAGGTTCTTTGCGTCACCTCTGTTGACCCCCAAATTTGGCCTTTGCACCAGTGGGGGGTGAGGTTCTTTGCCTCACCTCTGTTGGTCCCCAAATTTGGCCTTGGTGCCAGTGGGGAGGTGAGGTTCTTTGCCTCACCTCTGTTGGCCCCCAAATTTTAGACCATCACAAGCAGAAGGGAGGAGGATGCAAAATGCCACGGCACCAAGCCAATTGACGGCTCTTTTTGGAAAAATTGTACCACCGATGACACCATCAGCAAAGATAGCCCAGCACCAACACAATTCGCTGCATCAACAGATAGTTCGCAATGCATGCAAGTGATACATAGTCCAGGCAAGTTCTGCAAGCAGTTAAAGCAGAGGAATCTATTAATATGTCCATTTCCTCCCAAAGTAAATCGACTCATTGATTGAGCATCACTTGCTGAGTTATTATTCATTGATGCATCAGTTTATACAGTTTGTTGTGAAAGCTTATGGCAGAAGCTGTAGTTTGGTTTTATCTTTTTTGTCTTCACCGGCACTGGGATGAAGATAGGAATTCTGGCAATGATGGCTAAGAAAAATTATGTAACATTCCAGCAGTCACTAAAAGAAAGCAATTTTCTAAACAATATACACTATCCTGAACAGAATTATTAAATAAAATGAAAAGGAAAGGTGAAAGTAAACAAAAAGATCTGTTAACCTCCTCTTTTGTTCACATGTTAAAACAATCTTCAACAGCTGTTTACCCAATTTAAATTAAACCATTTAAATCACGTGAATAAAAAAAAATATTTGGATCCATTTTTTCATGAGTGCTCCTCATATATGATCTATGGACATACGCACATACAGACATACAACACAAAACACAAGTGTGCACACATAACATACAACACATAAGACAATAGTAAAGGCCTTGTAGCTTACACAGGTGAAATCACCATTGCAATGTTTAAAAAAGTCCACAGTCTTAAAAAATAGAACTGATCAGAAAAACATTAACCTAGGTCTGTATGAGCTCAAAAATGAAATAGAACTTTATGATGTGGGAAAAGGCAATAATAAAATAGATATTGAAAAAAAGCATCCTGGTTACCACCTAGGTTTGACTCTTCTTTTGATATTCCATCCTTCTTCCTGTAACTTGCATAATGGGTCTGAAGGTATTCCCACAAGCAAGCCCCAAGGTTTCTGATATTTGAAATAGGCCTTAATGGTGTTCATTATTCATTAGCCTCTAGGTGTGGGAGAATCACTGTCGCAGATGTAAGAATAGCCAAACTGGAGTTCTGAATATCAGCTGTTAAGGATTTGAGTCAAATCATCTTCTTTTTGTTCTGTAGAAATCGCTTTAGTTAATCTTTCTGGAATCCAAATCGGCTGCTGTTCTCCCTGTGGAAACACACAAACAGAACCCCGACTCCAGACAATCACTGGGTGAGGACATTTCCATTGTCCTGTTAGAATATCCTTCCAAAGTACCTTGGGCTTATGTACATTTTTTGGACACATATGCCTTTCCGCAGCACTAAGCCCTGATGAATCCAAATTTAAAAAGTTTAGAGTAAAAAGGGTTATTTTAAGTTTATCTTTGGGGGATATATACCCCTTTCCAATTCCCTCCTTTTGTTTTAATAAGTACATTTTAATAGTTTGATGAGCTCTTTCAACTATGCCTTGTCCCTGTGGATTGTATGGGATTCCTGTTATATGAGTAATGCCAAATGATGAGCAAAATTGTTTAAAAGAGGTAGAAGTATAGCCAGGGGCATTATCTGTTTTTAACTGTTTTGGAACGCCCACAGTGGCAAAATTTTGTAAGCAATGAGCTATAATATCTTTAGTTTTTTCTCCAGCATGAAGGGAGCCCATCAAAAATCCGGAAGAAGTATCAACTGTAACATGCAAATATTTTAATTTTCCAAATTCTGGCAAGTGTGTGATGTCCATCTGCCAAATATGATTAGCTATTAGTCCTCTAGGATTGACTCCAAGATTAACTTGTGGTAAAAAGGTCACACAATTTTCACATTGTTTTATTATTTGTCTAGCTTTTTCCTTAGTTATTTTAAAATGCTTTTGTAAAGTATTAGCATTGACATGGAACTTTTTATGAAAATTTGTAGCTTCTTCTAGCATAGAAAAAATATGTATGTCATGTGTAGTTTTATCTGCTAAATAATTGCCCAAAGTAAGGGCTACAGGCAATCCTGTATGTGCCCTGATATGTCCTATAAAGAATGGATCTTTTCTGTTCCAGATTAGACTTTGTATAGTGGAAAACAAAGAGAAAACAGTAGAAGAAGGGGAAATCCTACCAGCATCTTCAAGGGATACTATAGCATTAACTATATACTGACTAACAGAAAATAAATTAAATACAGAATCTTTAAACATCATAAAAGCTTGTAATACTGCATTAACCTCTACCTTTTGAGCTGATTGTTTGGATACTAAAAATGTAAAAATTTGATCAGGGGTAACTACTGCTGCTGTACTATTATTTGACCCATCAGTGAATATATTTGGAGCATTCATGATAGGGGTTTTTCTTGTCATCTTTGGAAAAACTACAGGATACTTAGACCAAAAAGGCAACAAAGGATTAGATGGTAAGTGGTTATCAAATGAAACATTAGATTTGCACATGATTATTGCTCAAGTTTTTAACTCATTAGCTAACTCATCAATTTGATCCATAGTATATGGAGTAATAATTTTATTGGGAGAAATCCCAAACACTCCCTTTGCCGCTTTTATTCCTTTGAGTATGAATTGTCGTACAGCCTCAGGATACCTAGTAAGAATAGTGTTAGGAGAATAAGATAAATGTATCCACAATAATGGACCTTCTTGCCAAAATACTCCTGTAGGAATATTTTTTATTGGTAGTACAATAAATAATAAAGGCAAACTTATATCAATTCTATCCAAATGCATATTTTCCATGTGTGTTTCAATGATTTTTAATGCCTTTCTTGCTTTAGGCATTAATATTCTCGGTGAATTTGGATCTGATGGACCTTTTAGGATATCAAATAAATGTCCCAATTCTCCTGTTGGTATGCCTAGATAAGGCCTTATCCAATTTATGTCTCCTAATAACTTTTGAAAGTTGTTAAGTGAATTGAGTTGATCTACTCGTATTTGAATTTTTGGTGGATGGACCATGGTTGAGGATAATAGAACTCCTAAATAATTAATTGGAAGATTTAATTGTACTTTATCTATTGCTATCTCTAGATTATAATTTTTTAATAAATTTGTAAGTGTGACATAACCTTCTAGCAATGTGTTTTTATCTTTTTGTGCCAATAACACATGATCCATATAGTGAAATATTTGTAGTTCAGGATTTTGATTTCTAAGTGGCTGGATTGCTTTGTTAACATAAATTTGACACATAGTTGGGCTTTTAGCCATCCCTTGAGGGAGTACTTTCCATTCGTATCTCTGATCAGGACCTTCATGATTCAATGCAGGGATAGTAAATGCAAAACGTAGACTATCCTCAGGATGAATTGGAATTGAAAAAAAAAAAAACCAATCTTTAATATCTATAGCTAAAACATACCAGGTTTTTGGCAAAGCAGACAATTGGGGAATCCCCGATTGAGCAGGTCCCATGATAACCATCTCATTATTAATGGCTCTTAAATCTTGCAATAATCTCTATTTACCAGATTTCTTTTTAATGACAAAAATGGGAGTATTATGGGGAGATACGGAAGGTTGTATATGTCCTTCCGCTAATTGTTGTTTGACCAGGTCATGGGCTACTTGTATCTTTTCTTTAGTCAGGGGCCACTGAGGAACCCATACTGGTCTTTCTGATTTCCAAGTAATTTTGATTGTCTCAGTGGCCCTTTCTGAAAATCCAATCCATGTCTATTTATTCCTTGATCTATTTGAATTGGTGCTGTTATACCTTGTTCTTGTTCTCTTAATCTTTTTTCTTTCCGAAAGCCTTGTCTAGCCCTAGTAGTGGGCGCGTTAGGATTGATGGTATTTGTTAATGTCAAACTTAATTGATCCAGGACATCTCGTCCCCATAAATTTATAGGAAGATGATCCAATACATAGGGCTGTATAATTCCTTCACATCCTTCAGGATCCTTCCAATCGAATACCATTGCACTTCTGTAGGGATTAGTCGCTACTCCTAGGTCTTGAAGCGTTTGAGTGGCTTGTTGTAATGGCCAATGTTTTGGCCATTCTTGATGAGATATGATGCTAAGGTCAGCCCCTGTGTCCAGTAGCCCATTAAATTCATGTCCTTGAATATTTAGTTTTAGCATGGGGCGAGAATCCAAATTTAAAGACAGCATAGCCCAATCTACACCTGTGGAGCCTAATCCCCAGGAACCTCTTTCTATAGTACTACTAGAAAATTTATCATGCAGGCTGGGTATTATTAATAACTATGCTATTCTATATCCTGGTGAAATTACTGATATACCCCTTTGAGAACTGGCTATAATTTTTATTTCACCTTCATAATCAGGATCAATTACCCCAGGACTTATCATAAGTCCTTTTAGAGTAGAAGAACTGCATCCCAATAATAAGCCTACTATTCCTTGGGGAAGAGTTCCTTTTACCTCTGTGGGAATGATTTGAACTCCCATCTCTGGAGTTAGTACTGCTCTGGTGGAGGTGCAGATGTCCAACCCAGCGCTCCCTCTGTTTTGTCTGATGAGGGATCTAATGGATAATGTGTCTTGGGCACTACGCTGATGGTGTTGCTGGGTTCCTCCATTGCCCCGCATATTTGTGGTCATGGGCCCCGGAGTATTGGGCCTCCTTGTCCGTTTTTTGGCAATGGTTCCCGATGCTTTTCTCCATGATATCGTGGGTAAACACTTGGTCCTTGTCCATTTTTTGATAACGGAGTACCCTCCATGGTGGTTTGAGAACGGCATTCATTAGCCCAATGTCTCCCTCTATGGCCTTGCGGGCAAATATCCGGTATTCTACCCCTTTGATACCTAGTTTTGTTAAACCCTCCTCCTATGGGGCAATTCCTTTTAAAATGTCCTGTTTGTTGGCAATTGTAGCATGTTTTTGGCCTGGCATCTAAAGCCTGTTGTACTGCAGCGGCCAAGACTTGCCCTTGTTCATTAATGTCTCTACATAATTTAATATATGTGTTTAAATCTTCATGTTTCCCTGGTCTAATGGCCTCTTTGCCTCATTGATTTGCTTGCTCAAAGGCTAGCTGTTTAATTAATGGCATTGCTTGTTCTGTGTCCCCCAAAACTCTGGTAGCTGTTTGAATAAGCCTATCTACAAATTCAGGGTAAGGTTCATTAGCTCTTTGTATAACCTTAGAAAATTGACCTTGGAAATCTCCATATCCTTGTAAAGTCTTACATACCCTAACCTTGTCTGCAGCAATTTGTGAATATATAGCAGGATCATATGCAGTTTGTTGCAGCTGACCTTCATATGGTCCTTTTCCTAACAACATATCTAGATTTCACTGAGGATAACCGGCTGCTGCATTTCGCCTAGCCGTCTCCGTGTAAAATTCCTCATTGGCAACCTTCAATAACAGGCATTGTCCTCCATTTAGCACAGGTTTACACATACTAGTCCAATCTGCTGGCGTCATGTTCAAGTTGGTAATGGATTCTACCATGATTACAGTGACGGGTGCTTGAGGACCATAGGTTTTTACAGCCTCTTTTAGCTGCTTCACTATTTTGAAATCTAAAACATGGTTAATTCGCTGCCCTCCTGTCTGCTCAAATACAGGGCATGCTAATCTTTGAGGTCCTGTCTCTGGATCTATCAACTATGGGGGTTGGGGGCCCCCCAGCATATGTTGTCTCTATAGGTGTAGCTGTTGGTTGGACACTTACGACCTCTGGTTATAGAAAGGTGTTAGTAGCAGCCTCCTGTTGTAACTTTTTTTCTGATAGCCCCTTTTCCTTTAAATTTTCTTCTTCTGTCTGACTAACTCAAGAGACCTTTTCTTTTACTTGATGTACCATAGTCTGAATCTCTAACAATTTACTTAACATTCTTTTGGTTTGTTTTTTTACTAATTTCTGATTTACTATAAAGATAACGCAACCCAACAAGATAACAAAAAACAAACCCAAAACAGAATGAAACAAAAATGGAACCAAAAATCGTTGTTATCAGTTTTTCTATTTTCTTGACACGTGTATTTGTGGTCTATCTGTTCCTCAGGGGCGAACAACTTCAAACCTTGAGGCAACCATTTTCCCCAGTTTGCCTGAGAAAGGTCTAGGGACAGGCAGCTTGAAATAAAAACAAAATAAAACAAGAACACATTGTTTTTTGAAATGGTCACCCATTCTTTCGCTCTCCTTCAGGGGTGAGCAATTTCACTTACCTCCAAGTTTCAGGCGTTCCCCGTACAGGCCACCAAATGCCGCAGTCTGTCTGGGCACAAAATAACCGAGCCTCCACAAAGCCTTGTAGGTTCAAGCAGCAACTCTATTCCCAAACTCTCACCTGCACTCTACATACACTTCCCAGGAATACACTCCCTCCACCGGGCTCTGCGCGCCAATTCTCCCGGAACCCCCGCGAGAACTCAATGGGAACTCCAAAGTAGCGGGCGCCAGGCAGCAGGATTTGCCCTAATCCTGGAGCCACCCTATTCCCGGAGCAGGGTCACCTTTCAACCATTCCCTCTAGCAAAATGCCAGGCGTCATTCCGACTAAACTGTGGCTCTCAACAATGTGGTTTTGATTTCCATGGTTTCAGTTACCTATGGTCAAATATGGTCTGAAAATATTAAATGGAGAATCTCAAAAATAGCTAATAAGTCTTAAAAAATTTTATTACAGTATATTGTTAAAATTGTTCTTTTTTATTTTTCATCTTGCTGTGTTTAATTTGTAAATTAAGCTTTATCATGTAATGTAAATTAAGGAAATAATAATACTAAACATTGTGTGTGCATGTAGTGTATGTGTATATCATATATATGAATGTACAAAATATGTGTAGGGTTTGCTACAATCTGTTTCAGGCATTCACTAGGAATCTTTTTTTTTTTTTAGAATTTTTTTTAATGGTTTTTTTTTTTTTTAATTTTTTAGTTTTCGGTGGACACAACATCTTTATTTTGTGTGTGGTGCTGAGGATCGAACCCGGGCCACATGTGTGCCAGGCGAGCACGCTACCGCTTGAGCCACATCCCCAGCCCCACTAGGAATCTTAGAACACATTCTTTGTATATAAAGGGAACTACTGTATCATACAGATTTTGCTAGCAAAATTGTTGCCTATTTGGTAAGAGAGATTCCTTCTCCTTCCTATTCTACTGTCTTCCCAGTTATTTCTTGTGGGTTCAGTTGAATATGGTATAGTTAATATAGTAGACCAGTACATTGTCCTGGGTAATATGTAAAATGATAAAGATTTCTTTCACTATGGTCACTATGAGACAGACACAGGCCAAGGCTACATTTATCATCTGGCTTCCTTGTAGCCCTGCTTTGGACTCAGGAACCATGAGAGCATTTTTCTTCATTAGTATTAGCTAAGCACCTGTATTTAATACTTGAATATTGAAATGCCTGGTATTTATTTTTTGTAGTATTAAGTTACTTTGAATATTGAAGAAGATATGAGAAAACTGCTATTGTATCCTCAGCTAAAACTGGCTTTCCAATTTTGTCTGAGTCCCAGAATTGACTCATTTCTGAAATTGGGCAAATTAGTATGATTTTCTGTGTGGCAGCTGGCAGCAATCTTCTGTATTTTTACTTTTGATCTTTTAAAGTCATATCAAGCAATACCTTTTATGGATGCCATGCCCACTTCAAAAAAGACATTCCAGTTGCAAAATAAACACAAACACAAAATTAAAATATAGCTTGATAAACTCTGTAAGGTGAGCAACTTTACAACTACTTATCCAGTTAAGAAATGGAATTTTATGAACTCTCTTCACATGCCCCATCCAATCTCAGTCCTTTCTTTCTCCCACAAAATTAAACATTATTTAAAAAGTGCATTCCTAGACACTATAGTTTGTCTCCTTTAAGAAGAAAAGAATTGATCTTGCTGGGCATTGTGGCTCTCATCTCTAGTCCAGCAATTCAGGAAGCTGAGGCAGGAGGATTGGAAGTTCAAGACCAACCTCAGCACTTAATGACTACCTACAGACTTAGCGAGACCCTGTCTCAAACATTAAGGAAAAAAAAGGGAGAGTTGAGTTTGGGGATGTGGCTTAGTGGTTAAGCCACAGTGAGTTCAATCCCTGGTGCCCCTCATCCCAAATCAATCTTTTCCAGTCATTTTTAATTGAAAGCTTTTCCTTGAGTCCTTTTCCTTTTACAGTGATATATTGCTTAGGATATTTCTGTCATTGATAAACCACATATATAACAGTGATTGCATAAGATTATGTTGCTTAGTGACATCATAAGTTCTCTAGTATTTGTTACCCAAAGGTATAATTCATAGAGAAAAATAATATGTACTTAACATTTTTAAAGTTACTGTCTAGAGGTGATTGATAAATTAATTTTTTATGAATTCTTGAATTTTAGTATTTTTGATGTTTTCAGTCTGTCACATAATAATAAATAATAAACATTGAAACTCAAATCATCCATCTTTGGAGCCTCTTTCTTGGTCTGTGGTGGCTTCTGAGCCCTTTAACTTGACAAAACAGTTTTTTAAAAAAAAAAAAACATTTTGTTTTAATGAGTTGTATATGACAATAGAATGTACTTATGCACTTTGATATAGATAAATGAGGTTTAATTTCTCATTTTTCTGATTGTACATGTTGTAGAATCACATTGGTTATGCAGTCATATATGCACAATAAGGTAATGTCTGTTTTATTCTACTATCTTTCCTATTCCCATATCCCCTTCCCTTCCTTCACTCTGTCTAATCTAAAGTACATCTATTCTTCCCTAACCCCCCCCTTACCACATTGTGAATTATTATCCGCAAATGAAAGAAAACATTTGGCCTTTGTTTTTTTGGCGTTGGCTTCTTTCTCTTAGCATGATAGTCTCCAGCTCCATTCATTTACCATAATTTCATTCTTCTTTAAGGCTGAGTTTTTAATAGCTTCTTTATTATCTTTCACACAGTGTTCTATAGTCAATCTTGTTACATTTTCTGCCCCTAGTCTAGAATTAGACATTTCTCCACTGTGACTTAGTGCTTTTTTCTTTTTTATAGGGAAAATTACTTACTACTTTTCAGTACCATAATCTGGTTGTTTGGAATTGCCTGTTGCTTCTAAGTTGGTTATTATATATAATAAAATAACTCATGAGCTCAATCTGATAGAATTCAAATTCAAGACTACAATTTTTGTTTTTGCAAATTTGATTTCTTCTGTATTGTACTAGTATTTCCTAAAGTATGTTTTTAAAAGATATAAGTAATGACAGAATTAGAATCCTCTTTATTAATCATTTACTTTTCTTCATGTTTCCACATCAATCTCAGAATAACAGTGGTAATACTCTATTCATTGTTGAGAATCATTTAAAACTTTTTTTTCCCCCAATGCTCTTCCATTCCTGCTCCTTCCTCCTCATATTTTATTGTTGTACTATATCTATATTGTCTGAGCATTTGGCCATTACAGTACCCTATTCTTCCTTTTAACCTTTATCTTTCTGATTTGTACCATAACTATACCATTAATGCTCATTCCTCTATAGATATATTCCTGTTCATTTCGATTGTTGAAACTTATTCTCTAGTGCAGTCTTCAGTAAGTGTTTATGAAAACATGAACACTGATTTATTCCTGAATTATTGCATATGGATGTTTTGCCCTTTATACTAGAAAAATCAGTGGTGCTGGATGTGAAGTCCTTGTTTAGTATTTTCTTTGAGTATCTTAAATTCATAATTTTATTTTCTTCTGGCACATGATGATACTGTTGAAGCATGATGGTAATATAATTTCCCTTACAAATCACTGGTTATTTTGCCTATAAAAGTACTAAAGTATTTTTAAATTTAAAATTCAGTAAATTTTCTTGAATGTGTCTTAGTGGTTGGTTATTATGGTCAGTATTCTCAAATACACAGTGTAGTAAAGAATTTTAAATTGGAACCTTTAAATTATATCTTAAGAATAATGATCAAGGAACTTTCATATGTAATTTCAAAAAAGTGTTTTGTTTTTGTTTTTTTGGTTGCAGGGATTTGAACCCAGGGTGCTACATTCCCACTAAGCTACGTCTTCCCCACAACACCCCCATCTTTTTTTTTTTTTTCATTTTGGGACTGGGTCTTACTAAGTTGCTTAGGGTCTCACTAAGTTGCCGAGGCTGGCCTTAAACTTGTGATCCTCCTGTTTTTAGCTTCCCCAGTCGCTGGGATTATAGGCATGTGCCACTGTGCCCAGCTTTGCGTGTGCGCACGCTCTCTCTCTCTCTGTCTCTCTCTCTTTTTCTCTCAGGCTGAATTTCTTGTATTTATTTAATTTTGTGTTTCTTGTGGTTAGCTTTCATTTTTAAAATGATTTTTATCCTTTGACTCTTTTCTGGATTCTGTACCTCCTCTAGTTTTTAAAATGAAAATTTGCTTAAGCTTTTATTATTTTCTCGATGTCTGTTATCCCCACTTGAAATAGAGGGTTACAGTTTTATTCTTTTTTTTAAAAATTTGTTCTAGTTAGTTATACATGACAGCACAATTCATTTTGGTTCATTGTACACAAATGGAGCACAGCTTTTAATTTCTCTGGTAGTATACGATGTAGAGTTGGACCATATGTGCAGTCATACATGTGCCTAGGGTAATTATGTCCATTTCATTGCACCTTCTTTCCTACCCCCATGTTCCCTTCCTTCTCTTCCTCCTCTTTGCCCAATCAGAGTTCCTCCATTATTCTCATGCTCCCCACTCCCACCCCATTATGGATCAGCATCCACTTATCAGAGAAAAGATTTGACCTTTGCTTATTTGGGAATGACTTATTTCACTTAGCATGATATTCTCCACCTCCATCCATTTACCTGCAAATGCCATGATTTTATTCTCTTATTGCTGAATAATATTTCACAATGTATATATACCACATTTTCTTTATCCATTCATCTATTAAAGGACATCTAGGTTGGTTCCACAGTTTAGCTATTGTGAATTAAGATTCTATAAACATTGATGTGGCTGCGTCACTATACTATGCTTAATTTAATTTCTTTGGGTATAGACCGAGGAGTGGGATAGCTGGGTCAATATTTGGTGGTTCCATTCTTCAGACTTTTAAGGACTCTCCATATTGCTTTCCAGATTGGTTGCACCAATTTGCGGTGCCACATTTAATGTCAAAAATTTGGTAGGTGATTTTTGGCTCTATTTCTTCCCCCTCCCCCTTTAAAGGGTTCTTTATTTCCATTGTCATTATCCTGCTCAATTTTAATTCATTCCCAGCCACATCAGAAATAGATCTTTGGTCAAAACAAAACAGTTTTTTCCTTCCTTATCATGCTTCAAGTGCTCCTCCTGCATTCTCTATTGGAAGAGCCCAATATCAAACTAGCTGAAATGGAGAAATGGGTCCTAACAGAACTCAGTTCCAGTATCACAAAGCAAGGAAATGAAGGGTGGATTTTGAATTGAGAGGAAATAAATATTGTGAGTAATATAATAGTGGAGAGTGGCTTCTGTTTTTGCTGAGGTCCATTCATTTTTACACTCTGTCTTAGTATCTACATATACACTTCCATATGCTTGCTTTATAGAAAGGTGTTAAATTCTTTGGTGCTGATCCTCCTTTTATCTTTGATACTCTTTGTTTGTTTTGATATTTCTTACCATTATTTAGGTTGACTGTCAGGAAAGAGATGAAGCACAACTGTTTTTGGATAGTTGCCTTGAACTACAATTACTTTCATTTTTTTAAAGACGCATCCACTTCCACTTATATCACCACTCAAAAGTTCTTAGGATTCAGACCTTATTTCATGAGGGATGGAATTTGAATACAAATTTAATTAGCAACATCACATTGTATTCAGAATTGCTTTTGATAATAAACCAAATTTATTTATTTTTTTTCTTTTTTAATATTTATTTTACAATACCTTTATTTTATTTACTTATTTTTATGTGGCGCTGAGGATTGAACCGAGGGCCTCCCACATGCTAGGCAAGCGCTCTACCACTGAGCCACAACCCCAGCCCCAATCTTTCTTTAGTATAACTTATTTCTCAGGAAACTATCTTTGATATTTGAATATTGTATGTATGTATATATATATGAATATTGCATTGACTAGCATTTGTAGCTGTAATAGATTCTTAAGGGCATGATATGTAGTGAAACTTTGGTCTTAGGACCCTGTGTCCACTCTCCACTACTTCACCATGAGAGAGGATACCATAAGTGAGTGTGAACATCATGCACACATCTGTGTGCAAGTTATTGGGTGCTTTTGCAGATAGAGAACTATAGTGTTTTGTTCCCAACTATATTTTTTAAGCTACTAGAATAAACAAATGTGGGGGTCATATTTAGGAACTCAAGTTCTGCAAAGAACTGTTCTTAGCTGAAAATAATTTGTAGCTTGAAAGTTTTAAATCCCCTTGTTTTCTGAAATGTTCTTTTTCCTTTCCTACAAAATGTCTTAATCAGGTCTTTATTTTGTCAATTTAAAGAGCCCTTTCTTGTCCATCCTTCCTTTTGTTGCTTGGTCTTAATCCTTAAAATTCTTGATGATTCACTTGTCACATGTTTATTGAGCATTTATTATATCTTACTTGTTATGCTAGGTGGTGGAGATTGAGCTGAAATAAAATATGGGTGTCTTTTTTCCTTTGAGACACAACAAGATTCATTTAGTCAGAGTCTATAGTGTTTTTTTTTTAACCCAGAGTTCACCATATTATTAATTTAGTCTCATAACCCTTCATGATTTTCATTTCTCATTTTTCTCAGAGTTTGAACAAAGAATAGTACAAAAAAGAATAATGAACTTAAAAATTGTTGCCTATAAATTTTTTGTGCATGTTTTTATTTTTTTATTTCAAATTTTTTCCATATCTTTATTGAGGTAAAATTGAAGTACAATAAAATGA
The DNA here is from genome assembly GCF_047511675.1 of Marmota flaviventris. Taxonomy (NCBI): domain Eukaryota; kingdom Metazoa; phylum Chordata; class Mammalia; order Rodentia; family Sciuridae; genus Marmota; species Marmota flaviventris. Next base: position 50,206,368 of record NC_092508.1, on the reverse strand, counting down.
AACATAGTTGAAGTATGCAGTTTGATCAGTTTTGACATATCAGTTTTAACCAATACATTCAATATAAAAAGCATTTCCATTACTTTTTAAAAATTTGAAATCATGCAGACTGTTTCATCATGATTTATTACATTAGAAATCAGTCACTTTAAGATATATAGAACCCCACCCCCTCATGTCAACTATTTGAAAACTAAATAGCACATTTATATCTCAGAGGTCAAAGAAGAAAGTACGAGAAAAGTAAATAAAAAGTGCTTTGAACTAAGTGAAAATAAAAGCTTAAAATATCAGGATCTCTGGGATGGAATAGTACTCAGATGAACATTTATAAGTTAAAGCACTTGTATCAGAAGCTAGAATAACAAATTATTTTCAAATTATATAGTAGGAAGGAAAAAATAAGAGGATCAGAAATATATGAAATAGGAAATAAATAATACAGCTAAAATTTGATAAAAATCAAACAAGTCTGATGAAGAAAAAAGCAAGAACACAAAATATCAATGGAAAGGGACTTATCAAAATAATCCTAAGATGCTACAAATATATTAATATAACATTACAATTGTATTCCAACATATGTGATAGCTTACATATCATGGTCTATATTAGAGAAGGATCTGTGTGCTGCTGAGAAGAAAGTGTATTCAGTCATTTATGAATAAAAAATTCTCTATATGTGTCTGTTAAGTTTAAATGATCAATTGTATGTTTTAGTTCTATAGCTTCTTTATTTAGTTTTTGTTTGGAGGATCTATCCAGTGGTGACAGAGGCATGTTAAAGTTACCCAGTATTATTGTGTTGTGTGCTATATTATAATTCTTGAAATTGAGAGCGTTTGTTTGATGTACATAGATGCTCCATTGCTTGGGGCATAAATATTTATAATTTTTATATCTTGTTTATGTATAATTCCCTTAAGCAGTATGAAATGTCTAGAGTGAGAGTGGTAATCCAGTTGGCGGAATTCCTGGAGGCAGGATTTAGGCTTAGGCAAGCTCCAGGCTCTTTGCTGAATGCTAATTGGTCTATAGGATTTTAATTGGCATACTTAACAGCACTTAGTACTTGCTGATCCACACTGGAAAACTTTAGCCCAGGAATTTCCCATGGGTTTCACTCATGTGGTGGGGGAGCTAATTCTTAGTTTCCTACATCACCTGCAGACCCTACATTTCCTGGTCTTGGATTCAGTCACCAAACAATTTCTCCTGCTCTTACCCTTCAGAGTTTCCAGACAGATGCATCTTTCTCAGCCAGTCCTGCAAGCTGTCAGATTGGAGGGGGATGGTTAGAGCCAGTTTTCCATGACAAGTTCTCATGTAAACCTCTCTCTACATTTGATTTTATTCTGGTCAATTACGCACACTGTGTCTTGCAGTGTGTATTTATTGGGCCTGTATTTAGGGTGTGCCAGGAATCCGCTTCCTCAGTTGCCCACTCTCAGTGCCCAGCTGCAAAATGGTTCCTTCTTGCAGTGAGGTTGGGCAATGCCATTGGTCTCTAAATACATTGTACCCAGACATACCTAGGGCCTCCCCAAAATGCATGTTCCTTTAATTCCCTTATCCCTCTACCATGCTCATGGAGGGACCTCCCTGGCTGGAGCTTCCAGCTGGCTATGGCAGTGGATGTGCTGCTGGGGATTTTATCCTTATTTTATTATATCCAACCTCCAGGTCTGCTTTGAATATCCAGTTTTAGGTTCCAGTAAAGTTCCACCCCCCACTTTTTTTTGTTTCACCCCCTTTGTGGAGAAGCTTTATTTCAGCCATGGAGCCGCCAGGAAAGTAGCTTCCTTTATTCTGCCATCTTGGATCTCTGGTACCTACAATCTTTAAAACAAAATTTAACTTTTGAAATATAGCTTTCTTCATCTCCTAATTTGCAAAAGGGATGGTTCATGGTTATAAAAATTGAGCTAGATGGACACAATACTTTTATTTTATTTATTTATTTTTATGTGATGCTGATGATTGAACCCAGTGCCTCACACATGCTAGGTGAGCGCTGTACCTATGAGCCTCAATCCCAGTCCCGTATGGTGAATTTTACTGAATTTTTCATATATCTTCTTTGTGTTAACAGCATTTACTCCTCAGACTGAGGCATAGGGACATTCTTAGGACAAAAAGCCACCCATCTCTCAGAGGAAATGTCTGGGTTCTCTAGCTTCAAGTTTTTGCAAACTGGGAAAAATCCCATGGCAGAATGTACTGGGGACAGGTTAGGAAGAAGAACCAAAAGTTTTTCTAAGAGATGGTTCAGTGAAACAGGTTTTTTGTTTTGTTGTTGTTGTTGTTTTTTTTTTTTTTTTGAGTCTTTGCATCACATCTTTAATAATCAGGTTATTTCTTGGTTAATCAGTGAAAGATGTTTTATAAATTTAAACTATTGATTCCTAGTTGTTTCTTCTGAGTGGTTGTTAAGGCTTGTAGAGGCAGGTTTTGAAGCATAATTTTAAGTGGAATTTAAATAATTCTGTTACTGAAAACAACATTCATGTACCTAATACTTCAAAAAGTACCTTTCAAATACCTCCATCTTGTGGTGTACCTCCACCTTGTGGTGAATTGTCAGAAGTGTCCAAAGTGAAAGGTTTTATTTAGTATACTAAAAGCAGAAGCTAGAAAAATCTGAGATAGAAAATTAATTGCTGTATTTAAACTTTTTAGAAATATTGATACATTTTTCATACCTTTGTTCCTTTCTCTTTTTCTTGAGCTTAGTTTTAGTCTTATTGTATATATTTTACTTTAAAGGATCCAAAATGTTTTTTGGGGCAGAGTAAGCAGGTATATATGTGAGTTATTTTTCAAAGTTTTGTTTTAAACAGGATTATCAGATGTTGCTGAACTGAAATGTAAACCATTGATATGTGTAATTGATTTAAAAAGTAGAAATGAGTAAGTATTAAGGAACTAATACTTACTGTGTTTCAGTGTTTCAAGTGGCTCTACGTGATCTGCAAAAAGATGATGGGTTAGTATACCTATAATTCTATCAGTCAGTCTTTGGAAAACTTTGTTCAACAATCAAGTCAAGTAGTATTTAATGGGTTCCTAAAATGTTCTAAGGTGTTGTGATATATCATAGAAATTAAGACAGTTTCTACTCCTATGGAACTGACATTCTAACAGGAAGAAATAACAGGAAATAATCATAGTGAATATAGTATAGAGTAAGTTAAAGAGTAATAGGTTCTGTGAGGAAAAAAAATGATCAGAAATGCCAGAGTATTATCAAGGTGCTTATAATAGGCCTCATTGAAGAGTTGAGATTTGAACAAAGACTTGCAAGGTGATGAGGTTGTTAGCAGAATGTAATTGGGAAAGCAAATTCCAGGCAGAGGGAGTATCAAGGCACAAAGGCAGAGATTTTTCTAGTACATTCAAGGAACCTACATGTAGAATACTGGAGTTCAATGAACAAGGGAAATAGTAGGAAGAAAAGAGAGATAGTGGGAACACAGATCACATAGAATATTCTAGATTTTTATAAGGATTTTGGCTTTTACTCTTTGTGGTGGACAGAATTATGACCTCAAGTATGTCAGTACCTGTAAATTGGTTACATGGGCGAGGGGGATTATGCAGATGGGATTGGTCTCTGTCCCCCTACCACTATCCCCATTGAATTTTGTCTAATAGGAGCAGTTTCTTCTGTGGATGCAGGTGATAGCCATTACAGAGTTTTGAGGGTGCAGGGCTCCCCTCATGGATGTTTATCTCACGACTTTGGTGAAAGGAATGTCTTTCGGGACACTCACAGAGAATGTAGTTAGGGAGTAGTTGAACAAATCCTGATGCTTTTGTAAGGATGTCGATGTCGATTCCCAATAGTGTTGTCTAAAGGACATTTTGGGGGTTGCTGATAATCTTTCAGGGTATCCCTGAGGTGATTTTTTTTTATAATGATAAGATATTATTTGTATACTTCCACTTTCACAGGAATGTATAGAAGAGTTCTTCAGAGACACTGTAATGTAATGATATATCTATGATGGCTAATGGGATGTATGTTTCTGTATTCTTGTGTTTTAAATTTGAAGGGGATGGGTCTCAATAATTTTTAAGAGTGTAAAGAGATTTTAAAAAACATTTGAGCACCAGTGTCCTGTAATGCCTTGAGGAAACTCTGACATTTCACCTACATTTTGCATGTTAACCTTTTGTTTCACAGATTTTTCTCATTTTGTTTCAAATTTCACTGATTTCTGTTCTGATATTTACTATTTGATTTATTCTGTTTTTTTTTTAGGTTTAATTTTTGCTCCTAGTTTCTTTTTTTCCACTTTACTTATAGCAATAACACTTAACATGAGCTGTATCATCTGTACTAATTTTAAGTGTACAATTCATTTTTGTTGACTGTAGGTACAAGGTCATGCAGAGGATCTCTAGAGCTTATTCATTTTATTTAAATGAAACTTTATAAATGTTGATCAATAAGTCTCCATTTTCCCTTCCCACCAGCCCTTAGAAACCATCACTCTTGTGTTTGATTTTATGACTTTGATTATTATAAATAAGTCATATAAGTGGAATCATATAGTACCTGTCTACCTGTGTATGACTTATTTCAGTTAGTATAGGGTCCTAAAGATCCATCATGTTATCACATATTGTAGAATTTTTTTAAAAAAATCTCAGTAGCATTCCATTGTTTATGTATACAACATTTTCTTTAGTCATCTGTTCATGGACATTTATTTCAATTGTAGTTTAGTGAACAGTGCTACAAAAATGAGTGCTAGTATTTCTTTGATATCCTGATTTAAGTTCTTTTGGATATATACCCATAAGGAGGTTGCTGGATCATGTGGTGCCACAGCCTGGCTGGGCACAAAATCACGAGCCACTCAAGCAGGAACAAACTTTATTTTTGAAACTGCCGCCAATGCCCCATACGCTCCTGGGAAGATTGCCAACCGATCCACGCAGCTTCTCCCGGGTCCCAACAGGAACTCCCTCCTCCGGAATTCCCTCCTACCGCACTTCCCCAACCAATGGGAACTCTCCAGGAGTCCCATAGCAGGCCGAGGTGAACAGCAGGAGTCCAATATCCATATGAATGCAAATATTAACATAATCATGTCATCTCAATGGCTTGCTGGAATCACCTTTCAACCAAAAATGCCATGCATCATATTAATTGGCTGTGGCTCTTAGCATCTCCCCCCTTCTGTTTAATTAAGCAACAAGCAATGTGGCTAGAGACCGTGCCTGTTAGGTTTGTCCAGTTCAACATATGGTTCTTACCCGTCATTGGATGAACTGACCTTTAGGCGTCAGCCTCCTGTCTTAGGTTGATACCACTGCAATTGGATCATACCCGTCACTGACTACCAGTCCAGCATATAGCCATACTTGTGGATAGGCCTATGCACCAGTGGGGGGGGTGAGGTTCTTTGCCTCACCTCTGTTGGCCCCCAAATTTGGCCTAGGTGCCGGTGGGGGGGGGTGAGGTTCTTTGCCTCACCTCTATTGGCCCCAAAAATTGGCCTTGGTGCTGGTGGGGAGGTGAGGTTCTTTGCCTCACCTCTGTTGGCCCCCAAAATTAGACCATCACTAGTAGAAGGGAGGAGGATACAGAAATGCCACAACACCAAGCCAATTGACGGTTCCTAGGAAAAATTGCATCACTGGTGACACATCAGCAAAGATATGCCAGCACTACCATAATTCGCTGCATCAACAGATAGATCACAATGCATACAAGTGATACATAGTCCAGGCAAGTTCTGTAAGCAGTTCAAAGCAGAGGAATCTATCAATATGTCCATTTCCTCCCAAAATAAATCGACTCATTGATTGAGCATTACTTGTTGAGTTATTATTCATTGATGTATCAGTTTATACAGTTTGTTGTGATAACTATCGAAGAAGTTGTAGTTTGGTTTCATCTTTGTCTTCACCGGCACTGGGATGAAAATAGGAATTCTGACAATGATGCCAAAAAAAAAAAAAAAAAAAATGTAACATTTCAACAGGTACTAAGAAAACAATTTTCTGAACAATTTACATTATCCTGAACAGAATTATTAAATATAATGAAAAGGAAAGGTGAAAGTAAACAAACAGATCTGTTAACCTCCCATTTTTTCATATATTAAAACAATCCTCAACAGCTGTTTACCCAATTTAAATTAAACCATCAAAATCACGTGAATAATAAAAAAATATTTGGATCCATTTTTTCATGAGTGCTCCTCATATATGATCTATGGACATACGCACATACAGACATACAACACAAAACAGATGTGTGCACACTTAACATACAACACATAAGACAATAGTAAAGGCCTTGTAGCTTTACATAGGTGAAATCTCCATTGCAATGTTTAAAAACTCCACAGTCAAAAAATAAAACTGATCAGAAAAACATTAACCTAGGTCTGTATGAGCTCAAAAATAAAATAGAAATTTATGATGTGGGAAAAAGCAATAATAAAATAGATATTGAAAAAAGCATCCTGGTTAATCACTGTCGCAGATGTAAGAATAGGCAAGCTGGAGTTCTGGATATCAGCTGTTATGGATTTGAGTCAAATCATCTTCTTTTTGGTCTGTAGAAATTGTTTTGGTTAATCTCTCTGGAATCCAAATCGGCTGCTGTTCTCCCTGTGGAAACACACAAACAGAGCCCCAACTCCAGACAATCACTGGGTCAGGACCTTTCCATTGTCCTGTTAGAATATCCTTCCAAAGTACCTTAGGCTTATGTACATTTTTTGGATACAAATGTCTTTCCGCAGCACTAAGCCCTGATGAATCCAAATTTAAAAAGTTTAGAGTAAAAAGGGTTATTTTAAGTTTATCTTTGGGGGATATATACCCCTTTCCAATTCCCTCTTTTTGTTTTAATAATTACATTTTAATAGTTTGATGAACTCTTTCAACTATGCCTTGTCCCTGTGGATTGTATGGAATTCCTGTTATGTGAGTAATGCCAAATGACGAGCAAAATTGTTTAAAAGAGGTAGAAGCATAACCAGGACCATTATCTGTTTTTAACTGTTTTGGAATGCCCACAGTGGCAAAATTTTGTAAGCAATGAGCTATAACATCTTTAGTTTTTTCTCCGGCATGAAGGGAGCCCATCAAAAATCCGGAAGAAGTATCAACTGTAACATGCAAATATTTTAATTTTCCAAATTCTGGCAAGTGTGTGAAATCCATCTGCCAAATATGATTAGGTATCAGTCCTCTAGGATTGACTCCAAGATTAACTTGTGGTAAAAAGGTCACACAATTTTCACATTGTTTTCTATTTGTCTAGCTTTTTCCTTAGTTATTTTAAAACGCTTTTGTAAAGTATTAGCATTGACATGGAACTTTTTATGAAAATTTGTAGCTTCTTCTAGCATAGAAAAAATATGTATGTCATGTGTAGTTTTATCTGCTAAATCATTGCCCAAAGTAAGGGCTCCAGGCAATCCTGTATGTGCCCTGATATGTCCTATAAAGAATGGATCTTTTCTGTTCCAGATTAGACTTTGTATAGTGGAAAACAAAGAGAAAACAGTAGAAGAAGGGGAAATCCTACCAGCATCTTCAAGGGATACTATAGCATTAACTACATACTGACTATCAGAAAATAAATTAAATACAGAATCTTTAAACATCATAAAAGCTTGTAATACTGCATTAACCTCTACCTTTTGAGCTGATTGTTTGGGTACTAAAAATGTAAAAATTTGATCAGGGGTAACTACTGCTGCTGTACCATTATTTGACCCATCAGTGAATATATTTGGAGCATTCATGATAGGGGTTTTTCTTGTCATCTTTGGAAAAACTACAGGATGCTTAGACCAAAAAGACAACAAAGGATTAGATGGTAAGTGGTTATCAAATGAAACATTAGATTTGCACATGATTATTGCCCAAGTATTTAACTCATTAGCTAACTCATCAATTTGATCCATAGTATATGGAGTAATAATTTTATTGGGAGAAATCCCAAACACTCCCTTTGCCGCTTTTATTCCTTTGAGTATGAATTGTCGTACAGCCTCAGGATACCTAGTAAGAATAGTGTTAGGAGAATAAGATAAATGTATCCACAATAATGGACCTTCTGGCCAAAATACTCCTGTAGGAATATTTTTTATTGGTAGTACAATAAATAATAAAGGCAAACTTACATCAATTCTATCTAAATGCATATTTTCCATATATGTTTCAATGATTTTAATGCCTTTCTTGCTTCAGGCGTTAACATGCGGGGTGAATTTGGATCTGATGGACCTTTTAGGATATCAAATAAAGGTCCTAGCTCTCCTGTTGGTATGCCTAGATAAGGCCTTATCCAGTTTATGTCTCCCAATAACTTTTGAAAGTCGTTAAGTGATTTGAGTTGATCTATTCGTATTTGAATTTTTGGTGGACGGACCATGGTTGAGGATAATAGAACTCCTAAATAATTAATTGGAAGATTTAATTGTACTTTATCTATTGCTATCTCTAGATTATAATTTTTTAATAAATTTGTAAGTGTGGCATAACATTCTAGCAATGTGTTTTTATCTTTGTGTGCCAATAACACATGATCCATATAGTGAAATATTTGTAGTTCAGGATTTTGATTTCTAAGTGGCTGGATTGCTTTGTTAACATAGATTTGACACTTAGTTGGACTATTAGCCATCCCTTGAGGGAGTACTTTCCATTCATATCTCTGATCAGGACCTTCATGATTTAGTGCAGGAATAGTAAATGCAAAATGTGGACTATCCTCAGGATGAATTGGAATTGAAAAAAAAAAACAATTTTTAATATCTATAGCTAAAACATACCAGGTTTTTGGTAAAGCAGACAATTGGGGAATCCCTGATTGAGCAGGTCCCATAATAACCATCTCATTATTAATGGCTCTTAAATCTTGCAATAATCTCCATTTACTAGATTTCTTTTTAATGACAAAAATGGGAGTATTATGGGGAGATACGGAAGGTTGTATATGTCCCTCCGCTAACTGTTGTTTGACCAGGTCATGGGCTACTTGTATCTTTTCTTTAGTCAGGGGCCACTGAGGAACCCATACTGGTCTTTCTGATTTCCAAGTAATTTTGATTGTCTCAGTGGCCCTTTCTGAAAATCCATTCCATGTCTATTTATTCCTTGATCTATTTGAATTGGTGCTGTTATACCTTGTTCTTGTTCTCTTAATCTTTTTTCTTTCCTAAACCTTGTCTAGCCCTAGTAGTGGGCACGTTAGGATTGATGTTATTTGTTAATGTCAAACCTAACTGATCCAGGACATCTCGTCCCCATAAATTTATAGGAAGATTATCCAATACATAGGGCTGTATAGTTCCTTCACATCCTTCAGGATCCTTCCAATCTAATACCATTGCACTTCTATGGGGATTAGTCGCCACACCTAGCCTCGAAGCGTTTGAGTGGCTTGTTGTAATGGCCAATGTTTTGGCCATTCTTGATGAGATATGATGCTAAGGTCAGCCCCTGTGTCCAGTAGCCCATTAAATTCATGTCCTTGAATATTTAGTTTTAGCATGGTGCGAGAATAAATTTAAAGACAGCATAGCCCAATCTACACCTGTGGAGCCTAATCCCCTGGAACCTCTTTCTACAGTACGACTGGAAAATTTATCATGCAGGCTGGGTATTATTAATAACTGTGCTATTCTATCTCCTGGTGAAATTACTGATATACCTCTTGGAGAACTAGCTATAATTTTTATTTCACCCTCATAATCATGATCAATTACCCCAGGACTTATCATAAGTCCTTTTAGTGTAGAAGAACTGCGTCCCAATAATAAGCCTACTGTTCCTTGGGGAAGAGGTCCTTTTACTCCTGTGGGAATGATTTGAACTCCCATCTCTGGAGTTAGTACTGCTCTGGCAGAGGCGCAGATGTCCAACCCTGCGCTCCCTCTAGTTTGTCTGATGAGGGATTTAATGGATAATGTGTCCTGGGCACTACCCTGATGGTGTTGCTGGGTTCCTCCATTGCCCCATATATTTGTGGTTTTGGGTCCCTGAGCATTGGCCCCCCCAGTCCTTTTTTTGGCAATGGAGCCTGATTCCTTTCTCCACGATATCGTGGGTAAACACTTGGTCCTTGTCCATTTTTTGATAACGGAGTACCCTCTATAGTGGTTTGAGAACGGCATTCATTAGCCCAATGTCTCCCTCTACGGCATCGTGGGCAAATACCCGGTATTCTATTCCTTTGATACCTAGCTTTGTTAAACCCTCCTCCTATTGGGCAACTCCTTTTAAAATGTCCTGTTTGATCACAATTGTAGCATGGTTTTGGCCTGGCATCTAAAGCCTGTTGTACTGCAGCTGCCAAGACTTGCCCTTGTTCATTAATGTCTCTACATAATTTAATATATGTGTTTAAATCTTCATGTCTCCATGGTCTAATGACCTCTCTGCAGCAACGATTTGCTTGGTCATAAGCCAGTTGTTTTATAAATGGCATTGCCTGTTCTGTATCCCCAAATATTCTGGAAGCTGTTTGAATAAGCCTATCTACAAATTCAGCATAAGGTTCATTAGTTCCTTGTATTACCTTAGATAATTGTCCTTGTAAATTTCCATGCCCCTGTAAAGTTTTCCATGCCCTAACCGCATCTACAGCAATTTGTGCGTATACACCAGGATCATATTCAATTTGTTGCCGTTGACCCTCATAAGGTCCTTTTCCTAACAACATATCTAGATTTCTTTGAGGGTAACCGGCTGCTGCATTTCACCTAGCTGTCTCCGTGCAAAATTCCTCATTGGCAACCTTCCATAACAAATATTGTCCTCCATTTAGCACAGATCGACACATGTTAGCCCAATCTGCTGATGTCATGTCCAAGTTGGTGATAGATTCGACCATACTTATGGTAAAGGGTGCTTGTGGGCCATAGGTTGTTACAGCCTCCTTTAATTGCTTCACTGTTTTAAAATCTAAAGCAAGGTGAATTCGTTGCCCTCCTGCCTGCTCAAGTACAAGGCATGCTAATCTTTGAGGTCCTGCCTCGGGATTCCGTCCATCAACTACGGGAGTTGAGGGCCACTCAGCTGTAGATGGAGCTGTTGGTTGAATTACGCCCTCTGGTGATAGAACGGAGTTAGTAGTAGCCTCCTGTTGTAGCTCCCCCCCCACCCCATGGTTGTTTTTCCTCTAAGCTTTCTTCCTTTAAATTTTCTTCTGTCTGACTAGCTCGAGAGACCTTCTCTTTTGCTTGACCTCACATGTTTTCTACCATAGTCTGGACCTCTAACAATTTACTTAACAGTCTTTTGGTTTGTTTTTTACTAATTTCTAATCTAGTATAAAGGTAACACCACCCAATAAGATAACATAAAACAAAACCGAAACAGAATGAAACAAAAACGGAACAAAAAAATCGTTGTATCAATTTTCTCTTTCTCAGGGCCGAACAACTTCAAACCTTGAGCCAACCATTTTTCCCAGTTTGCCTGAGAAAATTCTAGGGATAGGCAGCTTGAAACAAAAACAAAATAAATCAAAACAAGAACACATTGTTTTTTGAAATGGTCACCCATTCTTTCGCCTTCTCTCAGGGGCGAGCAATTTTACTCACCTCCAAGCTTCAGGTGTTCCCTGTATGGGCCACCAATTGCCGCAGTCTGGCTGGGCACAAAATCACGAGCCACTCAAGCAGGAACAAACTTTATTTTTGAAACTGCCGCCAATGCCCTGTACGCTCCTGGGAAGATTGCGGACCGACCCACGCGGCTTCTCCCGGGTCCCAACAGGAACTCCCTCCTCCGGAATTTCCTCCTACCGCACTTCCTCAACCAATGGGAACTCTCCAGGAGTCCAGTAGCAGGCCGAGGTGAACAGCAGGAGTCCAATATCCATATGAATGCAAATCTTAACATAATCATATCATCTCAATGGCTTGCTGGCGTCACCTTTCAACCAAAAATGCCATGCATCATATTACTTGGCTGTGGCTCTTAGCAATGTGGTAGTTCTATTTTTAATTTTTTGGGAGCTTCCATAATGTTTTCCATAGTGGCTGTACCATTTTGTATTCCCAACAGTATGCAAATGTCCTTCCTGATTTCACCACATCTTCACCAATACTTGTCTTTTTTTTTTTTTTTTTATAATACTTATTCTGGCCTCTAATCAGTTGAGCTGTTGTCTTATTGTGGTTTTAATTTTTAAAAAAATTATACTTGACAAGAGAATTCATTTTGATAAAATCATACATGCCTGAAATATATTTTATTTTAATTAGAGCACTTATTGTGGTTTTTATTTGCATTTCTCGGATAATTAGTGATGAGAATTTTTCATGTATCTCTTGGACATTTGTATTTCTTCTTTGGAGAAATGTCTATTTGAGTTCTTAGCCCATTTTTATTGGGTTATTTATATGTTTTCATTTTCTATATTGAAATATATTTCATTTCATTCATTTATTGAAGTATATGAGTTACTCATGTATTTTGGAAGATTAAGCCTTTATTAGATGAATGGTTTGCAGATACTTTCTGCCATTATGTACTTTGTTTTTTTCTTTGTTGATTGTTTGCTTTGCTGTGGAGAAAACTTTTAAGTTTGATATAGTTCTTTTTTTTTAAATTGTGGTTTTGGTGTCATATCCATGAAAACCTTGCCAGGACTAAGACTAATTTCAAGAAGCATGCCCCTTTTGTTTTCCCCTAGAAATTTTACAGTTTTAGATTTTTAATTTGTTTTAATTAGTTATACATGACAGTAGAATGCATGTATGCATTTTGATATACATAGATGGGGGTCTAATTTCTCATTTTTCTGATTGTACATGTTGTAGAATCATATTGGTCATACAATCATAAATATACATAAATTAATAATGTCTCATTCTACTATCCTTCCTATCCCTACATCCCCTCCCCTCCCCTCCCTTTACTCCCCTCTACCTAATCTAAGGGAACTCTATTTTTCTTTAGAACTGCTACCCCCAGCCTTATTGTGAAATAGCATTGGCATGTTAGAGAAAACATTTGGCCTTTGGTTTTTTGGGATTGGCTTATTTCTCTTAGCATGGTATTCTCCAACTCCATCTATTTACCAGCAAATGCCATAATTTCATCCAGCTGAGTAACATTCCATTGAATATATATACCACATTTTCTTTATCCATTCATCTATTGAAGCACAACTAGGTTGGTTCCATAGTTTACCTATTGTGAATTGAGCTGCTATAAATATTGATATGGCTGCATAACTTTAGTATGCTAATTTTTAAGTCCTTTGGATATAAACGCAGGAGTGGGATGGCTGAGTCAAATGGTGGTTCCATTTGACCCATTTTCTGAGGAATCTCCATACTGCTTTCCATAGTGGTTGTACCAATTGTAGTCGGGCAATGTATGAGTGTACGTTTTTCCCCACATCCTCACCAACATTTATTGTTGCTTGTTTTTTTTTTTGGATGAAATCTTAGTGTACTATATATTAGCAAGACATAACAAGTTTTTGATTAAAAAAAGGTCTCAAATCTATTTTAAGTTGATTTTTGTTTATGGTATAAGCGTTCAATTTCATTCTTTTTTAAAAAAATATTTTTATTTTTTAGTTGTAGTTGGACAGAATACCTTTATTTTATTTATTTATTTTTATGTGGTGCTGAGGATTGAACCCAGGGCCTCGCACATGCTAGGTGAGTGCTCTACCGCTGAGCCACAACCCCAGCCCCAATTTCATTCTTTTATGTGTGGATATCCAGTTTTCCCAATGATTGTTGAAGAAACTATTGTTTTGTTTTGTATATTCTTGGCATCCTTGTCAAAAATTATTTTCCTCTCTATGCTTGGGTTTATTTCTGGGCTCGCTTTTGTTTTGCATTGGTTTACATGTGTGTATTTGCAGTACCATACTATTTAGATTACTGTAGATTCATAATGTATTTTGAAATCAGGAAATGTGATGCTTTTATCTTTATTCTTTCTCAGGATGGATTTGGCTGTTTGTAATCTTCTGTAGTTTAACATGAATTGCAGTAATTTTTAGGGGTGGGTGTGTGGTTCTGGGGATTGAACCTAGGGCCTTGTGCATGCAAGGCAAGCACTCTACCAACTGAGCTATATCCCTAGTACTTGTCTATTTTTGTAAAAGTGTTTGTGAAACACTTTTAAGGAATTCTAAGGAATTACATGGAATCTGTATATTACTTTCGTAGTATGGATTTTTAACAGTAATTGTTTTTCCACATGAATGTAGGATGTTTTTCTATTTTTTGAATCTTACTTTATTTTTTATTTATTTATTTATTTTTTTGAGTACTGGGGATTGAACTCAGGGGCACTCAACCATTGAGCCACATCCCCAGCCCTTTTTTTGTATTTTATTTAGAGACAGGGTCTCACTGAGTTGCTTAGCACCTCACATTTTCTGAGCCTAGCTTTGAACTCGTGATTCTCTTGCCTCAACCTCCCAAGCCTCTGGGATTATAGGTGTGTAACACCGTACCCAGCCACATTTCATCTCTTTCATCAATGTTATGTAGTTTTCAGTACATAATCTTTCACTTCCTTTATTCCTAAGTATTTTATTCTTTTTGGGGCCATTATAAGTGTCATTTGCTTTCCTATTTTCCTTTTCAGATAGTTTGTTAGTATACAGAAACACAACTGAATTTTGCATGTTGCTTTTGTATCCTGTGTCTTGACTTGAATTTATTAGTGCCTGACATGTAGTAAATATGAAGGTAAGTGTGTAAGTTATTTGTGATTTTGTTAAATGCAGACTTTTTGTTAGTGGGAAAGTTCAGAGTTTATATACTTTTAATAATTTCTTTCATAAAGAAAATTATTTTACAGGTAAAGACTTTGAGACAGGACAGTTAAACAGCTTGCTTTCCTCTGTAGAATTAGTGGGGGAAGTTCCGTGTAACTCTAAAGCCCATGCATGCTTCTCCCCCTGGTGGCTTGCATGTTGGTTCTACGGGACCCTCTGAAGCCACTATTCAATCAAAACATATCTGTTATGTGTTTATACACTAGGACTTTCACACAAGGTCATTTCTGAGTACAGCTTAAATGTTTTAAAAAGCTAGTTTATTATTTATATTAGGATGATTAAGCATTCAAATGAGAGTGTGTTAGATTTTTATTTAACTTTTAAACATGTATCAGCTTCTCTGAATCTTAACTATAAACTTCTTGAGAACTGAAAGGAAATTTAAAACAAAACAAAAAACTTAATGTATTATTACTTGTTTTTAGTATCAGTTCATTAAATCTGCTTAAATTAAATAGCACTCAGGAGGTACATTGAGAAGGAATCATTGGTTCTAGGAAATTAGAAGTTGTGAGTATATGAAGGTGAGGTCCATCAGTTATTTTTAAGTTCCCTAGAGCATTTGGGAGAAGATGGGAACTTAATAAATGAAAACAGTTTTAACTGTCATATATTTATCATTTTGTTAGTGTGGTAAATGTTTTCCGAAATCTTTGTGTAAAATAAAGCAGAAAATATTAATAGAAAAATGAGAGTAATACAGTACAAGGTAAAACTACAACAGAATGTAAAATTTGGGGATTTATAGACTCAGTATCATTAAATTTCTCCTGCTACAGAAATTAAAACTTGTTTGTCTCTTATAGAGCACGAATAACACTATCTTAGCATTTTATTTAACCTGCAATATATTTGTAAGTTAAGCCTCCCAAACCCATGTTCTCATATCATATTTATTTCTAATTAATTGACTTCCTCCTTCATAAGCAATTGCAGAATTAAGGAATTAATCTAGACATTGAAGAATAATCAGTAAAGTAAACATTCATGATCCATTAGGTATGATGTTAACTATCAAGCCTCTTTGGTGAAGCCTTAGGCCCAGTGATTACTTAAGATGAAAATACGGTGGTTTAATAGTCGTAAGGTATTATTCCTTATTCACCAACAATTCTAAGCATGATCAGTGCTTTCTTCTTGCTGTATAGCCAGTGATGTAATATTTTCAGTGCACTGGCAAGAAGAAAAGTTCTCAGTAAGGTTGTGGTATGTTAAGTGTTAATAAACTTTGAAAGCTTAACAACATTGACTGTTTCTTTTTCCAAGAGGAAAACATGTTGTTACTAGTTAAACAATGATGAGCAAAAACACAGGCAATGCTGATTGACAGAAAGCCTTCAATTTAGAGGAGTGACCTTTAAAAGAGAATGCATAAATGGCCTCAGTATAATCAGTTGGTATAATATTTTGGGTTTGCAGTTTAGGTAGCAGTAAAACATATTTACTGATTGATTTTATTTTTAAAAATTGTGCCTTTGGGTAATCACCTCAGTACAGAATTAAAGTAAAAAGGTGGTAATGACAATAAAACATGAACAACTAAATCACAGGATGAAATATTTCTTTAAAAATCATACCTTTAATGCCATGCTATTGTGTAATAGTAG
This sequence comes from Marmota flaviventris, assembly GCF_047511675.1. Lineage (NCBI taxonomy): Eukaryota > Metazoa > Chordata > Mammalia > Rodentia > Sciuridae > Marmota > Marmota flaviventris. The sequence continues at coordinate 50,189,964 of NC_092508.1, read as the reverse complement.
GTCTTTTCAACTCATTTCCAGATTATACACAAGTAGAAAACATTGATTATAATTGTTGGTGTGGAAAGGATAATACCTTTGGCCTATTAAGCTAATGTTTTTCATTTTAAATAATTGTTAATATCAGGTTGATCCAAGACTTATGTTGTTTATAATCATGCCAAGAATATTCAGGTCACATATTTCCTCCTATAATATAGCAAAATTATGCTTTTTACCATTCAGGCCAAGAAAGTTAGGTTTAGTACCCCAACTCCCCCCCCCCCCCCCCAAAAAAAGAGAAGAATATGATACTCTGCAAGACTTTGCCAGAAGGAAAGAGAAACAGCCTATTCCTTCTTGTCCCTGAATATGTGGGAAAGAGGTATGTAGACATAGGTTTCTGAATTCATTTCTTTAGGATGATAAACTTTCAAGAAAGCCAAAAGCAGAGTAGATTTTGTTCTCTTCCTTTTGGAACATTGATATAAGGCTGCCACTTAGGGTGATTCTGTATCAACTTGGGAGACAATAGTGTGGCAATGTTGGGAGCAGGTGGCTAGAAATAACAGTCTGAGGCAACAGCCCTGCCTTCCAGAGTCCAGTGGTGTCTGGAAAGGATCTTGTTAGAAATTTGCTCAGAGTAGCTTGCTGCAGTAGTGGGTGAGGCTGGACACTCAATGGGAATCACCCCTGGACTTCATTTGGTTATCTACAGAGCAAGAAAAGTCTGATTGGAGGTTGAGTCAATGAGGATTGGATGGGGTGGTCATGGAGTCTCAACAGGGACATGAGTGAGCAAAGGTTATATAGCCCATATCCTCAGAATTTTGTTTCTCGAACAATCTGGCACACCCAAGGGTCACATCTGCCACCCCATAGTGGAGAACAGCACAAGCAAGTTATATGGAATTCTGTAAGTTTCCTCTATACTCAGATATCAGCTTAAGAAGAGAAAGTTGATAAGGTCAGCTCTGATAGGTAAAATTTGAATTGATTGAATATTTTACATTAGAGAAGCTGTTTAAACTGGACCTATTAATTTGCAGTTTTAGGATAATCCCTGTCCTTCCAGTTCCTTCTGTATGGGGTAGAGTATTGAGAAGAATATTAAATGAGTTATATAAAATAGACTTTTCTTTGAACACTTCAGGAGTAGTGTACGTTTAGAAATTTGTCAGTGAGTCATCTGTACTTCTCCCTGCTCCCTTTCCCACTCCTCACTCTCAGCTGAGCTGGCTTCCTTTTCCTATAAGGAAATTGAAATCATATGAAGAAAACTTTCAACTACTGTATTTACTCACCTGAAATTTTTTGTGATCTTACTGTTTTCACTTCTATAACTATAGAGTTGTCTGATATCCCATCCAAGGGCAGTTCTTCTACAGGGGCACTATTCTTCCTGACAATCTTTAGTGAGTCATCAGTTTTTTCCTTGCTACTCATTCCATCATAAAACAGATGTAAATGTTTCTTCCTATTGTAACCAACAACAACTCCTTTTAACACCATTTCACTCTCTGTTAGTCCCACAACTCTGCATATTTACAAGTCTTCATATTGTAACAAAACGTCTCAAATATTTCCAGTATTGCTTCCAATGCTTTTTAAATTCACTGAAATAGGTTTTTCACTAAAGCCATTATACTATAGCTCTTATGAGGGCAACCAGTGAGTTCCATGTTGTTAAAGAAATGATTAATTCTCTGACTTGACTCATCACTGACATTTGGCACAGCTGATGACTCTCTTCCTCTTTTACCTTACTGGCTGCCCTTTCTCAGTCACTCTTGGCATTTCCTCATCTTTCCAACTTCTCAGTGTTGGAGGTCCAAAGAGTAATCCCTTTGTGATTTCATCCAGTTGTGGTTTTTATATTATTCCTATGTTGACATCTTCTAGATTTTCACATCCATCGTATACCTGTGATCTGAACTGACTATTCTACAGTCCCTACTCAACACCACCACTTGGATATATCTCAGACTTACATGTTCAAATAAAATCTTCACCTCAGTTGATGGTAACTCTATTCTATGACTCTTAGGCCAGAGAATCATCCTTGACCCCTTTTCTCTCAGAATGTATGTCAAACTCGTCAGCAAATCCCAGAATCTGGTTTTATGTTAACTTCTCTGTCACATCATTTTTCATTCACTTATTTCCATTTTTGTCTCTCTAGAGTCAATTATACAACCAGGGTGGGACTTTGGAATGTAAAGGAGGTCATGTCACCCCTGCTCAAATCTCTCCAGTGGTTCCTTATGTCCCCCAGAGGAAAAAGTAAAGTTCTTACCTTGATTATAAGCCCCTACAGTCTTCATGCCTATGTCCCCTACCCCTTTACCCCCATCTTCTACTTTCTCTCTATGCTTACTCTGTTCAACTGCGTTGGTCTCCTGTTTTCTTCATATATCCTGGGCATATTCTGATCTCATGGTTTTGACATTTTTCTCTTCTCTCTGGAAAGCTTTTCCTCTAATGTCTCATGACTCAAATTCTCACCCTATTTATTTCTCAAATGTCACATTCTCAGTAGGGCTTTCTCTGATTATTTAAGATCACAGTGTCAATCCCTAATTGGGTATTCCTTAGCCTTTTTTCTGCTTTGTATTTTTTCTCCATAGCTTTTATAATTTTCTGATATTATATGCTAATTATTTATTTTGTTCTAATAATGTTCTATGTTAATCCTGTATGAATTAGAGGTAAAGGTTGGCTAATTTGTAAAGACAATAGTTGGTTCACAGACAGGAGCAGGACTAAAAGTCAAAACTCTAATCTGGGACAATGTGAAGAAACAGTTTGTTTTGGGGGCAGTTTATAGAGACATTTCTAGGGAATCTAATAAAACTGTTGGTTTATATAGATATAAAACAAAATTTGAGATCACTAACAAAGAAACCAATGCCATCTTTATTCTTCCTAGATTATATTTACAGTAAACTTGTTTATTGTCCTGTTATAGGAGCAAATGAAGGTTCCAAAGAAGTCTTGTGTTCCATTTTATTGGTGATGAATGCTCTATCTAGGTATTAGGGTACAGGAGATATGGTCATCCCTTGGTGTCATTTGGGGATTCATTACTGGACCCCATGTGGATATTAAAATCTGCATATCTCAAGGATCTTATATGAAATGGTGAAATGTTTGCATATAACCTGTGTACCTTCTCTCACATACTTTAAATTTTCCCTAGATTAATTATAATTATTATTATTTATTTATTTATTTTTTTTTTTAATTTTTTATTGTTGGCTGTTCAAAACATTACATAGTTCTTTTTTTTTTTTTAATTTTTTATTGTTGGCTGTTCAGAACATTACATAGTTCTTGATATATCATATTTCACAATTTGATTCAAGTGGGTTATGAGCTCCCATTTTTACCCCATATACAGATTGCAGAATCACATCAGTTACACATCCATTGATTTACATATTGCCATACTAGTGTCTGTTGTATTCTGCTGTCTTTCCTATCCTCTACTATCCCCCCTCCCCTCCCCTCCCCTCCCCTCCCCTCCCCTCTTCTCTCTCTGCCCCCTTTACTGACATTCGTTTGTCCCCCTTGTATTATTTTTCCCCTTCCCCTCACTTCCTCTTGTATGTACTTTTGTATAACTCTGAGGGTCTCCTTCCATTTCCATGCATTTTCCCTTCTCTCTCCCTTTCCCTCCCACCTCTCATCCCTGTTTAATGTTAATCTTCTAATCATGCTCTTCGACCCTACTCTGTTCTTAGTTACTCTCCTTATATCAAAGAAGACATTTGACATTTGTTTTTTAGGGATTGGCTAGCTTCACTTAGCATAATCTGCTCTAATGCCATCCATTTCCCTGTAAATTCTATGATTTTGTCATTTTTTAATGCAGAGTAATACTCCATTGTGTATAAATGCCACATTTTTTTTATCCATTCATCCATTGAAGGGCATCTAGGTTGGTTCCACAGTCTAGCTATTGTGAATTGTGCTGCTATGAACATCGATGTAGCAGTGTCCCTGTAGCATGCTCTTTTTAGGTCTTTAGGGAATAGACCGAGAAGGGGAATAGCTGGGTCAAATGGTGGCTCCATTCCCAGCTTTCCAAGAAATCTCCATACTGCTTTCCAAATTGGCTGCACCAATTTGCAGTCCCACCAGCAATGTACAAGTGTACCCTTTTCCCCACATCCTCGCCAGCACTTGTTGTTGTTTGACTTCATAATGGCTGCCAATCTAACTGGAGTGAGATGGTATCTTAGGGTGGTTTTGATTTGCATTTCTCTGACTGCTAGAGATGGTGAGCATTTTTTCATGTACTTGTTGATTGACTGTATGTCCTCCTCTGAGAAGTGTCTGTTCAGGTCCTTGGCCCATTTGTTGATTGGGTTGTTTGTTCTCTTATTGTCTAATTTTTTGAGCTCTTTGTATACTCTGGATATTAGGGCTCTATCTGAAGTGTGAGGAGTAAAGATTTGTTCCCAGGATGTAGGCTCTCTATTTACCTCTCTTATTGTATCTTTTGCTGAGAAAAAACTTTTTAGTTTGAGTAAGTCCCATTTGTTGATTCTAGTTATTAACTTTTGTGCTATGGGTGTCCTATTGAGGAATTTGGAGCCCGACCCCACTGACTGTAGATCGTAGCCAACTTTTTCTTCTATCAGACGGCGCGTAATATAATGCTATGTAAGTAGTTATTATGCTGTGTTGTTTAGCAAATAATGACAAGAAAAGTTTGTGTTCAGTACAGAGAAAAATATTTTCAGTTTAAGGTTGGTTGAATATATAGATGTGAACTCATGGGTACTGAGAGAGTTGAGTGTATTTCTTCACACTAATACCAAACTATCCCAATAAGAAATCAAGAGAATAATCTAATTTATAATAGCATCCAAAGTAGTTAGAGGCCATCTGTGGTGGTGCATGCCTGTAATCCCAGTGGCTTGGAAGGTGGAGGCAGGAGGATTGTGAGTTCAAAGCCAGCCTCAGGAATTTATCAAGGCACTAAGCAACTCAGTGAGACCCTGTCTCTAAATACAAAATTTGGCTGGGGATGTGGCTCATTGGTTGAGCCCTTTAGTTCAATTCCCAGTACCAAAAAAAAAAAAAAAGTAGTTAGAAATAAATTTAAAGAAGTAAAAGATCTCTGAAATGAAAATTATTAATAGTTTTTAAACACTGATGAAAGAAATTGAAGAAGACATAAATAAATGGAAATATATTCCATGTTCATGGGTGAGGAGTTTTAATATTATTAACATGTCCTTACTACTAGTGATCTATGGATTCAATTCAATCCCTATCAAAAGCCCAATGACACTTTTCACAAAAATAAGAAAACATTTTCTAAAATTCATATGGACTATACTAAAGATCCTGAATAGCTAAATCAATCCTGAACAAAAAGAACAAAGCTGGAGGCACCACATCAAAATAGAATGACACTGGCATAAAAAAGACACAGAATGCAAATGGAACAGAATACAGAGTTCAGAAATAAGCCTATTGACAGTCAACTAATTTTTTATAAGAAGGAGAGTTCAATAAGACAGCTTTAAGAAAGCCTGTTCTTTTCAATAAATGGCACTGATGAAAACTGGGTATACATATGCATTAGAAATTGGACCCTTACCCCATATACAAAATCAACTCAATTAGATTAAAAACCTAAATGTAATACCAAAACTATAAAACTAGAAGAGCTCCTTGGCATTGGTTTTAGCAATGATGTTTTGGGATAGGACACCAAAACACAAGCAACAAAAGGAAAAATAAGTGAGTCTACATCAGACTAAAAAGCTGCACAGCAAAGGAAACTGACAACAAAATGAAAATGCAGCCTATGGGTTGGGAGAAAATATTTGTGAACCGTATAAAGGTTTAATATCTAACTTATACTAGGAACTCCTGTAACTCAATTGCAAAAAGTCAACAACCTGATTAGAAAATGGGCAAAGGACCTTTTTACATTTTTAAAAAGACATAAAAATGGCCCAGCACATGAGAGATACTCAACAATGCTAATTCTCCGGAGCTGTGATTTGAATCATGGTCTTTGATTGTCCTGTCCTGGGAACTTCCGGTACAAGGGTGCAGGTTAAGACTGCCCAGTTGCTATGGTAATGTTCTGTTTGAAGGAAGTTCTGTGACAGGCAGGTACTATCAGCCTTGACCCTGAGTTCAGACACCAGCTGCTGAGGGTAGAGAATTATGAATGCAAAATGATAATTATAATTGAGCTTCATCCTTCAGCCTGCTTGCTTTGAAGAAACTTTCTCACTGAAAACCCTTTTGATGATAATGCCCATATGATAAATGTGCTGAGCTAGCTCTGGGTCATTCATCATCCATCAGGGAGTAATGTCCCACTTGATCTCAACTTTCTCTCCATGTGTCTGTTTGTCTTTTCTAATCCCCCATCACCCCATGCTGTTTTCTGAATTAATGGCTGTGCAGGTTGTGGCAACTAACCAGGAAATACAAATCAAAAGTACAGTCATTTGTCACCTATTATCTGTTAGGGTGGCTATTACCCAGAACAAAGAGGCAGTGAGTGTTGGGAAAGGTGTAAAAGAAAGCGAACCATTGCCTGCTCTTACTGGGAATGTAGATTGGCGCAGCCACTGTGAAAAACAGTATGGAAGCCCCTCAAAAAATTTAAAGTAGCTTTTTTGTTGCTGTGATTAAAACACCCAATAAGAACACCTTAGAAGAAGAGAAATTTATTTGGGGTTCATGGATTCAGAGGTCTCGGTTCATAGATGTCCCACTCCATTTCTTTGGGCCCAAGATAAGGCAGCACACTACTGGCTATGTGTCCAGAGGAGGAAAGGTGCTCAGATCGTGGTGGGGTGAAGATGTAGAGTTGGGGAAAAGGAGAGGCCACAGGGCAGTTGCACCCTTCCAGTCCAAGTCCCCAGTGACCCACCTCCTCCAAGAACACCCCACCTGGCTGCCCAGTTAACACCTAGTCAGTCCATTCAAACTAGGATGGGATGATTAGATTATGGCTCTTGTAATCTATTTCACCTCTGAAGATTCCTGCATTAACATAGGAGCTTTTGGGTGGACACCTCACATTCAAACCATAATGATAGGACTACCATATGAACCAGCAATACCACTTCTGGGTATACAACCAAAGGAAATGAAATTACCACTTTGTAAAGCAAGCCACTGTCAGTGTTCATTAAAGCATTATTCATATTAGCCAAGAAATGTAAACAAATGTCCATTAGTGGATGAGTGGGTAAGAAATTGTGATACACACATAGGACTACTAGTCTTTAAAAAAACAAGACCATGCTATTTGCAACAACATGGATGGACCTAGGGGACATATGTAAGGTAAAAATAATCCTGATGCAGAAAGAAAAATACTGAATGATCATACTGGAATTAAAAAAAACAGGGCTGGGGTTGTGGCTTAGTGGTAGAACACTCACCTAGCATATGAGAGGCCCTGGGTTCGATCCTCAGCACCACATATAAATAAAGTTAAAAAAAAAAAAGAAACAGATTAGAATATTGGTTCCCAGGAGCTTGGGTAAGAGGGTGAAGTTACAGAAATGGGAAGATGCTCATCAGAGGATACATAATTGAAGTTATATAAGATGAATAAGTTCAAATTTTAGGTATACCAATAACCAAAAAAGAGAAGTTTGCTAAATGAGATGATACATTAAGTTGCTAGTATAGAAATGGTTTACTATATGTATATTAAAATATGTTACAATCCTCAAACATATACAATAAATTTTTTTTAAAAACCTGTGTTTTCTTTATTTTTCCTGGGGTAATTAAGTTTATATTGCAAATTTAAGTTTAATGTCATGTTCTAGGAGCAGGTGAAGGATATCAAGAAGTCCTATGCTCCATTTTATTAGTGATACTATGCTCTGTTTAGACCATAGTTTAGGAGGCAGTGAGGATTGCATCTAAGACTTAGGACTCACAGAGGTTCTCAAAATCTTGCTGTGAGTGAGAAGCACTTGGAACAGGCTAAATGAGTAAGAGACGCTTGTAAAAACTGCACATTTCCTGTTTTCACCACAAGACATTCTGAACCAATAAGTTTAGAGGTGTATGTATAATCTATAGTTTTAACATGCTTCTCTGGTGATCCTAATGCAGGCGTTTCATTTCTCTTCTGCAAAAAAAATGTCTCAGTGATGATTATTGTGTGGTTGAATCACATAAAAGAAATCTGGAAGAAATTTCAAGAGAATTTCATTTTTTTCTAGCACAGTGAAGGGTTTAGGGATCCAAATAATGTTCTGATTTCTTCATTTTGTTGAAGATTATTATAAGAAAAAGTCAAATAGCAGGCAACATGGTGATATTAGAAAGCTAGATTTCACTTCTATAAAGTAACATCAAAATGATGGAACTTTAGTAAGGGACTAAGTTTATTCTAAAATAAAACACAAAAAGAATGTGTTTGGAAACTACTGATTTTAGATTAATAAAAATATTGCAAAGATAATAATCTTATTCCTTATTGATTTCTTTGACAGTTGAATATATGGACTATATATGATTTTTAATATACACATATTATAAAATTATTCCTTTTATATTCCTCACAAGTTTTCCCTAATGTTCACATCTTATAATATCATAGTACACTTTCTAAAACTAAGAAACCAATATTGGTACATTATTATTAACTAAGTTCCATCCTTTATTTGGATATCATTTGTTTTGCCATTAATGTCCGTTTGATCTTCCAGGCTCCAATCCAGAATTCCACAAAGTATTTACTGCACTAGCTTTATATATACATAATGGGATTCCAAGGCATAAATCTGGGGGTGCCATTTACATTGCTGTGCCAGGCACTGTTCATAGTGCTTCACATCTGTTAACCTATTTGATCATCACAGCAGTCCTAAGAAGTAGGCAATGTAAATTATTCCTATTTTGCAAACACAAGCACTGAGGACAAAGATATTAAGTAGCCTCATAAAACCAAATAACATGGCTAATAAGTAGAAGAATTGAGATGCTAGGTAGAAAGCCTGTGTTCTTGGATATATTTCAAGTCTGGAGGCTTCCTATCACATCTAACCAGCTATGAAAAGCACACTTTTTATTTCGGTGAACTAGCTGATTGAGCTTAAGTCAATCTCTCTAGATCACTGTTTTCCCATCCATGAAATCATAGAAGTATATAATCTATATAAGGTTCCCACCTTAAAAACAAATTTATGGAGCTAGGTGGGGTGTTGCATGCCTGCAGTCCCAGGTACTCCATAGGCTAACACAGGACGAACACTTGAGCCCAGGAATTCAAGATTGGCTTGGGCAACATAGCAAGATCCTGTGTCAAAAACTAAAAAACAAGCAATAACAAAAACCCAAATCTCTGAAATTGAAATGTATATCTTTAAATTTAACTTATAGCTGAGACACCTAGCCTATATCTGTTTTCTTGTCAATTTCTTAAAAATAAAATGTTCATTAAAATGAGACTAGTGGACATTAAATATTCAATTTTATTTAGTTGTATATAGACTCAATGCCTTTATTGGTTTTAGTTGTATATAGACTCAATGCCTTTATTGGTTTTAAGTGGTGCTAGGATAGAACCCAGTGCCTCACACTTGTGAGGCAAGTGCTCTATCACTGAGCTACAACTCCAGCCCAATTTCAACTTTATTTTTTTAAGGAGAATCTATATATTGAGATAATTTTTTTCTTTGCTTTAGATTGTTATCTTGTTGATTTTGAATTTTCTATTATGTTTTTGAATACTACTCAATTCTACCCTCTGTATTCCAATAAAATTAAACTGAATGAATGTTGCTTCTCATGTAGGAATGTTCAAGCAAATAAACAGTATATAGGCACATATTTCAGTAGATTAAACTGAGCTTAAATTATCCCTCATGCTGGTACTGTAATAGGCTATTGATCTCAGATTACATTTTCTGTTTCTTTTAAAATTGAATTTTGTTCCCAAATAAAAGAGCATGTTCATTTCAGGTTGCATTTAGTGAAATAACTGCAACTGGGATCAGTGTTATCATGTGCTTAGTGGAGGACTAACCTCTTCATAGAAATAACTCTGGAATACTGTGCTGTGACTGTTTAAAAGAAAAGAGGAAGTGTATCATCTCTTGGAAGGTACTTTTTTCAAAAGTGCTAAATTTTAGATTTTTTAACTATTATAAAAATTCTGCATGATTATATCCACTAATCAGAATATATGCAAAACTATAGAATTTCCCCTGAATGACAACTAATAGAAGATATTTGCATTTATATTTATATTTCTAGGGATGAAAAGAAATTCTGATTAAAATATATAGGACAGAGGGCTTAAATAAAAAGGTTTTTAAATAGATAATGGTCTGCCCAAACAGATCTCTTTATGTTATACTGTGTTTTGATTTCATTGCAATGAGATAGAAATTTGAGGATACTAAGAAAGGCAAATCACTCAAAGGCTTTTGCATGCTCTATAGTCTCTATCAAATACAATGCTCCTAATACTACTCAGATATTAAGCCACCTGCTTTCAGTCCTCTACCTGAAGGTGACAGTCTTTAGTTGTCCAAAAGGTCTTGAGTCCTAAAGCTCCAGTTATTTATTGGTGACTAGAAACAGGCAAGAGGGTCTGTTTTTTTAATTCAACAGCTTGTAGTGGGATATAGGGTTACTGTTGGAACAAAGCAGGACATACCTTAGCATTTTTATTACTCTCTTTTGAGAGGAGAAAGAAAAGAGGAGAGATAAAAGTGCCTACGGTGAAACTCAGTTCCAAACACTGATTCTTACGATTCACTTTTCAGACCTCAGGGAAGACTTCCCTATATTTCTTGCCCTAAGTCATTGAAACAAAATGAAACTGCATTCATATGTTGTGAAGATTGTGTGTCATGCTATTATTCCCACTGGCGAAGGATAGTGCTTCAAAGCATGGAAAAATGTGAAAGAGTAACTTACTAAACACTTCTGTCAGCATGAATGCCATAGTACCTACAGCACCTTTTCTCACTTTTGTTTTCAATGTGTGATTTTGGACCATTATCATTTCTCAATGATTACACATGGTTAGGAATATTTGCAATGGTATATGATTCATCTTATTTTTAAATTTGCAAATATTTATGTTCAGATGAAATATGTTTAAATATGATTCTACCTTGGCATCTTAGTCATTGAATATTAGATTAAAATGATTTTATTTTTTTAAAATACTTAATAATTTTAAATTCCCCCCCAAATCAAACAAAAATTAACTTCAAATAATTTTGGTTTAAAAATTGATTCCATTATGTGCATTTTAATTTTTAGAAATAGTTTTGAATATTTCAGAGAGAAACTACAGTCATGCCTTGCTAAATAATGGAGAGACATTCTGAGAAATGCATTGTTAGATGACTTTATCATTGTGCAAACTGAGTACTTACACAAACCTGTGTTGTATAGAGCAATCATTCAATGAGGCCTCTTGATGTAATCAATAGACATGTCAAATGAGATGTATGAAGCTGCTGATGTATTACAGCATATCATTTTGCAGTAAAATTTTTTTTCTTAAGTAGAAAGAGTACACTCTAATGACAGAAAGTATAGGGTAGTTGTTTATTATCATTATGAAGTATTGAGTACTATACATAATTGTCATATGTTTTACTTTCTTATGACTGGCAGTGGCACAGTAGATGTGTTTACACCAGCATCACCACAGACACACAAGTAATGTTGCATTATGAGGTTACAAGGGCTACAGTGTCATTACTAGGCATAGGGATTTTTTAGCAGCATTATAATTTTATGAGAACTCCATAATTTATGTGGTTCATCATTGACCAAAACTTTGGTATGTGGTGCATAATTGTATTTGAAAACATAAGAGGAATAATTTTAATTATTCAGATTTCTATTATTTCTATTAAAATTCACAATTTGAGTGCAACTATATCCACGTTGGAACACTTTGGAAACAATTTCATTTACTTGTTAATTCTTTAAGTCATTGCAGATGACTACCTGTTAAAATCGTAATAAAATATCCAAATAGATCAGATTAAATAGAAAAGTATGGGTTCTCATTTTTTGAGCATTCCCCTCAAACTTGATCAGGAGAGCAGAAAGTTTGGGAAGAAAGGAAATACAAAATTTACAAGACTTGCTTCTTGGCTGGGCAGGACTGTGCACTCCTATAATCCCTGCAGCTCGGGAGACTGAGTCAGGAGAATCACAAATTCAAAGTCAGCCTCAGCAACTTAGCAAGGCCCTAAACAATTTAGTGAGACTCTGTCTCAAAATAAGAAAAAAAAAGGCTGGGCTGGGGATGTGGCTCAAGTGGTAGCGCGTTCTCCTGGCATGCGTGCGGCCTAATTTCGATCCTCAGCACCACGTACAAACAAAGATGTTGTGTCCGCCAAAAACTAAAAAAAATAAAATAAATATTAATTCTCTCTCTCTCTCTCTTAAAAAAAAAAAAGGCTGAGGATGCACCCCTGGGTTGAATCCCTGGTACCAAAAACAAAAACAAAAACAAAAAAAACTCTTGCTTCTAATGAATAGGATGAGGCAAAAGTAACACTTCATCTTCTGGGGAATGGGCTATAAACAGCATTTTATTTTAGCCTTCTTCTCCTGGATGACTTGCTCTGAGGAAAACTTGCTATGAGGATAGTCAAGCAACCCTAGGGAGAAACCCACATGAACCCACAGAGAACCCAAGCCTCTTGCTGACAACAGTGAGGATCACCTATCTCAGAAACCAAGTTTTTGGTCTCAATAGAGCCTTGAGATGACTTCAGACCCAGCTGACATTTCAACTATATTCTCAAAACAGACTGGAGCCAGAATGACCCAACTTAGTTACTCTGCTTCCAAATTCCTGACCCACAGGAACCAAGAAGTAATAAATATTTATTGTTCTTAGCTTCTATGCTTTTGAAAATTGGGTTGTATAGGAATAGATAACTAATATAGCTTCATTTATTCTCGCAGCAACTACATGGATACTTTAAAAGTATTTTAGCACATCTCATTCTACTTCCTACTGTCCAATGGCTCCGCATTTCCCTCAGAGCAAAATCCAAAGTCTTTTTTTTTTTTTTTTTTAGTTGCCAATGGATTTTTTACTTTGTTTATCCATGTGTGGTGCTGAGGATCGAACCCAGGGCCTTACACATGCTAGGCAAACAGTCTACCACTGAGCCACAACCTCAATCTCAAAATCCAAAATTTTTAATGGCCAGAAAAAGTCTGTATGATCTGGCCCCACTCCTGCTCCCTTTCATCACCACCCTCACCTCCTCCTCTGCCCCTCACCTTCTCAGCTCCAGATACCCTGTTCTATTTGGTGTTCTCAAACATCCTAGGAGTGTTCCCAGCTTAGAGTCTTTTTCCAGTGAAATGTGAGCAAAAGTGTTGCATGTTACTTTTTGTCAGGAGGATTAAGAAGCAATACATGAGTCAGCTGATTCTTTTCTCCTTTGATGATTATGGAATAAATGTGTTGAGAAGGAGCCTCTGTCAGCCTGTTTCTTTAGAGACTATCAACAGTGAAGCCCCTCCAGACTTCTTGTGGACTTGCAGTGTGAATGAAGGACACACGTTCATGGGATTACGATAGTTTATTTATTATCACAAATGATTCACAGAGAGCCTTATGAAAAGGGGACTTTCAAGAAGATTAAAAAAGAATGGTGTGAGAAAATTCAGGAAGATGAAGATGTCAAATCCATTGGAAAAATAAAGATTTTAAAGTGTTTATTTGATTTGACATTCAGTAAGTTATGCAATGTGAAAAATATATAGTTCCCTTCATATGGTTATCATATGATAATTTATAGCTGCTGTTTCTACTGTGCTCCAGTTACATAGATGTAGTACATATGCACAAGTAGCAACATATATAGTGTGGCTTGTCACAGTAAATTTCCTTTTCTAATAGACATTTTTTGTTCAAACATTATAATATCATTCATTTCCAACAGTTTTAAGATATTCTGATGCCTTGTCACAATGTTGTATATTGAGTGAGCTTTGGTATTAAATGAATTTATGTTAGAAAAAAAGTCACTGATATACTTCATAAATATTCTCTCACATCACTCTGCTCTGAGAAGACACGTTTACATCGTCTTTAACATAGATATGGTGTTAATGCTTTTGCAATGAGAAGAGAAAAAGGAGTTTGAGTTAAATAGTGAGAAAAATAATTGGATATAATTGTTACTTAAAAGAATACACACACACACACACACACACACACACACACACCAGACTGTTGATTGAAACATTAGCCTTAAAATATTCATAATAGAATTTCTGGGGCATCCTTGAGATTGAGAAGGTTAATTGACTGATTCACCAAGAAAATGAGTTCAGGGAATTTGGATCTAGAAGGTGACTACAACAAGCAAATAGGGTGAGCAACTACCTATTGGAATAAATAGAATTTTTAGTGCCAGGTATCTTTAAATCTGACAAAAAGTGTTTTTTCCTCCCAGAGATAAACACATGATCAAAAGCCTGGAGTTGAGGGGCTGGGGTTGTGGTTCAGTGGTAGAGCACTTGGTTAGCGCACGTGAGGCACTGGGTTCGATCCTCAGCACTACATAGAAATAAATAAATAAATATATTTTTGAAAAGTCTGCAGTTGACAGAATAGTACAAGTGAGGCACTTTGCCTAACTAGAGAGGGTGGACTGGCAAAATGAGGCCAGATTATCTGTGTCATAATACACGTTGAAAGCAATAAAGAGCTATTGAAGGTTCTTGAGCAATAGATTTGCCTGATCATGGGTTTTAGGCAAAGCACCCTACAACTTTAACAAATGGTGACCATGGAAGGAAGTGACCAGGCTTAGGAAGATCAGCTATACTTCTTTGCAAAATTTTGGATTTTATAATCCAGTAAAGTTCCTCCTCAAATTCTTGAAGACTAAAATGTAGTTGTTGACTATTTAATTTGTTCAGGGTGGATATTAAAACAACAACAAAATAAATTATTACATTCTATTCATACAGGAATGGAATTTTAACATCAAATTAGTAGGAAGGACCTAGTCCCAGAGTTAAGGACAGACTATTAAAAAAATAAACTGCATGTTATTAAAGAATTACAGTATTGGCCTTATTTTTTCATTTTCTCCTTTAGTAAAACTGTCATACATCTATGTAGGTCCTCAGATTGGTATCTGAGAGTCACTGAGCTAAGAGAATATCATGATTATTCAGGCATAAGATAATGAGAACTTGGGATGGGAAAAGAAGAAATAAGAAAGGGAGATGATGATGGAAGAATGATAGCACTTAGATTGAGCACAGAAGAAGAAGTGAAGGAGTGAGAGATGCCTACAAAAGTTATATTGTGGCCTAGTATAGTTTTTAACAGTCAGTATTGCATGTAAGGTTATCCTAATTCATCTCTGAACAGAGTCTATGGGATGCCATGCCAACTGATTGATATCTTGATGTCTTATTTACCAGAATCAGAAACAAGAAATGAAATTTACCAAACATAAAAGATAATGTTTTTGTTAGTGATGAATGGGTTAAAATATTTCTCCATCTAAACCTGCATGATCTTGAGGTAGACTTTAATTGGAGGTAAGAAAGTTCACTTTCACAAAG
This sequence comes from Marmota flaviventris, assembly GCF_047511675.1. NCBI lineage: Eukaryota > Metazoa > Chordata > Mammalia > Rodentia > Sciuridae > Marmota > Marmota flaviventris. Next base: position 50,174,397 of record NC_092508.1, on the reverse strand, counting down.
TGACATTATATAGTCACATCAAGCTTTCATAGATTTTTTTTTCAGAAAAAGTTCTTAGAATTTAATATTCTTGACAATTGTCATTTAGCAATTGCAAGGCTTTGCTGTTGTGGTGTAGAGTTTCTTTTGTTTTTTCTTTTTCATCGAGATGATAAAAGTAGAGGTGTAAAAGTTCATCTACATGTAAAAAAAGGGCAAAGATTATTTTTGACTTCAGAAATTGTATTTTAAGGTTACATAATAAAAATACATTGCTTAGGAAAGACAGTGATTTTGTTTTTCATTCAAAACAGATATTTATTCAAAATTAGTTCATGGCAACTGTGTTCTTTGTTGAATGTTAATCTGTAGCATCACCTACAGGTATTCATAATATAAATTTCTGATCTTTTAAACGTGAAACTCTTAGAAAGGGTAAATTGGCTATTACTTCTCTGGGTAATAGCTAGTATTGTCTTTGCTATAGAGCTTTTAAAATGAAATTTTGAGTTACAATGAAAAAAGTTACAAGTTCACTTACTATACAATAGCTTAGAATGTGAATGTCTTAAAGAAAAAAACTTCAATAAATGACTGGAGTTATTTGGTGGAATTTACAACATAATAACAAGAAAAGATTTTCAGCTTTGATTACAAAGGAAATTAGTCATTTAATTTTACCCTTAGTACTGATACACAGTTTCAGTACCTATTAAGAATTCTATATATATTTAAATGACTTAAGCAATTATTAAAAGCAAGTTGCAAGAAATTATCAGCACTTTCACAAAAAGCATACTGTGTTCAGACTGCTAGTGCTTTAAAATTTTCATGAAAGCAAATTCAAGTGAAGAACAGGATTTAGGATTTAGTGACAAAGAGTTTTCAATCCCTTAATCCCTTTGTAATAACTAGATTCATCATTTAACCATTAAAAAAAGGGATAAAAATGTTAATATTGGGGCTGGGGTTGTGGCTCAGTAGGAGAGCACTTGCCTAGCATGTGTGAGGCACTGGGTTTGATTTGTAGCACTGCTTATAAATAAATAAAAAATAAAATAAAGTTCCACTGACAACTAAGTATTTTAAAAAATGTTACTATTGATTCCTAACAGCACTTGTGACTGAAAAATTAATTGTATATGGTAAATTAATTATGTCTCCAAATAGCTACTTGATTTATAATTTAGGTATTGAAATTAATTGAAATATTTTTTACTGTGTTTATAGTCACTGGAAGAGCAACATGAATCATACTTTAAATAAAATGCTTCCTTTTTTGACCTTTCCCAAATTGTGTTTCAAAATACAAGGATGCCTTTTCCTTGTCTCCTGTCTCTAGACCTTTACCCATTGTCTCATTATTATTTTCTAACTTGATCCTAACTTTACAAAGGAGCTATACCTAGAGAGTTATCTATATTATTAAACTATATTAAAACAAATTCCAAGCTATCCATGTTGTTTTACCTAGACTTATTACATTATTAAGAGTAAATATCTTATTAGACTCAATAGGGAGCCACAAGATGAATAAATAAAAATTTTTTAAAGGTGGCAACTGAGTGAATATAAAATAACTAATAAAATATAAAAGTTAATAAAATGGGGTAGCTGCATCATGTAAATCAACAAAATTTATACTGAAAAGATTTAAATATTAACTTCAGTTTTCCTAGATTACCATAATGAATTGCTATTATAATTATTATTATTTTTTTTTATTGGTGGTTATGGGGGATTGAACTCAGGAGCATTGAACTACTGAGGCACATTCCCCAGCACTATGTTGTATTTTATTTAGAGACAGGGTCTCACTGAGTTGTTTAGCACCTTGCTTTTGTTGAGGCTGTCTTTGAACTTGAGATCCTCGTGCCTTATCCTCCCCAGCCACTGGGATTATAGGCATGCATCATTGCATCCAGCTATGAATTGTTATTATTTAAAGACAAAACAAAACATGGGTATCTGACATTTTACTTCCATTTATTTAGATAACTTTCGTATGTGTTCTGAACTACCTAAAATATTTTAAACACTATTCCAAGTGTTCATATATATTAGCTAACTTCTCTCAAAGGTGAGGCGGAAATTCTTTGTTTCTTACCATTTTATAGATGAAGGAACTGAGGCAAGTACAATTTAGAACTCCAAATAGACAAATACTGCTTAGTAACTCTGTGGGCTTGGGTCTGGGTCCTGTCAACATTGGAGACTTATACTTCATGATTTCTTCTCATATCCTATAGTCCTACCACCAAATGCTATTATTTCATCATTTCCTTGTATCTTCTTTCCTTTTTTCTTTTGATATCTATCATGTACTTGAATAACTATATATTTCATACTCTCTTAGTTCAGTGAATCTCAGGCATCAATATGGGGTCTTGAATTGATCCATGATGAAATTTTAGCATCTGTTCTGTTATTGATTTATTTTCTGGGTTTCAAAAAATGACTCATATACAATGGCTATTATTAGATTGTGCAAGAATCACTATTTGCAACCATTTATTAGCATTTCCAGGACCACATACTAATCTTTGCAATATTTTCCTTGCGTCACTCTTGTTCTATTTTGTTCTCTAATAACAATAGCTGGAACTCCTATTTTAGAATGTAATTTGGATCATGTCATTTCCGTTCTAAAATTCTTTGAAGCTTTCCAGTGTATTTAGAATAAAATCCCATCTCCTAGTTAGTTCTACAAGATTGAAAGTAAACTTATTCCTGCCTATCTCTTTGGCTCCCTATTTTAGTATCTGTCCTCTTGTTTTCTTTACTGTATTTATGCAGTTATTCCTCTTTTTTCATGTTTAATTTCTTCTTTGCAGACTTTATATCTCAACTCTCTGGAAAGGCATTTCCTTTTGGCTAACACATTTCCTTCTGCTGTTCTCTTATGGCACTCAGTTATTTTCCTTTATAGTTCTCACTCCAGTTCATGATTCTATATTTATTCATTTGTTTACTTTTTAAATTAGTTCTAATCAGTTATATAGGACAGTAGAAAGCTCTTCCATTCATTGTACACAAATGGAGCAGAATTTTTCACTTTTCTGAAGTATAAGTCTCCAATATATGAAGTAAAGTCACACCATTCGTGCAATGGACTAGGGTAATGATGTCTGTCTCAATCCACTATCTTTCCTACCCTTTTGCCCCTCCCCAACACCCTGTCTAAAGTTCTTCCACTCCCCCATTATGCCTCCCACCCCCATTATGGATTAGCATCCACTTAATAGAGAAAACATTCGGCCCCTGTTTTTTTTTGAGATTGGCTTATTTCACTTAGCATGATATTCTTCAACTACATCCATTTACCGGCAAATGCCACAATTTTATTCTCTTTTAATGCTGAGTAATATTCCACTGTGTATAGGTAGCACAGTTCCTTTATCCATTCATCTGTTGAAGGGCATCTAAGTTGCTTCCACAGTTTAGCAATTGTGATGTCTGATGCTATAAATATTAATGTGGCTACGTCATTGTTATATGCTGTTTTTAAGTTCTTTGGGTACAGACCGAGGAGTGGGATAGCTGGCTCAAATGGTGGTTCCATTCCAAGTTTTCTGAGGAATCTCCATACTGCTTTCTAGATTGGTTGCACCAATTTTCAATGCCACCAGCAATGTATGAGTGTGCCTTTCCCCCTACATCCTTGCCAACACTTATTATTGTTTGTATTCTTGATAACTGCCATTCTGACTGGCATGAGATGAAATCTTAGAGTTCTTTTGATTTGCATTTCTCTGGTTATTAGAGAACATTTTTTCCATATAGTTATTGATCGATTGTATATCTTCTGAGAAGTGTCTGTTCAGCTCCTTAGCTCATTTATTGATTAGGTTGTCTGTTTTTTTAGTGTTAAGTTTTTTGTGTTCTATATATATATCCTGGAGATTAGTGCTTTATCTGACATGAATGTGGCAAAAATTTGCTCCTCAAATGTAGGCTGTCTCTTCACCTCATTCATCATTTTTTTTCCTTTTCCTAAGAAGAAGCTTTTTAGTTTGAATCCATCCCATTTATTGATTCTTGATTTTATTTCTTGAGCTTTAGGAGTCTTGTTAAGGAAGTCATTTCCTAAGCAGACATGGTGAAGATTTGGGCCTACTTTTTCTTCTATTAGGTGTAGGGTCTCTGGTCTAATTCTTAGGTCCTTCATCCATTTTGAGTTGGTTTTTGCATGATGAGAGATAGGGGGCATGTTTCCTTTTGCTGCATATGGATTTCCAGTTCTCCCAGCACCATTTGTTGAAGAGGCTATCTTTTCTTCTATGTATGTGTTTGGCACCTTTTTCTAGTATGAGATAACTGTATTTATATGGGTTTTTTCTCTGTGTCTTCTATTCTGTACCATTGGTCTACATGTCTATTTTGGTGCCAATACCATGACATTTTTGTTATTATAGCTTTGTAGTATAGTTTAAGATCTGGTATTGTGATTTCTCCTGCTCACAATATCATTTGTTTACTTATTTATTTAAAAAAATTATTGATTTTTTTAAAAAAAATGATGGTAGGATGCATTACAATTCTTATTGCACATATACAGCACAATGTTTCATATCTCTGTTTGTATATAAAGTATGTGGACACCAATTCATATCTTCATATATGTACTTTGGATAATGATGTCTATCACATTCCACCATCCTTGCTAATCTTCTGCCCCTTCCCTTTCCCTCCCACCCCCATTTGTTTACTTTTAATGTATCTTTCTTCTCTGTAAAACTCATTCAGGTCAGGGACCCCTCTTCTTTATTCACTAAGGTATTTTCATCACCAAGCACTGTTTCATTTATATAGTGGAGTCTCAGCAAATATTTTCAATATGGTTACTTCTTAATGTGGGGAACATATTCATAATGTGTTTCAATGATTGTAGCCAGAGCACAGACCTAAACAAAAATTTATAGAGTCCAAATCTGAGATGATTAGAGATAGAGAATGAAATTTTTAAAATGGTGATGGTATGAAAATATACTTTAAGAGGCTGAACTTTTATATTTTTTTATTTCTGTAAAAATTCTTTTAAATGAGAAACAAATTGAAAAGAAAATTGCAATAGAAGATGAGTGATTTCTGCTTATACAAAGATCAGTAGCAATAGTGAATGGTATCACAATATATCATCTCCAAATACACCACTTTTGTATAAGGCTTGTTTTGAGCAATTAAGAAGCAGCAAATACAGAGAGAATTTTCTGACTTCCCCCTAGCTGCCTAAAAGCAGGACATAAATCTACCTTCATGAAGCGCCACCCCCAACCCTTCTCTCATACTAGGAAGAGGAAAACAACTCTTACCACTGAATAGAGTCAGTACTGAGATGGAGCTGCACAAAAAAGCCTGACTAAAGTAACACTTTGTTATTAGTTTTCTCATATATTTACCTCCCCATAGTCTATGGAATCTACTCAGTCTGGAAGCCCAAACCTCTTTTCATTTTTCATGTCACTTGTATATAAATTTCTTGACTTTTGTTAAAATGGTATATAATTGCTGGATCAAACTGCCTCTTTGTGTCCTTGTTTATTTATTTATTTTTGAAGACCTGAGTGAATGTAAAAATGAAAATATTTAAATCAAGTGAAACATTTTCTTTTCTCCTGCTGTTCTATTTTTTTTCCCCTCAGTTTGATTTGCAGATTTGAACCTGAGATGGTAGAGGAAAAGTTTTTTTCTGTTTTCCTCCTCTACATTTGTACATTTCAGATGAACTCCTCTGTATGAAAATCAGAGTGTTCCTCTTGTTTCTTAAGTGTTTGTGATGGCTATAACTGTGAGGCTTGTGTTGCATTGTGTAAAGACCTAACTAAATTTCTTTGTAATGCTGCCAAGGCTCATTTGCCAGTACCTCCCAAGTTTTTACTTTCTGCCTTCTACCTTTGCCACTGCTGCTACTGCTTCTTCTCCTTTTTTTTTTTTCTTTTTAATTTTTTTTAGTTGTATATGAACACAATACATTTATTGTACTTATTTATTTTTATGTGGTGCTAAGGATTGAACCCAGTGCCTCACACTTGCTAGGTAAACACTCTGCCACTGAGCTACAACTGCAGCCCCTGCTTCTTCTCCTATTTATTTATTCATTTAGTTTTAGTTACTGGAGATTGAATCCAGAGTGCTTTATCACTGACCTATATCCCCAGTCTTTTTTAATTTTGAGACAGGATCTTACTAAGTTGTTTAGGGCATTGTTAAGTTGCTGAGGCTGGCCTTAAACGTATGATTTTCTTGTCTTAGCCTCCTGAGTCGCTTGGATTATACAACTGCATCACTGCACCTAGCTTCATTGTTGCTTAATAGGAAAATTTCTATTAATTTAATTTATGTTTAAGGTAATAGATATTGGCTAGTGGCTGCCATTTTAGACAGTGAAGATATAGAACATATTCATCATTGTAGAAACTCTGTTGCATAGCACCACCTTAGATTGTTCCTAAAGCATTTGAATTGTAAATAGAATAATACAACTGCTCACACTTGAGTACAAGTGATCATATTGTTTTTTTTTTTTTTGCCATCTACATGAAATTTACACACACACTGGATCAGCTAACAGAGCCATAAACTATATTTCATTGTCACATGCTTCTGAAAGATACTAAGAATAGTAAACCATTTATTCTCTACATAAAACACCATGGAACAGGAGTTATTCAGCCTAGACAAAAAGAGGAGGAGGTAATATTAACATAGTGTTCAGAGGAAAAGACAATCAGTTGTGGATCTGTCACACCAGGGTTGGGTTGATAGTTCTTGGTTGGCTTGATAGATGTCCATTTCCTTCCGTGCCATTCTTGACCTTCATGATAAGAGGTCTCCCACATAAAACAGGACAATTGTTTTAGCAATGCTCTAGATCTACTAATTTTTTATTATTTGAGATTTATCTGGATATTGTGTGGTTGATAGTGAAATACTATTGTTCTGTTCAAAGAAATGAAGCTAAATTATAGCAAAATGGTAATGCCTTTTGTTTTATAGTATTTTCCTAAAGGAAAGCAATAGTTGAGACTGAAGTGGTTAAGCCAATGGCATTTCCTCTGAACAAAATTTCAATAAAGTTCTGTAATACCAAGGGTGAAATTACATGAGTAGTTCAACTTGCTTTAAGTGAGCATTTAAAAAATTCTTATTGAGTAAATAAACTGTTTTATATTTGCAGTTATTCAGATTTACCTTCCACAATGACTATTTAAGGGAATTACTTTTTGCCATAATAATTTGCAAAGTGATACCATTTTGGACAATGACTTTTAAAATATAACAACTTGTTAACCAAAAAAAATAAAAATGCTCTAAAAATGAGATTCCAACATTTATGGTTTCAGGCAAAGACACCATTGACAATTTACTTGACATAACAATTTTTAGTCAGAGGTTATCATTTGTCTGACTGGTTTATTTCAGAAGAACAGTCATCAAGTTTAGAAATTATTTCTTTTTATTAATTTATTGTGTTGTTGAAGTTCTTGATTTCAGTTTTAATTTCATTCACTTAATTCTTTATCCCCAAGATTTCATTTATGTTCTTTTTATGATTTTAATCTCTGTTGAATTTTACATTCAGACCATGAATTATCTATTTATAGATTTCCTTTCCTTTGGAGTCTGTTCTGGAGAATTATTGTGTTTCTTTGAAGATATTATATTTCTTTGCTTTTTCATGTTTCTTGTGTCCCTATGTTGCCATCTATATATCTGGTTGAATGCCTCTTCTCATTTTATAGAGTAGTTTTTATAGGGAAAGACATTCTCCTGTAGGTGGGTCATTGGATGTCAGTTGGGTAGGGTACTTAACTTTGATTCTGAGTGGACTCAGTAGTGTAGTCACTAGTGATTTTTTCACTTGTAATCAATGTTGTGCCTAAAATTGCCTCAGTGGGCTAGACTGCAGTTGTTTTTGGAGACAGTGTGGGTGATTTTGTTGAGGACTGGGGTCAGTGTGTGAGTTACTCCTCAGGCTTTGAGGGACGCACACTGAATGTCAAAAAACCATCTGGGGAAGATCCCCCAGGCCTTGAGGGTGCATGCACCAAATGTGGCAGGGATGCTGGTGTTGGGAACCATGTTGCTGAGTTGGAGGCTTCTGGGACTCACATTTGAATTGTCATGATTGGATTAATCCAAAGCATTTTGCATATTTTAAAGTGATAAAGTTAAAGATAATAGTAGTTCTGTGAGTCTTCAGTCTTTTATGCCCTCCCATACTTAATCCATATTTTGTAGAAAAGTTGCTTTTCATGGGTATGATTTTACTTTTAAGTGTATCTGAGAGCAAAATAATTGTGAGCCCCCAAATTTGGAAAATAAAAAAATGTTTCAGAAATACATGTACAATAACATTGTATTTTATTTATGAGTTGTATTTGCTTATTTTCCATTACTGTTTATTACTAATATAAACTAATAAACTTTTCTAGTTGTGAAATTATTTGGGTGTCCTAGGTTGAGATAAAACACATCATAATTTTCCTATTACATACAATGGAAAGTTTTTTTTTTTTTCATTTAGAAGCTCTTTGTACTTTGTTTTCACGTACTAAATAACATCATTAAGCAAAGCGTAAATGTACTTGAGAAACACATTTTAATCAAGACATAATGATGACTAAGCCCCATGTAGAAGATCCTGCAGTTTGAGGAGCCATCTTTATAAATCAGAATTCTTGACAATTTTGTTATTGTTTCCTATCTAACATTATTTAGGTTGAGTTCTTTTCCCGTACAGCTATCAAATTTTCTATTCTCCTTTTCTATCTGCAACTTCTCATGATCTTTAATAAGAAGTACAAATTAGTAACATCAGCCCACTTTGCTAACTTAATGTTGTTTCTCTCTCCAGTTCACTAACATTTATGAAATAATTTCAATAATTAAGATCCTTCTATTTCCCTATTTAAAATTGTTCGCTGTAAGTCTCTGTTTTCTACTATAGAACATGTATTTAATCAGTAACAAATTGAGCTTTAAAAAATTTTTTTTTTTAGTTGTTGATGGACCTTTATTTTATTCATGTATTTATATGTGGTGCTGGGAATTGAACTCAGTGCCTCACACACGGTGAGGCAAGCATTCTACCACTGAGCCACAACCCTAGACCACAAATTTGGCTTTGAAGCTATTTTCTTTCTGAGGAAATCTTTAATAAGGAACCAAAGTTTGTAAACAAAGTCTGATGTCAGTTCTCAAACTACTTATTCTTTTTTGTTTTTAAAGATTTTTTTTCACATTACCTTTATTCTATTTATTTTTTTGATGTGGTGCTGAGGATTGAACTCAGAGTCTCACATGGGCTAGGCAAGTGCTCTACCAGTGAGCTACAGCCTCAGCACAATGTACTTATTCTTAATGTCTATTTCTCATAGATAATAGGGAAAATGTAGATACTATATATATAATATCTATGTATCACCATATAAAATATATAGTTATAACTATTTTTGCATATGTATATAATTTTCTTTCTAAAAATTTTGAACCTTATTTTAAAAATTCCAATAAGAATTCCTATTTAGTACTTCTGATGTATGCAAATATACCTCTGTATATCTGGTTTCCTGAGATAGGTATTGGGAGCTTAATAACTTAAATGAATTTTTATTGTGGGTGAATGTGAAATATACTTTGCTTCTCCATATGTAACTCTTCTTGTATGCAAAGGAACTTTTTATTAATCAGGACTAGTGACATCCTGGTTGAAGAGCAATTTTTAGTTCTAAAATGTCCTTATTAATTTCATCAAAATTATTTTAATCCATGATTATATCATTATTTTATACAAAATAGGCCTTCAAAATAAATATTGGTTTATCAACTCATACAGATTTATGTCATCTACTTTAATAGATATTTTACTTACTGAATTTCTTTACATAATGATGTAGAAGGCATTAGTGATGTTAAAAGATTAATGCACATTAAAAGTGTAAAAAATTTATTTAAGCATTTAGTAATTCATGAATCAGGCAGTAAAATATTTAGAAAACTATGTTGTAAGTAGATGTGCTGTCATCCAGGTTTAGGTGTTCCATTTACAGAACACAGGCAGAGTAGTTTAGTATAATTCTTTTTTGAGGGTCAAGTACGAGGGATTGAACCAAGGGATACTTTAACCACTGAGCTATATTTCCAGTCCTTTTTATTTTTTATTTTGAGACAGGGTCTCATTGAGTTGCTTAGAGCATTCCTAAGTTGCTGAAGCTGGCTTCAAACTCCTTCTTGCCTCAGCCTCGCAAGTCAATGAGATTACACCACTGTGCGCCAACCACACCTGGCTCATTTTTTAAAGCATTAGTCTAAAACTGCATTAGTAATTTGTTTTTTAAAGCATTAGTCTAAAACTGCAGCCTGAAGAGGCTTGCCCAAGTTTCCATAGCTACTTGTTTGATCCACCTTATTTCCCTTATGGAATCTCATTTAGTCTTGAGTATGGTTCTGTAAATTAGACTTTATTTCCCCTTTAGAAATTGGAAAATAGATGGAAAGATATAAAGTGACTTGCCAAGGTACAGACAAAAGGCACTCAGAACTGTAGTTGAGTTTTTTTGTCCTTACCTCTAAGGGCTTTTTTTTTTCTCTCTCGGTTCACTGAAGAGAAACATTTGGGAAAGAGACCAGGGCTTGAGGGAAGTTAGATCCTTAGAAATGCAAAACCCTAGACAAATTCTAGACAGTCTCGTGGATCCCACCTGTTTACCTGTTGCGCAGTAATAGGAATTCCATTTACTGAGATGCTCACTCTACTTCATATTTTTGTCATTATCTTTAATTTAGTCTTTACAACAAAACCATGAGTTTTCCTATTTCAGACATAAAGAAATTTAATCATTTAGAGATTAATTTACCAAAGTTCACAAAATTGGCAGAACTAAGTTTTGAATAAAAAACACGTGACTGCAGTTCTTGCAAGCAATCACAAAACATATTCTGTCTTTTTAGCTTCTAGTATTCCTCCTTCAAGGACCTCCTCAGATATTTCCTCATTATCAGCCTTTTCTTAATGTTGCAATTGGATATGGCCCTTTTAAAACTATTTGACATCTGGGCTGGGGCTGTAGCTCAGTGGTGAAGCACTTGCCTTGCAGGTGTAGGGCACTGGGTTCAACCCTCAGCACCACATAAAAATCAATAAAGATATTATGTACATCTATAACTAAAAAAATAAAAAATAAAAAACTATATGACATCAGAGTTTACATTTTTTAAAGGCAGCTCCTTTTCAGAAAATAATTATTTGCACAATTAATTTGTCTCCCTCACTAGGGCTTAAATTTCACAGGAACTCGTCAGAGGCTTGAGCCATCCAAGGTCTTTTATAAACAAACTCCTATCCCAGCTTGATGAGAGGACCAACTTCCTATGTGCAAGTTGAGATCCACAGGAGCTCACCCCTAGAGACTTGGGAACTTCTTTGAGCAAATGAGGATTTAATCAGAGTGCGACTGGATTGAAGAAGTATAAAAAGACTTGACAGGGGCTTAAGCAAATTCTTTTTTAAATACTACTGCATTTGCTCTGACAGTCCTATTAATTGAAAAATCTAAAGTAATGATAAGGGAACTAAGTCCTCTAAACTCTTTTTGATTCAGGCAAAGTCAATGAGAGTCCCTTTTATAAAAACCAATGAGAGAGTTAAAATGAGATGGGTGGCTAAAGAAAAAGATAATCTAAAACCACTTTTAATTCCACTGTGACAATGCAACAGTAATGTTTAATGACTTCCCATCGCGCATAGGACTGTGAACAAAGTCCTTACTGGGACATCCAAGTCTATGTATTGTTTAGCCCTTTCTTATTTCTTCTCTATGTTTTTAGTTCCCATAACTCCCTGTGTGCTCTTCTACCACAACATTTTGCATGCTCTTTTCCTTCTCTCTGAATGCAACATGATATTTTTTGTTATGAATGAAAAAAATCATATTTAAATTAGTTATAAATATTTAGTGAATGCCTGCTTTATTCAGGGCAATCAAAGAGATGGACATAACCAACATAGTTCTGTCTCAAGTTAGTTAAGATGTAGTTGTGGAAAAAATTGTAAGCATCTTAAAAACGAATTAAAGAGACAAAACAGTAATTTAAGGAAATAATAGAAAGGGTGTCACAAGACATTTCATGATTAGATGTCAAATGAGTAGTACTATTAGACATATCACTTAATTTTTAGTCTCAAGTTTCTTGATCTTTCCATAAAGTGAAAGGTCTCAATAGCTCATCCCATAGTAATGCACATTTGGATATAATACAATTGTTGCCTGGCCCTCATTCTTCTTTTTATTTTCTGCAGGTGGGAGAGTCTGAAGGTGTGACACCAGATGGGGAATGTAAGTGGGAAATTGTACGAGTATGGAGGTGTCTCCAAGTCCTCAGTTTTCTCCTGACCTAATTTTCTCTGATTTGGCCAATGAAGTGGGCATGAACTAGCTAGGAAATTTCTGTCATTGTCCTGGAAGTCCCAGATAGTCAGAATAATCCTCCATAATATTTAAACTGAAATTTACACTTTCTGGTCAGCTCGTGTAAAACATGTTGACACTAGATTTTGCCTTGCTATGAATAGACTGATTATACTGATACAGCACTTGGCTAGCTGGCTATCTACTTACAAGTTTACACATTCCATTAATCTCACCATAATGTGATCCATATTTTATGTGATTAATAGTTATATCTCAGTAATTGTTATGATGGTAGAGTTTTACACTATAGATAGTTTTTCATACTTTGTCATTTTTTACTTAACATATATTTAAAATCCTCAATTTTCAGTATGTATAAACTTTTCTACATCTTTTTGTATAGCTGCACAATACTCCATTGTGTGGGTATTTCATATATTTTTTTTATATTATTATCTAATGTATGGGGTGTTAGGTGGTTTCCAGTACTTTGTAACTGCAAACAAGTCTGGAAAGAATAACTTTTTGTACTTTCTCAATCTTTTTAAAGAAAAAAAATACCCAGCTTCTAAACATTTTCTTATTTTTATAATATTGCATAATGGTATATAAACATAAACTTTGGCAGATTCTTTTGGTAGCTCTAACACAACCATAAAGTCCTAACAAATATACACATTAAATACCAACCAAACCATTAAAGCAAGTAGAATTCACATTAGCAATATCAATTTATTGTTGTAGAGAATAGTGTTTAATCTGAAACTAAATCATATTTTGTAGTAAGAATTTTTTTGTAAAAATGGCTGTAGTGTTAAAAAGATTTTTGGTAATAAAGACTAGATTATCATATGTAGTCGATGATTCATTTTTTTTCCTATCACTTTTTTCTGTTTGAGCACTGAGAAACTTTATTCATATAGTAACTCTATAGCTCCATTGGCTTTACTTGGTATTATTTTGATGTTAAGTCCAATTGTGTTCCTTTCTTTTTGGTTTATAGTGACTAATGCTGTACATTTTCTACTTTAATGCATATAATATATACATATATATATATATAAATAATACATATATTTCTATTATAATATATTTCACATTAAAACTAAGTTTTCTTATTAAATGCATAGAAAATCTATTCTTCTAAGAATATCTTTCAATTGTGAATTGTCATTGTAAAGTGAATATTGTACATTATATCCAGTAAATGATTCAAAATGGATAGCGTTTAAAAACAGAATTATTGTTTTAATTTTCACACAAAAGCATGCCAACTTTATGACAGTCTGACAAGCTTATGAACTTATTGTTAGTGTAAATTTCCCACTACAAATACCTGGAAATGTTTGAGGAAATACAGCAAAAAGTATTCATAGGTAAACTTAAAAAAGTTCAAAGGAAATTATCAGGTACTAGGTCAAGTTAGGAATGAGTATTAGATGAGTGTAGAAGTGGACACTGGGATTACCTTGGAAAGGTGTTGAACCAGGTAGCAACCAGAGGCTCGGGTTTTGACACTTACATGAGTGTGTGAGGGCCTTCTTAGGGCCCTTGAGGTAAGAGTTGAAGGTGAGATCCATGAGTAAAGCTCTAAACTATCGAAAGGCATATCCACCGAGAAAAAGAGGACTAAAAACATATATTCATTAGAGTAGAAGTTGAAGGAGGGGAAAAAGAAAGTGTTTTGCTTGTTTATTTAGGTAAAAGTTCTTGTCAGAAATTCAAACCCTAGTCTATTTGAATGGATTTGGAGTTCATATTACAGTACCAGGTTGGTTTAGGAATTTCTAAACTGAGAAATTAACATAAAATATATCCTAAACTGATGACATGTTGGAACACTGACCAAAGAAAATATAAAACTTCTCAGGAAGAATGATTTGGTTTACCATATTTTCATGGGAATTAGTATGGGGAGAGAGAGTTCTGCTGAAAAAATGAGATTAGAAAGAAACCTCTTGAGAGCAGGAATTATTACCTGTTTTGTTCACTCCTTTATGGGCAGCATGTAGGATGGTGTCCAGTATGTAGGTGCCAAATGACTAGTAAATAATGACCACACATACATTCACATACACTGATGATTGTCAGGTTGACATAATAAACAGAAGGTTATTAAGAACTTGAGATAATAGTGCAATAAGGTGTGAGAGATTATAAAATAAACATTTATAATAATCCATAATTTTCTCATTGAAAATGAAAATTATTAGGAAACAACTAGAGAGTTGTGATGAAAGAGATAAAAATAAAAAAGGGTTTTTAGAGTAAAAATGTTGTCACTGAACTAAAAATTTAGTATGCAATTAAGCAGTTTAACTGGAGAAGATATTGAAGTGTGAGTAAATAAGCCAAATAATCTCAGAGGCAAGAAAATGGAAAATATAAAGGTGGTAGTAGCAGGCACTGAAGATAGAGATTGTATTACATATATGGGTAAGATTCCCAGAAGGAGCAAAAGAGAATGGGGCAGAGAAAATATTTGAGGGTATAATGACTGAGGATTTACCAGAAAGATGAATAATATTTTAAAACAATCATTTGCCTCAAATAGGAAAACAGAAGTAAAACTTTAAAACATCAAAGATGAAAATATGTTAAACTAGAAAGAAAAGGCAGATTACCTACCTACAAGGGATCAAGAACAAGAATTAGACTATCAACAAGTAAGACTTAGGCAATCAAAACCAGACTTTTAGCAGAAATAATAGATGACAGCAGACAAAGTGTCAATGAAACATAACCTCTGATCTAAAATTTAAAAAGCAATCATGAAATTCATCTGGTAAAATAAGAGACCCAGAATAGCAAAAGCAATCCTTAGCAGGAAGAGTGAAGCAGGTGGCATTGCTATAATGGGATAAATTATTATACATGACTAAGAATAAAATTTGTCTACAAAGATCCTTCACAGAATCTTTGAAGGATTATGGAAGAATGCCCAAAGAAGAAGGAATCTGAACTGAGAAAGTTCAGAGTAGGTTGCAAAGAGTGCTGGTAAGCAATGAAGCCAGGTAACAAGTTGGTAGATCAAATAATTAATGACTGTAAAAATCAGTAAAAATAAAAATGATAATAATCATTAATTTAAGCAGTTATTAAAATAAGGCAGAAAAATATGTCATCAAAACATATTGGATGAAAGGAGGTAATTAGAATAAAATGTTCTAATTGTATTATGTTGCTTACAAAGAGTAATATATTAATTTTATATGCTTTTTCAATTATGCCACTTAGAAATGTAAGGGTATCCACCAAAAGGTTAGGAATAGAATACATTTCATCCAAATCTATAGTAAAAAAGAAAGAAAGAAAGGGAAGTCAATCAGTTTAATGTTTGTCAGAAAAGGAAAAAAAAAAAAAAACAACTAAGCAAAGAAAAAGCCAAATAAAAGCAAAGAACAAAATTTAATAGGAGAAATAATTACAAATAATTAATAACCATAATAACTATAAATAGATAATGTCTCCAGTGGAAACAGGAGAGCTCTCAAATTAGATAAAAAATAAAATCCAGCCTGAGTTATTTATAAATAATACATAATAAAATACAAGAACATAATTTAAAAGCAAGATAATAGAAAAAGATACATGTTAATCAGAAGAAAACTATCATATAGTATATTAATATCAGGTAAAATGGACTTGAAGAAACACCTTCAGGGCTACAGTTGCCACTTACTCATAATAGAAACAATTCACCAGGATCTTGAACCTGTAATCCATTTAACACTGTGGTCTCTTTATATATATTTAGCAAATAGTGACAGAAAAATGAAAATCCACAAATCTATAGTTACAGTAAGATGTTAGCAAGAACACCAAAAATGAACAAAGAATATAGAAAATTTGCAGAACACACTTATTGTCTAAGCTAATGGTTGCATATGTATAATTTTGTATCCCAAAATTATAAACAATTCATATTCTTCTCCAGTGTATACAGGCTATTTACTACTAAGCTGGAAACCAATTTCTCAACATTAGCAAAGACTCTATATTAAACTGATAATACCCAGACTTCAATACAATGGAATTCGAGATAAAAAAAAGGACATAACTAATCCTGCCTTATGTTTGGAAATTTAGAAGTATTTAGATAAGTACTAGAGAAGAAATCATAATACAGTTAAGAAATATTTATAATTGAAGAGCAATGAAAACACCACACATTAAAAATTGTGGATGGAGGTAAAGTAGACATTAGAGAGAAACTTCTCTCTTAACTACTTATGATAGAAAAGAACAAAGATTGATACATAATTCAAGCATCCAACTTAAGAAATTAGAAATAGAATAATGGAGCAAACCCAAAGAGAATGAAAGAAAGATAAATATAAGAACATAACTGGTGAATTAAAAATAAAGAGAAATTTAAAAAGCTAAAAGCTGATTATATTACAAGATGAACTAAATAGACACCCTCTGGCAGGGGTTTTCTAAGTCACTTTATGATGTGAATATATCTTGATTAAACTCTGCAAAGAAACATACAAGAAAGAAATACTATAGGATAACTTCATTTATGTATTAGACTAAATTTCTAAATACAATATTGGTATAAGTAAATTTAGCAATGTATAAAAAAGTAATAAAAAGTGTTTCTTCCAGAAATACAAGAATTGGTTAACATAAAATCCTTAAGTATAATTTATCACATGAATTGTATTGCTAAATCCAATTACCAGGTTTTGATTAACTGAAATTTCAAACAGAGATACTACCTGGGTAAATTAAATATGTCGTTCTTATATATAGATAGAGAAGGAAAGTCTTTTAAATTTGAGAAGTATACAATTTGATTGTTACTTTTAAGTTTGAATTTTAAACAATGTTAAGATTTTGGAAAATAAACTATAAAAATGATAGCTCTTCTTTGTTGCAGACACACTGTTCTTTGCATTTCCTTTGACCTTGTCTAAGAATATAAATTCTAATTATGATAGCTATTATTTATTAATGTTGTGATGAATCTTGATATAGCTTTCAGAAGAAAGCTAAGCTTCAGGATGTGTCATATCTTATCCAAATTCACAGCTAGTCAGTATTAGAGAAGCATCACTGTAAACCCAGTGAATTCACAGCTGTGCTTTCCATCCAGTTAATATTTTGAGTAAAAGCTATTGTATACATCCCTATGCTCTCCATATTTTCCATAGTATTTCTCCGAGTTGGCTCACTTATGCATTTCTAGTTGCTGAACTTTACGTTATTTCCAAATTTTGCTGTCATAAATACTTAGCTATGGCACACATATTTAAAAAAATTCTTTTGAACAATCTTTTCTTAGAATATAGGCCAATGAGTAAAATGACAAAATATAAATGTTTGAATATCTTAATATCTTGCCCTATACTACCATTACTCTCCAAAAAGAATGCAATGATTCCCGGTGATTCTTTTTTCATCAGTGCATTATACTTACATATAATAGTGGGATTCATTATGACATATTTGTCTATTCAGATAACATAATCCATTTCAATGCACATTACTTCCTTTTTCCCTCCCATACTCCCCACTCATCCCCAATGATCCTTTTCAAATAGATATAATTTTTTAGAGTATCATAATTATACATAGATATAATAAGTTTAATTATACATAGGTATACAAAAAATACATAAAAGTGAAATTCCCTTTGGTATCTTTATATATGAAAATAGCATGATTTTGTTAAATACATTCCATTTTTCTTCCCCTTCCTTCCTCCCTCACTCTCATTCTCCTTCTTCTTTTTTTATGTCTTATTTAATTTTATGCACTTTTAATACAGACAATACAAATAGCTTAGAGCCATCACAAGCAGTTCTGGAGCCTTCAGCAAGCAGACATCTGCTCTTCCCTGTGTTTTTATGATATCCGATTCCCTCCCCCACTGCCTTCTTTCCTTTATTTTGCTCTAGCTTCCACATTTGAGAGAAAACATTTGACCTTTGATTTTCAGAGTCTGGCTTATTTCACTTAGCATGATTTTTCTCCGTTTCCATTTATTTACCAGCAAATGCCATAATTTCATTCTTCTTTATGGCTGAGTAAAACTCACATTATAACACATTTTCTTTTCTTTTTTCTTTTGTTACCAGGGATTGAACCCACGGGTGCTTAATTACTGAGTCACATCTTTAGCCCTTTTTATTTTTTAAGATAGGGTGTTGTTAAATTGCTTAGGACCTCACTAAATTGCTGAGATTGGCTTTGAACTTGCAATCCTCCTGCCTCAGCCTCCTGAATTGCTGGGATTACAGGCATGTGCTATCCTGCCCCCTCGCCCCCCTGCTCCCAAAGCTTTACCACATTTTCTTAATCCATTCATCTATTGATGGTCTTCTGGGTTGATTCCATAATTTGGCTATTATGAATTGTGTTTCTATAAACATTGTAGTGGCTTTATCCCTATTGTATGCTAATTTTAGATCTATTATATAAATATTGAGGATGGGATAAATGGGTCATATGATGATTCCATTCCTAGATTTTGAAGAATCTCCACACTGCTTTCCAGAGTGGTTGTATTAATTAGCATCCCACCAACAAGCAATGCAAGCGTATACCTTGTCCCCCACATTCTCACCAGCATTTATTATTATTTGTGTTCTTGATAATTGCCATTCTGATGGGTGAGCTGAGATCTTAGTGTAATTTTGATTTGCATTTCCCTAATTGCTAGAGATGTTGAACATTTTTTTTTTTTCATATATTTTGTGGCCATTTGTGTTTCTTCTTCTTTTTTCGGCAGTACTGGGGATTGAACTCAGGGCCTTCTGAATGCTAGGCAAGCACTCTACCAAATGAGTCATAACCCCAGCCTGCGGTATCATCTTTTGAGAAGTTTCTATTTGGTTCTTTTATCCATTTATTGATTGGGATATTTGTTTTTCTTTGGCATTGAGTTTTTTTTAGATCTTTATTTATTCTGTTTATTAATCCTCTGTCAGAGGAGTAGTTGGCAGAGATTTTCTCCCATTCCATAGGCTCTCTCTTCATTCTCTTCATCATTTCCTTTGCTGTGTAGAAGCTTTTTAATTTGATGATGCCATCAAATACCACTTATTGATCCTTAACGTTAAAATAAGTATAATTTCTATATATGTTATATATAATAAATATAATTTCTATATTTATTCAAAATGTATTGTTCAAAAATATACAGATATTTATATTTATAGGAGTCTATATGTACTTGGCTATGTGACTCTGTAAAAAAATTCTAAATTGGCAAACGATTTGTTTGTGTAGCTTATGATATGACTTTTTTTCTTAAAAAGTGATTTATGAACTGAGGATCCATTTTAAGTCCTTCTTTATTTTTATTATACTTTATTTCTTATTAATCATAAATTGATAATAGATACATTTCATAAATAGTTAATGAAAAGATACCATATATAAATGCAAATTGTTTTTTACCTGTGGTGCACCATAAATACATGACAGCTTGTATCTATTACTGCATTCTCAATAGGCATAAATATTCTTTTTAATTGCCTTTTGCTAATATCATTTGTCCTAGAAAGGACATTTTCATACAAATTGCCTAATGAAGCTCTGATTAATGAATATTAAAATTATTATGAACGCTTTCAAATGTGGAAAACCAGGAAAAATGGTTCAATAAACTCCTATGCTTATCACTTAGATTATCAGGATTTTACAACTGCTAAATCTACTTCCTTTTTTCTTTACTGATTTAGTTTAAGGCAAATTTCATACACAATGTCAATTCATTTGTATAAACCAGTATGCATTTCTAAAAAGCTACTTCTTATAGTGATACTATCACAATGAACATTAAAAATAATTACTTGATATAATCTAACACATATTTTATTTTTACATTTCATTAATTTGTAAGTCTCTTTATATGTAATTTTTTAGACTAAAGATTCAAACAAGTATATATATTTTGTAGCCTGTACTTCTTAAGTCTCTTTTCAGATAAAGAGGTCTGCTCATTATTTTTCTTTCTTATGCCATTGACTGGTGTCTGATAGAATACCTATATCTATATTTGCCTCTTTGCTTTCTTTTGTTATTATAATTGTTGAATGAAATGTAGCTCTAGGAGTCTGATTAGATCCTGGTTCACCTCTTGATGAAAATTATTTCTTAGGTAGTCCTATGCACCTTCAGTTCCGTCCCATCAGGAGGTACAATGTCAATTTGTCCCATTCGTTGTAATAGTGAACTTGATCAGTAGTTTTTGGTGGGAATAGTTTGATGTCTTCCATTGAAAAGTTTCCCATCATGCTATGACCTAATGATTTCAGTCATTAAATATTGTGTTTCAATGATTTCATATGAGTTGCAAAATGGCAATATTCTAATGTCATCACTCCTTCAATATTTATTAGGTGGAATTCTCCCATAAGGAAAAAAGCTTATTATGATTAAATAGAACTTTCATAAATGTTTTGATACAATATAGAGATATTGCATTGATATTTTTGATATGGTATTTGGATAATATATTTTATATTTTTATGAATGTGCTTACATTTATCCTCTGATTCAACATTTAGACTAATGATGACTTTTATTGGAGACTTACTTGATCATGAATTCAGCTACATACTGATACTATAATTTCAAAATACATTAAAAGAAATTCTAGTTTTGCCATTGGTGTATTGTTTCCCTATGATTTTAGTTGTAGAACTGTTTGCATATCTATCACTTTTTCCTTCTTAGATGCAAGGTGAAAAGCAATCATCCTTAGCTTATTGCCATAATGCTTATTCAAAGGGATATGGAAACCAGATTAATTGGACATATTAGCATCTATCATTTTTCTGTTTTGCCTACCAGCTGTCTCTTTATGGAAGGAAATATCCAACATCTTTGCACCGCTGCTCTAAAGCAGCTCTGCTAACAGATGGTGCCTTGAAGGAATCCCATAGTTCATCATTAAATGTGGGTGTCAAAATTTCTGAACATGTTGTGAGGAAAATTGTTTAATTTTTTCCATTCTTTGGTGCTAACGCAGTTAAAAAGAAAGTATTGTAGATTAGTTAGGAAAAAAAACTGTGAAAAATATGCTGGATCTCTGTTCAGAGAGCTAAATTTTATGGTTCTAGCAAGTGTGGTTGGTTATCCCTTACCTCTTTAAAGTCAAATTTGAAGAAAAACTGCTTTTCCTTGGTACCATCATTGTCCTTAAAAAAATGGGCGATTATATATTTGTTTGAAATCATTGTAAGGTTATCACAGATAAATGATATTTGAGATAGAATGATGTTCTACAAAAACTTTTTATTGAAGTTGTTGACAAAAGTAAGTTGACAAAAGTCAAATGGATGGCTTTTAGAAAAAGTTAAATGGTACCACATAAATAAAAGGGTTTAAAATGAAAGTGCATGGATATTAACTGAATTGTTTACTTTTTATGCCAATGTTTTATTGTTATGAATTTACTGGGCTTTCCATACTGGTCATTAGTGTACATATGAAATGTAGCAAGCATTTTCTTCTCGTAGTCTCTGTACATGCTATTTCCTCAGCTTGTGATATTTTTCTCCCAGTGGTGGTTTTGTTCCATATTTATTCAGGTCAAATGTCATTTCTGGAGAGAAAGTTTCCTTAGACAGGTCTATCACTCTCTGTTCCCTTACTTTACTTTATTGTTCTTCATAGTACTTAAAACTGTTTATTATTAAATGTCTTTTCTGTGAGAATGTGAGCTTCATGAGTCTACTGTACTTTCTGAAACATAGTCAGCATGTATATGAGTTAGAATTGTTTTTTTGGTTCTGGATTCCAGAAGTAGCGAAGAGACAATTTAAATATAGAATCTTTACTGATACTTTACAAGAATCCTAAGTGTCAATAGACACAGGGTTGGGATAGAGTCTCAAGACTTTAGTCTGCACTACCAGCTTTGGTGTGTTCTTGTTTTGACCTTTTATGTTTTTTTTAAAATTTATTTATTTTTTATTTTTTATTGTTGGTTGTTCAAAACATTACAAATTTCTTGACATATCATATTCCACACTTTGATTCAAGTGGGTTATGAACTCCCACCTTCACCCCATACACAGATTGCAGAATCACATCAGTTACACATCCATTGATTTACATATTGCCATACTAGTGTCTGTTGTGCTCCGCTGCCTTTCCCATCCTCCACCATCCCCCCTCCCCACCTCTCCCCTCCCCTCCCCTCCTCTCTCTCTACCCCCTCCACTGTATAACCCTGAGGGTCTCCTTCCATTTCCAAGCAATTTCCCTTCTCTCTCCCTTTCCCTCCCACCTCTCATCCCTGTTAAATGTTAATCTTCTTCTCATGCTCTTCGTCCCTACTCTGTTCTTAGTTACTCTCCTTATATCAAAGAAGACATTTGGCATTTGTTTTTTAGGGATTGGCTAGCTTCACTTAGCATAATCTGCTCTAATGCCATCCATTTCCCTGCAAATTCTATGATTTTGTCATTTTTTAATGCAGAGTAATACTCCATTGTGTATAAATGCCACATTTTTTTTTATCCATTCGTCTATTGAAGGGCATCTAGGTTGGTTCCACAGTCTTGCTATTGTGAATTGTGCTGCTATGAACATCGATGTAGCAGTGTCCCTGTAGCATGCTCTTTTTAGGTCTTTAGGGAATAGACCAAGAAGGGGAATAGCTGGGTCAAATGGTGGCTCCATTCCCAGCTTTCCAAGAAATCTCCATACTGCTTTCCAAATTGGCTGCACCAATTTGCAGTCCCACCAGCAATGTACAAGTGTACCCTTTTCCCCACATCCTCGCCAGCACTTGTTGTTGTTTGACTTCCTAATGGCTGCCAATCTTACTGGAGTGAGATGGTATCTTAGGGTGGTTTTGATTTGCATTTCTCTGACAGCTAGAGATGGTGAGCATTTTTTCATGTACTTGTTGATTGACTGTATGTCCTCCTCTGAGAAGTGTCTGTTCAGGTCCTTGGCCCATTTGTTGATTGGGTTGTTTGTTCTCTTATTGTCTAATTTTTTGAGTTCTTTGTATACTCTGGATATTAGGGCTCTATCTGAAGTGTGAGGAGTAAAGATTTGTTCCCAGGGTGTAGGCTCCCTATTTACCTCTCTTATTGTTTCTTTTGCTGAGAAAAAACTTTTTAGTTTGAGTAAGTTCCATTTGTTGATTCTAGTTATTAACTTTTGTGCTATGGGTGTCCTATTGAGGAATTTGGAGCCCGACCCCACCGAATGTAGATCATAGCCAACTTTTTCTTCTATCAGACGGCGTGTCTCTGATTTGATATCAAGCTCCTTGATCCATTTTGAATTCACTTTTGTGCATGGCGAGAGAAAGGGATTCAGTTTCATTTTGTTGCATATGGATTTCCAGTTTTCCCAGCACCATTTGTTGAAGATGCTATCCTTCCTCCATTGCATGCTTTTAGCCCCTTTATCAAATATAAGATAGTTGTAGTTTTGTGGATTGGTTTCTGTGTCCTCTATTCTGTACCATTGGTCCACCCGCCTGTTTTGGTACCAGTACCATGCTGTTTTTGTTACTATTGCTCTGTAGTATAGTTTGAAGTCTGGTATCGCTATACCGCCTGATTCACACTTCCTGCTTAGCATTGTTTTTGCTATTCTGGGTCTTTTATTTTTCCATATGAATTTCATGATTGCTTTCTCTATTTCTACAAGAAATGCCGTTGGGATTTTGATTGACATTGCATTAAACCTATAGAGAACTTTTGGTAATATCGCCATTTTGATGATGTTGGTTCTGCCTATCCATGAACAGGGCATATTTTTCCATCTTCTAAGATCTTCTTCTATTTCTCTCTTTAGGGTTCTGTAGTTTTCCCTGTATAAGTCTTTCACCTCTTTTGTTAGGTTGATTCCCAAGTATTTTATTTTTTTTGAAGATATTGTGAATGGAGTGGTTGTCCTCATTTCCATTTCAGAGGATTTGTCGCTGATATATAGGAATGCCTTTGATTTATGCGTGTTGATTTTATATCCTGCCACTTTGCTGAATTCATTTATTAGCTCTAATAGTTTCTTTGTAGAGCCTTTTGGGTCTGCTAGGTATAGAATCATATCATCTGCAAATAGTGATAATTTAAGTTCTTCTTTTCCTATTTTGATGCCTTTAATTTCTTTCGTCTGTCTAATTGCTCTGGCCAGTGTTTCGAGAACTATGTTGAACAGAAGTGGTGAGAGAGGGCATCCCTGTCTTGTTCCAGATTTTAGAGGGAATGCCTTCAATTTTTCTCCATTCAGAATGATGCTAGCCTGAGGCTTAGCATAGATTGCTTTTACAATATTGAGGTATGTTCCTGTTATCCCTAGTTTTTCTAGAGTTTTGAACATAAAGGGATGCTGCACTTTGTGGAATGCTTTTTCCGCATCTATCGAGATGATCATATGGTTCTTATTTTTAAGTCTATTGATGTGGTGAATAACATTTATTGATTTCCGTATATTGAACCATCCTTGCATCCCAGGGATGAATCCTACTTGATCATGGTGCACAATTTTTTTGATATGTTTTTGTATCCGATTCGCCAGAATTTTATTGAGGATTTTTGCATCTAGGTTCATTAGAGATATTGGTCTGTAGTTTTCTTTCTTTGAAGTGTCTTTGTCTGGTTTAGGTATCAGGGTGATGTTGGCCTCATAGAATGAATTTGGAAGTTCTCCCTCTTTTTCTATAGAACCAACAAATAAATGATCTTACACTTCATCTCAAAATCCTTGAAAAAGAAGAGCAAAACAACAGCAAAAGAAGCAGAAGGCAAGAAATAATTAAAATCAGAGCTGAAATTAATGAAATCGAAACAAAAGAAACAATTGAAAAAATTGACAAAACTAAAAGTTGGTTCTTTGAAAAAATAAACAAAATCGACAGACCCTTAGCCATGCTAGCGAAGAGAAGAAGAGAGAGAACTCAAATTACTAGCATACGGGATGAAAAAGGCAATATCACAACAGACACTTCAGAAATACAGAAGATAATCAAAAACTATTTTGAATCCTTATACTCCAATAAATTAGAAGATAGTGAAGGCATAGATAAATTTCTTAAGTCATATGATCTGCCCAGATTGAGTCAGGAGGATATAGACAACCTAAACAGACCAATATCAATTGAGGAAATAGAAGAAACCATCAAAAGACTACCAACTAAGAAAAGCCCAGGACCGGATGGGTATACAGCAGAGTTTTACAAAACCTTTAAAGAAGAACTAATACCAATACTTTTCAATCTACTTCAGGAAATAGACCTTTTATGTTTTAACTCATGCACATGAGATGGCTTCTGCAGTTTTAGGCATTATGTTTATGAGCTAAGCAGAAAGAGCAGGGAAAGGGTGATATTAGCAACATTTGTCACTTTTATCATTTGGCATCAGAGATGTTTCCAGTAACTCTCTAGCAGACTCATGCTTATATCTCACTGAATAGCACTGTTATATAGCCACTGCTGGCTGAAAGGGAGTCCAGAAGGTGAATACTCACAATATCCAAATACAGCAGCAGACATAAGCAAAAGGAAGGGAGTTTGGCAGTAGTTGCTAGGAGAGCTAGCTACTAGAATCTATAATAGTAGTAAGAAAAAACAACAATAATCCATTGAATGCATAAGTGAATATTAGACAGCACGAGTTGCCTTAGCTCAAAATGCAAGAAACGGCTCAAGTTTTTGTTTATCAATATTAACATCTATTAAAAACTTGGAGCTTTGAGTATATTGTTAAGTAAACTTAAGGAGAGTATGGTTCGTGGGAATCAAGAGCAATGAAATATATAAAAAATGATATAACAAGAAATAAAATAATAAAATAAAAAGTGAAAAATAATACTAGTATGTGGTCATTGTTTATAAACGACAGATTCCTAGGGAGGTCCTATAAGTTTGTAATTAAATGACTCAGCAAACCTGGAATCTAGGCCATTTAGGTGAGGTATTTAATTTCTCTAAGCCTGAGGGTTTTTT
This sequence comes from Marmota flaviventris, assembly GCF_047511675.1. NCBI lineage: Eukaryota > Metazoa > Chordata > Mammalia > Rodentia > Sciuridae > Marmota > Marmota flaviventris. Next base: position 50,148,075 of record NC_092508.1, on the reverse strand, counting down.
TTTTTTTGTCTTTAAAATGATAATCAAATTCATTGGTAACTAAAAAACTTAGATTAGAAGATATAGGCAAAGTAGTATAGTCTAGTACCTAGCACGTTACTGAACAAAAAGCCCAAAATTTGTATATACAACTAAGTAAAAACATTACAGTTATCCAGATTTCTGTTTCATTATCTTACCTAATCTAAAATAATATTCTGATTGATGTGATACTTACCTTCTTAACCTCTCAATGAAAATCTAATCCTATTTCCATGATTCTTATATACTTATTTTCAAAATAGAAAAATACTTGAGTTTATTATCAGGCAATCTTAAGATAATATTGCCTAAAAGAACAAATGAGTTCAAAAAGAACAAATGTCTTCAGTAGTATAAATTATGAATTTTTATGAGACTAATACAAAACTGTGTTCTATTATTAGTTGTTTTTTTTTTTTTTTGTGTGTGTGTGTATGTGTGTGTGGTGTATTAGTTACAATGCTTAGAAGTTGAATGCCACCCGAACAAGGTGCATTACAGTCTCTTCTGTAGGCATGTCTATCTTGATATAGTGCTGACTCTGTTATTCTTGCATCTAATATATTCAAGCTGGCATGGAAGTGAAAGACATAATTCTCATTACATGGGCTAAGCCAGGCAGCAAGGGAAACAAGCCTGACTAAATGCTTGGATTTCACCCAGTGGTGCAGCAAACTAATGTTGTTTCTGAAAATGAAAACCGTGTCTGTATTTGTCAGCTGGAAATGTCCAGGGCTTTAGAGAAAGTATGCAATCAATGGAGGATACTGTTCACTAAGTTAACCCCTTTTCATTTGAGAGCACTGAGACGAGGTTCTCTGAATAATAAAGGTGCTTGTTGTTAATGACACAGAATGCTTTAGTGACTTTATGCTGAAGGACACATTGTATGACATTTTTGTTTTTAACTCAATGTATTTCTTGGCAGCAGCAGCTAATAAAATTACATTAAAAAAACCCAAAAAACAAAAGACAAGTGCCAGAAACTGTTCAAATACCTCTGGTAGGTCAATCATATCATCTATAGCTAAAAAATTGGCACATTTAAGAACTTTAGTTATCTTTCCTAATTTATTATAAACTTTAAACATGATCTATTTTTTTGTGATTAAAAAATTATTCCACTATATTTGTGGTTAAAATTATTTGTATTTTAGCTGGTCATAGTGGCACATGCCTGTAATCCCAGCAGCACAGGAGGCTAAGGCAGGAGGATTGCAAGTTCAAAGCTAGCTCAGCAATTTAGTGAGACCCTGTCTCAAAAAAAAAAAAAAAAAAAAAAAAAAAAAAAAATTAAAATGGGCTTAGGACTTGTTTCAGTGGTTAAGCACTGATGGGTTCAATCCCTAGTACTGGGGGTGGGGATGATTACTCATATTTTAAGTACTGTTCTGACTTTGACATATCACATCACAATTACATATTTCTATTATTTCCTTCTCTGCTTAAAAGCTTTTCCATCTTGCTTCTCACCATCCTCCCCCATTACGTATGCATGGTTATTTATTAATATAAATGATAGCTCAAATGCCTCTTATCAATACTTATTAGAAAAGTAGCATTTATTCTTTATCTCAGTAAAAGCTGGTCTTCACAGGAGGCATCACAATACCAGACCTTAAAGTAAACTACAAAGCTATAGTAACAAAAATGGCATGGTATTGGCACCAAAATAGACATGTAGACCAATGGTACAGAATAGAAGACACAGAGACAAACCCACATAAATGCAGTTATCTCATACTAGACAAAGGTGCCAAAAACATATATAGGAGAAAAGATAGCCTCTTCAACAAATGGTGCTGGGAGAACTGGAAATTCATATGCAACAAAAGGAAACTAAAACCCTTTCTCTCATTATGCACAAAACTGAACTCAAAGTGGATCAAGGACCTAAGAATTAGACCAGAGAACCTACACCAAATAGAAGAAAAAGTAGGCCCAAATTTTCACAATGTCTGCTTAGGGACTGACTTCCTTAACAAGACTTCTAAAGGTCAAGAAATAAAATCAAGAATTAATAAATGAGGTAGATTCAAAGTAAAAAGCTTACTTTTCAGCAAAAGAAAGGATCAATGAGGTGAAGAGAGAGCCTACATTTTTGGAGCAAATTTTTGCCACATGCATGTCACAGCACTAATCTCCAGGATATATAAAGAACTCAAAAAACTTAACACCAAAAAAAAAAAAAAAACACAAAAAAAACCCAAACAACTCAATCAATAAATGAGCTAAGGAGCTGAACAGACACTTCTCAGAAGAAGTTATATAATCAATCAACAACTATATGAAAAAATGTTTAACATCTCTAGTAATTAGAGAAATGCAAATCAAAAGAACTCTAAGATTTCATCGCATGACAGTCAGAATGACAGTTACAAAGAATACAAACAACAATAAGTGTTGGCAAGGATGTGGGGGGAAAGGCACACTCATACATTGCTGTTGGGACTGCAAATTGGTGCAACCAATCTAGAAAGCATTATGGAGATTCCTTAGAAAACTTGGAATGGAACCACCATTTGTCTCAGCTATCCCACTCCTCTGTCTACATCCAAAGGACTTAAAATCAGCATTCTATAGTAACATAGCTACATCAATGTTTATAGCAGCTCAATTCACAATAGTTAAACTGTGGAAGCAACCTAGATGCCCTTCAATAAATGAAAGGATAAAGAAACCGTGGTAAATATACACAATGGAGTATTATTCAGCCTTAAAAGAGAATAAAGTCATGGCATTTGCAGGTAAGTGGATGGAGTTGGAGAATATCATCTTAAGCGAAGTAAGCCAATCCCCCAAAACCAGAGGGTGAATGTTCTCTCTGATAAGTAGATGCTGACCATGGGGGGGGGGCAGGGCATGGGAAAAATGGAGGAACTTTGGGCAAAGAGGAGGGAGGGGAGGGGATGGGAGGGGCCATGGGGGCAGGAAAGATGGTGAAATGAGATGAACATCATTTCCCTTGGTACATGTATGACTGCACACATGGTGTGGCGCTACATTGTGTACAACCAGAGAAATGAAAAGTTGTGCTGCAATTGTGCTGAATGAATCAAAATGCATTATGCTATCATATATACCTAATTAAAATAAAAAACTGGTCTTCAAAATTTCTTGTGTTTTAAAAATATGGAACAATGCCACAAATGAATAGTGTGGGAGAATAATTAATTATGCATAAATTTCCAACATTGGCGGTAGGATTAAGACTTTACCTGTTTGGGCAGATTGCATCTCATATTACTTTAATAAATCTTTTCTCTTAATTTACTAAGAGAACATTGAAACTCTCTTTTCTAAATAAAGTCTTCTGGGGATGTCATGTATAATTAGTAACATAATGAGCATTTCTCTATAGAAAATGGGAAAGACACAGATGTTTTTTGACATCTTTAAAAAGATTCCCAAATTTTTATCTTTTTGGAATATAAAGTGTTTGTGGAATTATCATGACAGGTCACCCATGCACTCTGGAAGTCTCAGAGTAATTGTATGATTCAATGGCTAAAAAGAACACTCTTACCAATTCTTTGGGGATTACTGAAATCAAATATCAACATAATCCTAGCATGTCTGACTTTCATTTGAGTTCTGTGTTCTGAAGGGCTATATACCTGGCTTTGTAGCAGTATCTCTATTGTGTTTAGTATTCAGAAATCTTTGGCTAGTTTTTCTAAAATTTATATTTTACGATGGAGCTTGGGAATGGTTGGAAGGATGTAGTTTAGTTATGTACTTAGTCATCCTTATTTTTTTTTAAGGGGGGGGGAGGGAGAGAGAGAGAGAGAGAGAGAGAGAGAGAGAGAGAATATGAATCTTTTTTTTTTTTTTTGTAGATGGTCACAACACAGTGCCTTTATTTTTTTATGTGGTGGTGAGATCGAACCCGGGTCCTGCCTGTGCTAGGTGAGCGCTCTACTGCTGAGCCACAATCCCAGCCCAAGTCATCCTTATTTTGATCAACAAACATTTATTGAGGATTACCTACACTAACCCTTGGGCTCTGTTGAGCCTGGAAATCTATTATTTCTCTCAATTATGCTTTCTCATTGTGACTTCATGAAGGGTTGACTTGAGAACTTGTAGGAAGTTGTGCACAAGGTGGATGCTTTAGGACCTTTTCCTGGCAATTCCAGCTGATGTGAAGATCACAGGAAGGAATAGGTATAAATTATTGTGTGTGGTATGAAAATGACTCTTGAGATTGAATTATTCTGTGGGTTTGATATTGGAACTTGTATTTCCAATTCTCACTTAAGATTCTGAGAAATATGCACGGGCATAGAACCTACTACATTTTAAGTACCTAAGAAAAAGATAAAGCCTAAAAAAATCAGAATGCTGGTATTCCTCATAGTTAAATATATATTTTTGGTTTGTTTTTTGTTTGTAGGCTCTCAGCAGTAACTATTAAAAAAGCTCTGTGACATCCGATCTCGCCACTTGTGTCTATTTACCTTAGAGAATCTCTTTAGGCTTTGCCTTGGAGACCCAGCCATTCCCTTTGCCTGTACTTTGTAGACATTTTGCTTTAGATGTAATTCTTTCTCTTTCTGAAACCTTTATTTCCTGAGAGCACCTTCACAGGAACTTAGATTTCCTGTGTCCTGGAAACACTGATTTGAGACAAAGACCTGGGTCTATGCCTGTCCTTCTGGGCTCAAATTAGCCAAACAATAAGCCTATATTGATGGACATAAATGTAAAATAGACTAACTTCATATCTTCACAAAATCATTTTATTCAAATATTGAAATATTATTTCAATAATTGACATTCATGCTCTGGTGAGGAACTTTGGGTTTACCAGAGCGTTTTTTTTTTTTTCCTTTCTCATTATCTTACAGTTTTGAAAAGTTTTAAGACAAAATTTAATCTTTAAAAGAATTATCTGAGATTTTAATATAACTGCATCAAATTATATCCCATGCTTTTGTGATTATGTCAAAACGTATCCTATAAAACTAAAAAGAATAAAATTTAAAAAATAAAAAATATAACTACATCAATTCTGAAAAAATAATCTTTTAGAAATTGGCCTACCTGTAGTTTGCCTGCATGTGCCAAAATCCATTAAAATGATATGAGGAATAAGTATGAAGAGCCAAGCTTCCAAGGGCTTATTATTGTGTAGTATGAGCCAAAACAAAGCTCTTTAAAATGAAACAGATTTATTTAATAATAGAATGACAAGAACAATAGGAGTCACAGCAAAAGATAAGCAGAGAACAGGTGGCAATAAACTCTAACTAGTGTGCCAAATGGAGGTTGGTGATGTTAGTAAATCACAAATATCAATCAATATGGGAACCCTCATAACATATCATTCTCCTGGAGAAAAAAAAAAAACCCTGATAGGACAACTTTCTGTAAGGGTTATTGTTATCTGCTGCATATCCTTTGTTCACAGAATATTGACTGAATTTATAAGCAAAAAATACTGAGTGCAAGTACTTGTTGATTAGCTTTATAATAATTTCATTCAGATATAACTTAAATATGAATTTTGCTTAAAGAAAGTATACAATTGTTATGGTTTGGATATGAGGTGTCTCCCAAAAACTCACGTGTGAAACAATGCAAGAGGTTTCAGAGGAGAAACGATTGAACCCCAAGTCTTAATCCAATCAACAAATTAATCCCAGACGGGATTAACTGAGTGGCAGCTAGAGGCAGGTGAGGTGTGGCAGGAGAAAGTGGTTCATTGGGGGTGTGGCTATGGGGTATATATTTTGTATCTGGAGCTGGAGTCTCTCTTTTCTTCTTGTTCACTATGATGTAAGCTGCTTTCCTCTCCCACCCTCTCCGCCATGATGTTCAGCCTCACCTGGAATCCCAAGGAATGGAGCCAGCCTTCTCTGGACTATGACCTCTGAAACTGAGCCCTCAATAAACTTTTCCTCTCCTACAGTTGTGCCGGTCAGATCCTTTATTCACAACAGTGAAAAAGCTGACTACAACAACAATTCAAAGATTTTTAGTATATTCAGTCATGCAACCATCATCATAATCGAGTTTTGAACATTTTCTTCATTTTATAACATTGTCTATGTCCATTTAGCAGACACCTACCGTTTGCCTCCCAATTTTTTCCAGACTTAGGCAACCACAGTCTGCTTTCTGTCTCTGTAGATTTGCCTATTCTGGATGCTCCATGTAAGTGGAATTATAATATGTATTCTTCTGGGACTGTCTTCTTTCACTTGATGACATAATATTGTAGTGTATATAAAAAGCACTTCACTCCTCTTTATTATGGAATAATATTCTCTTGTATTGACATATCACTTTTTACTTAACAGTTGATGGATTTGGAGGAAAATGCTGGACAGAGATGCATTCTTTCTGAATAAAATGGAAGCAAAAATTTAAAGTTGAGCTCTAACTTATTTAGAGAGTGAGTGAAATAGTGAGTAAAGGAGTGGAAAACTGAAACCTGAGTTGTAAAAAATCATTGTTTTTTTTTTTTTTAAAGAAAACAAATATCAAATACTTAATTTAAAAATTTCTACAGTGTTGATAGGTTCTCTGCAATGTTATGTCTAAATCTCTTTGGAAGCCAATCACTGACAACTGACATGTTGTATTGACAGGAGAAGGAAATCAAGGAGATAGTATTGTATTCAATTGTATTCCATGTTTGAGTTGACACCAGTAAGCAAGACTTCAGGAATTATAGAAAGCAGAAAAGAGAACAACAACTCAGAAGAAGCAGGGAATTAGAGATACCGGGAAGATTTAGGAAGGCGCTGAAAATCCTACAGGCCATGGAGTTATGGTGATATTCATCTCCAGCTTTAGATGCAGGGAAGCCCTAGTTGGCATGCAAGAGCCACCACAATATATGACTCTCTACTATGAAATGTAACTAAAACTAAAAAAATATAAATAAGTGGGGTCATTAAAAAATTCTTTCATGTGCAGACACTGTAATCCCAATGACTCGGGAGGCTAAGGCAGAAGAATTGCAAGTTTGAGGCCAGCCTCAGAAACTTAGTGAGACCCTGCCTCAAAATAAAAAAATAAAAAAATAAAAAGACTGGAATTAGCTCAGTAGCAAAGAACCCTTGGGTTCAATACCCAGTACCGGAAACAAAACAAAACCAAATCACATTCTTTTTAGGGTATACAATTTCAGTCGTCACTCAGCACTCATTGACCTGTTTTTGGTTTTGGAAGAATAGGAAAATGAAGGGAGAAGAAAGGTAATATATAACTGCCCATGTTCAAAAGTAAGATTCTGCAGTTTTAAAACACATGCTACTATCATCAGAAAAGGTTTTTTAAACTTCTTTTCCTTTCAGTTTATCAAATCTAGGCATGGTAGGCCTCTCTTTACCCCTATCTAGATAGGAAGAAGTCTAGGTAAGGAGACAGGTGGGGAGAGCCTACTCTCTGACTCCAGGGACCAAATAGGGGAGAGGATGTTCAAGGCCTGCCATGGATGTCTTAGAGAGGGAGGAGCTTTAGTGATATGGAGCAACATTAAGCATAGAGAGTGCTCTTAGACCTGTATCCTCTTTTCCTCTCTTTGTTAGAGTTCTGAGAATAGCTGTTTCTTGGATTCTTCCATATAAAAACTTGGGGCACAGCCACAAGAAAATCACTTTGATAACAAAATAGGGTAAGACAGAATGGTGGTTTGAGTTTTAGAGTTTCCTATGTGATGTGGAACTGAGTGAAATTTCAGCCAGGCTGACAAGGGATCCTCCATAATGGGGTGACCCGTGGGTCAGGAGCCTGATGGTAGATGAGACAAAGGATTAGTGACCCATAGCTGGCTAGAGCCAATGAGACCCAAAGCCTGTAAAAGGGATCTGGATCTGAGATCACATATTGTCAGAGCAGTTTGATGCAGTCCGTATGAATTGCTGTTAAGGAATTGTTTAATGAATTAAACTCTCTGCAAGATTGAGCATTTAGCAAATGTATTTATCTCTGTTCTATCTTTCATCTGTCTGTCTAGCTACCTACCTACTTATCTGTCATCATCCATCTACGTATATTTTGTTTTGTTACTTACCAATAAGTAGAAATTAGACCAGATTCATTCATATATATATATATATATATATATATATATATATATATATATATATGAAGTAAAAAAATCATTTTCTCTGCACAATCACAGTTAAAAGATTTAAGATATATGACTCACTACATATGCATATTAACTGTTATCAGAATATACCATAGTTCTGGTACTAACTAAATCTTCCTCACTATTTTTTTGTGAAGTGCTATGGGTAGGATTGAAGCCAGGGGCACTATTGAGCAATACCCCCAGCCCTTTTTTATTTTTTATTTTGAGCCAGGGTCTTACTAAGTTGCTTAGGGCCTTGCTAAATTGGGGAGGCTGGCTTTGAACTTGTGATCCTCTTACTTCAGTCTCCCAAGCTGCTGGGATTATAGGTGGGTGCCACTGTGCCTGGCTTCCTCACTATTTTGAAAGTCTTAAGAGAATATAGCCAAGGAAAGCCTGTCTACCATGTTCTTAATTTTGTCATCTTATTTTATCTTTCACTTACTAATTATTGTCTTGAACTGTCTGGAGCCTAAAGAAACAGGTGTCTGGCAGCACTAGTGTACTGATATGAAAAGGAAATTCCACATGAGATAGCTCTCTGTTCTCAGACTGACTTTTCATTGTAGAATAGATTGAAACACTCAGAATACTAATTAGATTTTCTTTTGCATCTCACCCATGCAAAATTTTTACCCACCCAAGGACAGTCTTTCCATTTTACTTGATTTTTCTTAGATGTTTGTTGAATTTTTGTTAAGCAATTATATTTTTGAAATAAGGAGTGTGTTAGTTCATATAAATAGCTAGACTGAGATCTTCTCTGCAAAGGATCTTTCTGAAAGGGATGATTGACAACATGTAGACTTCCCTTTAGGCTTTGGCTGTGGGGATTGGTAGGCTAGCTTAGAACTTTCACTGTTTTCAAAGTAATGATGATTTTGCTGGAGTGATATTGTGATTGTATTAGTTTACTAGGGCTACCAGAACAAAATACCACAGACTGAGTGACTTAAAAAACAATTTTTTTTTTTTTTAACATTTCTGGAGGCTGGAAGTCCATGACTAAGGTGTTGAAATGTTTGATTCTTCTGAAGCTCCTGTTTCTTGGTTTGTAGATGGTTGTCTTCTCCCTTTGTCTTTACATGGTCTTCTTTCTGTGTGTGTCTGTGTCATAATCACTTCTTACAAGGTGACCAATCATATTGGATTAGGATCCACCAAAATGAGTTCACTTAAATTCAACTCTTAATTTAATTTAAGTAATATTTTGTGGTATTGGGGATTGACCCAGAGGTGCTCTACCACTGAGCTACATCCCCGTCCTTTTATTTTTATTTTTTATTTTGAGATGGAGTCTTACTAAATGCCCCAGGTTGTCCTCAAATTTGTGGTCCTTCTGCCTTAGACTCCAGAGAGGATTATAGGTGTGTGCCACCTCATGCATCTCCGTGATCTTTTTAAAGACTTTATTTCTAAATATCAGCACATTCTGAGCTTTTAAGGGTTAGAATTTTAACAAATGAATTTGAGGGGGACACAATTCAGTCCCTGAAAGTGATTTTTAATGAGGTTTACTTTTTGAAGGAAATCATTCCTGTTTGACTTTATAGGTCCATGGAAGTATTTTGGAGTTCTTGCAGAATTTCTCTGCCTTTGTCCCCTTGATTATACCAGTAGTCCTTCCCAAACAAAATTTCACTGTTTTTAGAGGAAAGTTTGTGGGGCTTCAGCTGGAGGTGAATGATCCAGCCCTCCTGAATGTGCATCTGTTCCAAAAGGAGATGACTACATCCTCTATTATAGCCTTCCCATGTATGTAAGCTCAACTGTTTTCATTTTGTGAGTCTAGATTCGTAAATATATATTTATCATCTTTATCCCTTTTCCAAAAATTTGTAAAAATACCTGAATATTGTGTCTGTAAAATGCATAGTCTTTGACTTCACATTGCTCTGGATTTCTTCTTCTTCTTTTTTTATCTACATTTACTGTTATTTCAAAGAAATTTGGAAATTTTGGAAAGGAGAGAAATATGTGTGGTTTTTATGGTATATTGAACCAGAAGTTAGCCAAAAAAAAAAAAACAACAAAAAAACTTAAACTATTTTTTTTTCAAAAAACTTAAACTATTATGTTTGCATTTCTATATGTGATTTATATTTATAAAACACTTTATATAATATTGTTTGAATTCTCAGAACCAAATTGAGACTTAACTGTGACTCGACCTGCCCTCTTGAATCATGGGCCTTTTTTTAAAAAAAAAAAAAAATTCTTTTTTTAGTTGCAGTTGGACACAATACCATTATTTTATTTATTTATTTTTATGTGGTGCTGAGGATTCACCAGCACCTTGCATATGCTAGGCAAGTGCTCTACCTCTGAGCCACAACCCTAGACCCCTGGGTTTTTTTTTTTTTTAGGATTATAATTATTTTTATTAGTGATTTTATAAATGTAACAATAAAACAAGCTAGAAACTAATTTTTGAACTTATTTCTTCTTGGACAAGTATGGTTTTTCTGTTGAAAAACACAATTTCTGAGATGGATTGTTTTGAAGAGAAGCTCCATCATCTCATTGAATGTCATGTAGAAATTGGGCTATTTGTAGAATGAATGTTTGAGCCTGTAATTTTCAAGATAATGTAATTGGGAGATACTGAAGTGGCTTTAACATGACTTGGCCCTGGGAAAGACATGCAATGCTTAAAGAGGGGAAATAGCTTTTTATGTTGCTCCAGGACCTACATAAATTGATATTTGGTCTTCCAAAATCCATTTGGAAATAAATGGCTTCCATTTATCAGTGAAGTAGGTAGGATGCCGGGCAGCTCATGTTTTTTGGATCTTAGTCATTGACAGGGAGTCTGAATATAAAGGAGTCATGAAGGGTGAAGATACCTTTCTCTTGTTCAGAAAACTTTTAATAATATGGAGAGACTTTTTTTTTCTTTCTTTTTTTTTTAGTTCATGGCACTTAGTCAACAAAAATGGAATGCTTTCCCAGAGTTGATGAGAAATGTCACTTGTAACTTAAAACCTTGACTCTCAAAGGCCATAACCATAAGCGGATTATTAAGAATCATTTCCTGGGGAATAGGATGTTTTATGAATACATGCAGGAAGGAAGGGAGATCATTCTTCAGAAAAGTTTTCTCCATGGAGCCCTTGTCTGGGTTTCCTCTTTGGTTGATTGCTTTCATGGTGGACTAGTTTGGGTCATCTATTAAAAGTTTTAAAGCCTTTCAAAATAAGTCGGTAGTGGGTCTTGAGGGTTTGCAGACTGAATCTTTTCCCCAGTAGATGTCAGAAGAGCTTCACTATGTAACCCCGCCCTCTAGTGTTCACAGGAGCTACAGTTACATTCTTGGAAGTTGACCTTAGGTGGACACAACATCTTTGTTTGTATGTGGTGCTGAGGATCGAACCTGGGCCGCATGCATGCCAGGCGAGCCCCCCCCCCCCCCCCCCGTTTTTTTTTTAAATGTTAATGCTGCTGCTGCTTCCATCATAGAGGTTTTAGAGTAAAAAGAGCTCCAACGTGTAATATGGCTACAGCACCTGGAACCTAGTGCATTCTTAAAATACTTGCTTATCTATCCAGTGCTAAGTCCTATGCATTTTTAGGTCTCTGGCAACTGGGCCCAAATCATAGTTATGCTGTTACAGTAGACTGCAATGTGCATTCATTCTCCTTGAAGAGCTCTGTCTATAACTCCCTATGCTACTGGCTTATTTTCAGGTCACCAGTTTGTAAAATTCCTCTCCTAAGAATTTACTTTCATTAAAAAACAAGTTAATGACATTTCTGGGATTGGTTCCTACATAACAGTGTTTAATAGAATATGTTCAAAGAGTTTTCCTATATAACAGTTATATCCATTTCAGTCAAAGTAGTATGTATAGCTATTGAACATAAGGCAATAATGCTTTATTTTAGTGTTGTCTGTTAGGGTAATCAGGTTAATTCATATTATTTTACTGTGCAGGGATCTTGCAGTATGGATAATTGTTGATTCATTGTTGACTCATAAAATCATCTCAGTGCTCTTGTGCCACTTTTGTTTCATTGGCCTCTTTTGCTACTTTCCCTATTGCCTTTCTCATTTGTCCCTTTGGGCTTGGATTACAAGTCTTAATACACAGTGTGGATTTGATGCATCAGATTTTTTAATGTGCTCAAGTCACTGATCTGTTGCGATATGTGACTAGTGCTTCCAGACTGATTTGTAATCCTAGGTGAGGGAGAAATCTTCTGTGTTCTGGGTCATTGAACTTCACAAGAATGGAGAATTAGATGAAAGCTCAAAGCACATTATCTGTTAGATTTTAAAACCCTGAGAATTTCAAGGGAAGCATAAGCCATATGTATCTCATCTGTTTACAACTTTTCTTATCAAAATGTTATGCTGTTAAGCTCAGAGGTACCTAGGACATCAGTTAAACCTTTTAAAGGACCCTCATTGGATTGTGTAACAGGAAATCATGCTTTAGAAAGGAAAGCAGTCTCTGTCTCTCTTTTAAGTTCTCCATTCCTCACTATTAAGTTATTTTTATCAACCTCAAATTAAGAGATTTAAGACAGATTCATTTTCATATTATTATTAAAAATGGACTAATGCATTTAGTAGGCATATAAATAAAAAATAAGAGAGGAAGTAGTGGTGCCATTGTTTTGGCTTGGAAATTGTAATTGGAAAGAAGATTGTAGGAAAACAATTTTCTATTAGTTTACAAAATGAAGAGCCTGATTTCTTGGTTTGTAGGGATGCAGCTCTTCCTGAAGTTGAAGACTTTATTGAATAAGTGGATTCAGTGCTAAGAGGACCCTAAAAAATTTATGTTAAAATCAATAAGAATCTGTATATTTCATATTTTAAATACTGGTTTTTAATAATTTGAGTACTCTCCTTTGTGATGTTAAGTAAGAAATGAATTTAGATGAAAGCTACCCTATATTATTGGGATTGCTTCCAAAAGAATTCTATTTTATATATTGCATCTGATTGCCCCATAAGTTAAGAAAATCAGATTTAAAATTACCAAAAACTACTGGTCAGCTTGTAAATTTTTACTATTAATTTAGTTTATTCTTGATATATTTCTTCTATATAAACTTTAAAAAATCATTGAAATTGTATGGTAATATATGTTAATGAGTTAAAGAAAATAAGAACTATTGATATGGATTGAAATATAGTAAAAAAAGATATATACCAGCATTCTCACATATCAAGTACATACTGGTGTTGATTACTATTTATCAAATGACTCTTATAAAACCTTTAATATTTTTGTTTTATCCTCTGGAATATTCTTATGTATGGTTGTATTCACAATTTACAAAAACAAGGATTGTGTGTACTACTCTCACTTACTGTATTGTCTTACAAAATATAGGCTCAGAAACTGCTCTAGCAGAATTGGTATGGTTTCAATAAAGTGAGATCTTTGTTTTCATTTTTTTGTTTGTTTTTGGCAAAATCTTACAGATTCCAAATGGCACAATGTCAAATACAGAATTAATTTGTCCGATTTTGCTCTTGTATCCTGGCTTTCCAGTTATTTGTGAGTTTGAATTTAGCTCTACTATGTGACATTCAGCATTAAGCAACCTCTCTGAGACTGTTACCTAGTGTATAAAAAAGGAAGATAAGAAATATATGCCTCACAGAGAATTTTGAAGATGATGTATGATCTCCAGTAAATGCTGTCTAGATGATGTCAAGGTCTCAAGAAATGGTAGCTTTTGTTATTTTCAATTTTCACTGCTGCTTCTGCCAATGGTAACAACTAATTTCTCCATCCAGAAAGATTTCAGGAGTGTTTGTTGCATCATTGAAGGTACTTTTTTACTTGGAAAATTGCACCACTTCTTTGAGACCTGTTTCATTTTGGTCTTTCACTTTGGCCAGAATTAAAAAAAAAAAAAAAATCTTTGATTGTTCTTACTTGGTAGGTCACTTAAAAGATGGACTAATCTATGAATGAAAGTTTTTCATTTTGATGAATAGATTTAAATATATATGAAAGGCAACTCTATTTTTAAGAGTATCTTTTTCACTTCTCTGAGTCATAACCAAAAAAAAAAAGAGCAACAGCATTCATTGTCAATGTGTGAGTTCCAAGAAGTTAAGGCCCTTTTCTCTTCTCATAACCAAAGGACAATTTAACAGGAAGTATTAAAGTGAGGATTTTTCTTTTTACAAAAGTAAAGGAAAAGAAAAATCAAATAAAAAATTGCTGCCAAGGGAGAAAGAGAATTGGAGAACTGTGACAAATCCCTCTGGGGTCCAGATTGTTGGTGCAATGAGAAAGGTTAAAGTGAACGGAACAATGGGAAATCAGTCATGAGCCTGAAGCTAGTCATTTGCTTCTTAGCAAAAGGCGGATAGAACCAATATTTTAGAAAGGGAGGTAAGCCTAGGGAGCTGGTGCAAAAGCAAGTTTCTTTATCTAAGAACAAAATATCAAAGAGAATTAATAGACAATTTACTGGAACCTGAGTGGCATCTGAGAAAGACTTACATGTTCTAGAGAGGTTTCCTTTCCCAGATAGTTGAAATAATGTTATAAAATATTGCTGGAAAGAAGAATATTTGATAATATATTCTCATCCTTTTGAGCCTATTAATTTCTTTCTTTTTCTTCACAATTATAAACACAGGGGTCTCTTTAAGTCTGAGGATCTGACTGTGACTAAAGATATGTTGTTTTCAGGATCCAGATTGCCATTTCCTCCTCAATTGCATTAACACTACTAGAACTATGTGTGCATTTTTATTTTTTCCATTTCCCATAGTGTGTGAAAGTAAATATAATAAGATCTTTACATGATTGCATGATTATAAAGAAATAGAACTGTTGTTTAAAAAACTGCACTGCTGTTAGCTAACTTAAAGCATTCATCTACACACTGTTAAAAATCTGGTTTCTATATGTGTGAGGTATTTTAGAGAGTTTTGAAAAAATATAGAGAAGTGTAGGTTGAAGGAAAGTTGTGGAATCTTTACAAATGGGTCCCTATATACCGTATGATGCCTTTCTTACAAAATACTTGCATGAATTGCTTATTATATTTGGAAATTGGCATTGTTCAACTGCTAATAAAGTTAAGTATTTCTATTATGTTAACATTTAAGTGAAATAGTGGAGAATAGGTGGGTAGATACAAAATTTGTCTTACTAGAGAACTCTAGGAAAAGTCAATGCTGAAAGCATCCAATTTATGAGCTGTCTTTCTTGTTGCTCAACATGGAGTGTTCACTGTCTTTGGTACACAAATTTATGTCATCAGCTATATGGACTGTTGTCTTGTTTCATGGAATAGAACAGAGGACATGCAAAAACAAAAAGAAAGAAAAAGTGAAACTCTTTTGTTTGGTTGTGCTGTGTTGTATCAGACATAATCATTAGACGTTTGGTTAACTCATGGGGGAAAATAAATGTAGAACTGCTAATTGACAATATTTGCCATTTTACTTATAAAGATTATTTGACCACTAGTTCCAAATAAACACAACTTAGTATAGACATAGAGATAAGGGACATAGGATCCTGTATGGAGCCTGGAATATGGTCTTGATGGTACATTTAGTTCATGGTGCATGGGAGTGTATTTCATAATGTAATTCAGCCCCAGCTTCTCTGTTTGCAAAGTAGGTTTAATGAAGTGATCTTGTCAATCTATTTGAGTTATAAGATTCTGTGATTCTGTTTTTCACATTCAAATGTTAGAAAATGATTGTAATAAGTAAGTTATAATTAAAGTGTTGCAGAATTGCAGAAGAAATTGTTTCTTGCTTTGAGTTTTATGGAGGACCTTATATATTTGGATTTCACATGTGGATATGAAAGAAAATGCATTTGGGTCAGAGAGAACTGTAAAGACATAAAGATATGGTGAGGCTTTAATAAAGAACAAATAGTTAAGCTTTTTAAAAATTATAATAAAATGTGTTAAGTAAATGGGATTCAAAGATTAAAGTGCAAGGATATTTTATTTCTGATATCCAAAAAGTTATAAACTCAGAGAAGAAAATTTGTAGAGTGCAAAAAGTTATAAGAAAGAAGACAAACTCACATATAATTCTAGCATGCAGAGATAATTAACTGACTATTTTGATATTTTGGTATACATCCTTCTAATCTTTATTTTGTGCATAAATATACATGCATTTGTGTAATTTTGCTCCTATTGTACACATTATTTTATTGCCTGTTCTAGAACTTAATGTGTCATAGAGAATGAATCTTGCTTGGCTCCTTTTTTGGGAACATTTTATTCTATGTTCCCGTAGAACATAGATTAGTTTTGTTCTTAATGGGGGTTAGTTTTGTTCTTAATGATACTTTAATGATCACAGGAGGAAGTGTATGATAATGTTAGGTCACAATATATTTGCTAAGATATGGTGAGTATTTTTTTCCCCAGAGAATTTTTTCACTTGTCATTACATTCTTGATTCCTAGAGAGCAGAAATGAGTCTTTGGTACCACCAAGGCACAGTGTTGGATTTGACATGGGCTGAGTGCTCACGTTTCTTAAACTGTACTTTTAGGATAAATGGTTCTTTTAGGGGAGGGCCAAATGCAGATCATCTTTCTTTCTGGGAGCTTGAGAAAATTTTGCACTTTAGGCAATTTCTAATCAAAGGCACTATTCCACTACATGCTGGGGTTTTTCCTATGTGTAGTGTATAGGTATATAACTAGAGGGATGTGTCCTGTTTCAAGCCTCAGCATGAACAAATTAAGACAAATTAATAGAAATGTATTTATTAATTTGTATTAGTAAAAAAAAAAAAACAACTAATACATCAAACTTGTGAGCCCAAGGATCTTATTACACAGAAAAGAGCTAAATTCAGTTGAAAGAAAAATACTCAGTAAATAATAAAAGGACAAGCATTATTAGGATATGGCAAAAATTGTGAAAATTGAAAGTAAATGACAAATGTTTGGAAACAACTCTGCCAGATTTCATTGACTAGGCAGAGGACATGAATACTTTTCTTTCTTTCTTTCTTATTTTCATGTGGGAGGAAATTCTTTATTTCTTTTATTAAAATTAGTTAATTTTATGTTTATTTTTAACCTACAAATAAAAATCATATATGTTTATGGTGTACAACATGATATTGTAACCTATGTGTGTTACAAATGACAAGTTTTCCTTTATTTTGTGACCAAATAGTAATTGAGTTTGTGGGTGTGTGTATGTGTAGACTATGTTCTCATTATCCTTTTATCCATATTTATTCATAATGGTACCTAAATACCATTATGGATACTTAGGTGGATTCCACATTCTGGCTATTAAGAATAGTGATGCAATAAACATGGGGTACTGAGTACTCTGACATACTGATTTAGTTTCCCTTGGATATATACTCAGTAGGGGACCAGGGCCTGCTTTCCGGTTAGGATGACTTCTTGCTGTGCCCTAACATGAAGGAAGGATGGGGGGAGCTCTCTTGGCTCTCTTTTATAAGGGCACAATCCTGTTCGCGAGGACTTCTCAAAAGCCCCACTTCCTAATGCCATCACATTAGAGGTCAGGATTTTGACATTTGAATCTTGTGAGGCACAAGTTCAGTCCATAGTGCTAGACTTATCTATGACTAGACATTTATGTTTGCTTTCATCAGATTCTTGTTAGAGATCCTGATGAGAGAAACACATACTTGCACATTTGTAGCTGGAGAACCAGTGATTCGGTGATTCCAACAGGATGACCATATACCCACCCTGGATTTGAGTGTGACGCATTGCTTAGTTCTTTGGTGTGTTAGAGAAGTTTATAAGCTCTAATCAGGATGACAACTTGACTGAGCCTACATTTCTTTGGCTTCTGCAATATGTACATATCTTTCCCTTCCAACTCTAAAACTTGAACTTAATGAGATTCTAAGGTATAAAGGGTCTTTTCCAAATGGATTTAAAGATATTTGAACCTGTTAAGTTTGGAATCTTTATTTCAGTTTTCTTAATTTTAACTCCTTACAAATATTAAAATGATATTTGATTGAAAATGGATATATTTCTCATGGGATTAACTTGCAGTATCAACCTAAGAACCTAAGAGATCTATGAGAGAGAGAGAGAGAGAGAGAGAGAGAGAGAGAGAGAGAGAGAAGAAGAAGAAGAAGAAGAAGAAGAAGAAGAAGAAGAAAAGAGAGAACCCCCAAAACCTATAGCTGAGTTTATGGATCTTCCTTCCTCCCCTGAATTAGTTAAATGGTCATTACTATGCTCTTACTCAAGGTCAAACAGGGTTGATACTGGATAGTGAGTGGTTCATCCTTATCATCGAGGAATCCAGGGACCTTTACTTCTTCTGAGTGTAGTAGAATTCACACTAGGACTAGAATGAATCCTGTGAGTAAGAAAAAGAGAGTGATTGGTTGGGAAAGACTTCAGGCTAATCAGATTTTTTTCCTTCCTTTAAGCTGGGGCTATGTAAGCACAACAACATTTCCTAGTTGAGCTATTGGTCCTACACCAGGGTAATTAGGCATTCACTTTCCCAATTTTTCTTTAGAATACACTAATTAGGAAAAAAAAAAGGTGTCAAGGCTGGGGTTGTGGCTCAGTGGTAGAACTCTTGCCTAGCATGTATGGGGCAATGGGTTTGATTCTCAGCATCTCATACAAATAAATAAAATAAAGGTCCATTGACAACTAAAAAATTTTTTAAAGTGTCAAAATAATAGGTAGTTTGTATATTACCCATACTCTTCTTGATTCTTAAATGATGAATGAAAGTATAAGACTTTATTTTGTTCCAATAATAATTAGCTATTATTTACACACTAAGATATTGTCCTGAGGCCTTGATGAGGGTTAAGTTTAATTGATTTTTGTTGACAGCATTGGGGTCTCACTCTCTTTTGGCACCCTGCCTTGTGTTTGGAAGATGGTTGTATAGTTTGGGATTTAGTGTGAAGATGTGCAGGGAATTGATTGATGTCTCAAGAGAGACATCCAACCTTGGCCTATTAGCATCAAGGCCTATATAGCCAGGCTCTGTAATACAACCATCTAGTCCTTCAGAACATATATCTTTGTTTAGATTGATTTTCTTCTTTCCTAGAGTTTTCTGTTTTTTTAAATGTCCTTATATTCTTTGATTTCTTTTAGCTTGACAAGAAATTATTTTCAGAAGTGAACTTGAAAATTCTCTCTTCTATTTTGGGCCTAATTCCATACCCTTAAGGGAAAATATTCTCTTTATTTTACTTAATGATTTTTGATGTCCTTGACTTACATTTCATAAACACAGGAAAAACAGGATAAATCTTTTAAAGCCTCAATTGCAATGTGTGCATGTTCAGCTTGTCTCTTAATGTGGATAACTTTTCATTCTAATAAAAGGTAAGGCTTCATTTCAAGGGCACTCTCTGGGTGATTCAGATTCTTGGATTCCTCTGTGTTTTGTTGAAACTCATTATGTGTCTGAATGACTAAAGGGAGCATGGATGTTTTTATATTCCTCAATGGATGTCAGTTGTAATCAAGTTCAAGTAGCAAACAAAGCTCAATGTGAGTGAATACAAGGGTGTCATCTATCAGTGGCATCTCCATATTTGAGCTATTGTGTCATTCACAATAAAGGCAACAGACTGTTGTAAGTGAACATTGAATGTCTCAGTTTAGTTTGTTCAGATTATTGTTGATGTATCATTAACATAGGAGTGACCTGGAAGGGAGCCAGTTTTTCTGCTCTCTGTCTAAAAATGGATCACTGTACTGCTGAGAATACTGTGAAACTAGTGTAGAAAATCTTTTATTAAGGAAGGATACAGTCTAAAAGACTGAAAAATTCTCAATTTAGATATTAGACTTAAATGACTGAGTATTTGTTTGCAAAGTTTCCTTGACAAAAGAACTTGCTTTCTTTCACCAATCCCTTTAAACCAATGTTATTCTGCTTGTTTTCTGTCAGATATATTGTAATTGACATGATCTGTCTGATATATGGGAATTTACATGAATTATAAAGGTAACATAAACTTTATACAATTTTTTTTTTTTTTTTTTTTTTTACTGTGAGAGGCTCTTAGGTATAAGAAAACCTGTTCGAATAGCTTGAGGAAAGGGTAGAAGGCTACTAAGAAAAATACTAAAATCTTATGGGATTTGAGAATGAATAAAACAGAATTGGACTTTTATACCTGAAGTCATGAACTGAACTTCTGCTGTGGTTTGAATGTGGTTTGTCCCCTCTGAAAACTCCTGTTGAAGGTTAATACCATTGTGAGGTATTGAAGAGGGTGAAAACCTAGGCTATGGTGTTTCGAGACGGGCCTTTGAGAGGTGTTTAGAATGAAGTAATTCCATAGGCTGCAGATGTCTTGACTGAGCTCTGAAATAAAATAAACCTCTTTCCTTTATAACTTATCTAGTCTATGGTATTAGCAATACAAAAACAGACTAATATGATTCCCTTGATCTGTCTTTTTCTCTCTGGGTATTTTCTTTTTTCTCTCAGTCTTACCTTATTCACCTTACACTGGGACCTATATGGTCACCTGAACATTAAATTTACATGATCTTTTAGACCAATGCCTGCATTTGCCTCTGATGGGCTGACTTCCAGTGCCTGAATTCCAAATTTCTTATAGTTTAGTCTGATTGATTATGAATGATCCATTGGCTGGACTTAGCTCAGGGACTTATCTGAATACTCATACAAGTAAGGTCATGTGTGGTAGGTTCTATTGAAGTGGCTGTGATGGGAGCAGGCATTAATTAGCATGTCTATTACAGTTTCCACCATATGTGTGAATCAATACCTCTCAAACTTTTCTACCAAACTGACTGGAATAAATACATGTTTTTTTCCACTCTATCACAGCATTAACTAGCATAAACTAGCATATGCTAGTTTTTGAAATACTACTTCCCCTTATTACAAGTGATAAACTCTAATATTCCCTTTTTATTTTATTTTTTTATACCAATTCATTTCATTACATGAAAACATGCTGGTCTTGCTTCACTAAACTGATTTTATCATCACTAATGAGTTGTAACTATAGCTTCAAAAACACCAATCTATACTTTACATTATTTTCCTCTGGTAGCACTTATTAGAATTGTAATTGGCTCTCCTGTTATATTTTGTAGTTTCCTTTATAGAAGATCTCACAATTGTAATTGCCTCCCTGGTTAGACAGTAAACCACATTCAAGCAGAGACTGTGTCTGTCTTGTTTACCGCTGTATTCCCAGCACCTAACAGAGTTCCTGGCACATAGTAGATGCTCAACTGAGTAAATATTGATGAATGAGTAAACTGAGACCCAAACAGATGGCACTCTTGATGGGCTCACCTGGTTCTTTGCAAAGAGGAGATTCAGATACATATAAAACAGGCTGATTCAGTATAGCCCTGCTGATAGAGAAAGCAGATGGAAAGACCCAGCAGGAGGCTCAGTAGAGCAAGGAGGGCAGGCCAAAGAGCTAGGTTTCCATACAGGTACCAAGAGCTGACTAAAATTCTTTCACCAGGGAAAACTGACTACAATAGGATAGTATCAGGTCTGATTCTTCATCTAAAATTTATTTCATAAAACTATAATGCTTTTTTAGTTGGACTTTCAAACTTTCATTTTTGGTATTTAAAATTTTTCCTTTATAGCTCATAACGAGAAAGGTAGAGGAAAAAAACCCACACGATTTCTAGACATAAAACACCACGGTACCGGTTTCCCCATCTGGCGGGGAGATTAATAGCATGCAGAGCCCTATTCCTTCTCTTCGTGCCGTCTTCCTCCTGTTGAAGCACAGACTCCCATCCCAGCAAGATGCATTTAACTCACGGCTGCAATTTATGGCTCCTACTTGTCTCTAACAGTTGCTTCAAAAACTAATTCTTCTAAGTGGCTATTTTAATGTTGTCACATACTTTCTTTTCCCATTTGTACAGATTTGGAATCTGTAGGACAATTAAACAGTTACAGTGGTTTCATCTAAGGCCTACTGAATGATCTGTGTATATGAAGTTGCACTTATATAAAAACAAGTCATGATAAGTTTCCTATAATAGCTGCCTGGTATCCTTAAAGCAGGGCTGAAAGGATGTACCACTTCAATACTTGGATAGTTCCATATGTTCCAAATATGAACTTATAAGGTATAAATGCTCCACTTCTCACAATTAGTATTAATATTGAACTAAAATTGTCAAAGTTTATAATTAAGTTAATTATATATAGGATAGGATATATAAATTTATTCTCTCTACATATCTTTTTTTTTTTTTTTTTTGTGGTGCAGGGGATTGAACCCAGGACCTTGTGCATGGAAGGCAAGTACTCTACTAACTGAGCTATATCCCCAGCCCCTATAATTCTTTTTTTGGGCTGTGGTGGGGAGAATTTATATCTGAGGCCAACGTTTTTCAACCCTTTTCAATAAACTATATGGGATTGCAGGGTTCAGTAGAGAAGGGAGTTTCTTTATTTCATAAATATTCATTCCAGATTTTATTAAATAAATACAGAAATACCTATAGTACATATGAATTTGGTTCACAGTACTTAATGCAACCTTTGGGGATTTGGTTCCATGAAAATTTTGTCTGTAAATTTTGTACTCCACTCAGTATGGGAATTCTTTTAATTCATTTATTTTTTTTAGATACACATGACAGTAGAGTATTTTTTGACATATTAAACGTACATGGAGTATAATTTCCATACTTGTGGTTGTACATGATGTGGAGTTACACTGGTCATGTATTCACATATGAATGTAGAAGAGTTATGTCTGATTCATTTTACTGTTTTTCCTATTCCCATTTCCCTCCTTTCCCCTTTGACCACTCCAATGAACTTCTATTCTTTCCTCCTCAACGCTTTTTATTGTGTGTTAGCATCCACATATCAAGAGAACATTCTGCCTTTGGTTTTTTGGGATTGGCTTATTTTACTTAGCTCGATAGTCTCTTTTTTCATCCATTTACCAGCAAATGCTATAATTTTATTTCTCTTTAAGGCTGAGTAATATTCCATTATGTATATATTACAAATTTTCTTTATCCATTCATCTGTTGAAAGGCACTTAGGTTGGTTCCATAGCTATTGTGAATTGAGCTGCTATAAACATTGATGTGGTTGCATCATTAAAGTATGCTGATTTAAGTCCATTGGGTATATACCGAGGAGTGAGATAACTTGGTCAAATGGTAGTTCCATTCCAAGTTTTCTGAGGAATTTCTATACTGTTTTCCATATTGGTTGCACCAATTTGCAGTCCCACCAGCAACGTATGAGTGTACCTTTTCTCCCACCTCCTTACCAAAATTTATTGTTATTTGTATTCTTGACACTTGCCTTTCTGACTGGAGTGAGATGAAATCTCAGTGTAGTTTTAATTTGCATTTCTCTAATTGCTAGAAATGTTGAACATTTTTCATTGACGATTCGTATTTCTTCTTCTGTGAAGGTCCTGTCCAGTTCCTTTGCCCATTTATTGATTGAGTTATTTGTACTTTTGGTGTTAAGTTTTTTGAGTTCTTTATATATACTGAGATTAATGCTCTATCTGAGGTGCAGGTAGCAAAGACTTTCTCCCACAGAATGGGAAGTTTTGATGGGGCTGTGACTTAGAATTCTATGTTTCTATCTTTCTAGAGTTATCATACAGCCACTTTTAACGGAGGTCTCTTGGCAGTTTGGAAGTGCAGTTCTAATCTATGAATAATCAATGAAATAAAGTCATTGATAGGGTTACAGCTCTGCTATCCAGGCTGACTACAGATTACTTCTAGTACAATTGTATGGAGTAATCCATACAATTTTGCCAATCCATTTTAAGAGGGAAATATATGTCATTGTTGGCCATTCAGGACATATTTTAAGTAAAGAGGCAATGAAAATATATAGCTCTCTCTCTCTCTTGCTCTCTCTCTCTCTCTCTCTCTCTCTCTCTCTCTCTCTCTCTATATATATATATATATATATGAATTTTTTCTACACATGTACTACAAATACTTTGTTACTGAAGATATATTTAGCTAGCAAAAGTTTCTTTTCATGGAAAAAGGTATGCTATATAGAATTATTTAGTTATTATGCAACAAAAATATATTAGATATAGCAGTCATATAAAGGTTGAGACTTTAAGAGAATCATTTGCTATAATATTGTATTTTCTTTTAAAAACTATCTTAAAGATATATGCTAATATGTTCACAGTGAAAATGATCTGATGTCTGGAATTTGATTTGAAAATGATCTAGAGTAGGGATAATGAATGGAATTATATATGAAACAACTTGGCTGTATAGGTAATAATCTCTATTCTGTATGTGTTTTAAATTTTCCAAATAAAAATATACGTGTATATATATTTGAAATACATACACTTCTGTTCTCTCTTCCTACATTTACAGAGAAAATTGGTGGGAAAATGGATGTAAATTTTACGCTCATGGAACGCTGCCAATGTATCTCATGCAGTATAAACATAGGGCCCTCATTCCCTAAGTTGTCAAATCTTCCAATCACTCAGTGGCACTAAAGTGCATGCATTTATTTGCAGGAGTGTTTAGGCCATGTTTCTTTTCATTTCCTCATCATTAAATCTCAATTGCAATAGCACAGGTGCCACAAGCTGAGAATCAGGTGAAACTTCCTATGAAAATAAATGCAGAAATTCCCAATCGTGTCTATTCTAATAAAAGCAAAAGGAACACCTAATTACCTATTTTTTTTTAGGAAATAAAGTCATTGACAGGGTTGCAGCTCTGCTATCCAGACTGACTACAGATTACTTCTAGTACAAAGCAAGGTGGTTTTATTGCCAGCTAATGCCATAAGAATTTGCCTCTACTGCTCTGTTTTTTTTAAACACAATAAACTTTACTTCATAGCTCCTAATTAATTATCTTTCAGGGACCCCCTTCTCCCAGACAGCTCATATTTAAAAGACATTTATAAAATGTAGTGGAATATATTTTGGTCATAAAACTTTTGCATTTGAAAACATGCTTACTAAGAAGTATTTTATTTATAAAGATTTAAACTTGCTTTAGTTTATAAGGGGTTTTGTTTTATATTTAACATATTACAAAGTCAGAGTTCTCCATGTAGAATTTTTATCTAAAATGTCATAGGAACTGGAAATTGGAAAAGAAGAAACTATATATTCCTTCACATCTTAAATTTTTCACGTGCTTTCTCTTTGCCTGAAATCTCTTCCCTATCTGTCCTGTGCCAGGTGGTGTATTTCTGTCCATCCTTCAAGGACCAGCTTAGCTCAAGTTACCTGCCATCTAATATCTTTCTCATGCTCTAGAGGATGCAACAGTAGCCTTTATACTTTGTATGTTTTTCCATCATTTTTCTTACCACATTGTTTGGACTTTGTTTTGGGGGGGAGATACTGGGGATAGAACTCAGGGGCACTCAATCACTGAGCCACATCCCTAGCTCTATTATTATTATTATTATTATTGTATTTTATTAGAGACAGGGTCTCACTGAGTTGCTTAGCACCTTGCTAAATTGCTGAGGCTGGCTTTGAACTCAGGATCCTCATGCCTTCGCCTCTTGAGCTGCTGGGATTACATGCATATGCCACCAGGCCGGCCCCACATTGTGTTAACTTTTTTGCATTTCTCCCTATCATAACACCTAGAAAGCATATATTTGTAACTTTTATTAAATTATTGGGTTGAATTGATCATTCAAAGAACTGTCAAGATAATGGGGAGATTTGAATAATAAATACAAAAAAAAAAAAGAAAGAAAAAGAAAATGTCAGTGTAGAGGAAAACATTAAGTGAAAAAATTACCTTTCCCCTGAAATAATAACTAGGTTTTTTGGGAAAGATTGAATCATCTTGGAAATAATCATTGACAAGAACATTTGTCCTACATTGTCACATCCAGTTGGAGAACTGCTTATAATAGTTCACATTCAATATAAAACTTGGACTCTTTCAAAAGATAAGTTAATTTTCTTCTTTGCATCAAGATACAAGTACTTTAGTACACCATAATAGAATAGAAAAATGATTCAGTTTGCGACATGAAAAATATGCTAGGAAAGAAAAAAGATTTTACAGATAAACCACAATTCGACTCTAAGCTAAAGCCTCACAAGAAGCTATTACTCTGTAAAGAGTAATGTGCTCCCTGTATTGAATGCAGCACAGTTGATGAGTTCCAATGGCATCATAAACAACAAAAGCCAAGTTCAAATCACTCACATGAACTTGTAATTGAATTTTTTGAGACGTGATTTAATGTAGCAAATGGAAGAGGGTAAAATGTTTCAAACATAACAGTGATTGAACAAGTTATAGAAATTAGTAGAGAGTGAATAGTAATACTGGATAGGTAATTTTCAAGCATCTTGAGGTAGCAAAATTCTTCACTCACTCAATTTAACTGTGAAAGAGAAAAGTTAATACTAGGTTCAGAAAGAGGGAGTACTCAGTAAGGAGCATTTAGGAAAACTTTTTACAGTTTGAATGATAAAGGATACTACTTAGAGCTCTAGTATGTATCTTTATCAATATTTTTATTGGTACATTATATTTATACATAACAGTGAAATTCGTTGTTGCATATTTGTACACGCACATGATATAACAATTTAATTTGATCAGTATTGTTCCTCAGTATTTTCCCTTTATCCCTGTGTCTCTCTCGGGGTTTGATTAAAGCTTGAGAAAAACCACTGTTCAATATGGCTGGTGGGTAGGACTGAGCAGGCATTCCTCTCCAGATTTAGAGGCTCCTGTCTCTTTTTAAAGTGGATTTTAATAGTGTCAGGTTGACCAGAAGATTTATAAATGCATAGATATGTAAACTTCTTTTACCTAAGTATGAGCCTAGAATGCTGTGAGCCTGGCAAGTCTGTTTGTGTAAACAAACTTTGGATTTTCCAGTGTCAAAGCTCAGTGTTTGTCTTGGGGTTAGGAACAGACACTGACATGACTTTCACTGTTGTCTCTCCATATGCCAGTACCAGGGCAGAGAAACACTTGGTAAGACTGAGATGGCAATTGAACTCTGTTAGTTCTACAATATCAAGTGCTTTCTAGTGGGCCCTCAAGGCCTTGAATGGGGGTGCGTTGACATTTGTCATTGTGTGCTAGATGTAGCTTTTTCTGTCATTTTGGGAGGTAGCTTTCAATTCTTACCTATTTTCCTTGGAGCTTAGAATTAGGGCCTATTTCCAAATATAGCCAGCAGATGGAGCAATTTACTTTATTTATACTCTTCATTTCAAATGAAAAGAATTTTGAGATCACCCCCCCCCCGTATATAAATATATATATATATATGTATATATAAAATCCAAAGGTAAAATTTTAGTGTATGTTTCAAAATAACATATTAAACATAATTTATTTCATTTTCAAAAAGCAGTGTTGTGAGGTTTAAAATTCAGACTTGCATTTTATTAGCTTTACAGAACTAAAAGGAAGACATGAGTTTCATTAGTTTTCTTATGGAATTCATAATCACACATCCTATAAGGTGAGAGTGAAGTTGGTTCTGATTTGCCATGGAATTCAGCAATTCTTAAGTAGCTTTGATAACAATTTTAAAATCCTGATTTGAATAACTGACTCTTAACAGAAATTTCAAGTTGAAAAATTTATTTATGGAATCATTTCAGCTATTAGACTATCCATCCTATCTCTTGTCAATAGAGGATGGTTTCCCATAGGAGATAACTAATAACTTCACAGAATTTGGGGATGTAATAGAATGTTATTGTCCCCTGGAGGTCATACTTGCCAACCAAAGGGTAATAACTTTTATTACAAGCTTGAAATAGTCTATAAATGTTTCATTAAACCCTTAAAAATGTGCAGTTATTAATTCTCCACCCTCTTTTTTTTTTATTTCTGGCTACCACACTGAGATGGATGAAGTGTTCCAGGAAACCTGGATAAAATGTGGTTGTGCTCAATTTATCACCTGAAATATTTCCTAGTGGGATTATCTGAATGTATGTGGATATTAGTAAAAATCTACTCAGGAAATTTTATTATTATTTTAAATGCTGGGCTCAGCATATAAGTTCTGTCTTAATCATTCCCTTTTGTAACATGTTCCTGATTCTTGACCTGCTTTAGGCAGCAGGTGAAGTAGGGGGAGAGAAGATACTGCATTTTCTGGCTATTTTAGTCGATTCAAAAGCATTTATGAAGCATCTCTCTGTGCAGGGCTCTGGCATGGTGCTGAGTTGATTGAGTTTAAAAAGACATAGACCATGTCCTTGAGGCAGAGAAGCTGCCAATCGCTGACTCCAGGGAGAAGTGTATTTTTTTTCTTCAGTATGGGCAAAGTTGCCATGGAACAGGTTATGTGTAGGTTTGAACAGGTAGGGGGTGCCCCAATCCCTGTAATCATAGGAAACTGACAAAAATTTTACTTGCAAGGAAACAAGAGTTTAAATTCTTGGGAAATCAGAATTAGAGAATACTTAAAAACAAAATATAGTTTTGACTTTCAAGTTAACATTGTAACTAACGAAATATTGTAAAATCGAAGTCCCTTTAGGGCTCAATTTAATGGATAGAGAAGAGAATTTGAAAAGGTAATAAAACAGATTCTCACACAAAAAGTGCTTGGATTTTTGCATCTGAATAATACTCTGCATTACCATACACGGTATATTTTCTCTTCTTTAACCAAGTAAAAGAAATTCAGCTCTTTACTTCTTCTTAGCATCATACCCATATGTCACCTGTAAGACACATGCATAAGCAATGAGAATAAGTATATTTTGTGAATGACCCATTAAATTGAAGGAATTGTTCTAGGTTCTTTGATTGTAAGGATCAGGGACCCACTCAACTGATTTAAGAAAAAAGAGATTATTTTAAAAAGAGGGAACTTCATGGATAGGAAATACAAGAACAATAGCTAGGTTTTATAACAAATGTCAGAATACTATTTTCTTTCTCTTTTTCTTATATAAGTTACTTTTAACAAGTGGTTCAAGGTGAACTTGAAGAGGTCAGGTGCTCTTGGCCAAAGCTGGATCAGTAAGGCCTTGAGGTCACGATATGGGATAATACTGTGGCCATATGTGAACAATATGACAAGAGGGAATAAAGCCCTCAATTGAACCAGGCTGATTGGATTCTCTCTCAAGAATCTGACCTGAGACACCCGTTAGTTTGTGGCTGGCTTTTGAAACACTCATAATAATATCTAATATTTGTGAACGGTTTGCTGTGTATCAGCTATTGTCCTAAACTTCCCTCATATTCTCACATGTTAAGTGTCACAGTGATATGATGTGGGTCAATGTCACCCTTGTTTTACAGAGAAAGAAATTAAAGTACTACTGAAAAGTAAAATAGCAATCGACAAAGACTGCAGGAGAGCTGGTACTGGAACTCAGGCAATCTGATTCTAGAGCCACCATGTGATGCTCCTTCAATGTGTCAGCCAAAGCCATACGAGATCAAAATTATAAGGGTGGAGGATGCCGAATTAGAGAGTGAGCAAAAGAAGCAAGTGTTCAGAGAGCAGCACAGAGCAGTTGTTCATAGAAGATACTCCAGTACTCAAACTGAACAAGACCTAGTACTCAGCAGGTGCTCACTAAATAGGTCCTGAGTACTGAACAGATATTTTCAGCAGGATCTTTGGATAAGTCATATCCCCTGTGAGTGCCAGTCAGACAAGAGCCTCCAAATAATTTAATGAATCCATTTCATTAAAAAATTTACTAAATTATACATACACAACATGGGTACATTCTCTTTTTTAAAAATGTAAAACTCTACAGAGGATGAAGTTCCTTTGGGTCACCTTCTTCCCCTCTTTGTTTCTTCTCCTCTGCTCTCCAGGAAGCCTTCCAGACTTCATTGACATATCTACAATGAAGTATCTATGCTGTTAAAATGTAAGTATTGTTTTGTATATTTTATAAATAGTGTGTTTTAGAGTTTCAGCCATATTATTAAGATAAACTCACTATTATAAATTATTTTGTAATTCAGAATTGTGTGTGTATCTTCTTATACATGAATTTCTATTCTGAGAAGTAGAAATGGTTCAGTATTTGGCTCTACACCTTTTACTGTTGTAATAAATAGTGCCACATTGCTTTTCACATTCTTGACATTATTATCAAACTTCTTAACTGTGGTGTGATGGATAAATAATTGAATCTCAATATCATTTTAATTGGCATTTCTCTGGTTATAGGTGAGGTCCATCATCTTTTCATGTATTTGTTGGTTATTATCTAAATCACCTATGGATCTTTTCTCCAAGTGCACCTTCCCTGTCTTCTGGAATAATCCTGATACGGTATCCACGTTATAATAGAAATGGGTGTAGGGGGTGGACTATAGTGAGTAAATCACTTTACCAGGTTATTCTAATAGGTATCTCCCTCAGTAATCCCCCCAACATATAACTAGTTGAAGACAAAACCAGCATTTGATGCAAAAACTACTGCCAATTTTAGTCCAAACTTTTAAAAATCACACTCAGCTATTTTGTTTTGCATTAATGATTCCTTTTCATGGATTCTCTAGAACACTGTTAATTCTTATTATAACATATGAATATGTATTAGTTCTTTTTAGATAGAAACTATCTTCTTTTTTCATGTAAACTCTGTTCTGGGAGCTTTCTTCTTCTTCAATTAAAAACAAATAAATTGGGGCTGGGGATGTGGCTCAAGTGGTAGCGTGCTCGCCTGGCATGCATGCGGCCCGGGTTCGATCCTCAGCACCATGTACAAACAAAGATGTTGTGTCAGCTGAAAACTAAAAAATAAACATTAAAATTTTAAAAAAAAAGGGCTCAGTGGTTGAGCACACCCCCGTGTTTAATCCCTAGTGCCAAAAAAGGGTGATTATATACATTAAAAAAAAAACAACAAATAAATTAATGAACTAATAATACAAACAAATTAAAAAGCTGGGAAGAGATGACCAATTTCTGACTAACTCATTTTCCCCTTTTCTGGTATGGGGTGGTTGTTGGGACAGCTTTTTAGCTAGGTATCACATTTCTTAAAACCCTTTTGCATCTGGTGTGGCCATCTGTTAATCAGTCATCAACCACTAGTCAAGCAACTCTCCTCTTTCCCATAGCTCATCAGACAGGAGGTGGTCATCTGTTACAAAAAGTATCCAATCATTGTTAAGATGCTCCATATAAAAAACTCTGCTCAGATAGAGTTTTTCTGACCAACGTAATTCTACTGTACTGAGTGTTTGATTTGTAAGATATATACAGGAAATTGACATTTGGCTGTGGGGGCAGAAGTAATAAGAGACACATAGAGAGATCTAAGGTAGGAGACAAAGCTATGAATTAGCAGACACTATAAATGTAGAGGAAATTGGTGAGTAGTAAGTAGCACAACAAGGACAAAGAGGACTGAATCATCATAGCATATGTTCTACCACATCTTGCTGCTGAGGAGGCAGCAATTCAAGTCGGGAAATGTGTTGGAGTTCAGTGTCTGAGCAACATTCTGTCCCCTGTGAGGTACAGTTGAATGCTATGCAGTTTTTGTGTGATTCCTATTTCCTCTGCTTCCTTGTGTTTCATTATGATAAATCCATTTTCCTTGAGGTAGCCTGAGTGATTTTCCACCAAGCTTGCAGTCAGAAAAGGCTGACATATCTGTCCTTTTAAGTTTTCATTAATTAGTATGTATTGTTTGGAATATAATTAAACATAAAAATATTAATTATAAAAAGTAGGAATTGCCGTTATGATAGATTTTGGAAATATGATTATAAAATTAGGTATGCTTATTATTTTTTGGTCTCTAATTCTTTCAGCACACATTTATTATTTGCTATTTGACAGATTGTTTTTATTCACAGAAGAGAAAAGACAATGGGAATCAAGATTACATTTGAGTCATTCATTTTTCAAAGTTCAGTTAGTTTCTCAATATACTTCTTATTTATTATGTTTATGCTTGATTTTGGTTTATCCATAAATATGTCTGGATTTGTCTTAGGTTGGGTCCTCTAGAGGCTGCAATTATAACATGCTTTCCTGTATTCTCCTGGTACGTATTAGCCATGTTATGCAGGTCTTTCAGTAAATAATCCTTTCCTTTCTTTAGGGACATTCTGGCTTTGCTTCCAGCTGTTACTGTTGACCAGAAGGGAAAAATTGGTCAACCCTTGAAGAGGGTATTGTTTTGTGAAGCATCTTCCTCAGCTGAGGCTTCTGCATGATCTTTAGGTAATTCAATGGGTCTGCCATCTCCTAACATAATTCTCCCATAGGCCCAGAGAGTTATGGGGAATCAGAGAGTTCAGTGGATATTCCTACCCTTAGCCTCAGGGCTCCGCTGAACTCCTGACAATGTAGTAGACACTCTGGGGCTACATATTCAGCCTTATATGAAGTTTTTTACTCTTACATTTAGGTTCCAGGCCTGATCTTCAGCATGGTCTGTCCTGTGACTGTTGGGGAGGAATGTCTCTGTAAACACTGCCCTGGGAGACTTCCGACTCACATTTTGCCTTAAGAGTCTAATTGGCTGAATTGAGCCTGTCATTTTCTCTCTTCAGTGCATCAATAACCCTTAGCAACAACCAAACAAATCTCGCAGTCCTTGTAATTACTGTTTCTTCCATATTTCACAAATGCCAAAGACATCACAGAAGCCACCGAATCCCATCAACCTGTCATCCATTCCAAGTCACCACAGGTGAAATTCTTGGTAATTGCTGTGCTGCAGCATGCCAGAGACCCTCAATACTCATTGAACACCAGAGATGGAGTCCTTGTTGCCATCTGGCTGGGGAGCCATCCAACTTCAGGAACATATCCCAGGCACTGCTAGTTTCTCTTTCTCGGCCCAACAACTAATTCTGGTGGGATGCGGAGTGAATAGGTGGTGAGAAGTTAGAATCGGCTTGGCCTTGAGAGGACAAAGCAGGAGTAGGGTGGGAGATAGAAGACAATAAGGAGCAGGGCTTGGGAGAGAACAAATCTCACCCTAATTAGCAGAGTAAGAACAGTCAGTGAGTAAAGAGGGGGAGGAAGGAAGGGCCTGAGTGGATGAAAGTAGGTAGAATGCAAAATCAACTGGACTGCTGCTTTCCTGAGATGAGAGGGACAAAGGAAAGAAATAACACTAAGCTTGAATAATAATAGCTAGTATTTATGGAGCCCTTTTTTTTTGTGCTATGTACCGTTCTAAGTGCCATGAGCAGAAATTAGTTTTCATTTAATAACATCAGAAGACTGTTTTAAAAAGTTTTCTACCAGGACTTTGACATAATTCAGTATATTAAAATGGGAGAATAGGTCAAATGTTAGAAAACATCATTTTCTTGCTATTAAGCCACATTTCCTTCTGTACTTTCTTAAAAGAGCTAGGATTTATATTTTTCATTTTTTTTATAACCAGAAATTACAGAAAATCACTTTTGTAAAGTTCTTATTGTTTCAACATTTTCTCTCTACTATTATCCATTTAATTTAATGGGCAGTCCTAAAAATAAAAGTTATCTTGTATATGGCACATCAAATATAGAATGTGAATGAAGAACTGTGAACATTTCTTTTTTGCAAAGCTCCTGCATTCGATGGCCCAGCAGGCAACGATTTATTGCAATTGTTGCTGCAGAGATCTTAAAAAAAAGGTGAGGCTTCACCCTGAGCAAAAAGGGCAAATTTAACAAGAAGCTATATAGTGTCTCACTACTGCAAATAAAGGGAGAAGGGTGCAAGAGATAATGTAATGGGACATGTGCAGTTTGAGAGGTCTTGGCATGTTCTGTCATGATAGGAGACCAAGCAGTATCTTGTAATTATCTATATTTCTATGTAGCTTCTTTTCACTAAAGCCTATTGTAGTTCCCTGTTCACTATTGAATGAATAATCTCATGATTGTTGCAACTGAATTACTGCAAGTATGAAGCTATTTTTATTAATCGAAGCAGAGATTATAAGTAAGTTGTGGGCTTTGCTCCCAATCTTACCCAACAACATTATTCAGAAATTCTTGATTTTAGGGTGATAGAAGATTATAAAATTTTGCTGTGTAAAATGTTTTTCTCTGTAAACAGCAGTAGTGACCATTTTTGAGTCATTGAGAAGCTCAGCAGTAGCAATGAATTCATTTCATGTTACTTTAACATTTAATTTCATAATATAGTCACAGTGGGTTACTCCTTTCCTTATTAATATCATTAATAATTTTTAAAATAAGCCCACCTTTTGTACCAAAATCTTATCATAACTTAATATATAAGTCAACCAATATTGAATCATGTCTGAGGAGGTTGTTACTGAATATACTTTAAGAAAAGTGTTTCAACTACAGAATTGACTCCAGGTTTGGCATTTAAGTAAGGTTTTACTTTATTTTCATTTTTTAAATTTGTTTTTTTTTAGATATACATGACAGTGCAGTATATTTTGACATAATATACAGACATGGAGTATAGCTTATTTTAATTAGGATCCTATTCTTTTAGTTGTATGTGATGTGGAGTTTCACTGGTCATATATTCATATATGAACATAGGAAAGTTATTCATTTATTTAATCCATACATGAAAAACTGCCATAAACAATTGTATGAGGGAACTAATTCAGCACAACTTGAATTTGTGTTCTCAGATCTATTGATGAGCAGAACTCGGGCATGGACTATATTGTAAAGAAAACTTGCATATCTGCTGGTAGGCATTTTTCTTTACAACAGGTAGGAACATTGACAAAAAGACTAGAGATCATGAAAATAAGATAGATAACACCAAGTTATTTCCATGTATGTTTGTTGTTCACTTTTAGACAACTATTTAGAATTAATCAATGAGGATGTTACTTAACTATATACATTTAATATTATCATAATGCTATTTTCTTTGAATTTAATGGTTTGATGTTAGTATATGAAAGGCATCTTTTAATGAGATAAATGATTGAGGAATATATTAGTCAATGCTCTCTTGGTTACAAATGGCAAAAACTCACTTAAAATAGTTCAAGTGATCCTAGGAATATGGCAACAGTGAAAACATTGTTGTGAATTTGTCTAAATTCATGCATAAAAATAGAGGATTTAGATAACAAAGTGAATCTATTGATAATATTTAATACAAAAATGGTAGACAAGCTATCTCCAGAAATACCAATGACAGTATGTGAGAGTAAACTACTCGATCCTAGGCCTGCAAAGTACCAATATCTTTATGGGAGAAAGCAATAGAGCATCTGGCAGTGAAGAACAGGGGAGCCAAAGTCCCACAGGGATTCACTATGACTTCATAGTGAGGACAACCAGAGAACAGCAAAGATGCTGAGGAGGACTGTGTTTAATCCAGTAAGGGTGAATGAACATGATTCATGGTATGTATTGAAGGATCTGGAACAGTCTACCCTCTACATTCATTGCAAATATTCTCTTACAGGACAGGGCCCCACTTTGAGGAGAAACTGTTTGGAATAGCATAAAAACAAGCCAAGCAGGATAGAAACAGTTGAAACAGGAAAAGAGGTCTATCAAGAGGTGGAAAAGAAGAAAAGAACCAGGAAGGGAGAGAAAGAAAGCCACCATGTTTCTGAATATTACCAAGAAATAACAGAAGGGCCTCTGGGAGGCTGGAAGAGTACCTGAAACTTCCTTCTCCTAAACATTCAGGAAAAGTAGTTTCACATAAGAAGCAGTAGCTTAAGAGAACTGAGGTCAGATTTCATGTAAAGTTAACTAGAAGAAAAAAGAATATCAGAGTAACTTTTTTTTTTTTCTTTTCCCCAAACAAAAGCACATCAGAATGATCTAGTCACAGAATAGAGTAAAACAGTGTTATGGCTTGAATATGGTTGGTGTCCCCTTAGGTTCCATTGTGATTGAACACTTGGTTCCCACAGTGGTACTCTTGGGAGGTGGTGGAAACTCTGGGAGGTGAGGCCTAGTAGGAGGTCCTTTGGTTTTTGAGGATGTGCCCTTGTAAGGAATAGTAGGGTCCCAGTCTCTCTCTTTCTCTCTGACTTCCTATTTGGCAAAGTAAGCTCTTCCACACATATGTGCCTCTGCATGCGTGATATTATGCAGCCAAGAACTGAACCAATGCCAGAATCATGCCCTTGAACCTCCCAAACTATGAGCTACTTCAGTTTCTTCACTTTAAATATAGTAAACCACCTCAGATATTTCCCTGTACTAGTGCAAAACTAATACAAACCGTTAACTATTTCAAAAGACAACATCAAGAAAAAGAAAGAAGACATGAAAGGATAAAAGAATCAAAATCAGAAAAACTCAGAAATGAAGTGGTGTGGTGACAAAACATGTAAAAATTAGAAATGAAAAAATTTTAAAAAATTCCATAAATTAACACTAAACTGGAAGGAACACAAAAGCAAGTAAACATAATGGATAATACCTTAAGGAAATGGGGTTTAAAGGAGGAAAATTTTAAAAATGTAAAAGAATCAAAGAAGTCAAAGTGACAGGTACTGAAAATGAGGAAAGGAGATCTGACATACAGATAAAAGGAGTCTCTAAGTAAATAAAGTACATGATCTTTAACATTATTAAAAACTATAATTGTAGGGCTGGGGTTGTGGCTCAGCTGTAGAGCATTCACCTAGCACATGTGAGGCTCTGGGTTCAATTCTCAGTACCACATAAAATAAATAAATAAAATAAAGGTACTGTGTCTGTCTACAACCAAGAAATATTAAAAAAAACTATAATTCTAGAAAACTTCTGAAATAAAAAAGTTAAAAAATATCTGATACTACATATTGAAAGCAACTGTTATACCTGAGGATCTTGACTCCCAAACAACAAATATCAAGACAGTAAAATTATCTAGTAAAATTATTAGAAATTCAAAGAAAATTTTATGCTTTGAAGCCAAAACAACAGGAAAAAAGAGGAAAAATTTAGATTATCATCACACTTTTCAATAGTAATGCTTTACGTTACAGATAATGGAGTAACATATTTAAGATAGCCAATGAAAAAAATGTGAGTTAAGGATTTTATATTGAGAAAAACTGACTTTTAGTGAAAAGGTAAAACTATAATTAACATGTAAGAACTCAGAGGATATATTTCCCATGAATCCTTCTTGAAGATTTTACTAGAGAATGAAATTTAGAAACCAAAAGGAGAAACACTGACATAAGAATGGTTGATGAGGATCAAATTTGTTTTTTACTTGTAGAACTAATACAAATGAGAGTTAGAGGGAGAAAGTCCAAGTTGTATCAAGTGTATGCCCTCACACTATAGATATATCACACCCATGAAGATAAATGGAAGAGGAGGGAGAACACATACAGAAAAATTTTAATAGTCTTAGCAATTATCACAGTGGTTTTAGTATTTTAAGACTATTGTGTGTTTAATTTAGGAGAAAGTAAATGAGTAATTATGGTGTATTCTAATTCCATTATACTCAGTGTTCTTGAAAACCAGAATACTGTATGTGGAAGAGGGCATACATTTGTAGTCTA
The DNA here is from genome assembly GCF_047511675.1 of Marmota flaviventris. Taxonomy (NCBI): domain Eukaryota; kingdom Metazoa; phylum Chordata; class Mammalia; order Rodentia; family Sciuridae; genus Marmota; species Marmota flaviventris. The sequence continues at coordinate 50,110,567 of NC_092508.1, read as the reverse complement.
GAAAAGATTAAATTAAAAAAAAAAAAACTCTGTAGCCATGAATTTGAATTGAAGTTTCAGCCTAAATTCTTGAATATAGAGAAAGGCTACTTGATAAGATATAGAAACACTGGCTAGCTCAGTAGCAATTCACACTCCTAATGCTGAAGATGTCATCTTGAGTCCAGGGGTTCTCTAGAGAATGCTCTCAAGATGAGGCTGCTTGTATCACAATTGAGAAAGCTAGACATTGTTTACTTGATATAAGAAAACCCATACCACCTATGTCTTGCCAAAGGCATTGAAACTGAATCTAATCAGACCTTTAGATCCAGATACCAATTTGTTAGAAATTGGAAATACAGAACAGGAAATATGAAGTACAGAGGAACATGCTGAGCTGTACCACACATGTATAGTCAATAAATTCCAGACAGGAAACTAGACAGGTAAAGTATCTTGAGTTCTTCACAGATGAATTGTAAAGGAAGAAAATAAGGAAGTGGGCATAATACAAGACTTAAATTATAGTAATGAACATGAAAATAGTGGCTTTGGATGCACATTTGGATGCAAAACTACAAAGAATCATGAAGAATTTACTTCTATAAAAGGATAGTGTTTACTTTCTTGGGCTCAGAAGGGAAGGTTTGAAATACAAGTAGGATACATGGAGGGACTTCTGGGATCAATGGCAATGTTTTGTTTCTTAAATGGTGATTTGAAAGTAGTATTTTCTGTATTGATATTGTATAGTAAATGGTTAAAATTTAAGGAAAAAGGATTTTCCCCCCTGTTAACAACTAAAAAATCCAAGGGTAGACTGCAGTCATGGCTGGATCTAAGGGCTCAAATGATTACACCAGGATGTATCTCTTGGCTTTCTTTACAGCTGCTCCTGCCATTAGGTTCCCTGTTAGTCATTCAATGTGGAGGGATGGTGGACCCTAACAACTCTAAGCTTATGTGATCTCTAAAGCTGGCAGATCCAAAAAAGACATGGGTGTAATCAACCACACTTAAACTTCTGGATAAAAACAGGAGTTGGGGGGCCAGGGTTGTGACTCAGTGGTAGAGCACTTGCCTAGCATGTATGAGGCACTGGGTTCCATCCCAGCACCATGTAAAAATAAACAAATAAAATAAAGGTATTTTGTCCATCCACAACTTATACACACACACACACACACACACACATTTAATATACATATATTAAAAAAACAGGAGTGGGAGAGTGAAAATGAGAAAAATTAAGTTTATTGATAGATATGGTTAAAAAGCCCAGGTGTTATATACATGAAATAATCGAGTCAAGTGCTAGAAAGCATTAGGAGTAATCACAACTTGGTGCCTACTACACTTAACCAGTTGAATGTATATTCAGCTGTGAAGGGAACACATAAAATTAACAGACAGTGTAACTTGAGATATAATTAGTACTTAGTTCTTTGGGAGTGCAACCCCTTGGAAAGGAAATCTATTTTTTGACTTTTGCATCTTTTCAGGAACTATGCATTGTGTGTAAAAGTAAGGTGATTTCTATTAAATAAAAAATGTTGGAGGAAAGTTTATGAATGATAAGTACATAAATTACTCCTAAATGGAATATTGTTATGCTTTAAATATAATATTAGGTCAATCAACCTTGATCATTATTAATCCTTGGGTCTTCTGGTTATAGGAAAGTGCTAGCTTTGATAAATTAAATACATTCTACAATTTATGTAATAAAAATGTTGTTCCTGAGAGTGTCTATTTAGCAAACAGAACTTCAATTCACTTAGATATTTCAAAAATTTCCATTCTATTATAAAACATTCTTATTTTCTCCAATAAATGAGCAGTTCAACCATATACCAATATTTTAATTGCAGGAATTTTTCAAAGTATAAGAATAAATGAGTTGATTACTCAGTTGTATAGTTGTTATCTATACTATACCACAGTGTGTAGGACATTAAAATAATAAATATATATACAGTGGAGGGGGTAGAGAGAGAGGAGGGGAGGGGAGGGGAGAGGTGGGGAGGGGGGAGGGTGGAGGACGGGAAAGGCAGCGGAGCACAACAGACACTAGTATGGCAATATGTAAATCAATGGATGTGTAACTGATGTGATTCTGCAATCTGTGTATGGGGTGAAGGTGGGAGTTCATAACCCACTTGAATCAAAGTGTGGAATATGATATGTCAAGAAATTTGTAATGTTTTGAACAACCCACAATAAAAAATTAAAAAAAAAAATCAATAAAAAAAAAAGAAAAAAAAAAAAGAGATGAAGCATTCCAAATAAAACTATATCTCAGAAGAAAAAAAAATAAAGTATAGCAATTATAATAATATACTATACATTAATAAGTTTAGAAAAAAAGTGTTTTTGAAAATTTTTGTTATAAAGAAATTATAGGGCTGGAGGCATAGCTCAGTAGTAGAACTCCTGCCTAGCATGTATGAGGCCCTGGGTCCTACCCCAGCACTAAAACATAAGTAAATAAAAATAAGAAAGAAAAGAAATGATAAATGTTTGAGGAGATAAATATGTTTAACCTGATTTAAACATTATGCAATATATACATGTATTGAAACATGAATATGTACAGTTTTTATGGTTTTATATATCAGTTAAAAATAAATTTAAAAATAAAAAAATAAATAATAGCTTTTTTTTTATATAGTATTATGGCACACCAGGTATTCCGAATGCTTTACTGGGCACTATTATTTTTTCAAATCTGTAATATACATTTACACACATTAAATATATAAACACACATATAGGTAGTGTTTTTCTTTGTAATAATACAGTGCATCTTAACTGATGGTATCTGATTAAATAAAAATGGTCTGGTCATTATAACAAAAAACCACACATGTATACATACATATATAGGCAAATAAAAAATCACAATTTGTTGCAAACAACATGTTGGCATTACAGGCATGTGCCACCTTATCCTGTAATTGACATATCTTTTACCTCACATATTTACAATTATTTTTTTCTGTTGAGAACTCTTAAAATTTACTCTCATCTCATTTTAAAGGACTTAATACATTGTTATTATTTATAGTCACTGTGTTGTACAATAGATGTCTTTAACTTATTTCTCCTAATTGAAATTTTGTATCCTTTAAGAAAGTAACTTCTCCTTGATACCCTCCTTCACTCCCCAAATCCCCAGCCTATGGTAACCACCATTCTGCTCTACTTCTATGAATTTGTGACTTTTAAAAATTCCACATATAAGTGAGATCATGTAACATTTGTCTCTCTCTGCCTCACTTATTTCATATAATGTCGTCTAGGTTTATTCAGGTTGTCACAAATGACTGGTTTTCTTCTTTCTTCAGGTTGAATAATATTCCATTATATGTACACACCACATTTTCTTTATCCATTTATCCTTAGATGGACCCTTTGACTCCATAGTGAATATGCAGCAATGAACACAGGAACACATGTCTTTTTGACAGAGGAGGTACATTATTATCACCACTTCACAAGTGGGGAATCTGAAGCACAAGGAGGTGATTTTTCAAGGATATAGAGTTCGGAAGTGGGAGAACCAGGGATTACATGCAGGCAGTCAAATTTAGAGAGTTTTTAAAAAAGTAACTATTTCACTATTTGTCTAAGACAATAATAGGCATCAGATGAACATATATGTATTTCATACTGACCTAAACTTTGGCCTCTCAAAATTCTGTCTTCATTCTTCACAGGAAAATGCACTTTGATTTGTACTTTTGAACTTGTTTTGATGGGGACTTGATGCAAAGCCATGAGTAGAAGAGGAGCAGGAACAGAACCTCCATTGTATAAAGATATTTCAAGAAATAATAAATCCTATTCTGTTCATATCAACTGTGATGTATTTCAAAGGGTGGTTGTTAACATTTAAGTGCCAGCTTGATTATACAACTATGTATGTATTTGGTAAGATTCAGTATTTACAAATACATATTAAGGAAAACTTATTTCATGTGCATATCGAATACCCAATGAAACAAAATCTTCATAGGCAGTTAACTTATTTCATTCATTCTGTTCATGACATTTAAGTGAATTTTGAGGAAAAAAGCTCTCACGTGAGAGCCCAACATTACAATATAAATATACTAATTTGGATGATGTATAAATAAGTACTCTTGGTTGCATGAGGCAGAAGCCTAATTAAGTTCATAGTTAAAGGTGCTTTTTGAGAGAGGAAAGAGTCTGAGACATAGATAAAGAATAATGAAAGATCAAGGAGGGGGATGCAACAAACTTTAGGAAAAATATCATTTAAAGGATCAGAACTTTTTTTTTTTTTTTTAACTCAGTACCATTCAGTTTATCTGCATCAGAATGTTTCCTTTCAGCAAATTGTATCATTTTCATCATTCTGGACCATAGGGCTATTGATAGCTTCCAAAATAAAATATTAAAGGTTCTAGCACTACAAAGGCATAAGGCATATCTCTAGGAAAGGGACTTGTTGGTCCAATTTGTGTCAGCTGCCAGCTCCTGGGGTAATCCACAATGGCCAGTAGTTCCTTCAGAAGTCCTGCAGTTAGACTGTGAGTCTCTGTGAGCTGAGGGACAGCTACTAGAAGATGATGTTCGAAATAATCCTTTCAGAGGAATGGGGTAGTGCCAGAGAATAAAGAATTAGTGTCTCACTATAGAAATGGAAAATAAACACCAATAAATAAGGTATACATTGATAAAAACAACACTACAAATCTAAATATGATTTTATGTTTTGTTATGGTATAAATTACATAAAATTCAACACTTAAATGTACAGTGTATGAATCTCACTTGTATAACAACCACTACAAACCAATACAGAATATTCCAGCACTGCAAACAGTTCCCCTTTCCAGTTAATCTTTTGGAGTCCCACAACATTTTTGTGGATCCATTGAAAAAAATGTATTTCTTGAGGGAGAAAAATGGGTCATGGAATGACATCCATTCCCATGGGTGTTAGGTGGAAGTTTCCTGAAAGAAGGACAGTGTCAAAAACAGGGAGATTTTTTTTCAGAGTAACATAGCTATACAATAACAAAGAAAGAAGGAAAACTGGGGACTGTATGGTTCCATAGCATATGCTTACCTTTGCCTTATACTATGTATGGTAGGAGTCACATTTAGCATTCAGTATAAATGGCTTCTACACATGCATCTTTATTTTCTTTAATTTATCCAAATCCAGTGAATTCTGAAATTATTCATTCCATTGTGTGTAGTGAATTTTTATGTAGAGAATGAATGGATTGGTTCAAATGGAAGTATGAGCTGCCTTATAGGTAGGCAGAGCTAGATTCATGTGGATAGAAAAGCAGCTCTTAAGGAGGCTTTGTTCAGGAAATGCAGACAATAGGAAAGTGAGCATTGGCTCTTGGCATTGCTATATTAGCAGGACACATGATTGACAGGACCAGCTTCAGGATGGACAACTCATGATTATAAGAACCCATCCTCAATAGTCCTTCCCTTTTTAGGAGTGGAGCTGTGGGATAGCAAAGGAGAAGAGAAGAATCTTCACTCTTCACACACACACACCAAACCTGTGCTGGACTGTTTATCTTTTCTATTGGATTGTAAACACTTAAAGACAGAGCCTGCATTTTTTATATAATATTCAATATTTCATGTTGTATTTTATAATTAATATTTCATATAATTCTACATTTCTGAAGTATCTTAATAAATATTTACTGAGTAACTGCTCTTTATCACATTGGAAGAGCTACTTAGGTCATGTATCTTTTTTCCTCCCTCCCTCCCTTCCTATCCTTTTCTTTCTAAATTTTCTGTTTATAAGAGTTTTATGTTGTTTTAGGTCATGTTTTATAGAATTAACTTTGTACTTTTTTTTTGAGTTCTAGTAAAGGATAGCACTTTAAAAATCTTTTCCCCAGAGGTAGCAGTTATGTTATTTTTGAGTTCATCCTTTGATTCAAGTAAGTAGAATTGCCTTTAAGTAGGGCATTATTTCATATCTGCCAAAAGCATTGAAGTGTCTTAAAATTATAGCCCAGTATACTCTCTTATCTGCTATTACACCAACGTTAATCCACGGAAAATCAGAGGGTTTCCATGTGTAAATTTGATTTTAAATGAAATTTTATTAAGCCCACCCCACCCAAAATTTATTGAACTGTGAAACACCATATGAGCCGGCCTCTCCTGGAAAGAAAAGAAAAACGGTGTTCTATGATTGAAAAGTTTATTCTATTTTTTTTGGGGGGGTATCTGATATATGTCCTATGTATTAGGGATCATGAACTACAGTATTTATTTATTTATTTATTCAGTACAGATACAAGGCTTTATTATCCCCATTACATTATATCCCTCTCCATCTCCTTGCTATTTATTAGGACCTTCTCATCTAGTGAAAATTCAATATTCACCAAATGATTTTCCATAAATCAATAATATAAACAAAGAAAACAAGACAATCCAGTAAAAGAGGTTCAGGAAATTGACTCTCAGGTTATGTGTACAATATCATCTTGGAGAGGCAGGTTGATATAATGTTGCAGAATATTTAAATTTTTCAATATAAAAATAACTTAATCAATAATTTATTTTCTAAAAATAAGTAGGGTCTGTAGGAGCACAAAGAAAAATGTAAAGAATTCTTATCTTGGCCCTGGATTTGTATCAGAGGATAAGGAGAAGGCAAAGATCCACTTTCAAGTTTGGGCCTTGCAAGTTATTTAAGTCTTGATCTCTGTTAAGGGGAATTTCAGTCCAAGGGACTATTGCCCAGAACCTGAATGTTGTGCAGCCGCTATTTGGGTCATGGCCTGTGTTTGTGTTTTCAATATATGGGTATAGAAAAAAAAAACTGGGAGAGATGGGAATGAGTCTTCTCATCAAACAATGAGGCAAAGGGGAGAAATAAGGGAAGGTGCAACAGAAGAGGAATTTCTGTCTTGGAGTACATTTCTCACTCTGATAATTAAGTTGTTGAAAAACAGTCCACTATTGGAATACTCGTCCATCATGCAGATGCACTCACTCATTCATATCATCTATTCATTTTATCAGTTTTTCTTTTTCATTCACTCATCCAAATTCAGGGAAATTTCATGAAGCCTTTTGATTGTTAATCCCCAGAATTAGTTGTCATCCCATATTGGTTGTGTTCTGCTTTTCCCTTCTGGCAAAATCAGGGACTTGTTTTCATTTCCTTTTCACATTTTAAAAACACATTTTTAAAAAATTTCAAAAGAAATAGATGTTAACACCATAGAAATATAGGGTAATTTGAAACATATTGAAAAGAAACTAGGAAGAAAAAGTTACTGCAGCTCCACTACCTAAACAAACAAACAAACAAAAACCACTGTGAACATTTTTCTTGTATCACATTTTTAGTAAGTTAACAAATTACAATCATACTAATTTCAAAAGGGCACAGATAAAAAAATTTACTAGTACATCAGCTTCTGCCTTATGTTCTGTATTCTTAGGATTCCATGTAAGGACATATAGCTAAATTAAGCAGAAAATAATTTATTAAAGACATTGCTTTGTAGCTCATAAAATGTCTTGGAGAGATGGCAAACCAGATTTGATGCTGCTCAGTTAGAAACAACACTCATATGCTATAGTGCTGCTCTCTTAGAAATGCTGCAACTGCCACCAGGTATAGGTGCTGCAAAATGTACCATTGAGACTGTCAGTGCTAATTTTTTGTTTTTTAATTTATAAATGTTTATTTTGCTTTACAGTTCTGGATTTCCAAATCCAAGATTGAGTGACCACACCTGAATAGGGCCTTGAACAACATAGCAGAAAAGCAGAGGGAAAGCAGCTGCATGTGGAAGAGGCAAACTATGAGGGGCAACTTGCTTTGTAACAACCTGCTCTCACAGTAACTAATCCAGTCCCATGAGAATTAACCCAGTCCCAAGAGAAGGGCATTTATAACTCTTAAAGACCTAATCAACTCTTTTAAAAATTTTAATTATGTATATATGACAGCAGAATGCATTTTGATTCGTTGTACACAATTGCGGCACAACTTTACATTTCTATGGTTGTGCACAATAAAGCTTCACACCTTGTGTATGTCAGTGCTAATTTTGGTTACTGAATGTGTCTGCTCTCACTGAGACATATGTGGGGGGATGTTTGCATTTGAATTGGAGATTTGCAAGGGTCATTCTGAGTGTCATAGCAAAATCATATGCCTGTGCCCTAACTGTGGAGAACCCTGGAAAATGAATTTCTGGCTCGAAGAACTTTAAATAGTACTAGAGGGGACAGGAGTTTAGCTCTGTGGGAGAGTGCTTGCCTAGAATACATGAGGCCCTGAGTTCCATCCCAACAAAACAAAACAACAAAACAAAAATGCTAGTGACCCTAAAACATGAAAAGTGTCCACTGAAGTTTCCCTATAGCTGTTCAATGATAATACACCTTTTCTCTTTTTTAAACTTCGATACAAGATTAACGATAGCAAAATTCAACCCAACAATGCAATAAATTCCCTATAAAAGTCAGGCAATACAAAATCTCATTGGTTCTTGCATCCAGTTCCATGTCCAGTGTTTTTAACTTTCTCCTCTACTTTCATTATGATTCTGCCCTGATGTTCTATAACATATGGGCTAAATTGTAAAATAAAATCAACAATATGCCTTATATAAAGGAATAGAAAAAAATGAGAAGAAAATGAAGAAATTAATACTACAAGTATCACAAAGAATGCAAAGAAATTTGGGGCATTTCTGCAAAAGATTGTGGCCATGCTTTAATATTCTGATACTTCTTCCTTATGTTTTATTTTTTTTATTGGCCACTAATAGGACTTATGCTTCTTTTTTTTTCAGTATTACCATGAAAATGCCTTTTTCATACTCAGAATATGGAGATCATTCTGAATTGTTTTTTTCATTTTGTATTTTTGTGATGCATGTAGATTTCTGCCTTTGAACATTCTGATATATTCCAGAAGATTTTCAAATGTCTACTCCCTTAAATTGCTCTGGTGTGTGACTATCTTCTACATATAAAAAATAACTTTTACTTTTTTGCTGCATCATGTAAATTCTTTGAAGGCAATTAGGGATCCAAGTTTAAGTTAAAATGAAATCTGTTGTAGTGCTACTAATACAAGAAAAAAAAAAAGAAAAGAAAAACCCAATTGAGAGAGAGAATCAGAGAACATATGTATTCTAGAACACATATTGGAGCTATTTAAACTTATTTCTTCTAGTGATAATAGGCAAAATTTTCTTTGGAATTAAATTATAAAATTCATGCCAATTTTAGACATGGGTAGCATGAATTTTATTAGAACACAAACCAGACAACTGAGGAGTCATAGCTCTGAAATTAATGAATATGATGATGCCTCACCTGTCCTTATTTTTATTAAAACTTCCTTTCATAATAGAAAAATTCCTTTCATAATAGAAGAGCCTAAAGCTCATGTGTGCCAACTATTAAAATACAGACACTCTTCTCCCCATGAAAGTAAACTACTAAGGGCCACAAGGAAGATGAAAAGTCAAGAGCTTTTATATGTAGACCTTGATCACTCCATGTTTATGAAGGGAACTTTCAGCAGTTGAACTAAGAAAGGGTCATGGAGTTATGTCATGGTGCAGTGAAAAGAGGGAGGGGCTCTGCATTGAGAGTCCTGAACCTCCTTCTTGCCTCACAGTTTTATAGCTGTATTACCCTGGGCATGGTCTTGCACTGAGCCCTGGGTTCTTTATTTATAAGACCCAGTCATCATACCTTTTTATTGGTGGGTCACAAACATGATACAAGGCAATCATGTAAAGTGCTAAGAAGAATGGAATGTTAGAAACCTGACACATACTTGGACAAAATAGTGGTGGAATAACATTACTGCCTGGACCTTCATGTCATCTGTGGGTCTTACATCTCTATCTTCCAGAGCTGTGATGATGATAAGAGAGAAATAATGGCTGGATCATTGTATTTGACTTTCATTGTATTTAACAGTAGCTATTACTGAGTTGTTATATTCCAGATAACCTTCAGGAAAAGGAAAAATAGGCCACTTCCAGTTGGTTTAAACTAGAAGAGATAATTATTTATTGTATATCAATGATGGAAAATTGACATCATCCCAGTTAGTTGGAATATAATTTTAGCTTACTGAGGGAGATGAGGGTAAAATGAAGATAATGACATATATAAATGTGTTATCTTTGGGGAAATATATTAACTTTGGAGAAAGAGCAATAAAATGTGAAGGAGAGTCAGCTTGGAAGAGTCAGGGAAGAATCATGTTGTGGGGCCAGAATGGGCAATGCTATTTCTTGAAGAAATGCTGACTGAGTGATAGGATAGAACCAAGATTTCATTCAGTAGGTTCTGATGAAAGAGTGAATGACTTATACCTCAGTTTGGGGAAAAAGTTTAAGGCCTAAGGCAGATAATTGGGCCAATTTAGTCTACAGGGATTCTAGCCTGTCCCACGTTATTTTGCTGCAGCCGGACTGCGGCACCACAGCCTTATTTTCCCCAGGAGAGTAACAAAGAATTATAGGCTAACTTTCTTAGCTTGACTCAGATGCCTTGCTTGTTAGAAGCTGATATTTCTCATGAGGAAATTCATGTGCTTTTCTAGGGTGCAAAGCATAATAGCATATTCACAATCTCCAGCTTCTGCTGGGACATTCATTATGAAGAAGAGAACACATTCTAAACCAGCAACAAAAAGTGATTTTTCCAAACACAGTCCCCTCCCTTGCCATATCTTCTCGCCCAGCCCTTTGGAGTCTTAGTTGAAGCATTTTCTCTGTGGAAGGGAGTCACTTATTTTATGTCAGGGATGATTTGGTGACAGGTGACAAACATCAATTTGAATTAAAAGGACTAACAGGTACATTTATTGCTCCATAGCACTGGGAAGAGCTCTAGTACAACTGGAGATGACCAGAAACAGAAGCTTTGTCACCAACTTTCTCTTTTAACATTTCTCTTTGTTTTTTTGTTCATTGATTTCATTTCCTTTCTTCGCAAAGAGGTGAAAACCAAAAATCCCCTCCTCTTATTTTTTATTTGAAAAGTCCTTGGGATGGACTCTAAAAATCTACCCATCATTTAAGTGCTGTGTGGCCACAGAGATGAGGTTTGTTCTTGCTGTGGTCTGAATGTTTGTGTTCTTACGACTTCTGATTCACATGTTGAAACCTGATCACCAAAACCATTAAAAACTTAGGTAATGAATGTTTTGCCCAAGTGAATGGAATTAACTCCCTTATGTAAAGCCCTAAAGTGACACCTTGCCTTTCTGACACGTGAGGAAATAGCAACAAGGTGCCGTCTATGAAGCAGAGAGCCCTCTTCAGACATTGAACCTGCTGGCACCAGACTTCTCTGAGTCTTGAATTGGGAGCAATAAATTTCTTTTTTTTTTAATTATCCAGTCTAAAGTATTTTGTTATAGCCATCAGAACAGACTGAGAGTTCCTATGTAAATGGTACGAGGTATGATACAGTCTGGGAAGATGGTATTGCCCAAAAGGGAATGAGAAACTGGAAACCACTCCCTCAAGATGGCCTCTGTGAGATTACTGTGAGCTGGATAATCAGCCTCCACAATCTGTAATTGCCACCTTGTACCTAATACATCTCTCTAACTCCTCATTCCTTGTACATTCTGCTAGAGACAGGCCTTACTCAGAAGGCTATCTTTGTATACTTTGTTGGAGAAAGTATTTTTGGAGGACTTCCTGTGTGCCTGGTTTTGGGAGAGCTTTGGGAAAGAAAAAGTTGGTCTGATATGGTCTTTTCACTCAAGGGACTATACCCATCTATTTGTAACTGAGGAAGTTCAAGCCATTATAGTACCATTACTGCCAGGTTTCAAGTAATGTTTTTAAACTTAACTGTGTAATTAAACTATTGTAATCATAGTTTTTCATTCCTTTTCTTCTCTAGTACTCTGAAGATCAGATGAACTCAACTGAGATTGGAGTTTTGAAAGTTGAGTATTTTGTCAAATTCTCTGCCTCCTTAATAGCGTTCAAGTAGCTATATAGTATATGCAACAGTTTGGGGCTAGTTGCCCTGGTTACACTTGTGCATTTTGCCAGACTCTCAGAAAGATGTGATCCCTAATTAACCTGAAAATTAACAGGCTAATGGCAAGGATTTCACAACAACTCAGAAAGAGAGGCAGAAAATATACTAGAAAATGTAAATCTAAGGTGACACTTGTAAACTTGCTGAAATATATAATATTATGGGATTTCAAAGGCTGACAGATTACAAAGTACCAACATTAAAACAATAATTGAGTATATATATTTTTTCTCAGCTCAGTCCTCCCATTTAAAAGCTTTGAAGGAAATTAGAAAAAAATGGCTTGAAGATATATTTAGCCCCGCGTCTTGTAGAGTATGTTAGGGAGTACATTAAAAATGGAGTCTACTCTTAAAAGAATTACTGACTGCATATTTTGGCCTGTTACCTTTTCTTGTCTTGTGAGTTCATTTGGTTAGTTTTTCAAAACTATTTTATTCTCTAAAGTCAAATCACTACTTTTTTCAAGTATGACTCATCATTTGAATTGTAAAATTGGATGAATAAAGTACCTTTATCATATAGTTGGTATTGGGCATGATTTGTACAGAAATGGGAATAACTCACAATTCACTGGGTCATTGACTCCAATACATAGAACCTCTATAGATAGATATAAGTATTGTATATTTTGTGACCAAAAGTAAGAATGGACAATGTAGCATTTGAAACCCAGCAGAAAAGAAGGGAGGAACACTCCCTTGATAAAGGAATCCAAGGAAAGTTAACAGACTTAACTTAGGAATAGATGCTGAAAGAAATAAATTAATATACATAAAGATGGAAGAGGAAGACAAAAGAATTTCAGGCATTTTCTTATAGAAGTCAAACACTTTAGACTGTAATTAGCCCCAGCATCTCCCCCTTATCCCTGACTGACTTTCGTTTTACCTTTCATCTATCCTCCCTGTTCCTTTACTTGCTTCTCAGTAGCACAGCATAAACACCCAGGAAGTGAAGTCCCTGAAGGGGTTATTCCTATGAAAAGACAAGATTAAAGCAGATTCTTTATGCTCTCAAATCAGTTGGCCTGTTTAATATGTTGCTAGTACAAAAAATTTATTCAGCTTCCACAAATTCTGCATGGTTTCCTCATTTCCCCTTCTTCCAACATAACTTCTGTTTCATGGTGAATGAAATATCGCTTTCAGCAATTTCAAAGTAACTTCACCTTATCCACATGATTTTAGGGATCAGAGAAGAGGCCAGATTAAATATTAACCTTCGGCTGCGTTGTTCATGCTGACACTCAAGCAAATGTGACTTTTCTGAGCTGATGTTTGGCAGGGGGTCCTATTTCCTCTAGCTCTAGGCTAGAAATTATGGAATTTATGCAAAGTTAAGGTCTGTTTTGTGTGAAATTAAATGATAAAATGAGCACTGGAAACTTGGCAAGGTATTCTTTTCCTTTTCTTTTCTTTGTATTAATCTAGTAAAGAAAACTCTCTCTACTAAAAGCTTGGAGGTTTTCATTTTTTCTTTTCTTTCTTCTACCATTGTGACACTCTGTCTTTTATTTGCTTTTTCTTTTTAGTAGTGATAAGGAGAGGGAGCAGGTGTTTCTAATACTAAATCCTACATTCCCTGATGTGGTCTTTGGGTTCTCTAAGATTTTCTGACATCTTTGTGGATTGTCTTATAACTATATGCCTTTTTTCTTCCCTCTTTGATATATGGATTGTGTTTCTTATACTCCATTCCTGAAGGTTATTGTGGCTTGCAGATGACCATGTTATGGACACTGTGTCAAGAGCAGTACTGACTCAGATGCCACTCACAGGTAGAACTGCATATTATGTTTGATCAATAAGTGTAGATTTAAGTTCATGGTTAGAAGTTAAATTATTTTTTTAATTTTCCCACTGTTAACTTATTTGTGAGAGGAATACTAGACATACTTGCTTACCTTTAAAGCACTATGTTATTCTCCTTCCTGGATGTGAAATTTCTTTCTTTTACAGAACTCAAAGGTTATGCCATATTATTATCATTTATCCTGCCTTAGTAGAAGTATTATCTTTACCTGAATCACTGGTGGAGCTGGGAATCATAGCTTTGACATAATTTTTAGAATTTTCACATCTCTTGGATTTCTAGATAGGTTTTTATCTAGTTTATTTTTTCCCCTTTTAAAGTATTATAAGATATTTATTGTCTTTTAGAGAGAAAAAAATGCCTTTTTCATAGAGGAATGAGATGGTAAAAATTAAGTGTAATAATTTGAACTGACAATTATAAACCTCTATTAGGACTAGATAATTCTTTTTTACTGGCATTTTCTTTACTTTGAGAGACAGGCATTATGATATTTCTACTTTCCTAGGGTTCAGGCACTGTCACAATATTCTCTAGGCTTTCAAAACCTTGCTAATGACTTAATTCAATTGTTTAATTATCCTAAATGTGAGTTGGAATTAAATAAGAGTAATCTGAAAATCTTTAACTGGATATATCACAGTTTTATAATAACAGATCCTTGGTTCAGGTTTTGGCTGCTATATGTTCAGAGAAATATATGACCTTTTGATGAAAATGGAAATTAATATAATATTTATAATGTTTAGCATTTAAAATTTTTTTGTACTACCTCCTGTTTAAAGCTTCTTTTTCTTTTCTTTCTTTCTTTTTTTTTTTTTTACCATACAATTTATTTAAAGCTTCTTTTTCTATTGTCATAATAAGGGGGTTGGGGGAGATCTCTCCAGAGGCAAAAGAGACCTCTACTTGGATCTTTCAGGTGCTTGACATGACCCAGAAAAGAATTTAAAGATGCTTCAAGTTTTAGCAAAGAGAAAAAGCTTTATTTGATAGTGAAAGGTGAAGATATGCATTCCCTAGAGTATAATTTGGGTAAGAACCACCAGCACTTTTGGGGTCTCAGGCTAATCTTTTAAGTAAACTTTGTGAGCGGTGGTATGGGAAGGCGTGTGGGAATGACATCAGCCCAGTGAACCCAGTTCTCTGATCTTGGATCAGAGGCATGCCAGTGATCTGGTCTTCTTTTAGGATCTTCAGGTTGACATTATCTCTTTGCAATATGCCTGATACTTCCATTTGCTTTATCTAATCTGAAAATTGTGTAACAGTGCACTTAAGCTTTATTCAAAATGAGACAATTTTCATAGGTCTGTGAATTTACAGTAACTCTAAGATTTGTAGATTTCTCAGAAATTAGGGAGTGACCATCATGGAGGAAAAGACAGGTCTGGGAAGTAAGTCTGATCATGGGGCTTTTAGATTTACAGTTACAGCCTCTTTTTCTTTCCCTTTTGTTTCCTTTCTCCCTATCTTTATTTCTTCTATCATACCTTTCTATAAAGAACAATATTTTTCTGAAGTTTTTTTATATCTACAATCAAAGATCCTCTACCCCCCACAGAAGCTTCCTGCTGAGACCTCTTGCAGATGCACTATAGAGGGGTGTATGATAAACACAGTCTCTAATTCCTTATTTGTACCCCTGTCTTCTCTCTTGCCTTCCTTTTCACCTTTTTCTCTTCTCCTTGACCCTGAATTCTTTTCTTATCTGGCAGAACTGCTAGAATCCCTGCTGATAAGTCTCAGCTAGAGACACGTTTCCTGCAGAGGGGAGGAAATGTTGCAGCTTCCCCTTGATTGATAAGAGGTGCAGAGCCCTGCTGAGCAGCTGCAAAAAAGCAAATCCCTGCTTCAGCAGAAGAGGGTATTCTTAAGACATTGATCTCAACCTGGGAGCTTGCCTTACTTGTAGGTGTCAGGAGGAATGACTTGGTGAACTGAAATGGTCCTTGGTCAAGATGTGGTCAGATTCACTCTCTAGTGATCATGCCAAGTTGGAAGGGGATACTAGATGCTGAGATTACACTACTGTTCTTGATTTATGTTGGAAATAAATAAATACAACTACATTGCCATGGTGGCCTTTATATTGAGTTGTTTTTGTTATGACTGTTACTGTTCGAAAATTGCATTTTCCAATTAATGGAAGTACTTTAGGTACATTATCTATAATAATCACTTTTAATGATAACAACGGATATGGAAATTAGGCCAGAGCATAAATTAAAGATATTTGAATAATTATAGTGCAATCAAGTCAAAATTACTGATGCCTTTATTTGATGCTGGATTATGTGGAAAACAGCACAAGAATATACGTGCTTTGGAAGTTGAAAGTACATCAGATTTTGACAGCACAACTGCATAAATTACCAAGTAGTTTGGGTGAATTTCTTTCTTAAGCATCTTCATCAAATAAAAGTGATGGTTCCAAAGGTGAGTTTTGAACTAAATTGAAATGAATAAACCAATATTGCAAATAACTTCTTAAATGTGTTTGCTTTTTGAGAGCATACTTGTAAAACCTATGTTTGACATAGTGCCCTAAGTAACAGTGAAATGTTGTTCTTAATGTTTAAAGTGTACTAGCTGACTAGAGACTAGAACTGACCAAAGGGAATTATAATTAAGTCAATAACTAACCATATAAAATGTATTTGGTTGCAGGAATTAATAAGTATAGAAATGTAGTTTTATGTCATTTTCATATTAGAAATATAATAACTCTGGATTTAGATGCCTATGACTAATATATGATAAAGATGAAATAAGGAGAAGCTGGCTTATTAATATTCTACTTTCTTGAGAGCACAAACATGGAGTGGGTCAAGGATATAATTGGAATAAGACAAAATGTGAGAGAAGTCTAGGCTAAAGATAAACTACATGGGCTTATTTCTAGTTTCTTTGAGAAAGGTACTTGAATTTTCATCAAAAAGTTGTTGGAGATAACTGTGGTTGTTCAAGTAATGATCTCCACCAAATGTTCACTCTAATGGGGATCCTGTGAATATGTTACATATTATAAAGGACTTTGTAGATATATTTCAGAATATGTACTTTAAAATAAGGAGATTACACTAGACTATCTTTGTGAGCCTGGTATGATCATATGAACCCTTAAAAGCAAAAGAGAGAGGCCAAAGAGTCAAAGATATGGTAGAAGAGGAGGATGGAGGAGATAATGAAGGAAGGAATGTTGACAGATTTTAAGAAGGAGTTAATGAACTCTCATTTGCTCTTGAGATGCAAGAGCCCAACTGTGAGGACAAGTAGAAGACCTCATGAGCTTGGGGTGACTACTGGCAAAAACCTCAAGGAAATGGGGGCCTGAGTCCTACAAAGGCAAGGAAGATGATTCTATCAATAACCAGAATGAGCTTGGAAATGGATTTTTCCAGGAGACCATCATGTGGAGTCTAGCTTGCCAGCATGTTGATTTTGGCCCTGTGACATCTAAATCAGAGAAATCAGTTGAGCCATTCTGGACTTATAGATCTGTGTGAAAGTTTTGTGTTTTTTAAGCTGTTAAATTTGTGGTGATTTATTAGGCCAATGATAGAAACCAATACAATAACATGCAATAAAATGTAGAAATCTTAAGTATACATCTTGATGAATTTTTCTATGTCTACAGTCCTATGTAACCACTACCCAAACCAAGAAATATACTCTTTGCAGAATCTTAGAAAGTTCTCTCTTGTTTCTTTCCTATGAACCCCCTCCTCAGTCTCCAAGAAGTCATCACTATTTTCACTTTATTGGCACAGGTTAGTTTTGCCTATTTTTTGTACTTCATGTAAAGAAATCATGTATATTCTCTTATGTGTGGCTTGTTTCATGCATCATTATGTCTGTAAGGTTTCCATGTTGTATGCACAAGTAGTTTGTTCATTTTATTGCTATGCAGTAATATTATAAAACTTTTAAACATTGTTGTTCATTGTATGAATATACCACAATGTATTTACACATTCTATTATTGATGGATATTTGTGACATTTCTGATTTTTGACTATTATTTTTGTTCATGTACTAATTTCTGCTGGCTATGATGGGAGTAGAATTGCAGGGTGATATGATTTGTTTATCTGTAGTAGATTTTGCCAAACAGAATCAGCTCCTTATCTTGTACCATTTTTGATTCTCTTCTATATCAGTGGAACCAGAGAGAGTCCAGAAACATACACATATGATCACCTACCTTCTGGCAAGCAAATCACTAAAATGCAGTAGTATGAGAAGGTGTTTTTAAATAAGAGATGTCAAATAAATTAGACTTCTATATGGGATATAACAAACTTTGTTTCTCTAGCTCATACCATACACAAATTATGTTTAATTGAATGATAGAATTAAATCTAAGAGGAAATCTTAATAGAATTAAATCTAGAAGAAAATCTAGGAGAATGTGTTCATGAAGGCATGAATCAAGGAGGCAAACATTTCTTAAATGAACATAAAAAGCCTAATTCAGAAAAGAAATAGTTGATAAATTAGACTTCATCAGTATTAAGAACATCTGCTAATTGAATTGTTGGGATTCAGCACACTCTACCCAAAATATGTCATGTAGACATTTGAGACATTTGAGGAAATAGCAGAGGCAGTCCGTACAAACTAGAAAGAATTTTCCCTTCTCTTTGTCCCTTAAAGTGGCCATAAAACCAAGCTGACTTTCCTCTGAAAACACATCATAAGACCTCTTTCCCGAGAGGTCCATTCTATGCCTAGTGGAAAGGAATGGCCTTGTTGCTCAGGACACAGAGATATAGAGAAGATCTGAGAAATCAGACCTTGCTGAGTTTATTACTGTTAGGGAGATCCCTTTTTGTTCAATCACATTTACCCACAACTAACCACTTTTTCATCAGATAGCATAAAATACATAGTTTTCTTTTTTTTTGATCCTCATTTCTGAAGGCTCCTGCATCACATAAAACTCATATTAAATGACTGTGTACTTTTCTCTTATTAATCTGCCTTTTGGTTGGAATGCCTGTATTAAACATAAGACTTGTATCTCTAATATATAATGTATTTCTTTAAATTTATAAGCAAAAGACAGGTAGTTCCATAATATATGGGTGAAACATTTGAATAAGTATTTCATCAGGGTGGGTATCCCAAAAGCCAATAAGCATATCGAAAGGTGCT
This sequence comes from Marmota flaviventris, assembly GCF_047511675.1. Classification (NCBI taxonomy): domain Eukaryota; kingdom Metazoa; phylum Chordata; class Mammalia; order Rodentia; family Sciuridae; genus Marmota; species Marmota flaviventris. The sequence goes on along the minus strand of NC_092508.1, from coordinate 50,091,541 downwards.
CAGTATCATGAGTCAGCAGGGAGATGCCACAGCACAATGAGATGCCATGACTGAAATGGCTGAAATTATAATGACTGACCAGACTTTAAATAAGAATGTGGAGCAATTGTAACTCTCATAATGTTGCTAGAGGGTGTTAATTTGATGTAACCAGTTTGGAAAACTGTTCAGAACGATCTATCAAAGTTGACTATATTAATATTTCAGGAGGTAAAAATACCCCAAGAGTGGAGCTATATGAGGTTTTTAGGATTCTCTTAGGGCAATGATTGGGGCAGCAGTTGGGAGGTTTATAAAAAAGGATTCTAAAGGAAAATAAAGGGGTATTGGTTCTCTGTGTTGAAGAGAAACTGAGGCACTGTACAAGGTTGTTTACTCCACTGGCAGAGATATGACTCTTATGAATAAATTGAACATTTGTGAAGCACTGTGGTCTCACTTTCCTGACTTTTCTCTTTGCTCAGAGGCAAGAACCAGATTTGCAAGAAGGCCAACAGGTTCCTTTGTGAGTTGGCTGGGACTATCAGTATGGTGGCAGCCCCCGTTCTTATTTATTTTTCTGCCTCTGTTCCTGCTAAAGACCTAAAGGTCCTGTATTATCATAAACGTTGCTAGCAAATGATGTTTTTCAACAGAAATATAGAAAAGTCTTGCCACAGCAATCTCATATTCCTCTTAAATACTCCCTAAAATCACACTTTAGGATATTTTAAATTACTACACAATAAAACTGTCATTGTTGCCAATGTTAATATTTTCCTTGCAAAACCAAGCTTTAGGTGTTTTAATTTTTTAAGAAGACATTTCCAAAGCTAGGGTTATTTGCATAACAAGATTCTTATCTTTTTTTGTGCCCTCTATTAAAAGGCATTTTTTTTCTTTCTTTCTGGGACTCTTCTTTCATCTAAGTTGACAACAGCAGCAAAGATCTTTTTGGATGACTAAAAGGATCACAGAGGTATGAAGGCAGTAGTCTTTAGCTGCTATCAACCCGTTCTCTTCCTCACCTTGATGCTGTTGATAGATAGTACCATTGTTCTAATCCTTTCTGGTTCATCATCACTTATCTTTGTCTTGTAATAGAAAAACTTGCAGGCATTTTAATGTTGAAGATGGTTTGTTTTTCTCTCCATGTCCATTTCCTCTATGTTATAGATGAATATAAGCTCTAATACTTTTTTGTTGTTTTTTATTGGCCAGAGGAAAGTAAACAACTTGATTGTGCTCAGAGCCTGTCTCATGCCTCATTAGGTACTGGGTGTAAGCAGACGGTAGCAGCATTATACAGCTCTGTAGAAACATCTGATTTATTTTTATGAGCAAGTTATAGTCTTTAAGACACGAGCACCAAAGTCACAAGTGGTGCCATATACATCATAAAAATGAAAGGTTTTTTATATGTTATGAAATAATCCATGCATGTAATTCCTTTGAGGGTGAAAATATATAGTCTCTTAGAACAAATTGATTTTTTTAAACCATGTTATTCCCTTGTCTTTCCAAAATTCAATGATTTGGTTGCATTGGCAGAATGCACAAAGACACTGGCATCTACATCTCAGAAGAGGGAGAGAGTTCAGAATTCCCAGACTGTAAAGAAATATCTTTTCCTCTTATTCTGTTAGAAAACTTTCTCCATCTGGAAGACTGAACTTGCTCCTCCCTCACAGCAAAGTTCTTGTGTATAGAAATGTAGGTCTAAATGATTTCCTGGATGACAAACAAGTGCAGTCAAACATTCTCCCATGGCGGAAGGGCAGGCTGGCTGAAGTTAGCATTCGAGTACCTTACATTCAGTATAGAATGCCCTTGGATTTATGAAACAGCAATAATTACTTTACATTGTGTAATATTTTATCATTTGCAGTTTGCTTTCTCTTAAGTATGATAGGCGGTTTTCAGTCACTATTTCTCAGACAAGAAGACTATATCAGAAGCTAATTTAAATGACTATTAAATGTCAGAAAATTAAGTTAAAATTCACTTTTTCTATACTAGAGTCCTTGTTATCTTAGTTCATGATCTGATCTCTTTACTGAATATAAGATGTCTTTTTTGCTCTACCTCTCAAGGGTTTCTACTTAGATCTTACCCTCTCACCTGGAGACCAACACAGTCATCCCTGTCCCCTCAGGTCTGGTATCCTCTTCTGACTCTCTTTCCTACTCACAGTTCTTTATATTTCATTGTCTCCCCTATAAAAACTTGAACTTGATTTTAGTTATTTATAATTGATTTCCAAAAGGCTTGTAGGGAATTGTCCCTTGATTGCTAGGTATACTTACAGCATTAAACCCAGAGTTGAGCATCAAAGGCCAGAACTTATAATTTGGGCTCTTTAAATATGCTGCCTACAACAGGTTTGTTATTCAGCAATCAGCAAAATATTTCTCAGGGGCCTACATAATGTAATTTATGATATTAGGTATCATGTATCAAAAAGCAGGCATATTGTTTGTTTCAATATTTACCCTTCGGTTTATTGAAACGACTCAATTTACAATGAAGTTTGAATATCCGAAGACACTTGGGTTATTGCGTCTTTTAAACAATTCCATCTTTTTTTTTTCCACCTTAAGTGAGAACCCAAGGCTTGGAGAGGTAAAATGACTTGTAAGGGGACTTGTAAGCAACTTACTAGCAGCTTTGTGATTTGGTGCCTTGCTGAGTGTTTCTCTGGAGCTGCCCCAGTTAGGCACACTGTTAAGGCAGTAAGTTTCAAGAAGCAGAAGTCACTGCATTCTGAGAAAAGATTCATGGAGGAGGAAAATCTGAGCTGACCCTTGAAATACAGACAGAATATCAGCAAAAAGTATGGGAAGAACTTTCTGATGGGACCATATAGGACAGATTAGCAGGTTAGGAATTGGATAGCTCTGAGCAAGATATGTACTATTTGCTTCTCTTGGGAAGTATAGATTGGAAATCAAACTAAAGGGTAAAATCATTATGAAATTTTTGTGAGATTTACTTTGTAGTGGAAAGTAGGATTAATTGTAGAATGGGAGAAACTAAAATAAAAAAGGTCAAGTTGGAAGCTATGAAAGCAGTTTAGGTATTAATAATGGACACCTATTGGATGTGGTAGTTGTATAAATTAAAAGAAAGATACAAATGGGAGAACTGAGGAATTAATGAGAGCTTGACTTGAGGAGGAGAAAGAGAAGTTGTGGGCAAAGGAGACTCAAGTTGGAGCTTCCACAAAGAAAAAAGAGAAATGAAATTCCATGAGAAGAAAAGGGAAACTGAGAAGGAGAAGCCAGTTCTGAGGGGAAGGTGATGATGGTGTGAGCTTCAGGTAAGGATGTAAGTCAGAAAGGCATTTTATGTTCTGTAAAAAGATCACTAGCTCAAAAGCACAGGTTTGGAAATTGTTTGTATAAAAATGTGGTAGTTGAGATAAGACACTCGAATTCAACTTTGAGAACTGGAATGAAGTGGGAGAGTTGTCTATTAGGGAAGGAGGAAAGGAGTCCAGCCCCAAAGGATCCTGTTGGCCTGGAAACAGGAAAATCAGAAAAGTCTGGGAGAAGAATTTGGTTTAAAAAAATAGGAGGTGATTAATTTTAACAAAAGGGTCAAATGTTATATTAATTTTTTTAAAGAAAAAAAGTATTAGGGAAAAATATAATAACTCTAGTAGAACAGGCCCAAGAGATCTACTTACTAATCATGTTCCCTGATCATATAGGAATGTGTGGATAGGAGAACATTTCTGGGTACAGATTCCAGTCAGAGCTTGATTTTCTAGATTTAGGAAATATTTCTGTTTTTTTTTTTTTTCTACAAATACGGAAACTAATCCTAGCAAACCCCCACAACTTGGACAAATAAACCATCTTATATGGATGTATAAAATCACTTTTTATTTATGAATATATAGATTTTCCTTTGATTTTTTTCATCTTCATTTTTATTGTGTTACATTTTCACTCTTATTTTGTAAAAAAAAAAATCCTCGTAAAAGTTAAAAGGACTGATGAATGGTCTTCAGTTTCTCTGGAGAGTATAACCTCAAAGAAAAAACAAATAGATTTTGACAAGTTGACAACTGAGGTTTATTTTCAGAGAAGACTGATTTAGTAATTCTAATTAAGATGATTTGAAACACAGGATTTTCATTTCCTAAAGTAGTTTATAAAAAGCAAAGAGGAGTCTTTAATATAAGCATGCTATTTTTTTTAATTGCTAAGAGTAGAGAGAGGTGTGAATTACATTATAGTTTTAGATGTGTGGAGATTTTAATAAGTTTAGTAGGTTTGATATGAACCCTTGACATTCAAAGTTAGCATAATTTTCATCTTATTTTTTATATCTGTTATTAGACCATGCTGGAAATTAATTTTTAAAACTTAGTTTGCCTTACAGCTTCCTACTATAGCTTTTTACATGTCTTCATATCTACTGTCAAATGATAGAAAAATATTTTATACATGAATTTTCTTAACCATCATAATATAAGTCAACAGAAATGATGTTGATTTTCCACATATGTAAATAACTTCTTAAATTTTATGGAATATTTCAAGACTGAAAAAAAACCTGTTAAGATTTTTAAAGATAACATCTAAAACATTTGAAAGCCCAGGTACATTTATCAAATATTTGCTGCATTTTTTGATTCAAATTAAAATTATTTTTGCATTATCAGTTGTGGGCAAAGGGAACCTGAACTAAAGCAGTGGAAATGATGGCTCGGTGAGGGAGAAGTTTTGATTCCAGGAGGTCAGGACTGCTTTTACTTCTGTTTTTCTCAATAGCAAATCACACACACATGTGCACACATGCACACATTTGTTCAATATCTATTGAACAAAATATGACTTAGGGAATCATAGATCTGTTTCTCTTGGTGATATGCACATATATAGCCTCAATGACAGTTATCATCACATCAGTCAAAATTGGCATTCTTTGTTCATCCGGTGGTACTGCTTAGGAAAGGTGAAAGTTCTCAGGATAAAGTCAACTTTGAGTTCTGTCAATCATGGATCTGCTTTTGCTCCCCTTAAAATAGATGAATCATTTGTCTTAATTGCTGAAATTATAAGAAGTGCATACACATTCAGTTTGTAATTGCTGAGAATTTGTGGCTTGTTGATATTAAGGTTTGTAGTTAAAATTTAAGTTTTAATAACATGTTCAGACCTAAGCATACATCCCTTAAGAGAAATGAAAATGTAGGTGCTCTGAGGCATTGTATTAATCTAGGTTTTCTAGAGAAACAGAATCAATGGGAGGAAGATATATATCTTATATACTCATGTGTGTGTATATATGTATATATATATATATATATATATATATATATATATATATATATATTTATGTCTAGAAGGAGTTTTATTATAAGGTATTGACTTACAAAATTATGAAGTCTGAGAAGTCCTACGTTCTGTGGATGGCAAGGAATGTTGGTATGGTCCAAAGGCCCAGAGTCAGAAAGTTGATGGTACAGATTCCAGTTCAAGGCCTGAGAATCAGGAGCATGGAAGGCAGAAGATAAATGTTCCAGCTTAAGACTCAGGCAGAGAGAAGGCCAATCCTGCCCTCTACCTTTTTGTTCCATTCACGCCCTCAACAGGTTGGATGATGTCTACCCACATTGGGGAGGGACATCTGTTTTACTTTATTTAAGTTGCAGATTTCTTATGGAAATATCTTCACAGATGCTCCAAGAAACAGATGTCAAACCCGATAAATGGGCATCCTGTGACCCAGTCAATTTGACACTTAAAATTTTCTGTGGTGGGAGTATATAGTAAATAACACAAAATGATTTCAAAGCAGGATTTTTTTGACTCAAAAATCTGTTTATCTCAAGGCATTACAGTTCTAAAAGGAACTGGGTTAAAAGTCCAATAAAATTCCTTTGTAGAGTATTTTAGTCAGCTTTTTTGCTGCTCTGACCAAAAAGACCTGACTAGAACAACTTTAGTGGCGGAAGTTTATTAGGGGCTCATGGTTTTACAAGTTCTGTTTATAGATGGCTGGTTCCATTTCTCTGGGCCCAAGATGAAGCAGCACATCATGACGGGAGGGCCATGGCAGAGGAAAACAGCTTAGAACATCGCACCAGGAAGCTGAGAAAGACAGACAGCTACTCTCACCACAGACAATATATATATACCCAAACATCCACCTCCCGAGGGACCCACCTCCTTCAGCCACACCCTACCTGCCTGTGGTTATCACCCAGTTAATCCCTATTTGTGGACTCATACACTGATTAGTTTAAGGTACTCATAACCCAGTCATCTCACCCCTGAACTGTCTTGCGTGAATTTTGGGGAGAGCATCTCATGTCTAAACCATAACAAAGGGTAAGTTTTCTAACCAGTTCGCTCTTCCTCAACATTCTGCCTTTGTCCCACTTTACATTGACACTTTTCTTTAAAAATCTGAGAAGGCCTGTTCTGAATTTAAATTGTGAAAAAGTTACACAAGGTTTAAAGTGTTAATGAGTAGTTAAGCCATTATTTTGAAATGGCAAAAAAAGAACATTATGAAAGAAAAATAGGATTGCACAGTAATTTCATGAAAACAAGTGCCTCTGTTTAATGATTTGTAAAAGAAGTAGGAAGCATTTTCAGTGAAAACTGCTAATTATTTTGGTTTTCCATAATGAAAACCTGTGATGTTGTTTAAATGTCTCTGTTCATTAGTTTACTTTGTGACACTGGCACATTTTCTTGCTTTATGTGTTTACTCACTTCTCTGCATCAAAATGAGAGTGATATGACGATTGATGGATTTGAAGTTTTTTGGAGACTATGGCAATAATCTTTTGATTGTGAGAATTGATAACTGAAACTGTGCTACTTCAGGAAGAAATATTCCAATCACCTTTCAGGTCTTTTGTTTCATTTATCATAGTATATCTTGGGAGATGGTTCTTTATTCTGATTTGTCAGAAATATCTACAAATCAAATAATTATTGATATAGACTTGGTGACTTATGTCTAGAATAGATTTAAAGGTTACTAAAGATATTAACCTTGGTAACAATTGTTTTTGCCATGCTAATGGCTCTTAAGGAATGATTTAATTGTGCGTGTCTGTGGCAGGCTGTTCAATGACAATGCTGTTCAAATCAGAAACTGGACAAGGTTCTAAGGTCAGATACCAGAAATAGCATGTCCTGTCACAACTTAAACAAAATAAGTTTAAGAATATTTGGAGCCCCAATTTTTTTAAGTTTGATTAGAATAGGGGGTGTGAATTTATGAACCCCCTTATTTTCCTCCCTGGCTGCATCAGCTTTGACTTTTCTTGCTGCTGATTTATTGCTTCTTTTCTCCTCACAAGCCCTTTAGTATGTGGTGGAGGTATGCTGGAGAGGTTTATGGCTGGGCTCATAAACACTTCCTACCTGAGTCCCTGCTGCAGATTTAGATGTGCGGATCAATCTCCTATTTAGAGTGCAAGACCTCTGTACTTGCCGGATGAGTTCTGTCTGCCCTTCTTGGCTGTCTTCTTGCCCCTCACCCAAATGAAAGTCAGATATGATTCAGCAGACAGTGCACTGTATAGTCTCCCAGAGGGAAGACCCAGATCTGTCTTGGATGTCATACCAGCCTGCTGACCGTGAGATCCCAGGTGTCACACATTGTTCCCAAGCTCTTTAAGCCACACTGACTCTTAGGAATGCATTCCAGAATTTATGGACAAAGAAAAGACCTTCTGCTCATGAAGTCCTTTCAGAAATGGCAATAAAATATTAGCAACTAGGGAAAAGTAAATGTAGACAGTCAATGAATGATACCCCGGAAGTTGGCTGAACAAAGGAGAGACGGAATATTGGGCACCTTTTTGCGTGAGTCTCTGTGCTAGACATTTTCATAAAAGTCTTTTCAAGAAATTCTTTTACTTGTCTTTTCACTCTGCCACGCTGTCAGCTAGGCTGCTCACCTCTTGCATTTGCTAGACTGCTTGCTATTTTATGCATTTCGGTTTCATCCCAGTTTAGACTGTCTCTGGGAGGGCCTAAGATTATTTTGGGTACTATGGCAATGTAAATGATAAGGGAGGGAAAGAGAAGGTACTGGGGAATGAGATTGATCAAATTATGTTATGTGCATGTATTAATATGGTATAATAAATCCCCCTATTATGTGTGATTAAAACGCACAATAAAGTAGACCATAAAAGCAAATGAAAAAAAAAATGACAAGGAGAGGGAATGACTGTAGGTTGTGATTTAGCTGATGCACACACACACAAAAATACTTTAAGTAGGAAGTCTTTCTTGGATGAGGCCCTTTCTCTCAGCCTAGGAAGACATATATTTTTTTCCTCTCCTTACGTCTTTACCTAGTCTTTACATAGTCTTTACAATAGTTAATGTGATATTTTCCAGTTTTGGAACATATAAGATTTTATTCTAACAAGAGGAGAAAACTTATTTTTTCTGTATTTCAACAAACCAAAGTTATACTTTTAAGATGATGGATCTGTTTGGCACTAGTTCTTATTGACTTAATGTTGAACATAGTATGCACTATCTCTCAGATCTGCATTTCTCTGTGTTGAGTGCTTTCTTGGGTACACACTCTTTATACTGTGAGACACATAGTCTCTGCAGTTCCAGGTTACAGGGTCCTTAATTTACAGATCTCATGGCAATCTGGAGTGCTTTGCAGCTGGCTTTGGCAAATGTTCCAGAGACAATTTGATTGTTCTAGCTTGGGGAACATGCTATCCTGGGGTTGAGGCAGCCTTACACAAATCACATGAACAAAAGAGGATTATCATGGGGAAAGCTATTCCCTAAAGGAAAAGCATACTGGCTATACTGGCCAGGTCTACTTCAATAAATATGCTAAAAATTTAGATAACTGGATGAGATGATAGGAACTAAATGAAGTAGGAAAACTTAATCCAATTTAGCATCTATTTGAGGGTGATCTTGCTTTCAGCTCTCTCTGTCTCTCTCTCTCTCTTTTTTTTTGTCCCACTGTAATAAGAAGACTTTTGAGGCTTAGTTTTATAGGATCTCCAGGAAACATCTTTGATTCGATCTGAAACACAGAAATAGTGTCGTTACCTATAATTAGTTCATAGTTTTGTTTCTCTAAGATGGTGATCTTCAGATGGAAAAGTAATAGCTTAGTATAGCCCAGAGTGGCTGTGTTCTCATCTACTAAGGAAAGGAATAGAAAGGAAACAGATTTATGTTCAGTTCTCTCAGAGAGAGGTGACTGGGTCCAGAGGGTGAGGTCAGATTGCAACTGAGATATTCTGAGAGGGTGCTGGCGCTATGACCAGATAGTTTGACTTTGCCACCCTCCAACAACATCTCCCAGAATCACAAGCACATTTTTTTTGTTGTTGTTGATGGACCTTTATTTTATTCATTTATCTATATGCGGTGCTGAGAATTGAACCCAGTGCCTCACACATGCAAGGCAAGCGCTTCACCACTGAGCCACAAGCATACAGTTTGAAAGGCACTGATATAAAAATCAGTGGTGGGCTACAGATTACTTTATGACACTACTTTTAACTAATTTTGTCATATATATGCTTATCTGTGTTTTCTCATTTGTGTTTACACAGGGTGATATTAAAAATACAGCTATATAGACACCCGACCAGCACACATCAATCAGAGCAGCTTCCAACTATAAACATTTAGAATATCTTACAGATATGATTTGGCTGGTTATCAGCCCTGTATGTCTATTATTGAAGCTAAGAACATTACTATTAATATTTTTTTTTAATCTGGCAAGATATATACTCAAGCTCTGCTTTAGTCTATTTCACTTTTCTCAAAATTATTTCTGGTAAAAATTCAATTGGAAGTTTTATATTTCCTTACCCACTGAATGAAAAAAATATAGAGATCTCAAAAAATTTAGCACCAAAAATAATTAAATAAACAACCCAACCAATAAATGGACAAATAAACTAAACAGGTATTTCTCAAAAGAAGAAATACAAATAGCCAACAAATATATGAGAAAAAATGTTCAACATCCTTAACAATCAGGGAAATGCAAATCAAAACTATACTAAGATTTCATCACATGCCAGTTAGAATGACAGTCATCAAGATTACAAATAACAATAAATTCTGGCAAAGATGTGGGAAAAAATGTTCACTTACACATTGTTGGTGGGACTACAAATTAGTACAACCAGTTTGGAAAGCAGTATGGAGATTCCTCAAAAGACTAGGAATGAAACCACCATATAATCCAGTCATCTTACTCCTTGGTGTTTATCCCAAAAAACTAAAATGAGAATACTATAGTGATACATGCATACCAACATTCATAATAGCACAACTCATGATAGCCAAGTTATGGAACCGGCCTAGGTGCCTGTTGACAGATAAATGGGTAAGAAAATGCAATGTAACTACAAAATGTAGTTTCATTCAGATGTAAAAAAGAGTGAAGTTATGTTATTTGTTTTTAAGTGGATGAAAATGAAGAAATAAGACTCAAAGTAAAATAAGACTTTCACTCAAAAGTGAAATAAGACTCAAAGTCAAGGGTCAAATGTTTTCTCTTATATTCAAAACTAGAGAGAGAGGGAAAAATAATTATATATAATGATAATGCAAAAATTAAAAGACTACTACTACTAAACCTACTACTACTATTAGAAGGAAGATCAGTTGAGTAGAGCAACTGTATTGGGAGAAGGAACAGGAGGAAAAGGGAAGGTACTGGGGAAGGAGATTGAGAAAATTATGTTGTGTGCATATACAAGAATGGCATAGTGAATCCCGCTATTATGTATAATTAAAATGCACCAATAAAAATATACATGTATCACACATATATGCACATAAATAAAATGCATATAACTTGTCAATAAGTATTCAAAGGAATGTTTCTTGTAATTAATACATAATAAATATCATTTAGCTAACTAACTCGTTGCTTAATATTAAGCCTGTAAATATTTACTGGGCTGCTTCTGTGAGCCAAGCACTGTGTTGGTTTCTGGACATACAATAGAAAGGTTATGGCCAGTGCCCCCATGCACCATATAGCTTCATGATTGAGATGAAAAGAGAAAATTCCAAATCAAAGTAATGAATTCTGACTTGAGGAAGTATAATGAACTATGAAATCAATGACGAGAGTCTTATAACACACACCTGGGATCAAGGAAGACTTCCTGGGGGAGTTGATAACCAAACTGTGACTGCAGGATGCATTGAGAGGTGGGAAGCCTGGGGGAAAGGCAGATGAGATGACAGCAATTCAAGCAAGAATTGAAAGCGATAAAAATAGAGAGGTCATAAGACCTTCAATAACCCAAAGTGGTTTAATGTTGCTTTGGCATCCTGTCTATTGACCTATGACATGAAAAAATGGAAAAATTACTATACTTCTTCCTACTTACTATCCCAATTGCCCATAATTTGTTAGTTATTTTCCACTTAAAATGTGCATAACTTTATTGTTTGTTCTGTAAACATATTTCCATCAGTTTGTCGTAGATTCTTACATTTAGGTGGAGTTAATGCTCACCATTAGGGTGCAATAGTGAGTAGCACGTGAAGATAAGGAAAAACACTTTAATTTTTATCTGCTGATTAATGTCCTTCTATTTTTGCCCATACTGTCTTTTTAAAAAAATTTTCTTTTAGTTGGACATGGACACAATACCTTTATTTACTTATTTATTTACTTTATGTAGTGCTGAGGATTGAACCCAGTGCCTCATGTATGCAAAATAACCACTCTACCACTGAGCCACAACCCAGCCCTCTCCCTCCCAATACTATCTTTTTTAACTGGGGTTGCTGTTTCTCTTTTGATTTACCAGGACTATCTACTTATCTTTTAGAATTTGGATCAAATGTTCTCTCTCTTTCCAAAACATCATGGCCTCTCCAGGTACAGTCAATTACTATATCTAGTACACAGTTTTCCCATATATGTCTCATAATGTCTATCACAGCATGGATGAGGGGCTTCAAAGTACTTCTCACATTACCTTTGAGATTTGGTATATATACACAAGGTTTATTTATTGCACAAACCTGAATAAATATACTTATATACTTGTAAAATTTCAAAGAAGCTGGATTGGGGAGCCAAGCTTGGGTTAGGACATTTATGGGGGACTTTTTACTCCCTACCCACTTAATAGATTCTGTACTTTGAGTCTCACTTCACTTCATCACTCAGTCCCAGGAAAACAGACAATGAACTACAGGCTTGGACACTGATAGTGGAAGAAAGTCCACAACACAATCAATGTGAGAGCCAACTTCCTGCTTTTCGGGAAAGGAAACAACAAAACAAGGGCCAACAATTGTCAGGTGCTGATATCAGTTTTTGAAATTTATGTAAATGAAAATACGCTGCATTTGTAACTATGTATACTCAGTAACTCTCAAAATCAGCAAGTTCCATAAAGGCTAAATGACTAACTGGAATATTGAGCAGTGCTGGATAGATGATTTGAGTTGATGATTTTAAGTGCCTTTTAGCCCCAAGAATCTGTTTTGTTTTGTTTATCCTTTATCTTTGGTGTTCATTTCATTTGAAGTTATTTGGTGTCCTTGGATCTGGTAGTTCTGGACCAGGGATTACTCTAGTTCATGGAAAAGAAACTAGTCCTATGAGGAATTACAGTTGCTGTTACTTGTGCTTTCTTCACTCAAGATTTGGTCTTGCTTCATGATGGGGTACTGATTGTAACTAAATACTGTAGGCACCAATATATATGTTTGAATACAAAGAAGCTTTTGCTTAAATAGAAGTCTTTGCTTAATTGATTCATTGGCTGTGGTTTGGTGACTACCAAGCTACAGGCTTGAATTGTTAGTTAATTTCTATATTAGGTATGATTTCTATAAACTAGAACCACTGTATCTTATGTATCATGTTTTTAGACAGTAATCTAAAATAAACTCAAATAAAACTAGATATTTCACCTGAAAAATACAGAGAAGTACATTAATTTTTAAAATACAGCATGTTTAATGAAGATTGATAGGTGTGTACTTAGCAAATATTTTCAGATATAGTGGGACATGAGTAGTACAGAAAAGAGCACTGAGTCTCTTGCCTTAAGCAGCGTATCAGGCATGCTTTTCCTCATTCTTTCATTAATTTTTAAACTCTTTTATTTAGGATAGATTGATTGGTACTGAGGGAAATAATGGAGGATCATGCAGGGCAAGCAAAAGTGCCCAAACCAACCTTTGATGTTTGCCTCTGTTCTTTACTGAGAAAAAAAAATATTTTCAGACCTGATGTTTCAAAGTTTATTTTGATGTTATTTCTTAAACAAGAGTTGATATTTTTGTGGAACCCATAATGCAGTTTTTTGTGGGTGTAATTTTAGTGATGTTGGTAGTATTATTGTGAGAAGAATGATGTGGCGTGCAGTGAGGATGACAGAGATGCTACAAAAGTTGACTTAGGTCTGTACCAGCAGTGTTTCATAGGAGATGTGTGGTGTGTCACATACCCCTTAGTAAATATTTTGTTTTCAGAGGAGTTTCTGATCAGGAAATTGAAATTCAGCCATTTGGAGGTGATAGAGTTCAACAGAGGTTGACAAATTCATTGTTGAGAATTACATAATTTTGTAAAGTTTCAAGCTTTTGCTTCCTATTTTTTTTGAAAAATGTTCATGCAGGAACTATTTTTCATAAAAATGGAAAAAGCTTTGGCTCATTATCTTTTGTTTTATAGTGTCCCCTGTGGCTCTAATTTTTTTTCTGAATGACTTCATTGAAATTGTTCCAACGAACTTGCCAGTTAAGAACTTTTCATGGATTGTTATAATCTGTTTGAAGAAATGTTAGTGCACTTATCTGTGCACTAACATTTGGCAACTAATCTTTGCTTGTCTAATTTGGCAACTAATCTTTGCTTTGTTTTTTAAAATTTTTTAAATTAAGAACATCAAAACATCAAAGTATAGTATAATGAATTGTTATAAAGAAAACATCTGGGTAACATATCCCAGGTCAAAAATTACGACATCAACTGCTTTCAGAAAGCTCTTCCTCCCAGATATTCCTTCATTTTTGTGAAAGAATCTCCCTAAATTGATTTCTGTGATAAAATATCTTTTCTTTTCTTTACTCTTTAGCCACCTATGTATGTATTTCTTGGCAATATGGTTTTTTAAAACTATTTATTTATGTAAATGGCATCATGCTACATGTAACTTGTTCTTTTCACCAACATCAGGTTTGAGATCCGTTCATCTTTTACATAATTTTGATAAATTTTAATTGTCTTCCATGTGAAATAATTGTCAGAACTGCTTAGGATTTAATTAGGTAGCATTAGTAGTGATTTGCCTCACCTCTTCTCTTTTGCTCCAAATTTTTGTGTCTCTTTTCGATTATTGTAATGCACAATTACAGAGAGACCATGACCATGACCATGACCCTTTTACCTGTAGAAGATATCTGATGGCTGTTTTTTCCAGCTCTTGGATCATCATAAACAATTATAGAGTGCAAAGATTGTGAGCAGAGGCAAGAACTAAAACAACTTACTAGAAGTGTATGGTATGAAGTATGGTATGCAAAGAGCCAACTGGTGTCTGTCTACTGTTTCAAGCAGAAAATCAATAAAGGAAGAAAAAACAGTTATCATCTTGGTGTTTAGTAGTCTTTTGATTCTGTTGCTTGGAAATTAGCATTCTGAAAAAACAGTTGCAAACCTAAGGCAGAGCTAGAGATGTAGTAATTTTGATTAAAGGATTCTTGCACCCAGAATCCTTTTTTATAAGGATGGAATTATATTTGGAGCTTATATATGTGTGTTATAGAAAAAGAGAAGATAAAATCAGTTTTTTTATATTTCTTTTTAACTGGAACATTGTTTTTTTTTTGAATTTTTTAATATTTATTTTTTAGTTTTCAGCGGACACAACATCTTTGTTTGTATGTGGTGCTGAGGATCGAACCTGGGCCGCACGCATGCCAGGCGAGCACGCTACCGCTTGAGCCACATCCCCAGCCCCTGGAACATTGTTATTGTTGACAGCACCTTGAGCCCACAAATCCACAAACATTTGACTCTGCATATTTCAAGATGCTTGTGATGGCGTCTCAGCACAGAGATTTGGCTGGCTTTATTCAATGAGGTCAGTGTTAATAACATTGTTGGAAATTCAGTGGGAAAATTAAGGACACATTTAAACATCAAGCTGGATTAAAGTATAGTTATTGTTAATTAAATTTCAACTTCATCTCTCCATTTCCTATTTTTATAGATAGAATTACTAGTATTTTCCCAGTACTTGAAGGAATCATCTCAGACTCACCTTATAATTAGCTTGCACATAATTCCAACTATGAAAATCTATTGTTTCCCTTTCTTAAACATTTCTTCATTCTTGTATTTCCCTTTTCCCCTTTCCCCTTGCTTAGTAGGCAAGCTTTCTCCATTTCTCATCTAGTTGATTGGAACATTATTATTATTTTGGCCTCCTTTTAAAAACATCCTTTATCCTAGACATTTCCAGAGGGAAAATTTGGCAACTAATCTTTGCTTGTCACTTCTTTGTTAAAATCAATTTCTCCTGTTTAAATTCCCTCTTCACCTTCAGGATAAAGTCCAATTTTCATCCTTTCCACTGTACAAACAAGACTCAGGCCTTGTCACTTCCCCACATGGACCTAAGTGTCAGATGTATCAAAATACGCACAGCATGGTTTTTCTTACCTTAGTCCCATTGTTCACCCCTTGAATATCTTTGGTCTTCTTTATCACCTTGCTAACTCTCACTTACTATTAAAGGTTGGAATTCAGTGTCTTTAGGTGAACCTCATTTGAACCACTGAGATTGTCCTAGGAGAGCTCCCTTTGTATCCATATTTCTTGTACTTGTATCCATTATAGCACTTTCTGTAATGTCACTGTAATTTTGTTTTTTTCCATGTCTGTCTCTGTCACTTGTCTGTGAGCTATTTGAATTCAGCCCAGAGTTAGGATTTCATCTGAGGTGTAATAGGTACACAGTATATGCATGAAGGAATCTGGTAAATGAATGAAAAAAAAAAAAAAAAACATCCCAGGAAAGAGGAGTATATCTTCCCAGTGAGAGGGCTGTGTGTCCTTGTGCTCCCTTGCGAATTGGTGCTATCTTCTACCATCTTGATTCACAGAAATGTTATAATTGTTTTATTTATTTCTTCTTTCTATTATCATTGGTTTTCCCTTTGTAGCTCTATTAATTTACCTCAACTATATTACTTACTCAGGTAGTTGCAATTGAAATTCTTAATGCATTTACAAGTGAACCATGTTTTATATATAACATGCTTATATTTTCATGGTCACATATGATAAATGATCTTTATTGTGGAAAATATTAGAAAATATTTTAATATGCCACATAAATTGCTCTCACTTAGGATTTTGCCATCTCTTAAATCAATATTTAGAGCTATACAACATTTTAAAGATCTTCTTTTCATGTTTTCAATACTGTGCTATTATAAAGAATGAGGCTTATACTTTGATCTATAAGGGTCTAAAAACAGTTTCTATAAAAATTAATATTGGGATTAACTATATGGGTATATTCTCTTTTCCATTTATGTGAATATTGCCCTTGTGATTTCTTTATATTTTATTGGATTGTTATTTGTTGCATATTCACATGTAGCTTGTTTGGATCTAGAAAAAATTATTTTCTCCAAAAATTAAAAAAGAAAATTCCATTATAAGTCAAATTTAGATTTATTTGACTTTTTAAATCAACTTTTGCTGAAATTATTATTAACAAGCAAAAGGTCATACAAAGTATTGGGGAGAGCTCAAATTAAAATTATTTTTATTTTCTGTCGAAGACCATGATCTGTTCTTTATTTGATGGTCTTCTGTTTTGCTTAACTCTTTATTATATATTACATCTTGCCTAAATTACACTGTTTTAATAACATCAGATGGAATCACCATAACACTAGTTGAAGGTTAAACTCACATATGTTTCTGCAAGATGTTTGCTCTTTGGTGAGGTCAAGAAAGTATATAGACTCTGCAATGCTTGCAGGAGTATTTTAAAGAAATTGTCATTAATATTATTTGTGATTGACAAGCCATAATTACATATATTTGTGGGGTACAGTGATGTTTCGATACACAGATACAATGTGGAATAATTAAATCAAGCTAATTAACATATCTATCACCTCATTTGCCTATCATTTTTATGGTAATATATTTGAAATTTACTTAGGTATTTTTGAAATATATAGAACATTCTTATTGACTGTTGTACAACAGATCTCAAAACCTATTCCTCCTGTCTATCTGGAACTTTTTATCCTTGATCAACAATACCCATTACCTCCCTCTTCCCGTCCTGTCTCCGGGAACCATGATGCTAGTCTCTGCTTCTATGAGTTCAATTTTATTAGGTTTCACATCTTAGTGAGATGATGCTGTGTTTGTTTTCATGTCTGACTTGTTTTACTTAGCATAACATTCTCTAGATTCATTAATGTTGTCACAAATGACAGGATTCCTCCCTTTTAAAGGTGAAATGGTATTTTAGTATTTCATTGTGTATATATGTATGCCACATTTCCACATTTTAAAATCCATTTATCCATTGACGGATACTTAGGTTCATTCTATAGGTTAGATATTGTAAATAATGCTGCAGTGAACCTGAGAATGGAGATAGCATTCCACATTCATTTCAGTTTCTTTGAATAGATAACCATAAGTAGAATTATGGGACTCACATGTAGTGTGTGTGTGTGTGTATACAAGTATATAGACTCAAAACCTATTTTATATATATATATATATATATATATATATATATATATATATATATATATATATATATAAAAATTTTGAGAAACCTCCATTCCCTCTTCCATAATGGCCCCACTAATTTGACATTTCCACCAACAAAATGTGAATACCCTTTTCTCTGTATTCTTTTCAACACTTACCTTTTATCTTTCTGATAAATGGAATTGTAAGAGGTGTAAAGTGATATCTCATTGTAGCTTTAATTTGAATTTTCCTAATAATTAGTGATGCTGTGCATTTTTTATGTAGCTATTGGTCATTTTATGTCTTCTTTTGAGGAATGTCTGTTCAGGTTCTTTGCCCATTTAAAAAAAACTGGGTTATTTGCTTTCTTACTATTGAATTGCTTGAGTTCCTTTTGTGTTTAGATATTACACCCTTATCAAATACATGGCTTGTGAATAATTTCTCCCTCTGAGGATACTTGCTGACTTGCAGTTACTTCCTGGCTTGCAGAAGACTTAACAAGAACACCAGGCTTAGTTGGATCACCTCAATTTAAGTTGTGATTTGTTCTTTCTACAACAGGTGTAAAACTGAAAAGACTGAGTAATTCCAACTTCAAGGATGAGGTTATGGGAGAAACCATCCTGGATGAAGTCAGTATGGGCTGCGTAGTCTCTAGAAAATTAAAAAAAGAACAAAATGGGCTTAAAGTTAGTGTTCTTTTAATTGTCACCATACACTGGCAATTTTAATGTCAGTGATAAAATTCTTCTTTCTGAAAAAGAAAATCCTCTATGTATCTCAGTCCTAAACAATGGCTGTAATTATTGTTACACTTTAATAATATATATTTAAATTAGCATGTTTATTGATTATCATTTAATAACCATTGTGTTCTACATGGAAATTAATTTGTGAAATTTGCATTTACACGGAAGGTCCCCAACATACTTATGGACTTAGCTACATGTGCCAGTTTTGAGTGTAATTTATTATTGGCATGGAACTGCTCAAGCTGCTCAGACTAGTCTTCCTCCCTCATTCTTCTTCCCCTTCTCTCTTATTAAAATTTGCTCTTAGAAATGATTCTAAAACTCATTCAAACTAAAGATAACATGACTGATAAAATACTGCAATATTCTCAGGGCTATTGATATTTTATCAAGTTACACCACTCTGAATTTGCTTTTCAGAGTTTCAGATGTCGTTTAGTTAGGGAAACAGGGTAGTTTTTGTAGGAAGGAACAGGACCCTTCTTGATGCAACCTTGCAAGGATAATGTATTTCATTGCTACCATGTTTCTATTTTCTTTAAAGTGTGCTTTTCTCCAACCTTTGTTTTTACTCTGTAGAAATCCTTTTACCTTTTATTTTTAAAGGCCATTCTGGTTTGAACTTTAGTACAATTGGCATGAACACAGTTCAGGGAAATCTTGGTGATCTGAATCCTGAAATGGTAAGAAGCTAATCTGAAATTCCCAGTGAAAGTGCCCTAATGATTAAAGGCAATTATTTCTTTAATTAAAAAGGATGTTTTTATAGAATGGCATTAGAGAACATCTAAAATTCAATGAAGGGTGAGATTTATGTATAACATTTCTCCCATTTTCTGGAGATGAATTTTTCAAATTGTAAAAGTTACATTAAACCCAAAGATATACATGTTTCATGTAGAAAAGGACAATAGAAGATAATCTCTATTAGATTCATCCTTTTCATCTCTCATAGATTTAAATATCATGGGGAGGCCTTTGAATGGAACTGGGGATGTGTTTATTTTATAATTTAAAAGAGGAAATGGGAGCACTTCAAGAATTTTTTACTTGGGATTGACAAATTATTATATAATTTTTTGATATCATAGCCTATACGGTAGCAAGTCATTCCTGGAATTATATAAAATGAACATGCGGCAGGAAGATAGTTAAGTTTTAGATTTTAAATAAAGGTAGAATTTCTTATCTAGGAATATTGCTTCCTCTTCTGATTTCAGAGGCTAGTCACAAAAGCTCATTGTATTCATTTTGAATAACTGGAAAATAATGAGCTACATCAGCTAGAAACTGGAAGCCAAACAGCAAAGAAAGATCAAGAGTAAATACTTCAGAATAATGACATCTTTGATAAGTTTATTGCATTGGTACTGTTAGGCCATGGGAAGTGTCCGTGGGGACTTAATAAATGATGGTTAATAAAACTTTAAACAAAGAACCTTCTAAAGAGAATCTTTCATGGTAGTTGGAAACAGAATAAAAGAGACCAAAGTTTAGTTCCTGTGCCAGGACAAAGTAATAAAAGGTCAAAAATAGGATCAAAAAGACAAGCTATGTGGGACTCTCTGAGAAATTGGGGGAGAGAGGCAAATTCTACAAGGGATGTATTTGCATTGTAAACTATAAAAATACTGAAAGATTCGTTTTGAAATGCAGAGTGAAGTATAAATATCTGAAGCTTATTTAACATAAAAAAGAAGTAATTATACACAATAAATATTCTCCTTAATTTTAAATTTAAAGAACAAATTGGTTTTATCAGTGGTTTTCACAGACTAATATTTTTCCATATAGATGTTATAAAAAATTTATACTAAAAACATGTTCTTAAATATATTTACATATTCTAAAATATTAAAGATCCTAAAATATAAGGTTTCTAGGATGATGTTTTAAAATGTGTTCTGAAAAATTTAAAGCATTAGAGAGAAAAATTTTGTTCACAGTTATTCTATTTCAGCTCTTGAATGAATGTTTTCACAGAAATATATGAACCTAAGAAGTAATCTATTTTAATTGGTTAAAAATGTTTTCTAAATTAAGGACGCTAATCTGTTGGGTATCCTACATGGGTATCATACGTTTTTTCATTAATTTTTTTGGTAATAATGACTACTGATGAGTTGAGTACCTTATCAAGTGCAATAGACTGTGTTTAATAATGAAAACCCCAAAATGAACAAGTATGAGTTCTATTAATCTCAAAGTTAGACTTACTAACTTCTTTCATATATACCATGCTTAAAAGTCCTCCTCCACTTTAAGAGTTGGTAATAGTTACATTTTTTCCCTTCTAGTATTCACATGATTTTCAGTTTTTATGCTTAAAAACTTTGACCAGTTGGGAATTTGTTTTGGCATATGGATCATGGGACTTTCAATAATTTTAGTTGCTTAGGTTTTAGTAAAATATTACACATCTGTAGGTATAATATTAGAAATCTTTAGTGTGTTTTATTTTTGTTATTTATTTATTAATAACATGTTAACATTATCCTTCCTGAACCCACTTCTTCATTTTGTGAGAATAAATGGTGGTGGGGTGATTGGGGAAAATAGACACTAGAACATTGAAAAGACTGACCGTGAGCTTAAATGTACTATGGCTGAAAAAACACAAATAGACAATGTCCTTCTGAATTCAGAGATAGTGGGTATGCTAACTTATGAAGTTTAGCTAATGTAAATGATTTTATTAGACATGACACATGATTAAATTGGATTTTTTCCTTGTCTTGATTTAGAAATCTCATGTGCAAGTTTACAATGCCCTTTAGTGTGATTAAAGATCTAAATTAAACTTAAGTGTTTATTATTTAATGAGACCGTTTTAACTGCCAATGTAGAGCTCTTTGCTGATCTCAGGGTCATGCAATCCAATTGTTGCCTTTCTAAGTGAATTTTTCTTTGATTTTAAAAAGAGACATGGTTGGGCTTTACAGGATATATGAACAAATGCACATGACTGCATATTATATAATATCTGACTGATTTGGTAAAATGGAATAATGAAGAGGAAAGTACAAAGTCTGAACTGATTAAAAATCTAGATGTAATTAATGGAGAAAAATATTAGAAAACTTGTATCTGATAGACCCTTGACTTTGAACAGAAAACTAAACTCTGTCTCAGTTGCTACACATGTAGATGGTGATCATACTAGTTTCCTGGACCACCTGCTCTTTGAAAACGTAAGAAAATGCATATGAAAAATCTTTTCAAAGTCTAAGAAACTATATGCATATTTTGAATTGTTATTATTAATTTAAAGTTTTGCTCTGGGTCTGCTTTATAGAACAAACAACTCACTTAAAATGACTAAATGCATTTAAATACAGAAAGTTAGAATCTTTACAAAGTCTAACTTTCTAAGCAGTCTAAAAATTCTCCTTTTAATTTAATTATTCTAAGATGTCTTTGAACTAAGCATCAACTTTATGAGAAAGTAGTTTTCTGTATGAAACCAAGAAATACTAGCATGTTATTGCAGTCACTAAATGCACAGCAATTGACATAAAAATTCATTTCTCTCATTTGTGTGTCTGATTATATTTAGTATCTTTGTTTCCATTCATTTTCTTATTGCTTACTTGTTAAGTGGGATAATGAGCAATCTCTAATTTTTCTCTTGAATTGCTTTCCCATGAAATCTTGCTTCCACACATGTGCTATTCACCAAAATTAGGGGAAAATTCAGTTGTCAAATTTTGAGTATCATATATCCTTTACAACTGGTTTTGCTACATAATATCTATGTAATTATAGGAAGGAGAGTTAACTACTTCCTGTCTCAGTTTCTTCACTTAAAATTAGCATAGTGGTAGGACCCCACTGCCCTGGGTTGTTTTGGGGGATGAAATAATTCATTTAGCACACAAAATGGGAACCAGCATTTAATTATTTTATCCTTCTCGTTTTGTCTTGATTTCCACAACTATGTTAAAAGTTTAAGAACTTCATAAGTTGTTTTGTGTATGGCCTTCGTAATTTTGAATTTTTTTAAAAATTAGGTGTTAATCTCTAGATGAAGCTAATATAAAATTCCAACTTCTGTGTACACCCACATAGGTTAAAGGGGTCTTTAATGAATTATGGATTATTGCTAATCAGATAAATAACTATAATTTCTGCTTATTTATTCAGCCAGCGAAAAGCAGATTTATTTTATTAGTTTATTTTTATTTATCCAAACCATCTTTCTGCTGATATGCATCTCAACCAGTGAATAATAGTGGCATTTACTAATTTATACTCTGTATATACTGTTCACTTATAGGTGTTCAGATGAGGCAAGGATGAGTCTATTCACGGGTGTGTGTGTGTGTGTATGTGTGTGTGTGTGAGAGAGAGAGAGAGAGAGAGAGAGAGAGAGAGAGAGAGAGAGAGATATTCCAAGAAGAAATAAGTAGTGACAAGTAGTGTGTAACTTATTTGTAGAGAAATTACTATTTCCAAATCATATTATGTGATGCTTTCATCTTTGAAAGAAAGAAAGAAAGGTGGGTATGACTGGGTTAGTAAGGAAAGAGCCTTGGAGGAGATGGAATAATATATAATAATATAATATTATTAAGCAGACATGTGGCATCTTAGTTTCACAGGGCTACCATTATAGAGTACCTCAATCTGGGTAGGTTAAAACAACAGGAATTTATTATAATTCAGAAGGCCAGAAGTCATAAATCGAGGTGTCTGCAGGGTTGACCACTTCCTGCAGGCTCTGAGAACCTGTTCCATACCTCTCTTCTAGCAAGGCTGGCATTCTTCAGCTGTCAGCTACATTTACACCAACCTCTGCCTCCATCACCACACAGGCCCTTTTCTCTGTGTGTGCATCCACTCTTTTCTTCTTATAGCTCTACCCTGGATTTAGGGCCCACCCTAGTCTAGTATGCCCTCTTCTTAACTTGATATCTAGAAAGACCTTATTTCCAAATAAGATCACAGAGGTACTAGAAGTAAGAACTTGAACACATGTCCTTTGGGTACACAGTCAATGAATTATATGTGGAGAGAAAAGGGGAGAATATTCTAGACTAGAAGACTGTGAGAGTCTTAACTTTCTCTAGATGATTCTGTTGTTATCTGAATTTTTCCTCTTTTAATAAGGTGCCTATGACATTAGCAGCTCTGAGGAGAGCTTTCAATAGTGAAATTTCATTTTAGATTTAAGTGCTAGCATTTTGTGTCTTTTTCTTTTTTGCTATCACCAGGATATGAACTTAGATGGGATTTTATTATCTTTGAATACTACAAAATTGTTGTGTAAAGAAAACAACGCTAATAACAAGATCAAAACAAGGACAAAAAAGTTCCATTGTATTTTCTAGTCAGTTCTTCCTGTTTTTCTATTAGCAGAGGTTTCTTGGTCTAAGAAAGCTCCTAAACATTAAGGAAAAATTATCTAGTTTGAAGAATTAGGATTTTACAATAGTCAACTTTATAAAAACTGTAGTGAAACTGACAGCTATTGTCTAGTCAAAATGAAAGCAGCACATACTGACTCTTTACACCTAGAATTGGAAAATCAATGACAAAATGGCTTTATTTTACTAGGTGTGTCAGTTATACTAGATAGTTCTTATTTCCAGTAGAAAAATGATACTAATGAATCAGCGATTGAATCTCTTTCTATTGAGATTAGAGTTATAGAATACTTTGTCCAACCCCCCTTAGAAAACAGTATAAAAACTGAAAGCAAGGAACATGGAAGGAAACAATAGTTGAATCAATGTATTATTTTTTCAGCTTTTCATATAAAACAAATGTTCGCCTCAGATAATTATGTATTTCAAGAGCTTCTACGATCACAGAAATTCACTTTTATTTTCTGAGCAGTTTAAACCTTTCTTACACCCTATAAAATCTTCAATCAATACATTTTAAGACCATATATGAGTAATAATCTAATTAAGAAAGAAAATGAGCAGTTAATAAGGGTCAATGAAACAATTAACTACCCAGCTTTTTCTACTGAAGAAATAATACAATTTTTGTTATAGATTATGTAGAAGATCATAGTAAAAATATTAATTATTATCAACTAGTTAAACAAAGGGTATTTGTGGGCTCTGATACATCAAGGGTTTATTAGTATGCTGCTCAGAATATACAGACCAAAATGAAATATTAAGTATAGAGAAAAAAGTTCAAAGGTATCATTAGACTGAGAAAATAGGATTTAAAAATGAGATCCCTTTTGTCTACAGAGTGAAAAAAATATTGTAATTTTCTGTTCCAAGCAACACACCGTGTCAATGGAGTATATCTGCACCCCATGATAGACGTTTTACTATTTTCAGGAACTTTTCCAACTTCACTTTATCTTATCCTCATATATCCATAATTTACATGGAAAGCATTTTGAAAAACAATCTGCAAAGAATGAGCTTCTCAGATGACTCTCCTGTCTCCCTGTGAAAAATGTAATCATCCATAGCAGAATCACTTCTATCTACAAATCAGTCATTAGAGCTGGAAGGTCTTAAGCCAAGGGCAAGCACTTAAAAAAAATCAACTCTAAGTTATCATCATTTTTGATTAATATGATCTGTGCACATGGAAAAAAATCTGTGGATATATTTAGATAGATAGTGACCTAAACCCTATTATGGCTTGTCTTACCCATATAAAATCAAGGATTGACTTAGAGGCGTGCATTTGATGCATCTGCAAGCCTGGGTTATATCAGAAGATCTCCAATAATGAGAAACTTCAGCAGAGAGTCATCAGTCCTTCACAGTCTTTTAAACACTGGCACAAATTACCTCAAGTTTTTTTCTGCTGTTGAAGTTTTCAGGTTTTGAACAATATAAAGGTATCCAAAACAAAGCCAACTTCCAGTTTTTTTTTTTTTCCTGTGACTGACTCCAAGGGCCATCCCTGCTTAAAGCATAACTACTGTGAGATATTGCTAAAAAACAGTAGCTAATCATTTGAATCTTGGAATTTAACTTGCAACACAAACTTTAAAATTATAGAGATGGTGAGAGAGAAGAAAGCGACAGGGACAGAGATAGAGAGAGAGATGGGTAGTGGCGTGCTGGTAAAATATTGCACAAAATCCTGACAAACCCATCATTGTTTTCCTTCCCCCAGATAGACTATATAGTTGAGAATCTTGTAGGCCTTTGCCTTGGGTTTGATTCTGCTACTATTTATTCTATTTATTTTTATTTTTTTTTTGATCCTGGGAGTCAGATCTAGGGTCTTGTACCTGCTAGGCAAGTACTCTAGCACTGAGCTGCATCCCAGCCCTCTGTCTATCTTTGCTTGTTCCTTAAATACTGTCTTTTGTCCTTTCTTTTCTGTTTTCTAAATTTCAGGGCATATAAAATTCAGAGCATATAAAATATTGCACAAACATGTAATTGCTATTCATGTGATATACTTGATATACTCCTTGCACTCTGTATTTAAGGAGGGAATTATTGCCAGTGATTTCATTTGTATTAGACAAAGTTCTTTGCTCATTGCTATTGATTTTATAAAACAAGACTAGAGACCTCTTATTACTTGTTAGAATTATTATTATTATTGTTTTAGCAAAACTCAATTATGACCTCATGTCACCATTCATACTGCCTCTTGGACAATGAATCAAAAAATGAGAAGGAAACAAATGTCTGCATATTTATTCAGAATAAAACCTTCTAGTGATTTTACTATAGAATACTTGAAATCTCTCTGTCTCTTTGATATAATTTATGTATATTTAAAAGTGATATCTGGTCAATTTGGAAACATCATGATTTCCAAAATTAGGTTTTCAGTGCTTACATTTCTTTGTATTTTCAGACTCATATGTTCAATTTATATATTAAATTGCCTGATTAATATTTCTGCCTGGATGTTTAGAAAGATATCAAATTGAGCAGGGCTAACTTTCTTACTTCCCCTCCCATTTCAATCCAGCAACCCATCCTCTCCCATTCTTTCCTCTGTCAGTAAATGGCACAATCAACTCCCTCCTTGTTTAAATTCCAAATCTGGGAACTCTCATATATTCTTTTGACTCTATCCACATACACCTTCTATCAACAAGACCTACTTATCTGACCTTCCAGATACATCTGGAATCAATCTAATTCTTTTCACCTCTGTTACTATCTACCTTAATACAAACTA
Source organism: Marmota flaviventris (assembly GCF_047511675.1). Taxonomy (NCBI): domain Eukaryota; kingdom Metazoa; phylum Chordata; class Mammalia; order Rodentia; family Sciuridae; genus Marmota; species Marmota flaviventris. The sequence continues at coordinate 50,064,923 of NC_092508.1, read as the reverse complement.
TCACTATCTCCTGCCTACACTATGGCAATACCTTTCTAACTGATTTTCATCCTTCCACCCTTGACTTCTTACTATCCACTTCTCATATTTAAAATATAGCATTTCAAAAATGGTAAATCCTTCCATATCCCTTCTGGGTTAAAACCTCCAGGAGCTTCTCATTGCTGCTAGAATAGAACACTAAGTATTTACCCTAGTTTACATAATCTGGAATCTACCTAGCTCACTACAACACATATCCATTACTAGTTTTTAGTTACATGGGCTTAAATTTTTTTTTAAAATATATTAATTGTGCTCTTTCCTTTGAGCCTTTGCACTGGCTAAACAGTGCTTCCCTGCAGTGATTGTCTCCCAGATCTTTCTGTAGCACTGACTCTGTCTTATCATTCAAATTTAGCTTAGATAATTGTTTTCTCCAAGAAGCACTACTTTGAAATAACCATTTAGCCACAAATTTTCTTGGTAAGCTATTGCCACAATGATGCTGTGCAGCAAAGTACCCAATGGCTTACAACAACAGTTATTTCAAATGGTTTAGCTGGGGCAGCTCTGCATCAGGCTGCAGGTTTGTCAGGCTTGACTCCAATCTGCTGCTCAGGTTCAAGGGTACTTCATATGTTACATTCTATCACCCAAAGAGTGCTTGGGACATGACTTCTCATGGAGGCCACAGGAGTTCAAGAGGCCCAAACAAACTGTGCAAATATGTTTAATATATCTTTTCTGTCACATCTTTTATTTTTCATTAGCCAAAGAAAATCACATTATAAAGAACAACATCAATGGAGCAGGAGATACATTTCATCCAGACTTGTATAATCAGTTAAGAATGACAAAAATATTCCCAGAAACACTCAGAAGACTTTTCCTCACCTCTCATTAGTTAGGATGGTGTCCTATACTCATACCTAAGCTAATCACTTCTAAAGGTTGTTGGTAGATCAATTATAAATTAGTATCAGCAAATGTAAATTAATACCAGGCTTTACTGGGTAGAATATAATTATGCTAAATTGATGAAACTGAAACACACACACACATAATAAAGAAGGGAATAAACTTTAAATATGTATTTTATTCCATAATAAGGGCTAGTAACTTTCACTCAATTCTTTGATGATATTCTGAATAACAAGAAAGAAAGCTGGATTGGGTCAATTCTGTATGACCATTATAATCCCAATTTGGCTCACAGAACATAAACAAGGTAAGCAACCTCTGCCAGAAAAAATTTTTTAACAAAGCTTATGGTGTCTGGATGTGATCACTTTATATTTTGTTAAAGAATGATGACCTTCAACTTTGTTAATATTTTTTAAGCACTGAGGCCTTAGGAGAAAACATATATAGTAGGCCAGTTATTTTCTAATACTGTCTTTCTGCTAAAAACTAGGATGAAGCAGATTGCTATTCTTCAAATTCCACATGCTGTTGGAGCTGATTATCAAGTAGGGCTTACAACTTTACCCATTTCATAGATGATCAGCCAAGGCTTATACCTTTCTGGCCAAGATTCCTGTTTCCCCAGATGAGACTTCTATTTCAGGCTTCAGAGGCTTGTGTGGAATGTGGCTGCCCTCTCTGACCTGTCTGATAAGATCTTGCCTTATAACAGTTACCTGTGGTGTTGATGACTTTATGATAGATTTATTTATTTTTTTGGTTATCACAGGTAACAAAGTCACAAATTTGATTTTCCCAGATTAACAAATGATTGCAGAGATTTTCATATGGTAAAAGCTTCATAATAGTCATTCTTTTTTTTTTTTTCAAATCATTCTTTCAAAAATTAATGAGCACTCAGAATGATTCACTTTTCATAGCTTCATCCATTGGAAATAACTGACAAAGTCAGGTTAAATTGAGATAATCTTTGAAAATGTGAGGTGAAGATACTAATTAACGGAATGAGTAGTAGTGACCTTGAAGAAGGAAATTTACTTGCTAAGCTTCAAGGTTCCTGAAGGACGTTCTTAGAAGTAATTTTAACTACTCCCCTTCTCAAAGGATATAATTCAAACTTTGGAAATTATTGTGATTTTTTTTTTGGCTAATTTCTAAAATTTAAAAATCATGCTCATTTGCAGAGATGCTATAGATTTAATGATTAAGCTTGAGGAGAAAATTTGCCTGTAGTCACAGTTTCTGTCACAGTTAATCAGCATGCCTTTTGCCATTTTGTCATAAGTAAGCATGGTTTCATGCTAGTATACAGGGTGTAAAACATTATTAACAAGCACATGGGGCCCTAGTGGATGGCAGTTAAAGACAAAGGGGGTTAGGTTTATAAATGGCATTGATATTTTAAAATTCCAGGATGTATGATCAGCATTATCCACATAAAGCCAGTTTACCCATTTAAAATATTACCTGCTTAAAGCAAAAATGGATTCTAGTTTTACTTCTGCAATATATTATCTGGGTGACCTCGGTAAGCTTCATTCTTCACATCAATCAAATGGAGATGAGTTCAATTGTTCTTCTTATACCATAGACTTATTAAAGGATCATAAAATGGAACAGAAGTGTGTTACATCTCTTTGAAAAATCAAATGTGATATACAAATTTAAGTTTTTAAAATTTATGATTATTGCCATAGATAGGATGTAAGAATTTCAAAGTGATATTCAAATATGAAATGTTTAAAGCAGTTGCATTTCAGTCAAGTGGAGATGTTATATTTGAGTGACCATTTGAAAGTCCCTTTCCAAGCATTCAGGCAGAGCTCCCACACAGCTGCAGAGCCCCACTGACAAAAGAAAGGCTATTGTCTGGATTTGTTCCCCCTCTTCTCCTTGCAGCTATGCAGTTGCAGAAGCTGCAGGTGTGTATGTGGTTAATGTCTGCTCCCATGAATGGTCTAGATTTGGTGGTGGCAATTGTGGTCCCCTCCTCTGTTGGGCATCATTGCTTGTCTGCCCATCTCCAGCTGTTCATTGGCTCTGTGTCCCTGCCATGTTAAAGGTGGCTGTCTTGTTCATCATGTTTTTTGGTTCTTCTGGAGAATCCTCCTCTTAGCTAGTTCCCCAGCTGGGATTTATTTATTTATTTATTTCAGCTGGAACCACTTTTTATCTTCTTGGTGGGAAGTCCTATAGCTGGGTTTTTCCTGCCCTTACTAGGATATTGACAGCTTAAGCTCCACATGCCTTTAGAGTTGGGAGAAAGGGGTCTTGTTTTGCTATAACATTCTTTTGAAATCTCACTACTTTGAAAATTTTATGGTGTAGGTATTTATCCTGCTTTTCTTTAAATTTAGAAGGTGAATCATGCGTTTTCTTTCTGTTCTAGTGTAGATTTACTCAAGGTGGAGACCCTAAAGGGGAGCAGAAATGTTCTTTATATCTGCAAGTTACACTTGCATAAATACTTGTTCCGAGCCCAATAACACTTGATCCATGTCTGTGTAAAGTTACTGGTCACATTGGATTATCAATCAGTTTCCTGATGGGTAGCTTCTTGGGTGAAGAGGTTGGCATATAGTCTGGACACAGTAATGTGTATTGCAGGAACAAATATAATAGATAAGAAGTCTTATCTATTATATAAGAGAAATTCTGGAATTTCACATATAGTACCTTCCATTTAATTCCTACTGCCCCTAAGCAACTTTCTGAATAGCAATATTGTGCTATCCCTGGTGTAAGTTTGCTATCAATTATGTTTTCATCAATGATGATTATATAAGTTCACATCATTCAGTATCTAGTTGTCATGTACTGAGGGAAAGACAATAGAGGAGCCAGAAAATAGTTTTCTTTCCATACAGAAATGTCTTACCTCATTTCTTCCCAGAGACAAACAGCAGAATGAGAGCATCAGCAACTAAGTGGTGAATTAGGCTTCTCTCTTGGTAACCTACTCACATGCCTGAATTAATATGAACTTTATTTATTTATTTTTAACACTAAAAAGTAGAGGGAGTTTTCAGTTGCTAAGATCTCTGTTTGAAGTGAGAACCTTTAAAATTCCCTTCCCCTGAGGCTGTGGCAGAACTCTTTCCTATTAAATAATCTCCGTCATGACCTTTTAGCATGTCTTATTTTTATAATTTCATCCTTTGAAGGATGATCATTTGTTTTGCTCATTTTTCTATTACCTTTGTATATATTTGTATTTCCGTTTTGGATTTTAAAGCTAACATTAACTTTTTGGGTCTCTTAAAAATTTGAGCTTAAGAGAAACTGCAGTAAGTTGTTCAGTTATCCTTGACATTTCATAGCAGTGAAGTGTAAACTCTTTTCACAGGATTCACAGCGTGTCCTCACCTTACTAGCTCAGCTGCTCAGTTCATGTCAATAAGCTTGTCAGCTCTTGTGTGCCCCTCAGCAGATGCACTTGGTTTGAGAAGTTTCTGTATCCATATTTGTGTCCTCTAATATGTAAAGTTTTCCATTCTGTTTATTTTATTCTAGAAAGTTTTTGTAATCTTTACTCTTGGTACATCATGAAGCCCTAATTGTTTTCAGCCTTTTGGGTTCAAATCTTGATTTTAATTTTCATTCAGCATACAACTATTGTGGGGTCCTTAAGCCATGTAGAAATTCAGAGATGGCTTGATACCCTTAACTGCTATTTTATAGAAAGGATTATAACAGAAATTTAGAGCAAAAGCTCTAGAAATGAACTGACCTGGGGTTGAAACAGACTTCATCATTACTTACTTGTAACCTTGGCTAAGATTTTCAAATAAGTGATCCTATTTTCTTCACTATAAAATGAGAACAACAATATTTATATCATAGGTTTGTTAAAATTAAACAGGACTGCATAGACTTGCAAGATCTAAGAACAATCAGTGCCTGGCATATAGTAAGTATTCAATAAATATTCCTCTTATTATCATCAAATGTAATATCAGAATAATAACATCATTAGTCTGAGGGTGAATTAGGTGGTATTTGTAAAGTGCTAAATGAGGTTCCAGCTACAAATTGCAGCTACAATTCTTCTCCCCTGTGCTTATCCACCTACCTATCCTTATGGCTGCCTTCCTGATTTAAGGTCTGTTTCCAGTCACTGCATGTTCACATTCTACCCATTTTCAAATGTCATTTCAAATACCACCTCCTCCAGAGAGTGGTCATTCACTCATCAAAAAATATTTATTGAGAACCCTCTTCTGAACCCATATCATTTTATCTCAGCAATTTCACTTTTATACTTGTAATATATTGACTTTTTTATAAAAATGTCAAGTTTTGGGAGGCAGAATATATTTTTATTAATCTTTATATCTCCAACCTCATCTAACACGAGGGTATACACATAGTAGGCAGTAATATATGTTTTTTTCCGAAAAGGAAATGAACCTTTATGGAAATTCTCCTGCTCAGACTGAGGAATCTAATTACAGTGGCAGAGGGGCTTTCAGCCAGACACAGGAATTTAAAGTCTTAAGAAGATTTATGCTCATCGGGAAATGGTGCCTCTATTTCTTTTTGTTATCTGTCCACCAAGTCATTGACATTTCCAAGCAACCTGGATAATTTTTAGTATGGGACTTTGTCTCATCAGAATCAATAGGATAGTATACTGTAAATACCTAACTCTTTCAAATAGCCACAGGGTTGTCATTTTAAAAAAATGCTTTCCAAACTGGAATAGATCAATATATTTGAAACTTCCCAAATTATTTAAATTGTCTGCTAAATTTATAGACAAGGTGTAGCACAATTTATTCCATGGACTGGGCAATTTCTTTGTCACAGGAAGGGTCTATATTCCTGTTCCTAATTATTAATGTGAACTTGAATAAGTCATTTTACTTCCCTAGGTACCATTTCTCATATGTGTAAAGGGATGATTCGTGGATTTGGGAATATTCACAGACTTCCCCATGTTGTTCTACCGTTTAAAGAGAGAAGTCCTCTAATTGGTATCTCATTTTTACCTTTGTACTCCTTCTCAAAAGGACACCCTCCCCCACTTTCTTCTTGGAGAAAAGGCTAAGGGCAAAGAAAAGGAAGAGATAAAAAATCATCTCCATCTGGTGGGTAAAGAACTTTTTACAAAAAATTTTATTTGTTGTTGTAGATGGACACAATGCCTTTATTTTGTTTATTTATTTTTATGTGGTGCTGAGGATCAAACCCAGTGTCTCATACGTGTGAGGCAAGCGCTCTACCACTGAGCCACAATCCCAGCCCTGTAAAGAACTTTTTGGAAGGATATTTTGGAGGAAAGCTGTGAGATGTCAGGAAGTAGATAGGAAAACAAGTATTTCTATAAATGAGGCGGGTACTTTGTGTTGATGGTGGAACAAGAGGTTACCAACATGTCTTCTATTGCCTTGGAGTTTTAAGAGGTCAAAAGGCTGGGAAATTTGTTTTGAACTTTATTCTAAAGTAAGGTACTTGGAAAGGTGGTATCCTAAATGAACTTCTTAACAATAATCCAACACCCAGATCATTTTATATGTGAGTAAGGCTGAAGAGGCTGAGAGAGGGGCTATATTGGAGAAAGTTATCAGTTTGTTGGATCAATCTCCTTCAGTAATCATGCCTTCCACCTAAATAAAGGATAGGAAGATGCTTTCTTTTTACTTTTCTAAGTCCTTTAGGATGTGAGGACTCTTTGATTTATAACTGACAGGTCTCGAGGCCAGATGCTTGAACTGGCCCTGCCCCTTTCTGACCACATAGAAATAATGACTGTAAAGTAAGTGAGCTGAATTTCTAGTGATGGTGGGGCAAAGGCAAGGAATAGTGATATAGACTTCTTAAAAGCTCTCCTGATCAAAAAAACCTCTGGATAGTGTGACCTGAATAGGAAATGTAAATGCTTGACTACTGGGGGCTACTGGGAGTTAATAGGATCGGTGGCAGCTGACTGGAGGCAGACTTGGCACATGCCATTGGGGTATAGACTTACTGTCTGAGGTTCTTGGTGAGAAGGTTTCAGGTACCTGAAGAGGCCCCCCCCCCTTTCCCTGTATGAGAAAAAGGATTAGTTTTGGCTTTCTGCCATGAACATGGGGCACCAATCTCAGATCCTGACTAGAGCACTCAGGTGAGACATCTGCCTCTTACCTCTTTGTCCTCTCCAAGCTCTGACCTGGACAGAGCAGCAACAGGGAGAAGAAGTAGGGCAGGCTTCCACTCTGGCTCAGATGTGATTTTGGAGAGGGAGACAGGTTCTAAGTTTGAGTTTTGTTTTTTACACTGACCTGTATGGAATAATTTTTTTTAATATTGGATTACGTTGAAAAAAATGCCAAGACAAAATTTCTATTATTTTTTTTTAAATTTTTTTTAGTATCTTTTTTTTATTGGTTGTTCAAAACATTACAAAGTTCTTGACATATCATATTTCATACATTAGATTCAAGTGGGTTATGAACTCCCATTTTTACCCCAAATGCAGATTGCAGAATCACATCGGTTACACATCCACATTTTTACATAATGCCCTATTAGTAACTGTTGTATTCTGCTACCTTTCCTATCCTCTACTATCCCCCCTCCCCTCCCCTCCCATCTTCTCTCTCTACCCCATCTACTGTAATTCATTTCTCTCCTTGTTTTTTCCCCATTCCCCTCACAACCTCTTATATGTAATTTTGTATAACAATGAGGGTCTCCTTCCATTTCCATGCAGTTTCCCCTTTCTCTCCCTTTCCCTCCCAACTCATGTCTCTGTTTAATGTTAATCTTTTCCTCCTGCTCTTCCTCCCTGCTCTGTTCTTAGTTGCTCTCATTATATCAAAGAAGACATTTGGCATTTGTTTTTTAGGGATTGGCTAGCTTCACTAAGCCTAATCTGCTCTAATGCCATCCATTTAAAATTTCTATTATTTAACATGTGAAAGTGACAGGAAAAGGTATGAAAGCTTCTGAGATTCCATGCTGAAGAGGAAAGAATGAGTTTATGAAGCCATTTTAATGGGGAGCAGTAAAAAAAACTATAGTTATTTTTGTTTTAAAAGAGTCCAGCTCACTCAAGGAACCAGTTACAATAGTTCATAAGAAATATAAGCAAAATGGAATTTTAGAAGTTACTTTTGATTGTTTACTGAGCTTTTAAAATATGCTACTGTTCTGAGACTGATTCACACGGGACTCTGGATTTATTAGAATTACATATATAAAATAAGGGAAATTGGATTAGATGTTCTCTCATGTCCCTTCCAAAACTGTATTTCTATGAATCTAGTATTTTTTTTTTTGAAAATTATATGATGGTTTGAAATGAATTTAGAAAATAAACTGTAAAATGTTAACACTCTAGCTTTGAATTCACATATCTTTAGAACTGTTTCATTATATGTTAGATTGAATTTAGAGTGAGTTAGATTGCAAATTTACCATGTAAAACAAAAATGTGGCACACCAGAAATTACCGCTGAATCTTTGTAAGCTTTTCATATAGCATATTCAGTATTTTTAAAGAAATGAATGAATGTATTTTTCTGGAAAGTTTGTCATCCCTTGATTCAACTGGCAATTTCTATATGCCCTTGAAACTTCAAGTCAGATGTTTACTCTCTGCAGTTTTGTGCTGCTTCGATATTTCGGCTGTAGATATATCCTCCCTGCACATACTGAATTTCACCATCATAGCAGCATACTCCACTGTAATATGTTTGTTGTGGTAGGATGCTGAACAACAGAAGAATTACCTGAAGCTCTGCAAAGAGCCATATAAATACTCAGTGGTTCAAGGGATGACTTACTTTTAGGAGTGGTCCCCAACACACTTGGAGACAGAAAATAACTTATAGCTATTTAAGAAAGTTGTATTTTGAAGGTGAAAAGGAGACCAAGATGCTTTTAAAAATTGAATGTTGCCAAGTCTACACAATTCAGTGACTTGCTATCTTTTGTGTCTCTTTTCACTTTCACTCTATTTCTGTATTCCTGCTTATTTTCCTTTGCTTTTGATGACTTTTCTTAACTGTGCTCGAGATGTACCATTGGAAATTAGTTAACTACAGTCAATACAACTAAATGGAATGCCCTGATTTTTAAATAAATATTTGTATAAAAAATTAACTGATACAAAAGAATGAAGTTTGTATTTGAAACATTTTATATTTAAGCTATAAAAGATAATAATAATGACCAAAAAATTACCAAGAGTTTCTCCGGGCATAGTGGTACACACAAGTAATCCCAGCAGCTTGGGAGACTGAGACAGGAGGATTACAAATTCAAAGCCAGCCTCAGCAACTTAGCAAGGCCCTAAGCAACTCAGTGAGACCCTGTGACTAAGTGGTTAAGTGCCCCTGGGTTCAATCCTGGGTACCAAAAAATAAAAAAAGAAAATTGCTAATACTCTTGAAGTTATCTGTGCTGTCTACTCTATTTCTCTGCTGCTTTAATAGTAATAATAGTAATAATATTCAAAATTACATTGTTTTTGAAAGATAGTACCATATATGACTGTAGATAATACATTTTAAATTTTGCTTATTTTCAGCTTTATTGAATGATATTATACTCTATGTAATGTTTTGTGATTTGCTTTCTATAAAAATAAAAATAAAAATTTACCAAGGGAATGGCCATCAGAGTCACTATTCTCCTCCTCCTGTTCCATTTGGTTGTCCAAATCAGGGAAAGAAAAATAAATCATATCACCCAATACCAGTGACATGAGTACCTCTTCCTAGAATGTGTTGTGACTGGAATCAATGCATTAGTCCTCATATTTTAGCACCTCATTAGCTCGTTTTTATTCTATCAGTATCATATTGAGATAAAGATAAAGTATACCTTACTACACATTAAAAGTTCAAAGTTTATACTCAATAGTGAAGTTAGATGGACCAAAACCATCAATTTTATTTTTATAGAGAAGTTACTGAGAATAATCTTTCTTAATATATTTTATTAGATATATTAGTATAGTTTGAGAAACTTTATTAAAGTTAGATATATTAGTATAGTTTGAGAAACTTTATTAAAGTTAGTCAAGTGTCTGAGTTTTTAATATTGGACTTGAGTATTTATATATTATGCATCAACTCTGTTGTATACAAAAAAAGTGTTTTTAGGAGTTGACAATTTGTTCTAGCACCTTTAAGCATTTACTTTATGGAGAGTATGTCATTTATATGCAAGGAACTCTGTTTTATGTCATTTTTTAGAAAAATTGCATGAAAGCACATAATTGCAAATAAAAAATTGTTTGAGGCATGAAAAAATAATATCATGCCATAAAAGTCATTCAGTATTGTGCATTGCCTATATTGATATATAGTTGAATGTGTTTGTGTATAGGCTCATTTATGTTCACTGATAGACTTTATTTCATTGTGTGAATATTCCCAAATTTATCTCTTCTTTTGATGGATATTTGAATAGTTGACATATTTTAGCCTGCATTAATACTGTTGCTGTTAGTGTTTTCAACAAATGAGCTTTTAAAGTAATTGTGTATATCTATATATCTCTATCTATAGCTACATCTGTATACATTTACATATCCATATATATGCAAGCACATACATAGAGGAGTGGAATGACTGAGTCATGGTAAATTCACACATTCATATTTATAAGATGCTGAAATGTTTCACAACTTATTATACCAGTTTACACTTCTACTCCTTATTTATTAGTTCCTTTTGGCCCACATTCTCATTAGCAACTTAATTCTGTCAGATTTCTTACTTTTTGTTAATCTAGTATGGATTATATTAATTTTACCATTATGGAATTTAATTTTGGTTTTAGTTTCATTTCCATGGTTGCTGATGAAGTTGAGAATTTTTTTCTTATTTTTAGTGACCATTTGTGTTCACTCTTCTATGAAATGCTTATTCATGTCTTTTTCTTACTAATTATAGGATTCTTTTATTTTTATTTTTTTAATTTTTTTTAATTGGTTGTTCAAAACATTACAAAGCTCATGACATATCATCTTCCATACATTTGATTCAAGTGGGTTATGAACTCCCATTTTTTACCCCAAATACAAGTTGCAGAATCACATCGGTTACACATCCACCTTTTTACATAATACCATATTAGTGACTGTTGTATTCTGCTACCTTTCCTATCCCCTACTATCCCCCCTCCCCTTCCCTCTCATCTTCTCTCTCTACCCCATCTGCTGTTGTTTAATTCTCTCCCTTGTTTTTTTTTTTCCCCTTTCCCCTCACAAACTCTTATATGTATTTTTGTGTAACAATGAGGGTCTCCTTCCATTTCCATAGTTTCCCTTCTCTCTCCCTTTCTCTCCCCCCTCTCGTCTCTGTTTAATGTTAATCTTTTCCTCATGCTCTTCTTCCCTGTTCGGATCTTAGTTGCTCTCTTTATATCAAAGAAGACATTTGGCATTTGTTTTTTAAGGATTGGCTAGCTTCACTTAGCATAATCTGCTCTAATGCCATCCATTTCCCTGCAAAATCCATGATTTTGTCATTTTTTAGAGCTGCGTAATACTCCATTGTGTATAAATGCCACAGTTTTTTAATCCATTCATCTATTGAAGGGCATCTGGGTTGATTCCAAAGTCTAGCTATTGTGAATTGTGCTGCCATGATCATTGATGTGGCAGTATCCCTATAGTATGCTCTTTTAAGGTCCTCAGGGAATAGACCGAGAAGGGCGATAGCTGGGTCAAATGGTGGTTCCATTCCCAGCTTTCCTAGGAATCTCCATACTGCTTTCCATATTGGCCGCACCAGTTTGCAGTTCCACCAGCAATGTACAAGTGTACCCTTTTCCCCACATCCTCGCCAGCACTTATTGTTGCTTGACTTCATAATGGCTGCCAATCTTACTGGGGTGAGATGGTATCTTAGGGTGGTTTTGATTTGCATTTCTCTGACTGCTAGAGATGGTGAGCATTTTTTCATGTACTTATTGATAGATTGTATGTCCTCCTCTGAGAAGTGTCTGTTCAGGTCCTTCGCCCATTTGTTGATAGGGTTGTTTGTTATCTTGTTGTTTAATTTTTTGAGTTCTTTGTATATTCTGGATATTAGGGCTCTATCTGAAGTGTGAGGAGTAAAGATTTGTTCCCAGGATGTAGGTTCCCTATTTACCTCTCTTATTATTTCTCTTGCTGAGAAAAAACTTTTTAGTTTGAGTAAGTCCCATTTGTTGATTCTAGTTATTAACTTTTGTGCTATGGGCGTCCTATTAAGGAATTTGGAGCCCGACCCCACAATGTGTAGATCGGAGCCAACTTTTTCTTCTATCAGGTGCAGAGTCTCTGATTTGATATCTAGGTCCTTGATCCATTTTGAATTTACTTTTGTGCATGGCGAGAGAAAGGGGTTCAGCTTCATTTTGTTGCATATGAATTTCCAGTTTTCCCAGCACCATTTGTTGAAGATGCTATCCTTTCTCCATTGCATGCTTTTAGCGCCTTTATCAAATATAAGAAAGTTGTAATTTTGTGGATTGGTCTCTGTGTCCTCTATTCTGTACCATTGATCCACCTGCCTGTTTTGGTACCAGTACCATGCTGTTTTTGTTACTATTGCTCTGTAGTACAGTTTGAAATCTGGTATCGCTATACCTCCTGATTCACGCTTCCTGTTTAGAATTGCTTTTGCTATTCTGGGTCTTTTGTTTTTCCATATGAATTTCATGATAGCTTTATCTATTTCTACCAGAAATGCCGTTGGGATTTTGATTGGCATTGCGTTGAACCTGTAGAGAACTTTGGGTAATATCGCCATTTTGATGATGTTGGTTCTGCCTCTCCATGAACAGGGTACATTTTTCCATCTTCTAAGATCTTCTTCTATTTCTCTCTTTAGGGTTCTGTAGTTTTCATTGTATAAATCTTTCACCTCTTTTGTTAGGTTGATTCCCAAGTATTTTATTTTTTTTGAGGATATTGTGAATGGGGTGGTTTTCCTCATTTCCATTTCAGAAGTTTTGTTACTGATATACAGGAATGTCTTTGATTTATGCGTGTTGATTTTATATCCTGCCACTTTGCTGAATTCATTTATTAGTTCTAGTAGTTTCTTTGTAGACCCTTTTGGGTCTTCTAAGTATAGGATCATATCGTCCGCAAATAGTCATATTTTAAGTTCTTCTTTTCCTATTTTTATGCCTTTAATTTCTTTTGTCTGTCTAATTGCTCTGGCTAGTATTTCAAGGACTAAATTAAATAGAAGTGGTGAGAGAGGGCATCCCTGTCTTGTTCCAGATTTTAGCGGGAATGCCTTCAGTTTTTCTCCATTTAGAATGATGCTAGCCTGAGGCTTAGCATATATAACTTTTACAATGTTGAGGTAAGTTCCTGTTATCCCCAGTTTTTCTAGTGTTTTGAACATAAAAGGATGCTGTACTTTGTCGAATGCTTTTTCTGCATCTATCGAGACGATCATATAGTTCTTATCTTTAAGTCTATTGATGTGGTGAATCATATTTATTGATTTCCGTATATTGAACCAACCTTGCATCCCAGGGATGAATCCTACTTGATCATGGTGCACAATTTTTTGATATGCTTTTGTATTTGATTCGCCATGATTTTATTGAGAATTTTTGCATCTATGTTCATTAGAGATATTGGTCTGTAGTTTTCTTTCTTTGAAGTGTCTTTGTCTGGTTTTGGGATCAGGGTGATGTTGGCCTCATAGAATGAATTTGGAAGAGCTCCTTCTTTTTCTATTTCTTGAAATAGCTTGAAAAGTATCGGTATTAATTCTTCTTTGAAGGTTTTGTAAAACTCCGCTGTATACCCATCTGGTCCAGGGCTTTTTTTGGTTGGTAGTCTTTTGATGGCTTCTTCTATTTCTTCCTTTGTTATTGGTCTGTTTAAATTGTGTGTGTCTTCCTGACTCAATCTGGGCAGCTCATATGACTTAAGAAATTTATCGATGTCTTCATTGTCTTCTATTTTATTAGAATATAGGGTTTCAAAATACTTTCTAATTATCTTCTGTATTTCTGTAGTGTCTGTTGTGATATTGCCTTTTTCATCCCGTATGTTAGTGATTTGAGTTTTCTCTCTTCTTCTCTTCGTTAGCATGGCTAAGGGTCTGTCGATCTTATTTATTTTTTCAAAGAACCAACTTTTAGTTTTATCAATTTTTTCAATGGTTTTTTTTGTTTCAATTTCGTTGATTTCCGCTCTGATTTTAATTATTTCTTGTCTTCTGCTATATTTGCTGTTGTTTTGCTCTTCCTTTTCTAGGGTTTTGAGATGTAGTGTGAGTTCGTTTATTTGTTGGTTTTTTCTTTTTTTGAGGAATGAACTCCAGGAAATGAATTTCCCTCTTAAAACTGCTTTCATTGTGTCCCATAGATTCCGGTATGTTGTGTCTGAATTGTCGTTTATCTCTAAGAATTTTTTGATTTCCTCCTTTATGTCTTCTGTAACCCATTGATCATTCAGTAACATATTGTTTGTTTTCCATGTGATGCAGGATTTTTCCTTCCTTCTTTTTTCATTGATTTCCTGTTTCATTCCATTATGATCAGATATGGTGCATGGTATTATCTTCACTCCTTTATATTTACTAAGAGTTGCCCTATGGCATAATATATGATCTATCTTTGAGTACGATCCATGTGCTGCTGAGAAGAACGTGTATCCACTTGATGATGGTTGATATATTCTATATATGTCAGTTAAGTCTAGGTTATTGATTGTGTCATTGAGTTCTATAGTTTCTTTATTCAGCTTTTGTCTGGAGGATCTGTCTAATGGCGAGAGCGGTGTGTTGAAGTCACCCATAATTATTGTGTTGTGGTCAATTTGACTCTTGAACTTGAGCAGAGTTTGTTTTATGAACGTTGCTGCACCATTGTTTGGTGCATATAAATTGATAATTGTTATGTCTTGTTGGTGAATAGTTCCTTTTAACAGGATATAGTGTCCTTCTTTATCCCTTTTGATTAACTTAGGTTTGAAGTTGATTTTATTCGATATGAGTATGGCCACTCCTGCTTGCTTCCGAGGGCCATGTGAGTGGTATGATTTTTCCCAACCTTTCACCTTCAGCCTGTGTATGTCTTTTCGTATCATATGAGTCTCCTGAAGGCAGCATATTGTTGGATTTGTTTTTTTGATCCAGGTTACCAGCCTGTGTCTCTTGATTGGTGAGTTTAGTCCATTAACATTTAAGGTTACAATTGAAATATGATTTGTACTTCCAGTCATGTTTATTTACTTATTTATTTTAGTTTGGCTAGTTTTTACTTTTTGGTTGTTTTCCTCCCCCTTTACTGAGATACCTCCCGCTGTTGGTTTTGGGCACTGTTTTTCCATTCCTCTTCTTGTAGAATTTTGCCCAAAATGCTTTGCAGTGCTGGTTTTCTGGCTGTGAAATCTTTTAGCTTTTGTTTATCATGAAAGATTTTAATTTCATTGTCAAATCTGAAGCTTAATTTTGCTGGATACAGTATTCTTGGTTGGAATCCATTATTTTTCAGCGTTTGAAATACATTGTTCCAGGATCTTCTCGCTTTCAAAGTCTGTGATGAAAAATCAGCCGTTAACCTAATTGGTTTACCCCTGAATGTAATCTGCCTCCTTTCCCTCGTAGCTTTTAATATTCTCTCCTTGTTCTGTATGTTGGCTATCTTCATAATTATATGTCTTGGAGTTGGCCTATTACAGTTTTGGATGTTTGGGGTCCTGTAGGCTTCCAGGATTTGGCAATCCATTCCATCGTTCATCTCTGGGAAGTTTTCTAGGATTATTTCATTCAATAGGTTGTCCATTCCTTTGGCTTGAATCTCTGTGCCTTCTTCTATCCCAATGACTCTCAAATTTGGTTTTTTGATGAGATCCCATATCTCTTGGATAGATTGCTCGTGAGATTTAAGCATCTTTTCAGTATTGACTATATTCTTTTCAAGTTGATAAACTTTGTCTTCATTATCTGATGTTCTGACTTCTACTTGATCTAGTCTATTTGTAATATTCTCGTTAGCATTTTTAATCTGGTTTATGGTTTCTTGCATTTCTAAAATCACTGTTTGGTTTTTTTTAAGATCTCTATCTTCTGGTAAAGCTCGTTCTTTGCAGTTTGAATTTGTTTGTTTAGTTGGTTTTCAAAATATACTTTCAATTCTTGGATTTGCTGTCTCATGTCTTCTCTAAAATTCTGTTCCATCTGAGTTAGGTATGCCTTGATTTCTTTCCCTGTCCATGTTTCTGATGCTTCTAGGTCCTCCTGTAGATTTAAGTTGTCCTGCATTATCTGTACTCCTTTTTTCCCTGGTTTTTTCATGTTGTTCACGTTACTTTCCAGCTCTGTTTGACTGCTTTGTAACTGCTTTCTCCTATACATTTGTTTTGGCTTTGTTTATATCTGTTGTTTCTCCTTTGTGGTGGGAGATTATGCCTATAGATGTTGGGCTTTATTGTACTTTAGAGCTGATTCATTCAATTTATAAAGGGCTTCCGGATTTTGTATGCATATAGTGATTTGTTTTTTGTTCTTAGGACTTTATGATAGGTGCTATGAAGGTATAAGGGTTAGTATGTCTTGGCTACTTTAGAAGATTGCTCTACTGAAGGGGGATGCTAACCGTCAATTGGATCAGGGTGTTGGGAGTAGCTAGGTATTTAGGAGCACTATAGACGGCCTCGAAACATTCACCTGTTTGCATTTAGACAGTTACACGAAATGGAGGACGTAATGCTTGGGATGAAAGTGGGGGGGAAGGGGAAGTAAGGTGCTCTTGAAAAGAAAGAAGGAGGGGGAGTTAGATAGCATAGAGGAGAATGGAAAGAACAATAAAACTTGGAAGGGGAGAGAAAGAGGGAAAAAGGGAGAGAAAAAATAAAATAAAATAAGAAATAAAATTAGGTCTTAGAGATCCATTTTCTTCTCTTCCCGTAGGCAAAGCTGTGCCCTCCGGGCTGAGATTTGCCCTCAATGTGTCAACAGCAATCCCTGTAAGGCGGCTCCTGGGAGTCTCTCAATCCTGTTGGTCCAGAGCCGTTTCACTTCTACAGCCCCTCCTCCCCTTCCTCCTGCCAGCCAGCCAGGTCCTGTGCACCGGAGGAGGTTCTCCAAGGATTTGGTTACACTTTCAGCCCCTCTGGGTGCTCTATTTCCCTAATGACTGAGCACTCTCTCTGTCATTCATCTAAGCCCCAGTGCTGTGGAGCTGTGTTCTGGGAGTAAATAGTTTAATTTTTCCGGACCCCTTTGGTGGGCACACCTTCGGAGTCTGGCGGCTAAGACCATTGGTGTCGCCACTGGTGGTAATGGGAGTTGGGGGTCGAGGATCCCATCTGCTTCCCTCAGCCCCTACAATCACGACCACTCCGCTGGCAGTAGGAGGAGTTGGGGGTCTGGAGTGTCCTCTGTTTCCCTCCGCCCCTACTGTCACGCCCTCTCAGTTGGCGGTTGGGGGAGTTGGGGGTGGGGAGTCTTCTCTGCTTCCCTCCGCCCCTACAGTCACGCCCACGTCACTGGCAGTATTGGGAGTTGGGGGTCGAGAGTCCTTTGGCCCTTACAGTCACGCCCACGGAGAGATTTTGAAGTTTCCCGGTTGTTTGTATCTGATGCGGGTGGGAGTCACACACCTGCTAAAGTAGATTCCGCTGGGAAGGAATCTCTTTGGCCGAACTTTGGTGACTTCCCCTCTCTGCAATGGTGGGCCCCTGCCTCCTTGCTGGAGTGTCCGAAGGGAGGGGTGGAACTGGCTTGTCTCTGGTCTGACCCAATCTCTGGTTTTAGTTCCCAGTTCGCTATTTCATAAAGGCTTGGTTAGATTTCCTTCACGTCGTCTGGGGGGGGGGGAGCCGTTTGCCGGGTGGGTGGGGCCATTCGCAGTGGGGGCGGGGCCGTTAGCAGAGCTGGGAGGGCACAGGCCGTCTGCCGGGCGGGGACCCTTCTCGCCGTGCAGGGCCGCTGGGGGCCGCCTGCAGAGCCTGGGGCACTGGCCACGGGAGGGGCGCCAGCAGAGCCGGGAGGGCGGGGGGGGGGGGGCCGTTTGCCGGTGGGCGGGGCCGTTTGCAGAGCCAGGCCGGCAGGGGGCCGTTAGCCGTGGGGGCGGGGCGTTAGCAGAGCCGGGAGGGCACAGGCTGTCTGCCGGGACAGGCGGGGACCCTTCTCGCTGCCCCGGGCCGCTGGGGGCCGCTTGCAGAGCCGGTTGGGCGGTGGCTGTGGGATTAGACCTCTGCGCCCGCGTGGCCGGCCAAGATTCACTTGTCTGGGGCCAACTGTCACCTCTAATATAACTTACTACTTCCTGGCAGGTCTCCTTTCAGCGGAATTTTGCTAGAAGTTCCTCAGTAGGTAGAATGTAGCTGTTTTAATGGGTGTTTCTGATCCGGTTAATGTGGAGATACTGAAAGTGCTGCTTCCTTGCCGGCCGCCATGTTGGATCCCCCTATAGGATTCTTTATATATTCCATAAATTAATATTTTATCAATTATTTGTGTTGTAAATATCTTTTTCTGGTTCATGACTTGATTTTCTACTTTTTTAAAAAGAGGTCAAATAGGAATTTTGTTAAATATATTTTTTTAGTTGTAGATGGAGACAATAGCTTTCTTTTTGTTTATTTTTATGTGGTGCTGAGGACCCAACCCATGGCCTCACATGTGCAAGGCAAGCCCTCTACCACTGAGCTACAATCCCAGCCCTTGATTTTCTATTTTGATAAGCAGGATTTTTTAGTTTTATTGTTTTCAAACTTATCTTTAAACAATTTGGTGCTTTCACACTGCATTGCCAACAAAGCCAGATTTGTTTCTGTTTTCAAAATGCTTTGTTGTGTATATTTGAGGTTTATGACATGACATTGTGGGATACATACAGATAGTAAATGGTTACTAGAGCAAGGCAGACAGAACAACTTATCTGTCTACTTATATAACAAAAATCTTTAATATAATTTTCTCAACTATACTCCTCCTGTTGTGTGTTATATCTCTGAGCTTATTTGTCCTATGTACCTGCTACTTTGTGATCTTTGACTTACATGTTCTTATTATCTCCCTTCTACATACCTCTGTTTTGATTCTGTTTGCTTGACCTTTACTCTTTTGAGATTCCGCATATAAATGAAATCTTACAAATTTTTTTCTGACTGTGTCTGGTTTATTTCACTTAGTATAGCATCCTTCATTTCCAAATATGTTGAGGCAAATAACAGGATCTCCTTTTTAAACCTGAATAATATTCCTTTATATACTTTTGTAACATTTTCTTTATCCATTTGTCTGTCAATAAGTGTTTCTGTATCTTGTTTTCATATATTGGCTACTGAGAACAGTGTGCAGTGAACATGGGAGTGCAGAGCTGAGTGGTGATTTCATCTCCTTTGAATATGTTTCCAGAGGTGGGATTTCTGGGTCATTTGATGGTTCTACTTAATATCTTTAGGGACCTCCATAGTGTTCTCCATAATGGCTGTACCAGCTTACATCCCCACCAATACTGTACCAGGGTTTCCTTTTCTCTATAACCTTGCTAACATTTATTATCTCTTGGTTTGTTTGTTTGTTTTTAGAATAAATATTCTAGCGGGTGTGAGGTGATATCTCCTAGTGGTTTAAATTTTCATTTCCCTGATGATTTTGATGTTGAGCACCTTTTCATATACATGTTGGACATTTTAATGTTTTCTTTGGAGAAATGTCTGTTTCAAGTCCCTTGTCCTTTTTCTGATTGAGTTCTTTGTTTTTCTGTTATTGAGTTGTAAGAATTCCTTATGAATTTTAAATAGTAATCCTTTAGCAGATACGTGGTTTGTAAAATTTTTTCCCAGTCTGTGGATTGCTTTTTCATTTTGCTGATTGCTTCCTTTGATGTGACTTTTAATGTTTTACTTAAGAAATCTTTCCCTCACCTAAATGCATGAAGATGTCAGGCTTGATTTTCTTCAAAAACACATGGAAATTTTGCCTTTTTACATTTAAATCTTTAATATATGTCATAGATTTTTTATGGTGTGAGTTGGATCAATATTTTCCCTAAAGGATAGCCAATTTCCCCAGCACCATTTATTGACTTGCTTCTAATTGATCTGCAATATCATCTCTCTTATCTAATAAGTTTTCTTGTTTCCATTAAAATAAAAGTAACCTAACATCATATATTAACATTTCTTGATTTGAGGCTGCTGGAAGTCAAAATAGTATCTTCAACAAAGTTTCTGTAGTGAGATAAAATAAAGATAAAGCAACAAAAGCTAATCTTTAATACAATTATAAATGATGAATGACAACAGAATATTTTTGCTAAGAAAGATGTTTGTAACTTGTTTTCCAATTTTTTAAAAAAATTATTCTAGAGGAAATGAAACAAAGGACCAAAATGTCATAATGTCATTTATCTGAACATATGGACATTTAAATTTTAAATCCTGGGAGAATTTACCCAAGCTATCTGCTCACAGGTCATTGAAACAACTAATGGATAGCTTGATATTTATAGATGGAAGATAATTTGAATAAAAGTCAAGCTGATAGCACATGGATGCTATAACTTCAAATAAAGATTTATGGTTTAATAAAATAAAAGTAAAGCAGTGTATTTCTAAAAAGCATATTTCTCCTGGGATTTGACAGGAAGAACTAGGTTACAGAAGATACTATTAAAGATAGAAACCTCGTATGAAGCTTGTTCATGAGAGGTCTGTCACCTGACTACTCTGCCAGAAAGTTTGGCAAGTTTCAGAGAGACAGTGAAATTTAATTTTTTTTTCCTTGGGATAGATTTATTATTATAAAATGTGTCCAAAATTACAATGTTCCAGAAATTGCAAATTCTGGGTCAACACTGCCCTCTGTAGTGAGCAGTTTAGGATTGTGCTCATTCATTTCTAAAGTATTACAACTTCTCTGGGTCAATCACTTTTCTCTCAAACCAAATTGTCTCTGTGCTGAGTGATTTAAAAAATAACATTTAATTTGTTTTAATTAGTAATACATCACAGTAGAATGCATTTATGCACCTTGATATATTGTACATAGATGGGATATAATTTCTCATTTTTCTGAGTGTACATATTGTAGAATCATATTGGTCATGCAAACACACATATACATAAAGTAATAATGTCTGTTTCATTCTACTGTCTTTCCTATCCCCACATTCCCTCCTCTTCCCTCCCTTCTCTTCCTTCTACCTAATCTAAGATAATGCTGTTTTTTCTCTAGTGCTCCCCTCCTTATTGTGAATTAGTATCTGCATATTAAAGAAAACATTTGGCCTTTGGCTTTTTGGGATTGTCTTATTTCACTCAGCATGATATTCTTCAACTCCTTCCATTTACCAGCAAATGCCATAATTTCATTCTTCTTTAAAGCTGGGTAATATTCCATTGAGTACATATACCACATTTTCTTTATCCATTCGTCTAGTGAAGGACACCTAGGTTGTTTAGTTATGGCGATTTGAGCTGCTATAAACATTGACGTGGCTGCATTACTGTAGTATGCTGATTTTAAGGAGTGGTATAGTTGGGTCAAATAGTGGTTCCATTTCAAGTTTTCTGATGAATCCCCATACTGCTTTCCATAATGGTTGCACCAATTTGCAGTCCCACCAGCAATGTATGAGTATACCTTTTCCCCTATATCCTTGCCAACATTTATTGTTGACTATATTCTTGATGATTGCCATTCTGACAGGAGTGAGATGAAATCTTAGAGTAGTTTTGATTTGCATTTCTCTAATTGTTAGAAAAGTTGAACACTTTTTCATATATTTGTTGATTGATTGTGTTTCTTCTTTTAAGTGTCTGTTCAGTTCCTTAGCCCATTTATTGATCAGATTATTATTATTTTTTGGTGTTAAGTTTTTTGAGTTCTTTATATATTCTAGAGATTAATGCTTTATTGTGCATGTGGTAAAGATTTTCTCCCAATCTCCTCATGTTATTGATTGTTTTCTTTGCTAAGAAGAAGCTTTATAATTTGAATTCATCCCATTTATTGATTCTTGATTTTACTTCTTGCACTTTAGGAGTCTTCCTCAGGAAGTCAGATCATAGGCCTATTTTTTCTTCTATTAGTGCTGTGTCTCTGTTCTAGTGCCTAAGTCTTTGATCCGCTTTGAGTTGATTTTTGTGCAGGGTGAGAAGTAGAAGTTTAATTTCATTTTGCTACCTATGGATACCAGTTTTTCTAGCACCATATGTTGAATAGGCTATCTTTTCTCCAGTGAATGTTTTTGGCACCTTTGTCTAGTATGACATAATTGTACTTATGTGGGTTTTTCTCTGTGTCCTCTATTCTGTACCATTGGTCTACAAGTGTATTTTGTTCCCAATATTATGTTTGTTACTGTAGCTCTGTAGTATAGTTTAAGGTTTGGTATTATGATGCCTCCTGCTTTACTTTTCTTGCTAATACTTCAGGCTTGGCCATGCTGCAGTCCAAAGTTCTCAGTGCTTCTTCTACTTGCAGAGAGACCACTAGGGATACACTCATGCAAAGGAGCTACCCTGAGATGCAGCAGCAAGGCAAGGGTCATGAGCACTCTCAGCAGCAAGACCCAAGGCTCCTCCAAATCTGCAGGTACCCCCACACTGGACCTGCAGGTCCTGGCTGGAGTCCCCAGAAAGAGGATCTTGTGATGGTAAACCTGCTGGCCCTGGCTGGTGTCCCAAAATGGGTGCAGCCATGTGCACCAAACCTGGAGTCTCCTGGAGTCCCCTGCAGCAGTCCTCCAGACCATGATAACAGCGGTTGTGCAGTGGTTATTGGCAGCAGGTCAGCAGCAATGGGGCTGCAGCGGCAGCTACAATTGCAGCTGTGGGGGTAGCGTCACCAGGGATCTCAGGGGGTCAGCAGCAGTGATAGCTTCAGTTACATCCTGGGCAGCGGTGTCTTCTGTGGCAGTAGCACCCAGAAAAAAGACCATGCTGGGTGGTTTTGAAGAGATAGGATGTCTTCCTAGAAGGTACTCCACCTCCTTGTTCTTTCCTCTGGGTCAAGAGTCAGTAGTGACTCTTTCAATATGTTTTTTTCCCCCTTCCCTGTTGCTTCCTTCCCACCAAGGCTCTCAAAGGCTCTGTTCTCTTCCTTGACCTCTTAGAGGTCAATGGAAGGCTTACGATCTCCTGGAAAGACTCTCCCCATAGATATAATACAGGATTGCCTAGATAGATTGAACTTTGAATAAGCAGTTAATACCAGTTTAGTATGAGTTTGACCAAAAATATTGCATAGGCACACTTACATAAAACTAGTTGTCAATTTTAAAAGTCTCATATTCAAACTTATCCTAGTGTCCAATTTTTTTATTTGCTAAACATAGAGGCTCTCCCTGTCTCTCCAACCAAAACATTTGAAAAGAACCCACGGGATTCACTTAACCTAACCTGTGGGCTGCATATTCTATTGCCAGCTCATCCATTTTGAAAGTTCCTTCACAACTATATTTACTCTGGTGGTATTCATCCACCCATGTATAAGTAGGAGAATAGGACTACTTCCTTTCTCTCTTTTTTTTCCTGGTGGAAGTGATAGAATCTTAGCAAGTTAATTTCTTTGCCACTCTTTTGCCTGTTTTAGAATCTCTCATAGTCACTGCATCCTTCTGTTCTGCAGTGCTGTCTTGCATCATATGTCTTAGAAGCCACTGTCCAGATCAGGAACCTTCTTTGGGAAGAGAAGTGGAGAGTAAGGGATGGAGGAGAATCCTGAGTCTAAAGAGGGGCTAGATGTAAACTGTGAGTATGGAAACAATGGAGCCAATACCACTATTTCTTAACATTATGACTGTTGGTATGAGTCTGGAGATGGCTCAAAAGACTGTGAACTTTAGACTTAACAAAATCCATCCCTTGAATTGCCCAAGTCCTGACCTCTTATGAGGCTATGTTAGAGTAAACAAATAAAATGTAAATGACTTTATTTCGGAGAGGGAAGTGTTATATCCCTCGTAGAATAAGATGAAATAAAATGAAGTGACATATAAAATAGATTCACCTGTGGAAAAATACTGGTTAATGTGAGCCTATGTCTTCTAATAGTAAACAACAACAACAACAAAACCCAAAAAACTATTATTTGTGTGATGAAAAAAATATTTTCTGTGGGTATTAGTGGTGTTTCTTCCTTAGAGGAGGGGGAAATAAATTAATGGAGTGTGAAAATATGTAGCCTTAAATCAACAACTATAGCAAATACTAACACAACACAAAATTTTTTTTTGAAATTTTAAAAGGGGGGCTTGTTATTAGTAGATTTGCATGAGTATTGTATTTCAGTTGATAGAGACACCCTTCCTTTTTTACTTTTCAAAATATTCAAAGGAAAGATTTCAATAAATATCTAATGGGACTATGTGATTTTGCCATTTTGATGTCATTACAATCTGACATTATCTGGAGAAACAGTTTAAAGTATTTCATTAGATAAATCTCTTGATGAGATTACAAATAGTTGGAAAGGTGATGAATTACATTTATAAAATTAGTGTAAGGAAATTGACATAGAATCACCAGATAATGCAAGTTACCTTTCTTTTGAAAAAAAGAATTGCTACCAATGAAATATAGCTCAGATTTCACATTTAAATGTGTAATAATTGGATATGTTATTATTATATATTATTAAAAAGATAGAAATGTATTTATTTGGTCACTAAATTTTCAGCATTGAATTCAAACAAAATATTGGAGTAATATTATCAAGGGATATTGAGTCCAAAAGCTGTATTTATTTGAGTCAATTATTCAGATAAAATAACAAAAACACCAAACAAGGTCAGTCATCACTAGAAAGTTTTGGGAAAATGCTGTCTGTCCTTTCCAGAACTTGCAAGAAAGATAATAGCTCAATCATATGCTTGATAATGTCCAGCTACACATCTGAACCTCAGGCCCTTATCTAAAGTGGTTGCATTTTTTAAATCATTTCTCTATCAAGTACGAGAAATTGAACTTGAGTCAACTGAAGTGACAACATACATATAAAATGGTTTGTGAATGCAATTGAATTGAGCTCTCTCAGAACAAGAGGAGTACATTGTTTTACTATGTCTGGCTTTGATTTGTGGCTTAGAGCAGTGGTTTCTAAATTTAAGTGTGCCTCAGAGTCTCTTAGGTGCTATAGACTCCTCCAGGAGATTTTGACTTAGTGGATCAGGGTTTGTTTTTTTTTTTTTTAATTTTTATCTTTCAACAAATACAATAGGTGATTCTGATAATTGTAATCCAAAGACTATATTGGAATAAACACTAACTATGTTTTCATCTGTTTGCGGTGTGAATTATCCTTACAGGATTCTACTTATGCCCTAAATAGCATAAAGTAACTTGGGTGCAGGTATGGGATCAGAACACATTGCATTGTATTTCAGTCCATTCCATTCTGTTTAAATTCATGAACTGAGTCTTATTCATTCAGCAACGGATTGGGGAAAGGAGATGGATTAGAGATATGAATTTAAAAAATTATATTTCTCCATTAAGGAACTTTCAAATTTCAATATCTGAATATTAAGGTCAAATAAAGGGATTTTATTTTATTTTCGACTGTATCCCAAGCCCTAAGAACAATACCTGCCCTTTCACACATGTTCAATACATACTTGTAGAATGCTTCATGAATAAGTTACAAAGTGGAGTAAAATGAAATAATGTCCATATGTAAGCAACATTCTGGAGGTGAGTGGTGGGAGATGTGGGATTGTTGTGAGGTCATTGGTGTTTCCAAAATAGTTCTGACCTTATGATTTGCTTCCTTCTGAACACCATCCCTTGTATCTCTCATGGAATATGGTAATCTTACCAGCTCATAAATTTTAGTTAGAATTTTCTGATCTAATTGTCTAAAATGGGCATTGTAAAAGAATGGGTTGGCAGTTAATCAAATTAATCTGAGACATACCAGTGACTTACCATGTAGCAAAGTGTCACAATGTTTTCATTTTAATGGATTGGAAGGAATAATGTAAGCTGACTGAGGTGGCAGATGATTGTGGAGAAAATAACTAGGGAAGTACTTAATAGTGAGAGGAAAAAGAGGATCTTAAGTTATGAGTTTCTGGGTTACTTTTAGTACCCACTGCCTTCACTGTTCAACAGAGCAGACCTCAGGTGGCCTTTTCCACTCACTTGCCTCCTCTGTGTGCTGCAGCTACCCAGGGCTTTACCTTCTTTTTCTGGAGGATACCTTTCACATTCTACACACTCTTTCTCTCTTTTTTCTCTAGACATCCAATTCTGTTGAAGCAATGTTTTTTTTTCTAGTATTAACAAATTAATAACATTGAAATCTTAATGAATAGTTATACATTTATTTAAGCATCATAAAATGTTTATGTTTTACTAGGTCTGGATGGATTTCTTCCATTCATTGAAAAGATTCTAATTTCTGGTATCATGGTATTCTAAAGCATTATAGTTTTTTTTTTTTTTTTTTTTAATTTTTTTTTTTATTGGTTGTTAAAAAAAACATTATAAAGCTCTTGACATATCATATTTCATACATTAGATTCAAGTTGGTTATGAACTCCCAATTTTACCCCAAATACAGATTGCAGAATCACATCAGTTACACACCCACGTTTTTACATATTGCCATACTAGTGACTGTTGCATTCTGCTACCTTTCCTATCCTCTACCATCCCCCCTCCCTCCCCTCCCATCTTCTCTCTCTACCCCATCCACTGTAATTCGTATCTCTCCTTGTTTATTTTCCCATTCCCCTCACAACCTCTTATATGTAATTTTGTATAACAATGAGGGTCTCCCTCCATTACCATGCAATTTCCCTTTTCTCTCCCTTTCCATCCCACCTCATCTATCTGTTTAATGTTAATCTTTTCTTCCTGCTCTTCCTCCCTGCTCTGTTCTTAGTTGCTCTCATTATATCAAAGAAGACATTTGGTATTTGTTTTTTAGGGATTGGCTAGCTTCACTAAGCATAATCTGCTCTAGTGCCATCCATTTCCCTGCAAATTCTATGATTTTGTCATTTTTTAGTGCTGCGTAATACTCCATGGTGTATAAATGCCACATTTTTTTTATCCATTCATCTATTGAAGGGCATCTGGGTTGGTTCCACAGTCTAGCAATTGTGAATTGTGCTGCTATGAACATCGATGTAGCAGTATCCCTGTAGTACGCTCTTTTAAGGTCTTCGGGGAAAAGTCCAAGAAGGGCAATAGCTGGGTCAAATGGTGGTTCCATTCCCAGCTTTCCCAGGAATCTCCATACTGATTTCCAGATTGGCCGCACCAGTTTGCAGTCCCACCAGCAATGTACAAGAGTACCCTTTTCCCCACATCCTCTCCAGCACTTGTTGTTGTTTGACTTCATAGTGGCTGCCAATCTTACTGGAGTGAGATGGTATCTTAGGGTGGTTTTGATTTGCATTTCTCTGACTGCTAGAGATGGTGAGCATTTTTTCATGTACTTGTTGATTGATTGTATGTCCTCCTCTGAGAAGTGTCTGTTCAGGTCTTTGGCCCATTTGTTGATTGGGTTATTTGTTTTCTTATTGTTTAATTTTTTGAGTTCTTTGTATACTCTGGATATTAGGGCTCTATCTGAAGTGTGAGGAGTAAAAATTTGTTCCCATGATGTAGGCTCCCTATTTACCTCTTTTATTGTTTCTCTTGCTGAGAGAAAACTTTTCAGTTTAAGTAAGTCCCATTTGTTGATTTTTGTTATCAACTTTTGTGCTATGGGTGTCCTATTAAGGAATTTGGAGCCCGACCCTACAATATGTAGATCGTAGCCAACTTTTTCTTCTATCAGACGCAGAGTCTCTGATTTGATATCTAGCTCCTTGATCCACTTTGAGTTAACTTTTGTGCATGGCGAGAGGAGGGGATTCAGTTTCATTTTGTTGCATATGGATTTCCAGTTTTCCCAGCACCATTTGTTGAAGATGCTATCCTCCCTCCATTGCATGCTTTTAGCTCCTTTATCAAATATAAGATAGTTGTAGCTTTGTGGATTAGTCTCTGTGTCCTCTATTCTGTACCATTGGTCCACCCTCCTGTTTTGGTACCAGTACCATGCTGTTTTTGTTACTATTGCTCTGTAATATAGTTTTAAGTCTGGTATCGCTATACCGCCTGATTCGCACTTCCTACTTAGAATTGCTTTTGCTATTCTGGGTCTTTTATTCTTCCATATGAATTTCATGATTGCTTTATCCATTTCTACAAGAAATGCCGTTGGGATTTTGATTGGCATTGCATTAAACCTATAGAGAACTTTTGGTAATATCGCCATTTTGATGATGTTAGTTCTGCCTATCCATGAACAGGGTATATTTTTCCATCTTCTAAGATCTTCTTCTACTTCTCTTTTTAGGGTTTTGTAGTTTTCATTATATAAATCTTTCACCTCTTTTGTTAGGTTGATTCCCAAGTATTTTATTTTTTTTGAGGATATTGTGAATGGAGTGTTTTTCCTCATTTCCGTTTCAGAAGTTTTGTCGCTGATATACAGAAATGCCTTTGATTTATGCGTGTTGATTTTATATCCTGCCACTTTGCTGAATTCATTTATTAGTTCTAGTAGTTTTTTTGTAGACCCTTTTGGGTCTTCTAGGTATAGAATCATGTCATCTGCAAATAGTGATAATTTAAGTTCTTCCTTTCCTATTTTTATGCCTTTAATTTCTTTCGTCTGTCTAATTGCTCTGGCCAGTGTTTCGAGAACAATATTGAATAGAAGTGGTGATAGAGGGCATCCCTGTCTTGTTCCAGATTTTAGGGGGAATGCCTTCAATTTTTCTCCATTGAGAATGATGCTAGCCTGAGGCTTAGCGTAGATAGCTTTTACAATATCGAGGTAAGTTCCTGTTATCCCTATTTTTTCTAATGTTTTGAACATAAAGGGATGCTGTACTTTGTCGAATGCTTTTTCTGCGTCTATTGAGATGATCATATGGTTCTTATTTTTAAGTCTATTGATGTGGTGAATAACATTTATTGATTTCCGTATATTGAACCATCCTTGCATCCCAGGGATGAATCCTACTTGATCATGGTGCACAATTTTTTTGATGTGCCTTTGTATCCGATTCGCCAGAATTTTATTGAGAATTTTTGCATCTAGGTTCATCAGAGATATTGGTCTGTAGTTTTCTTTCTTTGAGGTGTCTTTGTCTGGTTTCGGAATCAGGGTGATGTTGGCCTCATAGAATGAATTTGGCAGAGCTCCTTCTTTTTCTATTTCCTGAAATAACTTGAAAAGTATTGGCATTAATTCTTCCTTAAAGGTTTTGTAAAACTCCGCTGTATACCCATCCGGTCCCGGGCTTTTCTTGGTTGGAAGTCTGTTGATTGCTTCTTCTATTTCATCTATTGTTATTGGTCTGTTTAAGTTGTGAGTATCCTCCTGACTCAGTCTGGGTAAATCGTATGACTTAAGGAATTTATCGATGTCTTCACTATCTTCTATTTTATTGGAATATAGGTTTTCAAAATAATTTCTAATTGTCTTCTGTATTTCTGTAGTATCTGTTGTGATATTTCCTTTTCCATCCCGTATGTTAGTGATTTGAGTTCTCTCTCTTCTTCTCTTCGTTAGCATGGCTAAAGGTCTGTCGATCTTATTTATTTTTTCAAAGAACCAACTTTTAGTTTTGTTAATTTTTTCAATAGTTTCTTTTGTTTCAATTTCGTTGATTTCCGCTCTGATTTTGATTATTTCTTGCCTTCTGCTACATTTGCTGTTGTTTTGCTCTTCCTTTTCTAGGGCTTTGAGGTGAAGTGTGAGCTCATTTATTTGTTGGTTTTTCCTTTTTTTGAGGAATGACCTCCAAGCGATGAATTTCCCTCTTAAAACTGCTTTCATTGTGTCCCATAGATTCCGATATGTTGTGTCTGTATTTTCATTTATCTCTAAGAATTTTCTGATTTCTTCCTTTATGTCTTCTGTAACCCATTGATCATTCAGTAACATATTGTTCATTTTCCATGTGATGTAGGATTTTTCCTTCCTTCTTTTATCATTGATTTCCAGTTTCATTCCATTATGATCAGATAAAATGCATGGTATTATCTCCACCCCTGTATATTTACTGAGGGTTGCCCTATGGCATAATATATGGTCTATTTTTGAGGAGGATCCATGTGCTGCTGAGTAAAAAGTATATCCACTTGATGATGGTTGATATATTCTATATATGTCAGTTAAGTCTAGGTTGTTGATTGTGATATTGAGTTCTATAGTTTCTTTATTCAGCTTTTGTTTGGAGGATCTGTCCAATTGTGAGAGAGGTGTGTTGAAGTCACCCATAATTATTGTGTTGTGGTCTATTTGATTCTTGAACTTGAGGAGAATTTGTTTTATGAACGTCGCAGCACCGTTATTTGGTGCATAAATATTGATAATTGTTATGTCTTGTTGGTGAATGGTTCCTTTTAACAGTATATAATGTCCTTCCTTATCCCTTTTGATTAATTTAGTCTTGAAGTCAATTTTATTCGATATGAGGATGGCCACCCCTGCTTGCTTACGAGGACCGTGTGCGTGGTATATTTTTTCCCAACCTTTCACCTTCAGCCTGTGTATGTCTTTTCCAATCAGATGTGTCTCCTGGAGGCAGCATATTGTTGGATTTGTTTTTTTAATCCATGTTACCAGCCTATGTCGCTTTATTGGAGAGTTTAAGCCATTAATGTTTAGAGTTACTATTGATATATGGTTTGTACTTCCAGCCATGTTTGATTATTTATCTTCTTCTTCTTTTTTTTAAATTTAGTTTGTTTCTCCATGGTTAGCTTTCCCCCCGCCCTCTGTCTTTATAGAGGCACTTCCCACTGATGGTTTTGGTTATTGTTTTTCATTTCTTCCTCGTGTAGTGTTTTGCTCAAGATGCTTTGCAATGCTGGTTTTCTGGCTGCAAATTCTTTTAGCTTTTGTTTATCATGAAAGATTTTTATTTCGTTATCGTACCTGAAGCTTAATTTTGCTGGATACAGAATTCTTGGTTGGCATCCATTATCTTTCAGTGTTTGAAATACGTTGTTCCAGGATCTTCTCGCTTTCAGCGTCTGTGATGAAAAATCCGTTGTTAACCTTATTGGTTTACCCCTGAATGTAATCTGCCTCCTTTCTCTTGTAGCTTTTAGTATTTTCTCTTTGTTCTGTATATTGGACATCTTCATAACAATGTGTCTTGGCGTTGGTCTACTGTGATTTTGTGTGCTCGGTGTCCTGTATGCATCTACAATTTGTATATCCGTTTCCTTTTTTATTTCTGGAAAGTTTTCTGTAATTATTTCTTTCAGCAGGTTACTCATTCCCTTGGTTTGAATCTCTGTACCTTCTTCTATCCCAATGACTCGTAGGTTTGGTTTCTTAATGTTATCCCATATCTCTTGGATGTTTTTCTCGTGGTTTTTAACCAGCCTTTCTGAGTTGGCTAGGCTCTTTTCAAGATGATATATTTTGTCTTCATTATCTGATGTTCTGGCTTCTACTTGCTCCACTCTGTTAGTGATACTCTCAATTGAGTTTTTAATTTGGTTTATCGTTTCCTTCATTTCTAGAATTATTGTTTGGTTTTTTTTTATAATCTCAATCTCCTGATAAAGATGCTTAACTTCTTCTTTTATCTGTCTATGTAATTCATTTTCAAAGTGTTCTTTCACTGTTTGAATTTGCTGTCTCGTATCTTCTTTAAGGTTCCATTCCATCTGTCTAAGGTATTCCTTGAGTTCTTTATATGACCATTTTTCTGCTGACTCTAGGTCCTCCTGAATATTTAGGCTGTCCTTCATTGTTTGTACTACTTTTCTTCCTTGCTTTTTTATGCTGCTCATGTTTCTTCTTGTTCTGTTTGACTGCTGAGTTACTGTTTACTCTTATAGATTTATTTGATGCTTGAGAGGAAAGATATTAGAAGGGAAGGGAAGAAGTCACTAAAGAGAATGAGAGTAGGCAGGTAGAATTCAAGGAAGGGGGAATAAGAAAATTGAAAAGAAATGAAAAGACAAAAGAAACAAGAATAACAAAGATTAGATAATAAAGGAAGAAAGGAAAGATGAAAAAAAAATTTTTTAAGAAAAATAATAGTGATAATAAAAAATTAAAATTAAAATTAAAAAAAATAATAATAATAAAATAAAAAAAATTAAAAAAAAATAGAAACATTGAAAAAAAGTTAAAGAACAACAACAAATAAAAATTGAAAATGAAAGAAAAAGAAGAGAAAAAAAGAAAAAAAAAAAACAAAAAAGAAAAAGAAAAAAAAATGATAATAATAATAATAAATGCAGTCCTAGAGTTCTATTAACTTCTCTTCCAGTAGGTGGAGCTGTGCCCACTGGGCCATGCTTCTCCTCTCAACAGGTGGGAACCATTCACTGTGCAGCCGCTCTTTCTCCTAGACTGGGCGGGTCTCCAATCCTGAGTGTCTAGGGCCTTGTCTTGTATTTCCTCAAGCCAGGCCGTGCTCACCTGTGGCGCTCACCACAATACTGGCTACACGCCAGGTCTGCTGCTCCTGGGAGCCCTGTTTTCATGAACACCTGGGCTCACTCTCCCTGTTTGCCTCCCTCAGACCCTAAGTTTGTAGAGCTTGGGGCTGAGATCCCCCAGCGAATTTGCTTGCCCTCCTGTAGCCACGCCCCCGGTAGCTGGTGCAAGAGACCTCAGTTGTCAGCACTGGTGGGAGCGGTAGCCGGGAGTTCCGCGCCGCGAGTCCCGCGCTACTCCTGATTCCCTCGGTCTGGTTATTGCGTTCACAGTAGAGCTGGGAGTGGCCCTTAAGTTTTCCCTGCTGTGTGGAGAGAGATGACTAGGGGATTACACACCTGTCGCGCTGGTTTCAATGCAGTTATCTCCTCCGCCCGTGACGCCGTTTCTCTGCCATGGTAATATCCCATGCAAATGGTGACCGTTTGTTCCCTTTGCCAGGTGACCAATGCAACGGGTGGGTCCTGACTGTCTCTCCCAATCCCCGTTTCAGTCCTGTGGCCACTGCCTATGAAGGCTCGGTTGGCTTTTACCTCTGTAAGTTCCTAAGGGCCGGCCAATTATTTCAGCGGGATCGTTAGTGCTGAGTCACAGGAAGCAGGCGAACCGGAGCTTAATTGCTTCCGATTCGGGCTCTGTGTGTGTGTTCTGAGGGGCCCAGCCTGTACACCCCAGATCCACGTCAGCTCAGCATTGCCTAGTGATCCTGAGCAAACAGCATTTAGACAGTTTACGGCTCCCTATGCCCGCGCAGTTGAAGATGTCAGAGACTTGATCTCTCTGCGCCTGCCACCAAGTTACATCTCCTCAATGCTATTCATGTTGCCCTTACAGCTTCCTGGTATAAGCAAGTTCTTGGGATTATACAAACTGCTGCTTCTGTTTCCAGTCCAGATTTCTAGAAATGAAACCCTGCCGCTGTCGCTGTCTCTGGGCCACGCTTGTCTGCGACCGTAGCAGAGCCGCCCTGGCTTCCGCAGCTCTTCAGCCCTGTGCGCGGCCCCAGGGGCCCAAGCGGCTGCCGCCGCGGCTCTCCGTCCCCCTCCTCCGGAGCACGGGTCCCCTGGCAGGGGGGTGCAGAACGACCCCAGAGCAGGCTCTGCCCGAAGGTGCAGCGGCGAACAGGCCACCGAGACGCTCGAGGCTGCAGTCCAGCCTTCGGAGGACAGGGCTCGGCACGCAGCCCAGCTCCAACCTCTAGGTGCGGCTGCCGGACAGTGTATACAGAGCCATCAAGAAAGCAAGCAGAAAGCAAATGGCGGCTCCCGCGGAGTGGATTTTCGGCACAGAAACCACAGCCCCGCCAACAAACCCAATCCACAAACTCTCCCTGTATAAAAAGTATTCAAAAAAAAAAAAAAAAAAAGGCGGGGCGCACTGAGCTTTCTTTGCCTCGGGTACTTACAATCCACTGCTGATTACACATTCAGCTTCTCCGCCCGGAGCGAAGCGAAAGAGGAAGCAGATGGGAGCAAAGCGCCCACGGCTCTGGGCAGCCAAGCGTCTCTTTTTCGATTTCTTTGTTCTTCCTGCTCCTTGGCAAAGTGGTCCGCTACAGATTAACGGTGAAATGAGCTCTAACAGAAATCTCTATTAAAGCCGCTGCTTTGAGCACCACGCTCAGCACTTCAGCAACCCCCGTACGCAGCGGCCATCTTTTCAAGCATTATAGTTTTTAAGGGATGAGTCTTTGCCAGATTTTTTTCTAGGAGTTGGGGATGTAAGCTATGAATAAGTCAAGTTCTGACTCTCATGGAGTTTACTCTTAACAAATAAGGAAGAATGCAAGCAAAAATATAATCCAGTAACACATACTCTGCAGAGAAAGCAGAGGACATGATAGAGAATGATGGGGTGCTTATTGTAGGCTGTGGGGTCAGGGAAACCTCTCTGAAGTGCTGACATTTAAAGTGAGATCTGAACGATAAGGAGAAGACAGTCAGGTGAAGATCAAAGGGAAGAAGGTCTCAGGAGGAGAACATTAGTTCTGTTGTATTGATGTACGGACAAAGAGATGCGCTTGATGGAAAAGTTAGAGAAAAAAGGGAAGTTGAAGGGGAGAAGGATCTGAGACCAGATTGGAAAGGTACACAGGGGCCAAATTACAAAGGACTTCATAAACTGGATGGGAAGTTTGGATTTTAAGTGCACTGTAAAGCTATGGGGGATTGTAAAGCAGGCGGGTGTATTTTATTTTACAAAGGTCATTATGACATTATGACTACAGTGGGGAGAATGGTTTATGGGAGGCCAAGAGGTGAAGCTGGAAGACGTGTCTGGAGACTAGTACACTATCTGAATGAAAGATGATATGAATTTTAGTGGAATGAAGAGAGGTTGGATTTGTCATATGAATTCCTTGGTCTTTGGTTAACAGAATTTGTTTATAAATTTATATGGGGTCTACTACAATAGATAACATAAATTGTGCCTTCATATGACTCTATTTCCTTCTAGACACTAATAAGATAACTTAGGGGTATAGTTTTAATTATCTTTGATAATTTGGTTACTGTTTTGTTATTTTCCATCTAGGTACTAATACATGTGTATTAGTCTTATTGGACTGTGACAATGAAATATCATAGACTGGGTGGCTTAAACAATGGACATTTATTTCTCATAGTTCAGGAGTCTGGGAAGTCCAAAATCAAGGTGGCAGGTGGTTTGGTCCTTGAGGTTATATTTTGTTATGCATTGTGCCTTCACCTGGAAATCTCTTTTCTTATAAAGCCACTAATCCCATGGTAAGAGCTCCACCCTCTTGACCTCATCTAACTCTATCTCCCAGATGCCCCATCTTCATATGCCCTTATAATGCAGGTGAGGACTTTGACATGCATTTTAGAGGGACAAAATTTAGTCCATGGCAGGCACCATGAAATATTGAAAACTGGGTATGTCCTAGGCAAGTCAGAAGTCTTGATAAATTATCCTTGGTGAATTATTACCAAAGATTAAGTTAGAGTTCATTATACAAAACCATTCTGTTCATTAGTTTGTACTTTATTTGTAATTATCCACCATTATTTACATCAGATAGTTTACAAACTCTCCAGTCTGAGGTTCATGATTTTTTTTAAGAGAGAGAGAGAGAGAGAGAGAGAGAGAGAGAGAGAGAGAGAGAGAATTTTTTAATATTTTTTTTTTTTTTAGTTTTTTCGGGGGACACAACATCTTTGTTTGTATGTATGTGGTGCTGAGGATCGAACCCGGGCCGCACGCATGCCAGGAGAGCGCGCTACCGCTTGAGCCACATCCCCAGCCCCCTGAGTTTCATGATTTCATGAAATTTCCATCATTAATAGAAATGTAGGTTGTTTTTAATAGATTGTTGACATTCAGACTTAACAGGTCATGAACGCTTTGAATACTAAGGGGGAGAGGAGAGGAGGATCACAGGATACTGCCTGAACCCCACTGTTCCAGAAGCCACCTTTGTGGTTTTGTATAATCCTCCCAGAATTTATGATGTGCTGCATGAAATAGCCCCAACTTCTAAAACCTTTTCTAACCTAAAATGGATAGCAATGATGAAGGTCAGATAAAGACCCTGCAGCCGATTTCCCTTTCTGAATCTGCCAGCTCCTCAGCTGATGATAGATGACGGGGCAGAGGCACAGGCTTCGATGCTTTCCTCTTCTCTGCCTTTAGGAAAAGAATCCGCTGAGATCAGTTAGCCAGAGCAGCAAGTTAGAGTGATGACAAAGACGGCCAGAGAGAAGGCACCCTTTCACATTCAAGGAGTTTTGTCGACACTGATAATTATATCACACATCTTAATTTAACTTCAACACTGAGATTTATTTATCAAGCTAGATGGTTGATAATGCTGTAGTTCAGGAGTAGTAGAAATACACGTATTGGTCATGAATGGATTACTTCTCTGCCTCTTCAGTACTCAGGGTTTTTCCAGACTTCTCTTCCTTCCCCTGCTCCATGAGCTTGGCAACCCATCTCTGACCCCTGCACCAGCTCTGCAGTGGCAGGAAATGGTGGAGAGCCACAGAATTTTGTTTGTTTGTTGTTTGAAAAGGTTCAAAGTGGAATTTCCTTTCCCTAGCACCTGGAATTATAGTGTACAAATATCTCATAGAATGGGATGTGATGGGAAAATTCACTGGAAAGAAACAGTTGGGAGAATTGGCTGGGAAGCTAGAAAAAAGAAACTAGATAAAAGAGAAACAAGGACCCGCAAATAAAGATGGAACCAAGAGGAGGAAGAAAATACAATTCTCCTTCTCTTTCAACTTCTCTCAGCTAGTGGGATGTATGTCTGACACACTGAAAAAAGCAGAGTGCCTGAGACCTAGCTGATTGAAACTGAAACCTGCGAGGCCACAATAACGTAAAAAAACCTCACTCTTTATCTCTCTTGTCAGGCTTCTCATGCAAGGCCAGGATCATGGTATGAGATAAAAGAGGAATTTGTCAGCTCATTATGACAAACATTGCCAAATGTTATTTTTTTCACTTAACTTTATTAATGTTTTGAGGTGTCAAAAGAATCCATATGTGGAAGCAAACAACTGTAATCCCACTGACCCAGGAGGCTGAGATAGGAGGATTGTGTGTAAAGCCAGCCTAGGCAATTAGGGAAACTGTCTGAAATAAAATGGGCTGGGTATATACATTTTCTTTTTTAAAGAGAGAGAGAGAATTTTTTAATATTTATATTTTAGTTTACAGTGGATACAATATCTTTATTTTATTTTTATGTGGTGCTGAGGATAGAACCCAGCGCCCCGCGCATGCCAGACGAGCGTGCTACCGCTTGAGCCACATCCCCAGCCCCTGGGGATGTATCTTGGTGGTAGAGTGCTTGTCTTGTGAGGTCCTGGGTTTGATCCCCAGTGCCCTGCATTCCCCCCAGGCCTCCACTCACACAAAAGAAAGAGAAAAGTACTTAAAAGATATTGCTATAGGGTATGAATGATATCTGGTTTTAGCGTAATGGGTGTTCCTAGCTATAATACCTGTTAAATTTAAAGTGCCCTCGGACTCCCTCTCAGTTATTGGCTCTGTACATGCTCTCTTGGTGACATTTGTCCATGGATTCAACTGTTAGTTACTCAATGATTTTTAAACCCATATTTTTTTTATTTGTTATGTTTAGATATACATGACAATAGAGTGTATTTTGACATATTATACATACAAGGAACATAAGTTCCCATTCTTGTGGTTGTATATGATGTGGAGTTAGACTGGTTGTATATTCATTTATGAACACAGGAAAGTTAAGTCCAATTCATTATACTGTCATTTCTATTCCCATCCCCCTCCCTTCCATGCATTTCCCTTTGTCTAATCCAATGAACTTTAATCCTCCCCCCCCCCCCCAATTGTGTGTTAGCATTCACCTATCAGAGAGAATATTTGACCTTTGGTTTTTTGGGTTTGGCTTATTTCACTTAGCATGATAATCTCCAGTTCCATCCAGTTGCTGGCAAATGCCATCTTTCATTCTTCTTTTTGGGGGAGTAATATTCCATTGTGTATAGATGTACTACATTTTCTTTATCCATTCATCTGTTGAAGGGCACCTAGGTTGGATCCATAGCTTAGCTATTGTGAATTGAGCTGCTATAAACATTGATGTGGTTCTGTCACTATAGTATGCTGATTTTAAGTCTTTTGGGTATAGACCGAGAAGTGGGTTAACTGGGTCAAATGGTGGTTCCATTCCAAGTTTTCTAAGGAATCTCCATACTGCTTTCCAGATTGGTTGCACCAATTTGCAATCCCACCAGCAATGTATGAGTGTGCCTTTTACCCAACATTTATTATTGCTTATATTCTTGGTAATTGTCATTTTGAGTGGAGTGAGATGTAGTTTTAATTTGCATTTTTCTAATTGATAGAGATGTTAAACATTTTTTTTCCATACATTTGTTAACCATTTGTATCTCTTCTTCTGTAAAGTGCCTGTTCAGTTTGCCCATTTATTAATTGGGTTATTTGTGTTTTTTGGTGTTAAGTTTTTTGAGTTCTTTATATATCCTGGAGATTAATGCTCTGAGGTGTAGGTGGCTAAGATTTTCTCTCATTCTGTAGGCTCTCTGTTCACGTTCTTAATTGTTTCCTTTGCTGTGAAGAAGCTTTTTGGTTTGATATCATCCCATTTATTGATTCTAGATTTTACTTCTTACACTTTTGGAGTCTTGTTGAGGAAGTCGGTTCCCTAAGGTGACATAATGGAGAGTTGGGCCTACATTTTCTTCTAGTAGGTACAGGGTCTCTGGTCTAATGCCTAGGTCCTTGATCCACTTTGAGTTGAGTTTTGTGCAGGATGAGAGATAGGGGTTCAATTTCATTCTGCTACATATGGATTTCAAGTTTTCCCAGCACCATTTGTTAAAGAGGCTATCTTTTTCTCCAATGTATGTTTATGGCACCTTTGTCTAGTATAAGATAACTGTATTTATGTATGTTCGTCCCTGTGTTTTCTATTCTGTTCCCATTTATCTTCATATCTGTTTTGGTGCCAATACCAGTCCATTTTTGTAACTGTAATTCTGTAGTATTATTTAAGGTCTGTTATTATGATGCCTCCTGTTTCACTCTTCTTGCTAAGGATTTCGTTGGCTATTCTGGACCTCTTATTTTTCTAAATGAATTTCATGACTTCTTTTTTTATTTCTGTGAAGAACATTATTGGAATTTTAATAGAAATTGCATTAAATTTGTATAGTGCTTTTGGTAGTATGGCCATTTTGGCAATATTAATTCTGCCTATCTAAGAAAATGGGAAATCTTTCCATCTTCTAAGGTCTTCTTCAATTTTTTTCCTCAGTCAAAACCCATATTTTAAATCTTTCAATTCTTTACATACTTATTCAATTACTGTAGCTTTCAAGTCCTGTTTGAATGATGTGTGTGTGTGTATACTTCACAAACTTGACAAACAAGTATATATATATATATATATATATATATATATATATATATATATATTCACAAACTTGGCACCTGCAATTCTGCATGGCCTATCAAACTAAATGTATAATCAGAGAGGTAATTCAAGTTTGTAGTCCAGAGAGATAGTAGAAAATATTTCTGCAAAAAAATGAAGAAAATGGATCTGTTATTTCCTCCAGTGCATTTGCTCTTGATAACCCTAACTCCTACAGCCAATACCTGTTTTGATATCAATTTATGCCCATCCTGTGTCTTTCCATTGCCTGATATCTGGACCAGCTCAGTTCACAACTCCTACCTCTATTGGCAATCCAAAGAGCAAACACATCACCTGCTTGGAATGAATCAATAGCCAGAGCTATTTTAGTGGCAACCTTTAAATTCTGTAGACTTGTGACTTTGACCCAAACAAAGAAACTGTGGGAGACATTGGGGCCAGGGCTTATAGACTGTATGTCTACTGAATATCCAAGCACCAGACTCTAAATTCTCTCTTATCTTTAAATTCATGATTTGAAGCAGAAAAAGACAAAATAATGAATAATGTCTGAATGCACAACACAGTGGAATCCATTTCTGCCAATATGTGTAGTATTCATGCTGTAGTAGGTATCCTCTCGTACAATAGTAATAGATATATAAAGCATTTAAGAAAAACCTTTAGAATTGTCTGAATGAGTAAGAGGTTGATTATTTGTTAATATTTGGACCTAACACTTTAGCTGCCTTGCTGTGAACTAAAATAATTGTCTCCTAGGCATTTCTAGTTCGATGCTCCATAGGCATTTCTTGTGGCTGATGAACGATATGACTTGATAACTGAATAATGCAACATTGGGTATCACCTTAGATTCCTGTCCTGCATACCCCTCAGCCTCCCATATCCTATTTAATAGATTGCTGACTTTAAATGATTTATTCTTAATACATTTCAAGTCCAACATTTTCCATTTTAGTCTAATTTTTGTTTTCATTGACTTAATACCATTTTTTTTCTAGCATTATTTCAATAAGTTTCTGTTTGGCTTTCCTGTCTCCAGTATGACCTGTGTTTCCAATGATATTTGTCTGATAGTTGACTATATGACAAATTGGGGGACACCAATGTACATTTTATTCATTTTACTTGTAGCTGACAATTATTCTGTAAATAATTTCTCCAACTGTATATGCAAATGTATGGGATATTTGAAATATCCTGGTATAGTAAGTTCTATTAAATGTTGTCATATTTGTTATTAAATTAATTAAACATTTTATTCTAGATCCTGAACAAAGGTATGCATGATTGAAACCAATATTTTAAAATAAAAAAAGACTACTGCTGAATTCTACATGCTACCTGGGCATACTTTTGTAAACCTAGTTTCTGTATACATTGTTCAAAATTGAATGTATATATTTGTAAAATATATACATTCTCTAATATATCATTATCTTATAATTCAGGAAGGATGAGATGTACAAATTAAATATGTTGTTAGTAATACCTATTTCTTGAACAAAAATTCATCTAATAGAACTTTAAAATCTTAAAGTTTTCCTTGAATTGGGATTTCCTTTTAATGTTTTTTGGGTAAATTATGTAACTTTTAGGTAATCATTTGGTGAAGACACAATTTACATGTGAGAGTCTCAATAGAATGATCTTCCCTACTTACACACTAACTCTTTTTTTTTTTTTTTTTAAATTTTTAAAAAATGCAAGATGTTTATTCCAGATGTGATAATCAGTATTACACAATAATGCCAGCAGCCTTTATGATCATGGTGAGGATGGCTTTTCTAAATGAAGAGCTGCCATTGACCAGCTTGAAAACATCAGGTAGGGATTCTGTGTCAGGTATCTTCTCTATGCCCTTCCAGTTGTTTCATTCTCCACCCATCTTTATCCTGTTTTCTGCCTTGGGAGGTGACCTGTGTAGACTCTGGGTTCCTGGTTCTGTTAGCTTCTGGCTGGATTTGACTCCAGGAAGCTCCATCAAGTGATAAGAGGTAGTGAGAATGAGGTCAGGGTGCATCTTCCCTTAATTTGCATTACTGCTTTTCACAATGCTGCCTCTTCTATATCACCCTTTTCTGTTGGATTCTGATAGATGCTTCTTCCCCTCATCTCTTTGGGCCTCAAAGTTGTAATCATCTTGTATTATTAACTCAATTTCTGCACAATATCCCTTATGGTTTCCTTACATTTTCCCAGAAATAAATAAATTATCCTAAGTTGAGTACACTCTTTTTGTTGAGTGATTTATAGATAAAGTTACCTAATATTCTGGAACCTTTATATTGAATGGACTATATTAGCCAGTGCATACCTATTCTAGCTTTTTAGTTCTAAATCACTTATGGTAATTAACTAAAATATCTATAACTTGTATGATGTCAAAAGGAAAACAAATGACTATTATTAAAGCTTATTAAACAATAGCAACAACAAAAAGAGCAACAACAAAGCCCAAGCATGATTCTTCAATCTCTCTTTCTTTCTGGCAACCAGGGGAGCTTTGTCATACAGTTGCTGTACTCATGACTTGGTGCAGACTCTGTTATCCTGGGTTTCTGAGGGATTGTGTGCATTTACAGTGCTCTGCTGACCTGTGCTCAATAAGATGAGTAGGAAGTAGCCTTCGTATTACCTTAAGTAACTGAGATTTTGTGGTTATTATTACCGCTTTATGTATCCTATCTTAAAACAAAGACCGTATGAGAACCCTTAATGTTTTTTCCCAAACCTGCTTCTCTCCAGGCATTTCCACCTCAGCATATACCATAGCACCACCTCATGTTCATAAATTGAGAAGTGTTCTTGATACCTCTATTGAGGATCTCCCTCTACCCACAGAATCCATTGGCAAGTTTTGTGTGCTTTCCAACCAAGATCTATCCACAACAGATTTCTGATGATCTATATATCTCAATCGTCCACTAGATCAGGGTGCCATAATTACTCTCTTGGGTCACTCTGAAAGCTTTGTAAGTGGTTATACTGCTTCTCTTTTTGCTTCATAAGATCTAATTTTCACAGAGCAGTCCAAGAGATCCTTTTGAAATATGAATTGGAATATTTCCTTCTTAAAACTGTCTAATAACTTCCACTGCAAGTAGAAATAAACACAACATCTACAGCAACACCTCACTCACACCTGTCACATACTCAGTGCCCTCTTTAGTTTCTTCACAGCACAAAGCATGAAGTGCAATTATTTTTAATGTACTTATTTTCTAGTTTAACTTTTGTCTTCCAGTATAAGGTTCATTAAAGCAGATATTTTTTCTATTTTGTTCAATCCAATATTCCAAGGAACTTGAACAGAATTGGGACTCAGTAAGTATTTGTGGAAATAGTGACAAATTATATAGGGGAAATGGTTTAGGTCATGTTTACTAATGATAATGCAGTACTTTTATTTTTCTTTTATTTTTGTTTCTATTTTTTTTCTTTCAAATTTATAACTAGAAATTAAAGTCTACCACAGTCAGACTCCAGGCCCTAGGAAAGATTTAATGCAACATCACATTAACCAAAAGGGGAGAATAAATGAGGTGAAAATATTTTGATGTGTCCTTTTCCCAGTAATGCTTATAAGAATACAGAGTCACCCCATGAAGCTATTCTTGTGTCATTAATTGCTGTAAAAATAAAGAGTTCTATTGTAGTCTGTAAATATCTTTAAAATGGCCAGAACTCCAAACTTACTGTTTTATTCTATATAGTCAGCTAAAAAATTCATACTATCTTTGAAAAACTTGTAGTGCTACATAGACAATTTATATGGTTGTTTATTATCACTATTTTGGAGCTGAAATCAAGGGTGTGGAAACCTTGCACTAGTTCTAACTTTATAATCGGGGTCCCCTGGACATTGTGTTTTAGATCCTGAAGCATAGTGTTCACTTTTACTCAGGCATACCTTAAGTACATTCCTAGAATATCTTTTCCTTGCTAAAGAAAAACCTCATCTCTTTACTGAATTAAGGATGTTTCAAGTACCTAACAGGATAGTTTGCAAAACTGTTTGCACCCTTGTGGATTATTTATGTAACATTTTCTTTCATAGTTGGTCTATTGAAATGTATTCTTTGTGTTATCCACATAAGATATAATAAAGAATTTATTCTTTTTGCTTTTAAATGTTTTTTTGTAGTTGTAGATGGATAGCATGTCTTTATTTTATTTGTTTATTTTTATGTGATGTTAAGGAGCACTCTACTAAGCTCATTGGCTCGTCACATCATTATCCTTTTTGAGTGAGCTCTTCATTAGCAATCTAGACATTTTTTTCTATATGTGTGTGTGTATATTTGTATGTATACCCTACAAGAAGACAATTGAAAATACAAACATTACCTCAAAAGTATTGATTGCTTGGTACAATATTTTATATAGCTTTTAAAAATCATCCTCAGTCAACAGGTAGATTTTGAGGTAAAAGTAATTATAAAATATAGAATTTGTTTTATCTGGAATTTCACATGCTAGGCAAGTACTCTGCCACTGAGCTACAGCCCCTGCCCAAGAAATTAATCTTATCTTGACTGGTATGTTAAAGTTTTTTTAAACAATATCTTTAGATCACCAGAGAATAAAATGTTTTTTCAAAATTCTCCACTGATATATGAAACATGATTTTTCTACTTGTCTATGTCATAATTCAAGAGAATTGTGACTTTCCTTATTAGATTCTGTACATGCCATAGTGACTGGGTACATTATAAGGATAGATGCCACTCACTGGGTTCAGTTGTGTCTGTTCTGTTTCTGATAAAATACGGAATCAGCTATTTGTCTTGAGGAATGAACCAGTAGGGAAACAAATCCCTTAGAAGGCAAAAATGTAGTTAATACCTAAAGAACACACATTTTTGAAGCTCTCTTAAGACTCTTTAGGTTAAATGGACTGTTTTACATTAAGATTTAAACTGAGGAGTTTTCTTCCAATATCCCTAATCAAAAAGACAAATAGAATCATTAGAAGTCAGTTGTTCACAGTAATTAATTTAGTAACCACTAGTTATAGATGCCTATTAGTTGTGATGGGAATTAGATTGGATGCAAAGGTTGTGGTCCTTGCCATCATATACTGAAAATTTAGAAAGAAAGCAGACAAGTTACATGTATATACCCTGTACTATACTTAAATATAAACAAATGTCAAGGTGACGGATGAAAGACAACAGCAAAAAGCAAATGTAGCATTGGTAGACTATGTGTGTTTAAATTATTTATTTGCCCCTTAAATTTTATTCCACCCCCTAAGAATAAAGGGAGTCATACCTAATATTAGCTTTGAGTTTACTTTTCAAGTGGATCATTCAAAAAAATTACTTTGAATGTTCTCTAACTGCCTTGTTTGAGTGGATGTGTTTATGTCAGCTTTTTTCCTTAAATGTGATTAGAAAGAAATTAATGACAAATATTTTATAAGAAAAATTGGACAAATTCAAAAAATTTCCTGAAGTTTTTCTGAAACATTTCCTTAAAGTTTTTCCTAAAGCTTTCATTTTTTGACAAGTTATAACTCAAGTTAGGCTTTTTGTCATCTTACTACTTCTCTACTACTCAATGTTTTCTCTCCTAGAATTATCTCCTTATTAAAATTCTCTCTT
Organism: Marmota flaviventris; assembly: GCF_047511675.1. Lineage (NCBI taxonomy): Eukaryota > Metazoa > Chordata > Mammalia > Rodentia > Sciuridae > Marmota > Marmota flaviventris. The sequence goes on along the minus strand of NC_092508.1, from coordinate 50,020,104 downwards.
ATTAGAATCCTACCCATTTTTTAAGGCCAATTCTGCTGATCTTTCCTGGATCCTTCAAATAGAAATATTTTATCTCTCCTTTAAACTCTTATAGAAATTTATTTTCTTTCTCTTGAAGCTCATATCAGTTTTGACCCTATGCTGTAGTTTTGGTGTTTATTTCTCATCTGTCTCAGAACCTCATGCACACTGCTCCATTATTCAAAGCAGTTAGCATGGTATCTTGCATACAGCAACTGAAGGGATGAAGGAGTGAGCTGGCTGTGATTGGTAAGTTGTCTATGTTGTGCAGGAGGCCTAGGATTTAACCTAAAATAATCTAATGATATCTTGACTATGAAATTTGGTCAATTCACTTAAACTTTTATAAATGTATAAATGTATTGAATTTATTTTCAGAGACTTCTAAACAAATTACTAAATTGTGGCTAGTCACTTGTGTTTTGTGTACTACCTTCTAGGGCATCCTTAAAGTCAACTGAGCTTAAAAAAAAAAAGCTTGTAACTTAATGTCAAATCAGAGAATCAAATTGAAATATTTTCTTTTGATAGGATAGTCCAACTATTGACAAGAAGACTAGTTTGCAAAATAGCATGCAAGAGAAAAGTTAGTGAATATAACTGGTTGGGCCAGACCATGGAAGTGTAACAAACTAAGGGATAACCAAATACATTGGTGACAATGGAAAACTGTTTAATGTGCTACACATAAAAGGAACACGTGCTATACTTTTAAAGATTAGATTGAATAAGATGGGAGTAGAAAGGCACTGGATACCAAGAGATGTGTGAGGAGACCAGTACAATAGTCCAGATGAGAAGAAACACAGTTAGTACCAAGATGACTGACATGAGACTATGTTTCCCTACAAAACGCCAAGCTCTGTGATGGCATGAACCACATGGTTCTTGGCTATTTATATATGAAAACCTCCAAACTTTCAGCTCAAGTAATTTTTCAGACTGAAAGTATCCTTTTGCAGGTTGTAATTCAGAAGACTCATTTTTTTCCCTTCATACCTTTGTAGTTTTACTTTAATTGATAACCTCAAACCAGTAGATAATATACATGCTTGGACAAAAAGCATCTAAGAGGATCCATACATATGGAGAGGTCTTGAGTCAAGGATTCTGCAGACTTGTTCATGAATCATATGCTTTTGAGAATGGGAATCGTATTATGTCTGTCTGTGGGGAAAACACATGAACCTAGAAGAGTGTAGCAGAAGAAAAATGCGCTGTGAGACAGATCTGTCCCTGGGACAAGGCATGGTGAATTCCAGGGGACAAATCTGCCATTGTAACTGCTTTTCCATAAAACTTGATCAATTCCATCATTTAGTGGACTCTTTCCTATGGAAGCATCCATGTGATTTTTATAACAAACATTTACAGCATTATCATCCATGCCTCCTTTATAAACTGTTTGGTCTAACATAAGTACTTTATGAAATGGAGGGATACCACATCACTTGATTAGATCTATTGCTTACTACATTTCATAAGCTTAATAATAATTCATTTCATAGAATGATACCTTGATTCTCCTGGAAACATTGCTTTAACTAATGCTTATGTCATTGCTGGAATGCTTTCTTTCCCCTGGAGCCTGAGTAACTCTTTTCTGTGAATTTGCCTCCACAGAATGAAGGAGAGTTATGATTCAAGCTAACTCCCCAAGCAGACTTCTGCCCAGATGCACTGTGCATGATGCCAAAGCCACATGATCATCCCCTGGGTGAGTACATTTGTATCAAAACAATCACAGTGCTCTAATTCTTTATTAATTTATTCATTGTCATGCTCCCTTATCAAGACAACTAAAGGGAGCATGAAAGCAGAAGCAAATGGACTGAAATTTCAAAGAAGCAGGTCTTTTCACTTATCAAAAGCATTAAGCCAACTTGGTTAAATGAATAGTTGTTAGACTTTTCACCTGGAGCACTAACAAGAAGACTTTTGCACTGAGGGAATCCTGGAGAACATGAAAATCTTTGGAGCCTGTATCTGAATTTCTGCAGGGCAACTGACTTTTTTGAAATGTTTGGGTTTTTTAGACTCCCAGGAACTCATTCTGATAAAGAAGCTTCTGGGTATTCTAGTGGCAGGGGGTAAGACCTGAATGCTTCTGGGTGCCATTCCTGGCTGCTTCAAAATGCTGTTTAGATGGAATTGGGCAGGGTTTCATAGAACATTTTAATAACTCTGGTATCTTGGAAGCTGACATTACTTAGGCCAAAAAATATAGAGAGGTATAATTCCAAAAAAGTTAAACTCAAAAAAAATCTCAGATTGGAAGAAAATTCCATGTAGGGCCATTGCTAAAATATAAGATATTTTTTCAATTATAGTTAGTTGGCTAAATAAAACATTCTTAAGGACAAATTTGTCAATAAATTTATTTTTAGTGACTCTGTTGTTTGGTAGCAGCTGCCCAGAGTGCCATTTTGATAAAGAGTGTGAGGAGTGCAATCATCAATTGGTGATGTCTGTCATGAACCAGGGACAGAAAAAGAGCAATGCTTTAAATTTAATTGCTTGGTATAGATCTTTTATGTGTCTTATTATTCTAAGGTAGAAATATGTTTCACAGTGGCTTTGTTCTTCGATTTCATACATACCTAAAGTGAAGCTATGATAAGCCATTTAGCCCAATGGATGATATCCATAATAAATCAATAAGTTATTAACCGATATGAGATAATGGAAGTACTACCTTCTTTATCAATTATATAGCCAAACTGGGGAACTATGAAGAGTTTAGGTATATGGATATTTTTCAAAGTAATGATCTATCCCAAGGAAGCATTAATTTTTTTTCTACAACGTAGAAAGTAGTAGCACATTAGGTAATTTCTAATTTTAAACTCCTAACATCTATAATCATGAATAAATTATATAGAACATGCAGAATATATTTCTCTCTTCATGCCTGTCTCAAACTTGAATTTATGATAAATGCATGTCTCTATCAAGTTGGAACCATCAAAAGAGACAGTTTAAATGCTAGTAGGAAGTTGGAGAGGAGGGAAGAGAATCACTGCATGGATGAGCACACTAGCTTATATGATAATTACATCTCAGAAATTTCAAATGTTGCTAAATTGGATTTCAGATATCTAGAGAAAAATGTTGAAATATGAGCTTATGCAGGTGTTTCATTATCAGGTCCAGAGATCCTATTAAACAAATTTTTTCTCTTATAGAGAAATATTCAGATTAAAGTATTGATTATAGCTTTTTGTTTATTTTGATCTTGATCAAGCCCATTTCCTATTCTCTTTGCTGTACCCTGACTTTGCCAAAGGGAACCACCTCACTCATACCCTCAGTCCATGTGGTCTAGGGCTGGGTATATGATCAAGAACCAAATAATCAGTCATAATTATTATTTCAGAGTTAGATATTTGACTTCAACTGGACCTATGAAAAGGTCCAGCACCTATGGGGTTTTTGATATAACAGGAGGAAAGAGACCATTTTACTTTATTTTTGGTTTTTAAGTCTCCTTTGCTTGCAGCTGTTTTTTGAGGAAATCTTGTCTACTAAAGAAGACAGCACGGAAAATATGGGGACTGAGAGATGGAGACAGATCATAATGGCATTCTTTGAGTAACTGGATTGCCAAGTTCTTGAGCCATTCTACCCATGTACTTTCATCTCTGTTAATATATTCCTTTATAACTTAAGGCAGCTTGAGTTGGCTTTCTGTCATTTACAATGGTGAGATATGATAAATAAGGATAAATAAAGATCTGATAAATTAGTTCTAAATTCTATAAAATATTATTACAGAACTCATTTGAAACTTTGATTAATAATGTACACATATAGAGATCCTAAACCTCCAAGTATTCTTAGTGTTGTACTCTCATATTTATAGTATATAAAATATTTCTGCACACACATATTTATACATTAAAGTCAGAATTATATGAATTTATTTAGATTGATTTTATATATTAAAAGGTCATGATGTTTATAATGACTTTTTAGTTATAAGGAGAATAATGACATGATTAGCTTTAAAGACTATTGTGATAGAGGATATGTTTTGGCGAATTTTGATAATACTATGACTAGATTCTCACAGTGTCCCAAACCTGCTCTATTGGTAATCTAGCTTCCCATGTAGTTTTGAAAAAATGAAAAGCATGCATAAAAAAACCCAACAAGCTGGTGTGGTTGCACAAGCCTGTAATCCCAGAGCCTCAGGAAGCTGAGGCAGGAGGATTACAAGTTTGGGGCCAACCTCAGCAAATTTAGTGAGGCCATCAGCAACTTAGTGAGAACTTATCTCAAAAGAAAAAATAAAATAGGAGCTGGAGTAGCTCACAAAGTGCCCCAGGTTCAATCCCCAAGACAAAACAAATTAAAAAACAAATAAAAAACGTTTATCTGATTGGCAAAGAAGAACAAATATTTAATGTTGGTGGTTTGGGTTAAGTGACAACCAAAATGCAAACTCTATCCTATCAGGAAATCCCAATGATCTCCAATTGTAGGACTTTTGGTAAATAAAGCACATAACTAGTACATTCCATCCTTAAGTCTAACTCTGAGACATGAAATCAAGTCTATCAGGAAAAAGAAATTATTTGAAAAATCAGTTGTTTATGGGTTTTCCTGTATGAGTTACCCTTTCCTGATAGCCACTCACTGTGCTAGTTTTTTCTGCTGGTAACAATTTCCAGGAAGATGTGTCTGGTATTCTTAAATATCAAGTTCTCTATGCTTGTATCTACAGCACCTCACTTTGTTATTCAACAGCGACTTGCAAATTATTTTACCATTTATTTTTCAAATGTTGCCTATACATCAGAGTTCCAGCTATGTTGATAGATTTGTATTGCAAGGAAACTCTGGAGCATCATCTATACTACATGGTGCTTTGAGATCGTACTCTAGCAATTAACTGTCAGTAGATTTGTAATTGAGGTGATAATGAAGCAACATATGAAATACATATGATTTCATCAGCTATGGACATCCGTTTAGTTGACAAGACTTCCAATGAAACTTGTGAGTCTCCATTGCCCTGTCTATTGCCCCCGGCACCATTACAAACTCTATATTCTCTTGGGAGGGACAAACACAGTGAATCCTCTTAAGAATTTCCTTCTGAGTCATACTGGACTGAATAGATTATCAGAAAAAAATATAGTGCATTATAAGACTTACAATTAGCATTTTATAATATGATTAATCATACCTCTGCAAACTTGAGTACCTATCCTAAGACTTGGAACATTTAATTCTTTCTTTATTAGGTGGCATAGACTAGTTAAAATTATTATGTATTTGATAATAACAGTGATCATTGATTGAATACTTATTTTGGGTGTAGGACCTGTATATTCATTGTCTAATTTTTCTTTTGATAACTGGATAATTATATATTCTTTTACTTTCCTTTTAGTGGTTCTGATATGAGATTATTATTTTTTGGAAGTACTGGGGATTGAACCCAGAGCCTTGAGCATGCTAAACAAGCACTCTAACACTGAGCTACATATCCTGATCTTTTTCTTTTATTTTTTATATCTTTTTATTTTTATTTTTGAGACAGGATCTTGTTGAGTTGCCCAGGATAGCTTTGAACTTGCAGTCCTCCTGCCTCATCCTTCTGGGTAGCTGGGATTATAGGTATGTGCCATTGTGCTCAGTTTAACATGAGGAATTGTAACATGCACTCTTGACTTATTATGGCCTATTGCCAATTAGTAATTTTATCACTTTTTTGATTATAGTGAATATTACATTTACATTCATAGTCCTTTTAGGTTATTGCTGCTAAACATTTTAACTTTATGTGTACTTTTAATCTAAGAAGACATTACTATTATTGTTAAAACTAATATTTATTTGTATTTATACAGATATTTACCCATTCATTTATACATTGTCCTTCATTTCTCATCTTTTTCCAGCAGTTGGTGATATTTGTCCTGTTTCCTAAACATACAGCTTCATCATTTCTTTTGGCAAAGTTCTGATTGGATCCAAATTCTTTTGGTTTTTAATTTGTCTAAGTATTGCCTTTATTTTTGATGGACATTTTCATATAGGATTAGAGGTTGGCATTTATTTTCTTTCAGCATTTTTAAAGAAGTCTTCTTATTGTTTTTGGCTTCTATCATTTCCATTGGATTTTCTTTCAGCTTTATTGTTATTCCTTTGCATTTATACATGTCACATGCTTAATGACTTTAATTCTTCTTGAAAATTCTGACATAATGTGAAGAAATTTTATATAAAACATTCTATTAATTTTAATAAAAATGTTCTGATGTGATCCATCTCAAATACCAAATAATTTGAATTGAATATTTTAATAAACCGAATATTAAGATAATAATATTAGATAAATGTGATAAGTGCAGGTTTATTGTACCCAACAGAGAAGGAACAAAAGATTGTCACTGGCAGTGGTTGGTCTGAAGAAGCAACCACTTTCGGTACCATTTCATCACCAGTTTTTTAACATTTTGGAGATTCTTGGTTGGCTAGCATTCAAGTTGTACTTTCATAGCCAGAAGAGTACCTTTAGGGGTAAATAAAGGCAAAACACAAGAGAGCTTCAATACATAGAAGCACAACACATATATACAAAATTGAAATTCGATGAATAATATAGTTTGGAAGAATTGTTAAAAGTGCTACTTGCACCAACCTTTTTGGCTGATGTGCATTTTTACAACAAATATTTGGGGGCCATCTAAACATGGAATTCAATTTGTATTTTTTTCTATGATAATATTTGATTAGAAACTATGATGTTGGACACATAGGTGAGTGTGCTTTTGCATGAAGTAATGTTGGAATATCACTTATATTGTAATTATGTAGTATGTGTTATGGTGTGGGTTGCAACCTCTAAAAAGATAAGTTGAGGTTCTATTACTGAAACTTCTTATAGTGAAATTCTGAATGTTATCTTTCTTGAAAATAACACTTTTGCAGATGTAATTGGTTAAATTAAAGATGAGGTCATACTGGAGTAGGATGGGCTCCTAATTCAGTAATTCTGGTGTCTTCATAATAACAGGAGAGAGAGAGACACAGGAGGAAGAAAGCCACGTGATGAAAATGGCAGAAACTCTCTATAAGCTATGGAACACCAGAGATGGTAGGCAAACACGTCTAGTCTCCAGAACTCTGATAATAAATTCTGTAGTTTTAAGATCTTCATTTTTGGTGTGTACAACATTCCCAGGAAATTAATACTGGGTATTTTTGAGGGAAAAAGTTGCTATACCAACATTTTTTTCCCCCTAAAATGTGACATAGCTTTCCCAGAACCACTTTTTTGAAAATTGACTAAAATGTGATTATAAGTTAAATGAGAGAAAATCCTAAAAGCAGTTAGACACATTTGAGATTTTTTTCAGTTGTTTTACAATTATATGCTTAAGTATGGTTTTACTTGGACTTATCCTATTTGTGGTTAAATGGATTTTTGAAATCTAAGTTGATGTCTTTCATTAGTGGAACATTCTTGGTCATTATCTTTTAAAATATTTCTCCTCCCCATTTTTTTTTTTTTTAAAATCCTCTTCTGGGCTCCAACTGCACACAGTGGAACAGTTTTCTTTTTTTAAATCTCATTTCTCCCTAACAATCTTTCCTGGAATTTTTATTCCTTTTCTACCTTTCCATTAAAAGATTAGTCTGTCAGGTGATCAGTTGTCTTTTCTTTTATTTCTAACTTGTTAATCTATTTATTCAATTCTTAACATTAGATGCAATGTTAGTTCCAGAACTGCCATTTGATTATTAGATTCCAAATTTGTGGTGAAATTCTACATTTCAGTATAGATTATCTGTCTTTCCTCCCTTTCTGTGGAGCTACTAATCATTTTTTTTAAAGTTCTTGTCTTCTAAAGCAATATTTGGATCATTTGTGATTCTGCTTTTATTGTTTTTTTTCTTTCTTTATAATATTTTGGCAGTGTCTCTTGCCATGTCCACCGATTTTGACTTGCTATCAAATGTTGTTTGTAAATATTTGTGGCTTACCCAGATCTTGTCTTCCAGTGGAGAGTGCTAGGCATACAATATGGAAACTGAACACATTGATTTTTTTAGGCTCTGAGTGGTGCTAAGGCTAAATTGCATTAATTTTTTTTTTTAAGTCTCTAGCTACTTTTTTGTTTTTGATTCTAGGTTATAGTTCTATGAGACTTTGTAAAAAGAGCCTGATGTATTTGCAGGGGACCTCCCCCTGGTGGGCCCTTAATGTCGGTTTACAGTGTTCAATGCTTTGAAAGACTCTGAAAAACATTCTTCTTTTCAGAGGTTTCTACTTACAGACCTCCATGCCTTTTCAGAATTTGGCAGATGTCTTGAGGCAGATACTGGATATGTTTTGTGGCCTCCCATGTTCCCAATTTTGTCACCCTAACTCCATGGCACTCTTTGCCAGCTTCTCAGCCTCTTCTCTGAGCCCTGTTGCCTGAGAGTCAGCAAATACCCACAGGAAAAGTGTTGTTTCAGATCATCATGTCACTTTTCTGAGATTTCCCTTGTTTTTTTTTTTTCTTTCTTGGTGATAATTTTAGTTTGCCACAGACAACTCTATCCTACCCAGAACTGAATGTCTTCTTGTTTTAACTTTATATTGACCATTCAAAGACATACTATTATTATCATTAGTATTTTAAATATCATAAAAATGTTTATTGGTGGCATATCAGTCAATAGGTGATTCAGAGATAAATTCAATAGCAATTATGGGTGGCCCTTTTAACTCAAAGTTTAAATATTCAATTAAATTGTAAATCTTTATGTTATCTCTTCTTTATTGTTTGACTATATTGATTGTGTTGTGTTCTCTTGTCACTTTTACTGTAAATGACTTTATATACGTGACATTTTTAATACTACAATATTATTTGTAGGTAAAAAAAATCACACACAAGGCAGTTTTGCTCTTTACAAGCAAAGCAGGCATTTTTAAAAAATTGTAGTTGGACACAATAACTTTATTTTATTTATTTATTTTTATGTGGTGCTGAGGATTGAACCCAGGGCCTTGCACGTGCTAGGCGAGCGCTCTGTGCTGAGCCACAACATTCTGCAAAGCAGGCATTATAACTTGAATTATAATTATGATTTGGCTATGATGGTCAGATTGGAAAATATTGAAATAAAAAGACCAAATGAATCCACTAGCAGGAAGTCTTCACAAAAATTACTAAAACTCTCCAAAGGAAGGATCCTAGACATGAGAACATCTCAGCATTTTGGTAGGGAAAAGAAGTCTGCTGGGGGCCCAATTATTAGGTCCAGGTCTAGAAACCCATGATTCTGTCTCCTAGGACATTGGAGAGGAAAGCTTGGAATCTAAGCCTTAGGGAATAAAAGTATTAGGAAGTAAGGCAGGGATTTATACTCTTTGAAAAAAAGGAAAGGGCTTAGCCAGAGCAATAAGGCAAAATTCTATTATTGTCCAACTATGGAATAGTTAACTTGAGTCAGTGATTTCCTTAAGCTCAGTCTCCAGATATTTCTGCTCCCTCAGTATCTGATTGACTTCAGTCTGGCACAGGTCTGAATTTCTCTTAAAGCTTTTCTGTTTTCCATCCCTGCCCAATAGGTTATATTTCAAGCTTTTCCTCTTCCTCAGGGATTTTATTGAACCACTTCTCATCAACTTTCCCTAATTAAATTGACCACTCCTCCTTTGTTTTGCATTGAATAGACTTTTGTACAGGTTCTTTCACATTTTTCTTTTTCTTTGTACAAGTCATGATGATTTATTAATATATAAAGAGTAATAAAAAGCAGAGAGTTAGTTGGTTCATCTTATTGACTAGAGACATAAAGCTATGATAGCTTGATGGATTAACCTCCACATCTAGGATGGAATTACCAATGAGACAGTTTTATCAGCCAATAAGAAGAGAAGAGAGATAAGAAAAGAGATGCCAAGAAGTGCAAAGTTTGGGTTTAATGGTGGCCAAACTTGAAATCACCTATCACTGGGTTGATTCCTGAGATACAAAATCAAGTGTGTTAAAATAATCTACTATTCTGGCATATCATTCCTCTATTTTTTCAAAATAATTTATTACCAACCTTAAAGATTTTCAGTGTTAAACATGATGAAGTACTGCTGGGTACTCTTGAGGGGACTGAGCATATTAAGAAGAGACTTCAGTAGCCTCGGGGAGCTGCCTTAAAATATCACATCTTTCTCTCCTTTGACAGTGGTCTTGACAAGAAGTAAGATTAGAACTGCTTGGAAGAATTTATAGAATGAGAGATTTCATCTCATGAAAGATGTAGCAAGTGAGTTTTAAAAAATTCATTATGTAGAACCACCTGTGGAAATATTAACCATGTCTTGTTTTATGAATTCTATTCATCCTTAAGCACACAAAAATGACTTCCCTCTTCCTTCTTCCAAAAAAAGTAGCCAGAACTTTCTTGGAAATTCAGATTTTTCTCATTCTCAAGGAAAAAGTATAAAGGCAAGGCTTTGGGAAACAAATACAGTCAATTACCCAGGAGGGGAAGGAATGTATATAAGCTGTATGTTGAAACTTAAAAGGTTGACCTAATGACATACTGGAATAGAGGGGGTTGTATATTTTCTGGTAAATTTGGTTTCCAGAGCCTCCGTGAAAATTTCAGCTTTGAGAGGCAGGACCTCAGGGTTTGTAGCTGGTGAAAGGCAGTAGAAGATTTGGTGTTAAGTGTCTGGGTCTCAGAGAAAACCCACTACATTCAATTGAGCTGCCAACCTTCCATAGAATCATAAGTACACCTGGGCTTGCTTCACATAGAGCCATCACTCCATACAGAGTGGGAAGGAAAGGCAGCAGGACTGAGAGAACATGTTTGATTTTTCAATTCAAAATAAGTTGTATGCATTGTGTGTGCTGCGTGTGTGTGTGTGTGTGTGTGTGTGTGAGAGAGAGAGAGAGAGAGAGAGAGAGAGAGAGAGAGAGAGAGAGAGAGAGAAACTATTTGTAGGTACTTGGGCAGGCACCTGTATATTTTCCCATGGAGTGACTGATAGTGATTTTCTTGGCAATTTGGTGAATTTGTTTTAATTTGGTTTTCCTGATTTCAGAAATATGACATTATCTGTGTCCTCTATATTTTGAAACAGCTTCCACTACTCCAAATAAAATTTTTAAATAGTTATGTCAATCCAAAAATGGAATTGTATTATTAAGTTTCCTGTTGCTGAATCTAGGTAAGCAGAGACTTTCTTTCAGGGACATTATAAGAAAGAATCCTCTGTTGGTTGAGAGGTTAAAACATTTTATTTTTTTCATATTTGTATTTCTAGTGTCTAGGAAGGTACCAAGCACATAAACAAATATGGTGTAACTATATGATGAATAAATGAATCAATGGCTAAATGTATTAAAGTGACCCCCCAGTGTGGGTGGGAGATGGGTGAACTTTAGAGTTATTAGGATATAATTTACATGAATACTGTATCAAGCAAGTTGTGTATTTCTAGGGAAGATTTAAGAAATCAATACTTAAACCTATTAATTTCTCTTGCAATAACAGTTCTTATTAATGCTATAAACCTTTAACTATTGCTACTGTACTCTCAGATTAGGAGCCTGCTTGCTCAGAACTCATATGGAACTTTTGGTTCTTCTAATTTTGCCCTCTTCTCAGCAAATAAATTGTTGACTACTTGCCAGTTTTTACTCCTGCCACTACATCATTGTTATCTGGAGTAGGTGGTTCTCTTTTGATGTGCTCAGATAGTTATATGTGGGCTTTTCGCTTCCAAGGATAACCCTTCTGTCAGAGGATAAAGTGGAAAGATTTCTTAATTTTAACCCTTATGTGTCCTTTCAAAACTAAAACAGAAATGAAGATTAACAAAAAAGGTGAACATTATTTGATCATGGTACCCCCAGAGACATATTCAGGGATGACTGGTCATGTCATTAGTGCATGTTTCTTGTCTGACTACATATTTCTGGCTATTCTATGCACTGACAGAAGCATGGTTCACCTTTCTCTATGTTCTTTGCAGCATAACTCTTGTGACGGTTTTTGAATTTAGATTGAGAAAGGTATTGTAGGAAAAGCACTGGCCTGGAAATTGTGGCTGGAGTTAGGTAACTTGCCCTTTAGTTAAACTAGATGAACTTGATGGTCTGTTCTGCCTTAAATATTCTGTAATGCTACCACACACTTGACACCTTGACACTTTGCACCTGCAATTTTTAATAAACAATTTAAAAACAAACTTGGGGATAATGTATTTTGAGGTAGAACATGTGTGGTGAGCCGTTCCTATAGACCGTGGCCGCCATTAGAAGATGGCACCGGCTTCCACTGTGGCCTGTGATAAACAACTCCTAATATGGAGAATTGGCACGCAATCCCTTCCCACCCTATGAGAAAGGTCCACGTGGCAGCTTAGGATTGGTATGCGGGAGGCTTTATTAGGCTGTGCTTGGGCGCTCGGCGGGGGGTCACTAGAAGATGATACTTGAATCAAGGCCTGAATAAACTGCTGAAAGAAGAATCCTGTGTCGTGTTTTTCCCTTGCCGGCGAGGGGTCGCGACAAACATGTTTTTTTCAACAGATTGAGTAGGTTTTTTTTAAATGTTTATATTTAGATTTTGCAAGTCTGATTCAAATTTGCACGTTAGCTGTTGTACATTGCAGCACTACAATATTATTTCTTTTGCTAAATCCCATCATACTTCCTGTTTTAAATGAACAGCTCTATTTTAGAAAATACTTTGCCAAATGTTTTCCACTCACTTTATCATAAGTGTATTACCCTTTGAAAATTCTCTGGATAATGCCGGGAAATTACATTTGGTCCATTTATAGTTATTCCATTTTTTTAAAAAACCTGAATCTTGGCTGATATGCATAAGGTAGTCGTAGAGTCTGTGTAAACTTACATTTATAGCCAGAGAATAAGATGACTGTAGAAATATTTTTTGGCAAAATAATTTACATCCTATTGAAATTATTCCAAGTGTTTTTTGAAAATTAGGTCTCCAAGTTTGACTGAACATATTCAGCAAAAAAAAAAAAAGTTTCCTATATTCTAAGGCACCATTTAATCAGAAAACTCTAATTATGAGAAAACCTTCTTTTACATTGAACTGAGATATATCTCTCTTGAACTTCTGTACTTTGGTTTTCGTCTTAAAATTTTGAACTCTCCAGAGTAAATTTAATCTCGCTTCTAAGTGACAATCTTTCAACAATTCTAAGGTCTCTATTGCCTCTTCTTGCTTTCTAGAGGCACCTCAATTTTTTTACATTTTTTTCTTAATTTTTTATTTTTATAAATTCAGAGGAATTTGCAAAGAAATGTACAGGGAAGTCTTGTGCACCTTTCACCCCTCTTCTCCTATGCTAACATCTTGCATAACTATACTACAATGTCAAATTCAAGGAAGTCTCTATGGGAGAGCTGATGCTTAACTTAAGTGCTAATCAGCAAGTACAGATGACCTAGTCATACTAATCCATTTCCCTGCTAATATCATCTAGTATCATTCTACTAGTTCATCTCAAAATTTAAGTCTCTTGGCTTATGTTCTAGCAGGACTGAGTCCAATCTCCTCTATTACAATCGTCTTGAATAAAGTCTTCCTTGCATAATTTTGTCCAGTACAATTTTTCTTTGAAATTACAAGAAAATAAATATTTCCTTCGTAGAACACACATCTTTTTATGAGATTAACTTGAATATAACAATCAACAGTTATAATCTGTTATTTATTTTTTCTGGCAAAGAAGAAAATTATTAAATGTGTAGTGAAGCTGGGGCTTTAGGCTCACAAAAGGGAATTTGACCAGGGTCTCCCAGAACACACAACCAAAGAGAAGAGATGTAGAATATATCATATATTGTAGATGTAGAATATATCATATCCAGTCAATGTTAGCACATTCATTCATTGGTAACAAAAACCTCTTTGTGCTTTTCACCAAGCTGACACATGCTGGCTGGCAGGCCCTATTGGAAGAGTTTTTTTTTTTTTTTTTTTTTTAGAAATAGTTTATAATTTTTGCTGGTTTGGGTCTCAGCTTAATCAAAATGGGGACTCAGACCTGCTAGAGGTTTCTTCTTTTGAGGATTGAAGGATGACAAAGAACACGTGCTGAATGAAGAAGCAGCCTGGTTTGATTAATTTTACTTATTCTACTTAACATGGTCTTCTTCATTCATCTGATCACTTCTCAACACATCCTGCACTCCTGCTCTAGTCCAAACCTCCATCATCTCCATATGGACTATGGAAATTATCTTCTAATCACCTCTAAATTCTAATGTTTCCTCTTTTGTGCTTTTGCAGTTTGTTTTCCCTGAACATCCATGGTGGTCTTTTAGGAATTTCCTTTAAGTATATCCCTATTTCACATTCAAATCTCCAAAGATTCTCAACATGTTCAAAATAAAAACCAAAGTAATCTCTGCAGCTTGCACGATCTTAGTGGACAGATCTTTTGTGGACTTTGTTTTCTAGGCTTGGCCTTTTAGGATCTAACAGCTGGACTGTATTGCATTTCCTTGAGCTATGAAGCCTGGTGCAGGGAAGGGCCTTGTACCATCATTCTCTCAGATTGGAATACTTCTCTCCCAGTAATTCACTTTGCTCATACCCTCTGTTATGGTTAGATATGAGGTGTCCCCTCCCCCTCAATTTATGTGTGGGAAAATGCAAAAATATTCAGAGATGAAATGATTATGTTATCAGAGCTATAATGTAATCAGTGGATTAATCCACTGATATGGATTAACTAGGTGGTAACTATAGGCGGGTGGGGTGTGACTGGAAGAGATAGGTCACAGAGATGTGGCTGTGGGGGATAATATTGTCCTTGGTGAAATGAGATCTCTCTCTGCTTCCTCGTTGCCATGTCCTGAGCTGCTTTCCTCCTCCAGACCTTCCAGCCATGATGTTTGCATCACCTCAGGCCCAGAGGTGTAGAGTTGGGAGCCCATGGACAGAACCTTTGAATCCTGAGCCAAAATAAACTTTTCCTCCTCTAAATTGTTTTTGTTAGGTCTTTTGGTCACAGCAACACAAAGCTGATGAGAAAACCCCCTACTTTATTTAGGTCTCTGCTCATATGTCACCTTCTCAGAAAGACCTCAAAAAGTGCAACTCATCCTTCTCTCTTTTGTTGTGTTTTATCTTTAATTGCATTCTTCATATCTCAGATTATAAAATGCTCATCTGTTTATTGTTTCTTTACCTTCTCATCTTTGAATGTGAGGCCAAGAACTTTTGTTTTGTATCTGAAGTACCTTTATTTCAGTGTATGTACAATGCAGATGTGTTGAACAAATGAATGCATTTAGATTTTCAGACTGATGAGACCTATGAAAACTTGAGTTCTGTAAAAAAAAAGCTCATCCTACAGACTAGTGCACTTGGCACTAAACCTCAGGTACCTCCTGGATTACAGAGGTTTAGGTGTGATAAAGTATCATATCCAGTGTAGAACATTTTATGGGAAACTACTCTTTGAGTTCCAAATAACACCTTACACATGGTGTTTTAGAACATAATACATTTAAGCTGGGCATAGTTTGGATTTCCACAAACTTTATTAGTGTATTTTCATGTGAAATTATTAAGATTTCAATAGTATATTTTGTTAAATTTTTTTGCTTAGATTATACAATTTCTGAAGAAATAGTATCTTTCCTAGTAAACATGGAACCCCGTTGGTAATCAAGATAAGACATTCTTGACAGCAACATTACTGAAAGTTCAGGTGATTTGTTTATTTGGAGCAGAGCGGTAGCCATCATTTAAGGATGTGAAGAAGAGAGCAAAATTTCTCTGCCACCTTTGGGAAATAATTGATGAGCCATAGGATAAGATTCAGTGCTAGGAAAAAAGAAGTGCTCCATTTTCATCTGCAATGGACTGTTTGGTAGGAACAGAAGCAGAAAGCCCAAAGGTGACAGCTGGCACTGGTGACAACTGCAGGAGAAAGCTACAATGTGGTAGATATGCTGGGGTGTAGGATGCTACACTTCTGATACTATCATACAGCAATATTTACAAATCCTATCTACAGAAGAAGTTGTGTTTCCTTAAAATGTAGTACCGCCTTGATCAATGGTCAGTAATAGTTCAGGCATTGTAATAGGGGTATGGAGGATGGAAGTAATGAATGTTACAAACACTGTTGCTATACATGCATCAACCATTACATTTCCAGGAACCCTACAAAGTGAGTACTTTTATTATTTCCATTACAGAGATGTGATGGCTGAGGCTTAAAGTGGTTATGGAGCACAAGAATTGTATGTTAGAATACTAATGCAGGGCTGTCTGATTCAGAAGCCAGTCCTGGTTTCTATGGCATTCTGTGATTATAGCTGCATAGAACTGGGGAATAAATGATTTGTGACATGGCCTTTTGAGGGTCGCTTTTCAGATATTTGCCAATATTCTTGCATTTTTCTTGAGAGCTTTTAAAGTCATTGTTAGGGATTTAGGGCTAGTTTGCAGGGAATTGCAAGACAAGAATGAAGTACGTGTTAACTCCTAGGTCTTCTTACAGTTCCCACGTGGCATCTTTAGTCATCATTTATCCCTCAAAGAGCATACACACTAGAGGATGAATGAAATCACCTATAAATACCTATAAATACCCATGTACATGAATTTACAGCCAGACACTAAAGCACCATCTCTGCTCTTCTGGAGTTTTAAATTTATTATCCTCTTAAAATCTTCTTATTTATGTTGTTATATAATGGATGGTGATTGCACTAAATCCAACACAGAAAAATGGAACAAAACAATGGTAGAATGATTGCTATATGTAAATAACCATAATAATTAAAAATTTATCTACAAACTAATTCAGAGTAACTACTTTTGAGGCCAGAGAGGTATGTCTGAGTCCTTTAGGAAATGGGAGTGAGGGAATTCTGCTTAGGGCATAAAAGCATGTGGAGAATAGCTTCTGCTTTCTTGTTCTTTCTATAAGATTCTTTGTTTGAGGCTTTCGTCTAAGGCATGGAAGCTTCAGACTCTGTCTGAACTTTCCCTCTTCCTGGAGTCTGGCATTTGTTGCTTTGTTCAAACTTAAACTCAAGTTTAAAAATAATCTGTTTAAAGAGAGCTTTGCTCTTCTGCCTTCCCAGAAGACTTTACATAGGTGTGATTGCTTACACCCAGACTTCTAATACCTTACAGCAATAGCCTCCTCATCAACTCCCACCAACTCTTTATAAATGAAGTTTCCATTGAGCATTCTGGTGACGTGAAATGAGTGTGGGAGGTGGGGGGAAATATCTACCGGGTCAGAAATGTCCACAGCTGCTAGGTGCTTAAATAAATGTTTGAGAGATTGATAGGTAGAGATAAACTGCTGAGTTCTTATAATTTTATCTATTGTATGTCAATTTATGTTAAGGAAAGCTGTCATATAAAAAGATATATATGCAAATATATAGTAGTCATTAAATAAAAATCATTTCTACATGTGTTTTGAGAAAGCAGATCTTAAAGTATTTATAGTTGATTTTGTATTTATAATGGGTGTTTATTCCTAAATTATTATGAAAAATTATGCATGAATTTTGATTTGCATATACAACTATATAGCAATATATCATTTACCACACGTACTACAAATAGAGCAGTAAAAGGTCAGAAAAGCTGCCCAGAAGCTCTGGAGTTGCCCTGGTCAAGTCTTCAGCATGTGGATAACTTAGATTGAAATATCCATCATGGACTCCTGCATGTCACACCTCTTAGCTGGTGTGGACTAAACAGGTAATAGGCAAATTTATAATGTTTCCATGGTATTAAGAGAACTGAAAATTTAAGTGATTGTCTCAAGAATCTTAAAAGACAGAAACATAATATGTGATGAAGAAAGAGCTCTAATGGTGGGAGTTTATACTCTCAGTGGGGCAGGGAGGTCTTTTATTTTTTCCTTCTTCAATGTGCTTTCTTGACACTTATAAAATCAATTCAGTCATTCTGTGATTTGTAAGCCATTAAATGTGTCAAAAAAGCATCAAAATGTTTTCTCCATTACTTTTTAAAAAAGTGAATCACAATTATTATCCCTTATTCACATAATCTAACAGACATTTTCCACCTGTCTGGTTGACAGTATGTCTTGCTTTTTAAAGTTAAGCCCTTATAGATATACAATTTGGATTTATATAATCAAGGAGAGATGAAACCAAATAGGGCTAACTATTTTTCCATCAGGCTTAAATACATATATATATTTATTTATATATATGTATACATATATATATATAACATTCATATATATTTAATATCTATGTGTATATTTATATACATGCATACATATACATATATATTTAATTTGTGTTTGTAGTATTCTCATCAGATATTTAACATGTCTTTTCAAGTGTAAAATTCACTGTGATCTTTATACTATGGATACTTATAAAAGGAAATGCCTATCAAAATGGTGAAAGTGTATGCTAGGTAATATGCATTTATTCCACAAACCCAGTTCTAGAAAAAGTATCCTTTGGCCAGTATTTAAATAATTTTAATGTCAAATTTAATACAACAAGGATGACATATTTTAGTATGAATTAATTAGATTAGTGAAATGGAATGGCCTGAATCAGAAAAAATAAAATGAGCTTCATAACAGGAGGCAATTTATAGTGATCCAAGGCTATCAATTTTGTTATTTTGTAATTTTAATTCTATTTATATCATTAAAAATCCTATAAAACCAATTCCTGCTACTTCTGGTTGATTATATAAAAATATAACAATGACTTCCATTTATTTGAAAAATAAATGGTACCTCACTTTCTTTAATAAAAAGTTTCTACTTTTTAAAATACCTTTTAATCATTTCTTCAATTTTCCTTGCTTGCATTTATACTGTGGGCCTTCTGAGATAGTTTAACTTGTTTGTGTAACTTTATTTATCTATTTTTTTTGCTTTATTAGTTAATTCACTCCTCAGTTATCTGTGGTGATTTACAATAGAAATTGGAAAGAAGAGGTTGGTATATGTGTATATAAATACACATGATCAGAAAAAGTAGAAACACGAGAAAACTGGACCTTGTTTAAATAAGCCTGCAAATGCAGACCTCAGAGGCTTACATAATTTATGTGGTTGAATATCAAATGACTATAAATTCCTGGCAGTGGAAACAAAAAGGGTAGCATGATTAGTTATATAATTGTCTTCATTATGAGAGAGAGCGCTTATTAATTTGTACATGTTACAGTATTTTAAATCAAAACTACTAGAAAAACGGATTCAAACTAGGCCACCAGAAACCAAAAATATTTGTAAGTGGGGTGGTAGTCATGCCTGATGTAACCAGAACTTGGTGTGATTGCCTCCGCTATTCTCAGCATTTTCATCATTTTTGTGTTGACTTCACTTCAGTCTTGTCACAAGATAAGTGCAGCAGCTACAGATCTGACATCTGTGAACAATTCCTTCCATAGTCTGTTCCTCTAACTTTGTCTTAAACTAGGGAAACTTTTCCCATTTTGTTCAATAAATAAATCCTCACATCTCCCTGCTTAATAATTAAATCAATAACCTTCCATTAAAGAAATGGGTGAATAGGTTTAGACTGAGTTTCCTAAATCAGTCATGCCAAGAAATCTGGATTACCTTAGACTGATGGCTGCCATCCTCCAAACAGTGTCATGTGACCTAAGGGTGGATACCTAAACAGGTATTAGAAATCAGGAAAGGGGAAATGAGTACAGCTAAGATCTTCTATGCAAATTACCTCAGGGAATTGAACCCTTTTTATTATTTACTTATTTAACATTCTGGATTCATTATGATTACAAAAGTCTATTGGGGAATTGATTCAGAAACTGTCAAGATATTTAGCAGATTTCAATGTTAAGTAAAAAAAAGAAGTAAGCAAATGATCTCATAATAACCATATCTCTGTGGAGGGTCTTGTAAAGATAATTGACTTCATAAAATTTTTATATGATGTGTAGGTGAGTGGGGTTGAAATGTTTTGAATTTATGCTGAGCAGTTTTGCCCAAGTCTTTCCCTACTTTCCACTATGTTCTTACTCCTAATATTTGCATGAACACAGGAAAAATTATGGATTATAAATCAAAATATGTTGCTTTGGGAAACTTTTCTAAATATAAAAGAAACCTTATTATTATTATCATTATTACTTTTTTGGTGAATAAATTTAAATAAGAGAATAATCACTGCAGTGCCAGAGTTGAAAGTTCTGGATTTGAAGGAGTACTCCAATGTCAAAGGCCCTGTTATTTTGTAGTTAAGCTCTGACATAATGATGCATCAGACTCTTGTAGTTACACACACATACACACAGATACACACCACTCACTTCAATAATATGAACTGTGACTTTGAGGAAACTTATTTTTAATGTTATCTTTCTCTCCAAAAAAAAAATCATTGGGAGTTTAAAAGGTGTGAAGACTAATGCCAAGACAAAGTCAGCAATAAGAAAATTTTAAAATAAAAGTGAAATTTAAGGATGAATTGATGATAGTAATTATTAATTCATACTTCTCTGATTTGCTTGACGCTACCTTGTTATTCTCTCCAAATCTTTGGGGGTGGTTTCTATAGACAATGGCTTCTAATTTTTTGACTCTTCATTACTTTAAGATGATTCTTCTATAAAAATAGATGGTGATCTTGGCAGGTAAATCAATTCCCCAAGGTGAAGTCTTCTGAAATTGAAGCAGGTTCAGTATCCTCTCTGGGGGCAGCACCAGTCAGTATTTTATTCTCTTCCAAATAATGACACTCAATGAAGTGTGGAACTGATAAAAGATGAATTTACTTTAAGGTCCAAGAGAGGAAACATAACAGAAAATGAGAAGTTTCATCATAAATGCATCAATGAAGTTGCCCAGGGAGACTTGGGATGGTGAAACTATCTCACAGCCACAGCAATAACATCTCCTCTTATTCATAACTGATACTCTAATGGAATCTTATACTGTCTCAGCACACTGTCTGTATCAGCTTCATTTTCTCTTGCAGGTGCAAAGCAATGTTTCTGGTTTGACCCATTGTCCCAAGCTAGGTAGAGTGTTACTTTGGCATTGGCCCAAAAGACAGTAGGGAAGCAATCTAGCTAAAATTACATATTGATCTCCCCTTCAACCAGCATCCTTTATAGTTAAATCGTTCTCCTCTTTCCTAAAGGGATGACTCTGAGTTTTTTAAACCCACTCACTCAACTTCTTAAGTGGTATTGTTTTCATTTTATAGTCTTCTGATTTAGATTGATATATTTAAAGAAGTGTATTATTACAAAAAGAATACCAATATTAAGGTGATAGCAGTATAGACATTCAATAAAAATTCTGGAAGAAGGACTAATTAAAATAGTTGCTGATGTAGATCTTTAGAATTATTTTTTGCTACTATGGAAAGCTTTAATATTCTTCCTTTTTATTCTTCTTTGCATAATTTCTCAATGATACATTTTCTATATTACTGAAAGTCTCCTTCTTTACTAATTTTAAAGTAATTGTTAAGCCTTTTGAGGTAGCAAGAAATGTTGCTGCCCATTTTCTTTTTCTTCTTTTTAAACTCACGCCTGAGTTAACCATGTGCCTTGGTTTTTGGCGCACTCTCATTGGCTCACGAAAGGTCCTTCCCCTCACAGATACAGTAGTTGTTCAATGTGAGTATTCGCCCATTTTTTTTTTTTTTTTGGTACCAAGGGTTGAACTCAGGAGCACACAACCACTGAGCCACATCCCCAGCCTTATTTTGTATTTTATTTAGAGGCAGGGTCTCACTAAGTTGCTTAGTACCTCACCATTGCTGAGGCTTGCTTTGAACTCACAATCCTCCTGCTTCAGCCTCCTGAGCTGCTGGGATTATAGGCATGCACTTATCACTTCAGGAACTTCTCCAACATAGGATATAGATAAGATTGGAAATTAAGCAGAACTATTTCATTTGTCACACACATCAGAGGTTATTGACAATTTCTTAGTGGGTCAGAGTGTTTGTCATAAGAACTGTTACACATTCTTCATATTTTATTGTACATTAATATCAATGTTAAAGGTAATATCATTGATTATGATTCAACTTTGCCATTCTGTAATAATCTAACCAACTACTTTAACCATTTTTGCAGATAGGTGTCTCAATTTTGAACCTACCTGCCTGTTCTAAGACCAGATTTTTGACTTATGGGCAGTCAGGGAATTGCACCTCTATAGAATTTTTTCTTAACAAGGCTTATTTCTGTGTGTATTCTATAAGATACATAGGCATTTCCAAACCTTATTTGATGTTGTGCTTGATAAGGATGATGAAATTGTTTCTACTGCAAATAGGATTAGTCATACATACTTTGGAAAAAAAATACTCCCTTGACCATGTTATTTTTTTTAGAATAGACGTTTCTGAGATAGTGTTACTCGTGCATTTTTGTCTATGACAAATAGTGAGAAATTCATTTTCTCAATTGGCGCATGGTGTGTGTGTGTGTGTGTGTGTGTGTGTGTGTGTAGCTAAAACAAAAGCTTCAGAAACCACACTTTTCTTTACTAGGTACAGAATGGTTTGCCATTTTTTGGTTGATTATTTTTTTCTATTTTAAAAATTGATTAATTTATTTTATTAGTAAGTCCAAAGTATTATTGAGGAGATACTGCTACTGGAAATGGACCATACAAAAATAAAGTTTACAAGAGCAGTTGGTATTTTGAGAAACAAAGGAGAGGGGTAAAACGAATCCTAAGAACTGTGCAGCAAAGAGTAATTTCATTAGAGTAAACATTATATAAATTATATTTGTCTTTCCAGCTACAATAAACATGTGACTAGAAAACTTTTGCATGGAGCAATGTAAGTCTTATTTATGAAAGAATACATAGATTCTTATAGTTTTCTTATGCAATTATTCTGGTAGAGAAGCTATTTACTATTTTATGAATTTATAGTGAAATTGGTAAAATCAATTTAAAATTGTAGTTTGATGTATATTATATAGGAATTAATAACAAAGCTATTTTCATTATAACATATTCTTTAAACGTTTTATATATATGAAACTATATTTGCTTATATATGCATGTGTATATATGTGTATGTATGTGTGTGGACACACATGTTAGGCACATACTACGTATTTTAATCACACACATATACACATACTTCATCTATTAGATACCAAATAATTTGCATTTTCTTTTCCATTTTGGGTTCCAGTCACCTATTTTTCTTTCTGTTTGTCTAATGGGAAATCCCAAGGGCCTTAGGCATGTTGTTTTCTCTGCTCAGGCTACTACCTTCTATGCTATCTCTTGATTTTCTCTCTTTGTACATAGGTTAATTTTCATTTCATTTAAATCTCATCACAACTGTCATATTTTCAAATATCTCTTGACTCTCTCAAGGCTAAATCATGTCTACTTCTATTACATTCTTATAGTGTATTTTTCCTTATACTTTTCATAGCTCCACGTTAATTTTGGCTGACCAGTTTTTCTCCAATGCCCTAACACAGCCTGAAACATAGAAGATACTTAAGTATTTGGTGCCTACCTCAATGAACCCTAATAATTAACATGCCAATTACTTTTTAAAAAGTGAGTTATCATTTACAACTTACTGATTACTTTCCTGATCTTTTTATAGATTTCTTCCTGAACCACAGTTATTTTTGTGCAAGCACATATATATTCTTCTTTGATATCTTTATCCACCAGATTTGATACTACCTTGCAAAATATTCACTTAATTGATTCTTTTAGGAAAAAACTATGTATATGTATCTATTTATCTTAATATGTTATTTCGGGTCACGTAATAGGACCTGTGGAGAGGGGAATATGTTTCTAGTGTAACATTAGAGTTAATTTACATAGTCATTATGGTTTTATTTATTGATTTTGTCTTCTAGAACCAAACTAATGAGAAGCAGAAAACATGTTTGAATGTTAAAGTGCTTATGTTACAAAGTATGTTCCAGAGCTCATGTGGAAGTCCATGTACAGTCTGTCTCTTACATGCTTCATTTTGAGGGGTTTTGGTGGTTACCTCCATAAGGCTGAACAATGTTTCTTTTTGTTATCCTGACTTAATAACTTTAGGTAATAGCTTCAGACTGCCATTCCTATGAATGTGAGAAGTAAGTTCATTTACCTTGCTCTCTCTTCTCTTCCCAGTGTTGAATATTTATATTGTAACTCTTAGCTAACCATTAACTATAAATGATATACTCTACACATACTTCTCAGTTAGAGACAGTATACTTGGAGAGCTTATCTATACAAGGGATGAAATTGGGTGAGATTGGGCTGGAGTTGTGCCTCAGTGGTAGAGCACTTGTCAGGCATGTGTGAAGCCTGTGTTCGAACCTCAGCACTGCATATAAATAAATAAATAATAAAAGATCCATTGACAACTAAAAAATATTAAAAGAAATTGGATGAGATTGCTGCTTTTCATCCTAGGTCTTTGGTACTAAAAAGGCAAACATTTAGGGGAGAAAGTTATATGAAATTGTGTTTTATTATTCAACTTTCTTAAGCCTATTTTTGGGGCCCATCTACTTTTTCTTTCTCCAACAGCTGGCTTATCTTCTGTATCTTACTATGAACAGATTGCAATAATTTACTTAAAAGCAAGTATTGAGGTGCCATGATAAAAAAAAGTCCTGCCTTTACACTAAGAGACTATTGTGGGTGGAATTCTGGGTCCCTAGAAAATTGGCTTCTGTACCTCTACTAGGGTTTAGGATTTCCATACAAACAGGAAAGCATTAATGTTTCCCAAGCTTTCTCATGGGCAACAGAAGTATTACTAAACCTATTTGGAAGTTAATTATAGTTCCTTCCAAGGAAATGCTACATTTCCTAAAATGGTCAAGGATACTATATTTCCTTGGAAGTATTCTTGACCATTTTAGGAAAAGTAGTATTTCCTAAATATAGTATTTCCTACATAGTATGCTGCTGTGCTTACACACAGAAACATAGGAAGCTCATGTTAAATGCTTACTTTGATGAAGAGATATGAGAATGCTGCTGATTGTGGAAAGTTAAGAGTTCTGAAGGCTTAGGAGGCTGGTTAGGTAGAAGGCAGTTTGTTTTCAGTTTGCAGAAGCTTCAGAAAAAATGATATTGTGTGTGTATGTGTGTGTGTGTGCGCGCGTGCGTGTGTGTTTTATTAATAGACTTTTTTTTTTTCAGTAGTGTTAGGTTCACAGCAAAGTTGAATAAAGTACAGAGCTTTCCTTCATTCTTTTGCCTCCACACATGCATACCTTGCTGTACCATCAACACCCTCCCACCAGAGTGGTACACTGGATATGACGGCAGTGCCTTTTGACACATCATCATCACTGGGAGTCCATGATTTACAATAGGGTTTTCTCTTACAGGTCTATATTCTATAGATTTGCACTAATGTCACATTATAATATCATACAGAATTTCACTCCCTGAAAATATTTTATGATCTGCCTGTTCATCCTTCTCTCCCTACAAACCACTGGCATTAATGATGTTTTTACTGTCTTCATAGTATTGCCATTTCCTGAATGCCGTGTAGCTGGAGTCATACAATATGCAACTTTTCAGCCTGGCTTCTCCATTATGGATTCTTTCATGTATCATCTTGGTGTTATTTCTAAAAAGTGATCACCAAACTCTAGGTAATCTAGATATTCTTCTACATTTTCTATGGGTTTTATAGTTTGGTGTTTTAAATTTAGGTCTTTATCTGTCTTGAGGTTATTATTGGGATATTATTGGGAGTGTTGTAAGTTCTGTGTCTAGATTCATTCTTTTGTTTGTGGATATCCAATAGTTCTAGCACCAAATTAATGTCTTCATTTTAGGATTAAACGCTTATGTGACTTTAAAGAAATTTCTTAGAAAGAGAAAGGAATATTAATTCAGATATCAGGAATTGTTTGGGGCTGGCTTACCAAGTTGAACATTTGGTTTACCTTTTTTTTTTTTTTTTTACTTAGGTTTTCATCACTGGTGACCTAAAGACAAGAACAACTTAGGGGAAGAAAAGTTTATTTTGACTTATGGTTTCAGAGATTCAGTCCATGGCCAGTTGACTCCATAGCTGTGGGGTGAAGGTGAGGCAGAACGTCGTGGCAAGAGGGGTGTGGTAGAGGAAATCTGCTCAGTTCATAACATCCAGGAAGTCAAGAAAGAATTCTGCTTACCAGGAACCATGTATAAACACCAAAGGCACACCCTCAGTCACCTACTTTCTCTAGCCACATTATTCCTGTCTATAATTACCACCCACTTAATCCATTCAAGTGGCCTAATCCAGTAATTAGGTTACAGTTTTCATAATCTAATCATTTTATCTCTGAATATTTTTGCATTGTGTCACACATGAGCTTTGTGTGTGTAGGGAGGTACCTCATATCCAAACTATAACATCCCTCATGTAAAATGATTCTTCAGGTAGGCAGTCCAGTGTCCATGCAGTACTGTGCCATTTGGGGCATCTTCACTATTTCTGTTCTCACTTCCTTAATGCATGGTTTCTATCCTTGGGTTCTCTGTTGGTTTATTATTTTTTTATTTGTTCTAATTAGTTCTACATGATAGTGATTCATTGGACACAAATGGAGCACAACTTTTTATTTCTCTGGTTAAACATGATGAAGAGTCGCACCACATATGCAGTCATACATGTACCTAGGGTAATGATATTCATCTCATTTCACCATCTTTCCTAATCCATGTCCCCCCCTCCCCCTTCCCCAATCAAAGTTCCTCCATTCTCCCCACAATCCCCCACCCCCATTAAGGGTCAGCATCTACTTATCAGTGAGAACATTTGGCCTTTGGTTTTGGGGATTGGCTTACTTTGCTTACTTATTC
Source organism: Marmota flaviventris (assembly GCF_047511675.1). Classification (NCBI taxonomy): domain Eukaryota; kingdom Metazoa; phylum Chordata; class Mammalia; order Rodentia; family Sciuridae; genus Marmota; species Marmota flaviventris. The sequence continues at coordinate 49,993,259 of NC_092508.1, read as the reverse complement.
TCCAACTCCATCCATTTACCTGCAAATGCCATGATTTTATTCTCTTTTAATGCTGAGTAGTATTCCATTGTGTACATGTACCACAGTTTCTTTATCCATTCATTTGTTGAAGGGCATCTAGGTTGGTTCCACAGTTTAGCTATTGTTAATTGAGTTGCTATGAACATTGATGTGGCTGTGTCACTATAGTATGCTAATTTTAATTCTTTTGGATATACACTGAGGAGTGGGATAGCTGAGTCAAATGATGGTTCCATTCCAAGTTTTCTAAAGAATCTTCAAACTGCTTTCCAGATTGGTTGCACCCATTTGCAGTCCTGCCAGCAATTTATGAGTGTTCCTTTTTATCCACCTCCTCACCAACACTTATTTTTGATAATTGCCATTCTGACTGGAATGAGATGAAATCTTAGAGTAGTTTTGATTTGTATTTCTCTAATTACTAGAGAAGTTGAACATTTTCTCATATATTTGTTCATGAATTGTATATCTTCTTCTGAGAAGTATCTATTCAGCTCCTTAGCACATTTATTGATTGGGTTATTAATTTTTTTTTGCTATTAAGTTTTTTGAGTTCTTTATATATCCTGGAGATTAGCGGTCTATCCGATGTACATGCAGTAAACATGTACATGCCCACTCTGTGGGCACTCCTTTCACATTATTGATTGTTTTCTTTGCTGAGAAGAAGCTTTTTAGTTTGAATCCATCCCATCTATTAATTCTTGGTTTTATTTCTTGTGCTTTAGGAGTCTATTTAAGGAAATCAGGACCTAATCTGACATGATGAAGATTTGGGTCTACTTTTTCTTCTATTAGGTGCAGAGTCTCTGGTATAATTCCTAGGTCCTTGATCCACTTTGAGTTGAGTTTTGTGCATGGTAAGAGAGAGTGGTTTAATTTCATTTTGTTGCATATGGATTTCCAATTTTCCCAACACCATTTGTTGAAGAGGCTGTGTTTTTGCCAATGTGTGGTTCTGGCACTTAGTCCAGTATGAGATAACTGTATGTATGTGGGTTTGTCTCTATGTCTTGAATTCTGTTCCATAGGTCTTCATCTCTATTTTTTGTGCCAGTACCTTGCTGTTTTTGTTACTGTGGCTCTGTAGTATAATTTAAGGTCTGGTATTGTGACGCCTCCTGCTTCACTTTTCTTGCTAAGGATTTCTTTGGCTATTCTGGATCTCTTATTTTTCCAAGTGAATTTCATGATTGCCTTTTCTATAGCTATGAAGAATGTCATTGGGATTTTAATAGGAATTGTATTAAATCTGTAACACGCTTTTGGTAGTATGGCCATTTTGACAACATTAATTCTGCGTATCCTGGAGCATGGGAGGTCTTTCCATATTCTAATGTCTTAAATTTCTTTCTGTAGTTTTCACTGTAGAGGTCTTTCACCTCTTCTGTTAGATTGATTCCCAAGTATTTTAATTTTTTTGAGGCTATTATGAATGGGATACTTAATTTCTCTTTCTGAGGATTCATTACTGATATATAGAAATGCATTTGATTTATGGGGGTTGATTTTATATTCTGTTACTTTGCTGAATTCATTTATTAATTGTAGAAGCTTTTGATGGAGTTTTTTGGATCCTCTAAATATAGAATCATGTCATCAGCAAATAGTGATAGTTTGAGTTCCTCTTTTCTTATTTGTATCTTTTAATGTCTTTCATCTGTCTATTGCTCTGTCTATAGTGTTAAGGACTATGTTGAATAAGAGTGGTGAAAGAGGGCATACCTGTCTTATTTCAGTTCTTAGAGGAAATGCTTCCAGTTTTTCTCCATTTAGAATGATATTGGCCTTGGGCTTAGCATAGATAACTTCTACAATGTTGAGGTATATCTCTACTTTGAAAGTGTGTTGTATTTTATGAAATGCTTTTTCTGCACCTATTGAGATGATCATATGAGTTTTATCTTTAAGTCTATTGATGTGATGAATTATGTTTATTGATTTCCATATGTTGAACCAACCCTGTATTCCTGGGATGAACCCCACTTGATCATGGTGCACTATCTTTTAAATATATTTTTGTATGCAATTTGCCAGAATTTTATTAAGAATGCGTGCATCTGTGTTCATCAGGGATATTGGTCTGAAGTTTTTCTTTCCTTGTTGTGTCTTTGTCTGATTTTGGCATCAGGGTGATGCTAACCTCATAAAATGAATTTGGAAGGGTTCCCTCCCCTTCTACTTCATGGAATAATTTGAAGAGTATTGGTATTAATTCTTCTTTGAAGGTCTTGTAAAACTTGGCTGAGAATCTGTCTGATCCTGGACTTTTCTTAGTTGGTAGGCTTTGATGGAGTCTTATATTTCTTTGCTAGAAATTGATCTGTTTAAATTGTATTAGTTTTCTACAAATTCAGTTTGTGGAAATCATATTTCTCTAGAAATTTGTCAGTGTCATTTGATATTTTCTATTTTACTGGAGTATATATTTTCAAAATAGTTTCTAATTATCTTCTGTATTTCAATAATATCTGTCATGATATTTCATTTTTCATCATAAATTTTAGTAATTTGAATTTTCTCTCTCCTCCTTTTTGTTAGGGTGGCTAAGGGTTTGTCAGTTTATTTTTTCAAAGAACCAGTTTTTTGTTTTGTCAATATTTTCAATTGTTTCTTTTGTTTCAATTTAATTGATTTCAGCCCTGATTTTTAATTATTTTCTGACTTCTACTGCTTTTGGTGTTGATTTGTTCTTCTTCTTCTAATGCTTTGAGATGTAATGTCAGGTCATTTATTTGTTGATTTTTTCTTCTTTTAATGAATGAGCTTAGTGAAATGAACTTTCCTTTTAGTACTTCCTTCACTGTGTCCCAGAGATTTTGATATGTTATATTGGAGTTCTCATTTACCTCTAAGTATTTTTTTTACCTCTTCCCTGATGTCTTCTGTTATTCATGCATCATTTAGTAGCATATTATTTATTCTCCAGGTGTTAGTGTTGCTTATATTTTTTATTTTACCATTGATTTCTAATTTTATTCCATTACTGTCATATAGAATAGGTATCTCTAATTATTTTTTTGCATTTGCTAAGACTTGCTTTGTGGCATAACATATGGTCTGTTTGGGAGAAGGATCCATGTGCTGCTGGGAAATAAGTGTATTTGCTCATTGATGGATGAAATATTCTATATATGCCTGTTAAGTCTACATTATAGATTGTATTATTGAGTTCTATAGTTTCTTTGTTCAGTTTTTGTCTGGAAGATCTATCCAGTGGTGAGAGAGGTGTTTTAAAGTCACCCATTATTATTATTATGTTGTGGTCTATTTGATTCTTGAAATTTAGAAGGATTTGTTTGATACATGTAGATGCTCCTTTGTTTGGGGCATAAATATTTGTGATTATTATGTCTTGTTGATGTATGATTCCCTTAAGCAGTATAAAATGTTCTTCTTTATCCCTTCTGATTAACTTGGGTTTGAAGTTCTCTTTATCTGATATGAGATGGAAACCCCTGCTTGTTTACATGGTCCATGTGAGTGGTATTTTTTTTACCCATCCTTTCCCCTTCAGTCTGTAGATGTCTTTTCCAATAAGAAGAGTCTCTTGAAGGCAGAATATTGTTAGGTCTTTTTTTTTTTTTTAAATCCAGTCTGCAAGTCTATGTCTTTTAATTGATGAGTTTAGGACATTAACATTTGGGATTATTATTGAAATATGGTTTATATTCCCAGTCATTTTGGTTTGTTTTGTTTTTTGCTTGACTTGGTTTCTCCTTTGATTGGTTTTTCCTGTAGTATAGTTCTTTTCTTTGTATTTTCATTTCTTTCTCATGGAGTATTTTGCAGAGAATGTTCTGTAGTGCCGACTTTCTTGCTGTAAATTATTTTAACTTTTGTTTATCATAGAAGGTTTTTATTTTGTCATCAAATCTGAAGCTTAGTTTTGCTGGATATAAGATTCTAGATTGGCATCCATTTTTTTCAGAGCTTTGTATATATTGTTCCAGGATCTCCTACCTTTGAGGGTCTGGAATGAGAAATCTGCTGAGATTCAAATTGGTTTCCCCCTACATATAATCCCAAACGTTTATCTCATGGCTTTTAAAATTCTCTTCTTATTCTGTATACTAAGCATTTTCATTATACTGTGCCTTGGTGTATATCTGTTTAATTTTGTACATTTGGTTTCCTTTAAGCCTCTTGTATTTGATTTTCCAATTCATTCTTCATGTTTGGGAAATTTTCTGATATTATTTTATTGAAGAGATTGTGCATTCTTTTGGTTAGTATCTCTGTGCCTTCCTCTATTTCAATAAATCTTGGATTTGGTCTTTTGATGTTATCCTGTAATTTTTCACTGTGTGGTCAACTTTATTTTCAAGATTGTATATTTTGTTTTCATTGTCTGAGGTTCTGTCTTCCAAGTGATCTAGTCTGTTGGTGATGTTTTCTATTGAATTTTTTATTTGGCTTATCGTTTCCTTAATTTCAAGGATTTCTGTCCCCCTCCGCCCCGAATCTCTATCTCTTTCTTGAAGTAATATTTTGCTACCTGCATTTGCCCTCATATCTCTTTGTTGGAGTGACCAGTTATTGCCTGTATTTGTTCTCTTATCTCCTTGTTGGAATGATCAGTTGTTGCATTGTATTTGCTCTGTTATGTCATTGTTTGATTTGCAGATTATTTTAATTATGTACATTCTGAGCTGCTTCTCTGACATTTCATTTTTTTGTACTGTCATTGGACTCTATTATTGTATCATCTTGGTTTGTTTGGGGCACTTTCTTTCCTTGTCTTTTCATGTTTTCTGTGTGTCTTTTCCTATATCAGTATGGATCTGAGGCATTACAGTTTCTATCCTATAATCTTGTAGTGTCCCTGCAGGTTTCCAATGTCTTGCCTTTAAGGGGGAGATCAATATTAACAGCACCCAATGCAAACGATAAACAGCCTTAAACCAGATAGTTCCTGTTTAGATTATTACAGTTTTGTCACAATAACAGAAATGATGTGTTCAAAGTTATCTGCAAAATAAACAGTAGGTTTGGAAAAGGGTTTATAGTTTCTAGTGGTGGACAAAGAGAGAAGTGTGGCGGGATGTAGAGCATGATGTTTATGAGGTAGGAGGTGAGAATATAGAGGTATTAGATTGTAGGAAGAGTGAAAGATGAATCAAAAGAACTTGGTTGTTAACAGGAGAAAAAAGAGAAAGAGCCGACCCCGTGCAAGGCTCTCTCCTCCCTCCGCAACAAGATGGTGGCTATTAGCACACATAGCAAGAATACCTCTGGTGTAACAAAGCCTGCAGGGACCTTGGTGATGGTCTTCTGGATACCGGTTGTTGTCCCTAGATAGAAGTGGCCATGTCCAATTTGATGGCAGGGTAGCATCAAACCTGTAAGTATCTTGGTGTTGCACTTCCAGTCCCTAGCCAATGTCTCAAGACAGAAGCTACTGCAACTAAAGTTGTTGGTGGTAGCAATTGAGGTAACTTACCCAAGATGGTGGTGGAGGTGTCCCAGGATGGATCCAACTACTTTTAGAGATGGGGCTGAAAGAGAAGTTTGCAGGGTGGCTTTGGGCATCTGTTTGGGGATGCAGCATTGTGGTGAGCAGTCCTGGTCCTAGTCCTGGGCTCCATGTGGTTTGGCGGAGCAGTCCTGGGACTGGGCTGGGCCTCATAATAAGAAATATTAAAATAATGTTTCATTTTACCCATCAACAATTCTGTGAAGGAAGGAAATAGCTTTTGAAACTTGGGCCGATTGGCAAAAAAACATCAAATCAGAATCTTACCTGTGTCAGATGACATTAATATCCATGTTTGTGAACGTTGTGCTATACCTCCTGTTGAAGAGCTAAATATATATCAAAGCTGACTCTAAGATAGAGTTCCATGGCATTGCATACAGGCTAGTGCCAAATCTGGCTCAATATGTATTAGAATCTTAATCCAAGCTAACCAACTTTTTAGTGTATGATGATGAAGTAAAATAAAAAACTAATTTTGTTTTAAGAATTAGAATTTTTCTCATTAGTTGCAATCTGTGAAGTCCCAGCTTGTGTAGAACTTGCTAACAAGAATCATTAGTATTTTCATTTGTGCTTGAAAGATTAGACTTGGCAGTGATATTTTATTTAATAATTTTTTCCTTGCATTTTTCTTTTAAAAGCTTTGCCATTATTATAACTAAAGAAAACTCAGATATTTTCAGCATTAGGCTATATTTTAATGCTCTTTTTTACAGTAAGGAAGTCATACTAACCAGGACAGGTGTAAGGGTTTCTGAATATATTTTCACTCACCTTATCCTCATTTAATTTAGCATTCATGTAATGCAGACCATTATGCTCCATGTACATTGGAAATGTCGAAAGCTGTGAAAACCTGTGCCAGTTTATTATTGTAATTGAATACTAGAGTACAGTATTGGAGAAGTTCATTTTTTTCCCAATCTTTTTCATGGGACTTTACATTTTGAGCTGCTAACATATACATAAAAAGCCATTTACTCTTTCGAGTATTCAAGGAGACCCAACCTTATTTTATGTGAATAGGGAAATCTAACAAAACTTAATTAAAATTTTATTAAAACCCCTTAAATTTAGCAAAATTGAGAAGTAAAATTGGAAAAAACTTGACAGTAAATTGTCAAATAGCAGTCATAGTCCTAGCAAGAAAACTATTCAGAGTGTTGGGTCTTATGCTGTATTGATATGGTACATCATTTTATAGAATTCAAACCATATTTGTGAGTTTAATCAATGTTTTATTTTGGTTATACTGAAATCATGTTTCTGAATACTGGTTTTATTTAGGTCCTAAATCACCCCCCCATTTTTTTTTAACAAAACAGTTAGAATCTTCTATGTTTGTTATAATAAATCCTATAGAGGATGAATGAATTAGATCTTCTAATTAGAGTAATTTCACATAATGATCATCTTTCCACATGATGATATTCCATGAATAAATGGTAAAGATTCATTAGCATGGGATTTAGAGGCTCCTTTGTTCTGCAGATAGAAGAGAAAGATCTTAGCATGATTAAGTTGGATTTGTATTCTTTAGGATTCTAGGAAATTTGGAAATTTATATTTTGAACTTCAATATTTTTAGTATTTATACATGAGAAATCATGGGATTCAGTTTGAGTCCCATAAGTTTGAATGTGTTGATGCATAAATGTGAGTTAAGAAGGAATTTTAGAAAAAGAAGACAAGTAGGAGAGTTTATCGTCACTTCTTGGCCTTTGGTGCAAGACCAAGTGTAGTAGGGTTTATTAGGGACCATTTTTTAACTGTAAGAATTCTCAGCAAAGTTACCATATAATGACTGTGTTTATTCACATTCTCCTTATTAAGAATCCTTTTCTTTTACCATTTGGCTATAATTCTCAAATGGTATTAACACAACAGTCTCATCATGTATTCAACAGCCAGTTTTTAAATATTATTAGTAGTACATTTATGTGGGACAAGTGCATGGAGTACTGCAAACATGGATACGTTCGTTAAGGGCATCTGAGTGGCAAACCGCTTACCCCATAGGCACAGCCCTGAGTGTGAGGCTGTGTGTTGGAGTCCCTGCGCTTGCTTGCCCCATGACCTACTCCTCGACTGGTTGCTGCAGGGACAGTTGGCCAGAAATTGTATTGGTGGCTGCCTGTAATCTGCTTAGCTACTGCCTGAGTATATATACATGGTAACTATGCAATAAAATCAGATCTGCTTCCTGCTTGGTCTCCAGAGGTCTTGATTAGGGACTCTTCAGCCACACCCTCCTCTACCCTATTCCATGGACCTCCTCACTGGACAAGAGACAGCCCGTGTACATTTAAACTATAAACATACCAATCTTGATGAGAAAGAATATATCTTATTTATCTTTTAATCCCCCCAGTGTTTATCCTAATATCTGATGCATTGGAAGTACTCAACAAATTTATTGAATGAAGGAGTGGGTGGAATATATCATACATTTTTCTCTTATAGTAATAAATTACTGACCTTGTTAAGCTGTGTTACGTCGTATATAAATATGGAACCTGATTAGTTTGTCTCTCAGCCCTTTCCAATATCAACATTTTGTATCTCTATGATTCTTGTCTTCATGTGGTTGTGGCAGGTCATGAGGCCTATTCTTTCCTTGCTTGTTGCCTGCACCAAGATGACAGGAGAAGACAGGCTTGTGGGTTCTAGGTCTCTCCAGCCTGGCAGGTTATTTGTCAATCCTCTTGTTTGATGACAGCTGAGGGAGGTGGATGTTGATGGATGGAAAAGTCATCTAGCAGCTTCCACTCTTCTAATTCCATGGTGATTGAATTGTTCAACAGAACATTTTCAGCACTTTCTCTTTTCCTGCTGAGTGTTCCAGAAATGGTAGAATGCTAAATGGCTCTTTTAACATGCAGCTTTGTCAGGGAATTTATTCTAAGCTACCCAGCACTGCGTTAGAACTACTGTACAATGGTCTTTTTCCTGCTGTGTCCTGAGGCTTCAGGTTCACTGGCTTGTTTGTGGGGTTGGCATAGGTTCCAATTTGCCTGCAGCAGCTCTAGTTAACACCTGCTGTATGGTATTGTTAATGGTGTCTCTTTCCCTTTCATAGCAATCTGGTTTGGGCAATAAATTGTAGGGCTATCTGCTAACCTCGCTCTTTTCCTCCTGAAGACTTTCTTCCCTTTGTCTTGCCATGTGCTCATCCCTGGCAGTGTTGAGTCTTAAATATTGACAACTGCTCTACATTCTTTCTCCTATGCCTCTTCTACATACAGCATAGAGGTAAATCAAGTCTGTTCACTTTCTTGAACTTCTTGGAAAAATTTAAAAAAAAAGAAAAAGGAAAGAATTAGTTGAATACTTCTTGGTTAAAACAATGTGACCTTTTCCTTCCAAGAGCTACTATGACAGAACAAAATAATAATGATGATATAGATACATTGTAATTTTTAATTTCTGAAAAATATATTATATTTAAATGTGAAAGAATATCAGTGCAATATAAATGAGGGCATTAATAAATTATGATTATAGATCCTTTTGATTATCAGATGCTTTTTGTCTTTGCGTAACCATATTTTTCATGCATTTCCTTCATGATTGTGGCCACTACAGCCCTCCAGGTCAGGGCCATTTTGCACAGATTTCTTCAGTGATATATAGATAAGGAAAAGACTCAAGTATGATATTAGATTCTATGTCAAGGTGCACATAATGCATTTGAAAAGGAAAGATGATAAGGAATATACCAGAAGAAGGTAGCAAGCCAAGTTCTGTCATCTTCCCCAGGGATTTGGAATTGGAGCCAGGCATTGAGAGAAAGATGGGATTTCAGAGGTAGACATGTGGGGTAAAATGCTGGGGAGGGGGGTGTGACCTATTGTCTTGTAGGGGACCTTCCAGATACCAGCAAGAATAGAGAAAGGTGGGAGATAAGTTGAATGGGTCAGAAAGGGAATTTGAGGTTCTAGATTTTTGAAGCAATTTGATCTTGCAGGCATTCAGCTTTCTATGACATGCACTGTTATTGGATTTTGAATGTTATTTCAAAATTTTTATTTCCTTAGAGGAGTTTTGTCCTTAAGACAGGTGAGTATCAAATTGAAGGTAAAAAGAAGTTTAATGGTTCTCCAAGTCTCTAAATGGTCATTACTACTGTCTCTTTTCCTTTATACCCTTTGGCACAGAGAACATAAAGGAGTTAGGAGGGACAGTCCAGAGCATGTATGTGGTCTGGTTATTACTGGATTGCTTACATTGTCTTTGTGTCCACAAGAAAACTGAAGGGTTTATTTTGACAGAAGTGAGAAGTGTCAGCTTTGGATATATAGCTCTGTGTTCTATTTTGGAAGATGAGTGTTCTGCAGGACATTTCCTTATAATACATGGTGGGGAAGAGGATGGGAGGGGATAAGAGCTATCCCTGGAGATGTTCATTTTTGGAGGTTTTTTTTTTTTTTTGGCAAGTTTTTAATCCATTCAAGTGTGTGTAGCCTGGAGGTGTTAATGTCAGAAACCTGGACCATCCATTTCAGCAGACCTGCTATTCACCTAAGGTAGATATCCTATCTTCCCTTTCTCCTTTCCCATATGTTTGTTTTTATTTTTCAGTAACATAGGTTCTGTATGTAATTTTCCTCTGGGAACTCTTTCAAGACATAAATGACTTTTGACTTCAGAGTATTTTTAGGTTATTTTCTCTTTGTCTATCCTAAGTGGTTTTATAAACGTGAATTTATGTTCATATACATATTGGATTAGTAAAAATTAAGCATTTATTCCTTCAGCAAATGTTTATGAAGCTTCTACTTGTATACCTATCACTGTCCAAGGTGCTGGAATGCAGGAGGGAACAAAAAGATAGCCCTTGTAGAACTTAGCTTCAGAGGCAGAGAGGGCGAAGAAAGGCGGATTCAGGTAATGAACAATAAACAGCAATTAAGTTATATACTGTGATAGAAGATAAATGCCAGAGTAAACAGAAAAACTAGATCAGGACAAGGGGGATTGGGAATGGAGGGGGAAGGGGACAGTGGAAGTAATAAATAGAGTGGCTAGGAGACCCTCATTAACAAGGTGAAATGGGAGCAAAGACTGAAAAGAGGCAAGAGTTTGGCCAAGCAATCATCTCATCAAAGAACATTCAGCAGAAGGAAGAAGAAGAGCAAAGGCTGGAAACAAGAGCACACCTGGTATATTCAAAGAACTGCAAGGAGGTCAGGATGTTGCAGTGAAGTAAGTGAAGGGAGAGTAATAATGCCTATCAGAGAGGTGACCTGGGGCCAATTATTCGGGGTCTTGAAAGACCTTTGTAGGAACTTTGGTTGTTATTTGTGTGAAATGGAAGGCATTCAGGATTTGTGGCACAATAGTAACATCATCTAAATTATGCTCAAAAGGTCACTTGGGCTTTATCTTGAGGCTAGACCATGGGGTGGATGTGGGTAAATAAAAAGAAGGAAGAGGTGTCAGGAGGCTTTTGCAGTGCTTTGAGCAAGAGATGGTGGTAGACTAGACTAAGGTGGTAACAGAGTAGTCAGATTCTGTGAATGTGTTTTGAAGCTAAAGATCAGCAAAATTTTCTTTTGAATTGGATGTGGGGTGTGAGAGATATATAGGAGTCAATGACAGCACTCAGATTTTTGGCTCATGTATCTGGAGTGTTGGAATTCCAAGGCACTTAATTAAACACTTTATCATCCATAAATCTATTAATTTATAACCTGAAAACATTCTCATAAATGTTTCCCCCACAATACTTCTATAATGGACATTGTGCCAACATATAAAGGGTATGAGATACATGAGGTAAAGTCTCTGGCTTAGGGCTTTTTCCTATCATACTCCATTTGACAATGTGTACCTCAAATATAAGGACTATGAATTATTTCTCTTTGCACTTTTGCTACGTACTGCAGTGGCTCTCATATATCTCATTGCATCAAATCCTTTGTTATTTATTTTAAGACGAAGTGTTATTTTATGTATTACTAATATAAGCTACTGCTTATTTAAGTGATTTATTATTACTTAAAAATATAATAAATGTAAATAAATGTAAAATGTAAACATTAAATATTTTAATAGATGTATTATTACATGAATAAATGTATTGGTATTTATTTTGTGGTGCTGGGGGTTGGGCCAGGACTCATGCATGTTTCTACCATGGAGCTGTACCTCCAACCCCTTGGTATTTAGTGAAAGAGTTATTTTGGACTAATTAGGCATAGTTTTATTTTTTATCTTTTAATGTTACTATCTTTAGGGGCATTTTTGTTGCATGTGAAGTCAATAATTTTATATACATTGGTAAAAAAATGTAATACAGCTCCATTTACATTTGTAGATCATCCTTTATTAGATCAAAAAGCACTTGGTATAATTTTGCAAAGAAAATAGATTTGCAATTATTCTCCCAACCATAAATATGTGCTTCATTAATATTAAATATTTGCCCTATCCCACAGATTTATTTTTGGCACATGTAATAACATTTCATTTCAATGGATGCATCATTATTTCATCTTCTTAAGTTATGATATTTTAAACATCAAATATCTAGAAGGTATTTTAAACAACAATTAACACTATAAATAGAGTGTTAACAATGCACATAACTCAATTGAGGAGGTGAACACATGAAGAACTCTGACCGAGTTCTGTGCAGACTTTGAAAACAGTATCAAAGCTGCCTGCTGGCCCACAGCGATTGTAGGATGTCATTCATTGTAGGAACATTCTGATAGCTGAATTGTTAAAGTGTGAAAAATGATTCTTAGAATCAATGAAATATGGGAATAGATATTCGACAAATGTTTAACTGCTTGAAATATGGCTTCCACCTCCTGCCACCCCATCCACATACCCGTGGCTCTAGGCTGTATTTGCAAAGCAAGTCCTGTTGCAGTCTTTGCCATACACTGTTTCTAGTTTTATTTCTTTCCATCTAGAATCCCTTATAGGAAACTATCTCTCCCACCTACTCTCTGTCCCTGTGGCTAGGTGGGCTTGATTGCAAACTCATTCATTCTACAACAGGGCCAGGGGAGGTTGTGCAATGGAGGCAGGACCAGTTTACTCTATCAGGTCAGAGGTAGGTTCAGGTATGGTCACAAAATCTAAGCTAATCCAAACTCTGACTTTTGCCAGAGCAATCAGGATACAAGCTTCCTTTTTCTTTGTTTTATCCTCTAGGACCTTGAAAGCCTGCAGCTTCTGGTGGCCTCCTTTCTGAAACAGGAATAGTCTATGCTTGCAGAACTGAGATAGGGAGAAAATTCACTGGCAACCTCTGATCCCCTCTATCTAGGTATAGTTGACGCTAGGGAGTTTTCAGTTATATTGATATTTTTTTAAAATCCTAACTTAGGCTGATCAGTCACTCTGGTTTAAAACTGAAAATGTCTTTACTTACACAAGTGCAGAAGCATTTTCCTATCTGCCACTCCCCACATACTTCCCCACTGTAGGGTAGGGCTGACATTTGATTGCCATCTTCACCACTTTTGGTTGCCAGGCTCAAAACCTGAGATGTCTCACTCTCACCCTTGACCATTTCTCTCTGAATTACTCTGTTAACTTAAATTGATTTTATAGTTAATTTCAAAACTAGGTGTAAGTTAGGATCTTCATTGCTTTGAGGCTGGATTCTCAGATCAGTCTTCTCTGAGTGGTAAGTGGTTTCTTGCCCTCAGATGCTTTTGACAGATTCAGACTCATACTTTTGATCCAAACTGACCACTCTTTCTTTCAAAGCTTAATTTTTTTTTGGTGATGTACACTTCAAATTCAGCTCATTTGCAAAGCCTAGAGGCCTGTGATACCAAACTTACTTGAAGGTTAAACCTTTTTCAAGGTCAGGTTAGCAACTCTAGCTACTTTCTAATTTTTCTGTGGTAACTCAGATCTTCCCAATGTAGAGATTTAAATCTTCCAATCAGACTCATATTACATAAGATAGTATTGTATTGTGGGGATAAGGACAAGTTTTGAAATCACAGAGAGACATAGGTTTCTAGCTCAGATAATTTTTGTGAGTTTTAAATGTATCTATATATTAATTTATATCCTATTTTACTTTTCTTCTATTATCTATCTATCTATCTACCTATCAGTCATATCTGACATTAAGTTCTCATAAAATGATAGTTATCACTTGAAAGTTGCATGCCACATTATTCTTGAGTGTTTTAGTATCTTTACATTAAATTTTCTGTCATGTCTGTTCAGTTGTTCTTATTACTTTTTTCATTCTTTCACATATACACAATGCCAGAACTCATTAATGGTCATTTTAGTCTAAGGCAACAAACTTTGGATCCTTGTAAAATAAAAATCATCCTAATATTACAGACAACTCCACAAATCTTAAAAATAAAAATAAAGAAAACTCTGGAAGTATAGTCAGAATGGTGGTAAAATTTATTACCTAAAAGACAGATCTTGGCCAGGTTCTGCCATCTCTTATAGGTTCAATATGTCTCTACAGAATTCTTAGCTGCAGATAAAGTAATTCTGTTTGATTTATATGGTCCCAGTTAAAGAAATCTACCAAAGGGAGGTCTATACCAATTCTTTATCTTAGGCACTTTGTTGGCAGTGGCTTTGTGTTCAAAAAGATATGAGATAAAAAATATAAAGGAATATTTTCTCTATGCAATTTTCATTTCCTCAGTTCCTTCTTCGATATTACTGATATTTGCTGAGCTATACTAATTAGGAATTAAAAAATAGTTTTGTTAGTACTTGGACAAGTGCCAGATTAATTGCCAGGAAGTTAGTGTCCTCTTAATGTAGCATAATTAACTAAAATTCAGTCTCTTCTGTGCCTGCTTCTTATACCTATCAGAATTGCATAGCCCTAGGAAGAACTGCTATCAAACTTGAGAAGTCAATGCTTGCATTCCTTAAAGTATTAAGGAATCACTTGGATAGGGAAAAAAGTGATTAAAGACTTAGACCTAGGGTAAAATTATTAAAAATTATTTCTTATAGAGTTTGGTTCTTGAACTATTTTGAGTCACAAACCCTTTAGAATAATCTGTGAATTTTGTGAACACATCACAAATATGCAAAAATTGACTTAGGAAATAACTTTTGCACTTAATTTCTAACATATTATGAAACCCCTGAAGCTCATCCAGATTAAAAGCCTCAGTGTGCTTTCTTAAAGTCATAGAGTCCTAGGGTAGGACAGGACATGAAAGGCCAGTTACATTACTTCCCTATCCAACTCAGGAGTTTTCAAACTCAGCACTATGGATAGTTGAATGGGATAATTCTCTGTTCTCTGGGACTGGTCCCTGTGTTTTGAGTTGTTTAGTATCATCCTTTTTCTCTCCTCACTAGAAGCTGGGGTAAGGGTGGGGGCAGTCCTGACAACCATAAAAATTTCCAGACCAAATGTACCCTAGGCAATAAAAATCTGTTGAGAAGCAGAGTTCTAGCTTGAACATTCCTTCCTTGGTTTTGATAGCCAGTGACCATCTGGTCCCTACGGGCATGTTTATTATGTCCAAACTAGCACATCTGTTTAAATTTGAGTCCACAGCCTATAGAACAGAAGATAAGCCCCTGAGGCTAGTAGTTTGAGAGGAGACCCTTGGAAGTACAGAAGATGAAAAAGAGAGGGAAAGCTAACATGGTTTGCATTAACAAGAGGCTTTTCATTATGGACAACTGGAGCTTAGTTACAATGAGTTATAATGATGAATGGTATAGACTCTACCTGAAAGTTGTTCTACCAAGAGGAGGATGCTGAGGTATATATTCATCATCTCCTACTCCTTATTGACTGAGACTGCTCAGGTGGAATTTTATACACACACACACATATTTTATATATATGTATATACATACACACACATCTCTCTCTCTATATATATAATATCTATATATAGATGATATTTGCTATCTTTTAACTAGGATCCAATGTCTTAGTTGTCATGTGTAGCAGAGGTTTGCTCAGTTGGTGTGTGGGCTAAATTTGGCTGGCTGCCTGTAAGGTAAGAATTCTTTTAAGATGAATAAACTGTTGAAAGAAATAAAAGAAATATTTGTGACATGTGGAAATTACATAAAATTCAAATTTTGATCTTTATAAATAAGGTTTTACTGAACATATTCATGTATGTTAATATGTTATCTATGCCTCTTTTCCTGTCCCAATAGTAAAGAGAGTGTTTGCAACAGAAACTATACAGTCTGCAAAGACCAAAATATTTACTTCTTACTTGGCCTGTTACAGAAAAAGTTGGACAACCCTTGATCTATAACAACAGGGAATAAATCTATTTCCTCTTCACAATAGTGGCATGAAAATATTTCAAGATATTTCTTATGTTTCACTCTTCTTTCCTGCCTTTTTCCAAGTTTCTATAAATGTTTACCATATAGTATCATTCCAAGGCTCTTTCTTCTCTTGGTTACCCTCCTACAGATGCATTCCTTTTTATCAACATTCCTCTTTTAATGTTGCTCTCAGAATAGAGCACATTTTATGATATGTAGTTTGAATATTAAAAAAAAATAGTGACTGTATTTCCTGAGTTGTATATTCTGTCTTTTCAATGTGACCTGTCTCCATTAAGTTTTTGGAAGTCTCATTTCAATATCAGGTTGTAACGAACATTGACTCAACTAAAATCCACTTCCACATAAATTGGTTTCTATATATATGAATTATTTCTTGACATTGAGTATCCTCTCTTTTAACTATTTGGTTTATTCTTTTTCAATGAAGTTGAACTATTAGCAATCATCTTGAGAATCTTATGTATTGATTTTAAATATTCATTAAATTTTAAATTCATTGTTGTAAAGGAAAATCTTTGTGTTTTTATTCGGTGGACCCTGGTTTGGGTTCAAATTCATTGCTGTATGAATACGCCTTGATGTGAAGTTACTAGAGGACAAAACTAGTTCTGTATATATTATATTATACAGTGTGGGCCTTTGGCAGATTAAATGATGGACTTCAGTGCTTCCCTCTTCGGTAGTGCTATGCAACTCCCTGCTTGTGGCTTCATGGCAAGGACACAGTAACAAACTGCTTTGGTTTTTACTTTGGACTTGACCATTTGATTTAACAGATGGGATGTTAGCAAAAATGAAATACATTTACACAGCTAAACTCTCCACCAAGGATATTCTGATGGCTACCATGAAATAAAACAAAACTAAAACAAAAACAAAAACCTTACCCAGGAAGGTGCTGACCCAATTCCATTGAGCAGAACAAGCATCTTAACATTTGCCCAGTATAATATTAAAATTTCTAAGGACCAGTGATTCTAACATGTCTATTACTCTTCCCCCTTTTAAATTGGGAGGTGTTTGTTGTAGTTACTCTCTCCCCCTTTGACATCTTTGTGGAACTTGTGTGTTTACTTCCTAGATCTACAGATCAAGAGCAGCCACATTTGGATATGAGGTAGATCAGAACTTTAGTTTGATGTTATGTTAGGGTGAACCTGAGTGTCTTGTGATAGGGACAAATGTATTTTTGTGTATAGTAGGAGTCTTAAATCTATTTCTGCTGCCACAATAGAATACTACAGACTAGGTAATTTATAAAGAACAAGAATTTATTTTCTCATAGTTCTGTAATCTGGGAAATTCCAAATCAAGGTGTCTGGTGAGAGACTTCTCGCTGCCTCCTCAATATGGGAGAAAAGCAGAAGGGCAAGCAGGATGAACATTGTTTCCTCACATGGTAGGAGAGACCAAACCCACTCCCACATGCCATTTTTATAGTGTCATAAATCCATTCATATGGGCAGAGCCCTCAGGACCTAAACACCTCCCCTTAGGCTCCACCTCCCAACACTTGCATTGGATATTCAATGTCCAACACCTGAATTTTGGAAAGCACATTCAGATCACAGCAGTAGGGATATGAAATATCATAAAGAGGGAGAATTGTGGCAGATTAAATTATTTGTTCCATTTTTAAAAATTTCCCTAAAATAATATCATGGCCTAATGCAGTGTTTGGTAAACTGTGGCCTGTGAGCCAAGTCCTTTTTCTTTTTTTATAAAGTTCTCAGGTAATAATAGTCTTTACAGTTTTAAGACCTTAAAAAAATTGTCCAGAATAGTATGCAGAAGTGTATGAGGCTTGCAAAACTTAAAAAAAATATATATTTTTTTGTTTTGTTTTTTAAACCTGGAACTTCACAGAAGTTTGCTAATCCATGGCCTAACAGAAGGGAAGTATAGCTGCCAACCCTGGTCTTTGGGCTGTGCCATGTGACCTGTTTTGGCCCCTGTGATGTGAGTAGATGCTTTAAAAATGTTTGGGAGTTTGAGTTTGACACTGGGGATTGTTTTTCTCAGATTAAAAAAAATAAGCATAAAATTAAACAAATACACAGAAAAATACCCCAAACAAAAATGTATAGCTCAATAATTCATTATGAAGAAAACAGCCATATAACTACCACCCAGGTCAAGAAATGAATATTGCCTCAACTTTTGAAGTTCCATTATCCTTGTTTTCTACCTCCAAAGATAGCTACTATCAAATGTGCATCTTTTGTTTTCCAAAGCCAAAAATATTAACCAGTATTTTTCTCTGTTTCCTGGACCCTGCAAGGACTTTATTCTTTTATAAATTTTAGTCACTCCTAACTCATGTGCCATTTTTGTCATTTTTCTGTTTTAATTAAATGAGACATTATAATTTTACACTTTAATATTCACTTGAATTTACCTATATATGTATAATTTTCATTGACTTTATTTCTTTCCATGTTTCTGAGTTCTTTCTGAGTTCATTTTGCATCTGATATTGAATTCCGATTAGTCCAGGTCTGTTGTTGATCAGTTCTCAGATTTTGTCTGAAAATGTTTTAATTTCTCCTAAATTTCTGAAAATATTTTAAATCAAATATAGAATTCTAGTTTAGCAGGTATTTAATCATGTGTGTATGTGTTCCTTTGTTTTTTTGTTTTTGTTTTTTGAGAAATCACCAAGGGAATTGACAATCAAGACTTCATTCTTAGGATGTGTGATTTGTCCATGGAATCATTAAGATAATGAATATACCCAGTAGCCCCCAAAGTTTTGTGGTACCTTTTTATAATCTCTTTTCTCCTGATCCTGTTTGCTCTCCTCTGTACCCAGGCAAAACAGTTTTCTTTCACTATAGACTAGTGAAAGAAATTTTTGAATTTTATATAAATGGAGTCATATACTCTATGCTCTCTTTTATCTGTTTTTTTGTTTGTTTAGCATAATTATTTGGGAGTCCATCCATATTGTGGTGTAAGTTTATTTGTACTGTGTATGTTTGTAACACATTTTAAAAAATCCATTCACTCATTGATGGGCATTTAAATTGTTGATTTTTGGTTCTTATAGTTAAAGTTTCTGGGAACACATGTGTACAAGTCTGTGTGAAGATATGTTTTCTTTTCTCTTAGATAGATTCTTAAGAGTGGAATATCTGATTCTTATGATAGGTATATATTTAATTTTTAAAGAAACTGTCAGATTGTTTTCTAAAGTAGTTGTAATATTATACAGTCCATCGTTATTATAAGACAGTTCCATTTCTTCCACATCCTTGACAATACTTAGTATTATCAACCTTTTTATTTTAGCTATTCCAACAGGATTTAGTAATATCTCAACAATTTTTAATTTTCATTTCCCAAACTACAAGTGATTTTGAAAATCTTTTCCTGGGTTTATTTGTTATATATACTTTTCCTTTAGTAAAATGGCTGTTCAAATTCTTCCCTATTTTTATTATTTTTTCTTATTATTGAGTTGTGAGAGTTCCTTATATTTTTTGGATATAAGTGCTTTATTAGGTCTATGATTTGAGATTTTCTTCCATAACTTGCCTTTGTACTTTTATCAATGTCTTTCAAAAATAGAAATTATTATTTTTAATAAAGTCAAATTTGTTTTTTTAATACTTTGTGATGTTATTATAGTCAAGAAATTGTTACCAAGTGGACAGATCTTTTAAATATGATAGGTTATTATGTTCATAAATTATTTCATAAGGTAAAGAGATTTGCAGTTGTAATGGAGGTCCACAGTGAGTTGAATTTGAGTTAATAAGAATGGAAGTTGCATAGATTATCTGACTTAGTTCAGATGGGTCTTTATAAAAGATAAACAGAAGCCTATTTAGAGAAGTCAACTGCCATGTTGTGAGAGGAAGGAGTTGAGGGTGGCCTCCTGGAACTGAGAGCAGTCTCTGGCTGAGAGCTAGCAAGGAAATAGGGTATCAGTCATAAATCTGAGAATCAGTGATTCTTACAAGATTTTGGTTTTCCAAGAAATGGCAATCCCAGTTAATACTTTTGATAATAGCCTGTAATGACTCTGAGTAGATAACCCAACAAATATGTGTTTGGAATTCTTACCCCCAGGAACCGAGATAACCAATGGGTATTTTTTTAAGCTGTCCAGTTTATGGCCATTTGTTATGCAGCAATAGGAAGCTTATGCACCAGGAAAGAGACAAATGGTGTGGGAGAGCAATGGCTTCTAGAAGTAGATATAAAGCAATCACAGATGAGGAGTGCTTCTCAAGGGAGAAGCAGCAACTA
Organism: Marmota flaviventris; assembly: GCF_047511675.1. Lineage (NCBI taxonomy): Eukaryota > Metazoa > Chordata > Mammalia > Rodentia > Sciuridae > Marmota > Marmota flaviventris. The sequence goes on along the minus strand of NC_092508.1, from coordinate 49,973,218 downwards.
GATCAGGTTTGTGGAGTGTTTCCTAAGAGGCTCATAAAAATACTTAGGGAGAAAATCTAAATGGATATTGGATTTTCTGTAGTTATGAGAGAGAGAAAATCAGACTCATTTGTTCACTGAAGAAAAGTCTGATATCTGAATTTTGGAGAACTTGTGATTTCCATGTTGTATTTATGTGCCTGGCATTATGCAAGGAATTGGGTGTTCACTTCTGAACAAGATAGACATTATTCCTGCCCTGATAGGTTTATAATGTAGTGGAAAACACAGTCTAAATATACATAATTACAACAGAATATATGTACTGAGATGGAGAAAGAGCAGGATGCTTTGGGAACACATAGAAATAGCACCAACTCTGAATTTAGGGAGGTCCAAGACATCCTTCTAAAAGAGGCTGACCCAAAGAGAGGAGGTGGAGATGGCTAGGTGAACTAGGGATATTGGCACCGTGTCCTTTACAGAGGAAATAGCCTGTCCAAGGTCCAGAAGCAAGAGACAGCATAGACTTTGAGGAACTGAAGGTGGTTTAGTATTGCAGAATCAAGGAGCAAGGGGAGGTTGAAGGGACAAGAGGTGAGATAAGCTCAGCATCACAGAAAGGCTCTGATCATGGATGGTGTGGTAAGCCTCATGGAAGAGTTCAACTTTCACTCTGGCAGCAAAGAGAGCCACTCAAAGTTTTTAATGGAGGTGGGTATAAAACATTTTGTGATGTTAAAAACCATTTTGTTGTGTAGAGAATGATTTGGGGGTAAGGCACGGCTTTTGGTAGGAGCATGAAAAATGATGCGTTTCTCAAGTCTTTTCAAGGATAAGCCAAGATAAAACAAAATAGAGCATTCTTGCCATGCTAGTGATTCACTACTGATTTTTATCTTAAAGTAACATTTCAAGTGGACACATCTCATCCTAGCTGGTTCAAGCAGTTCAGTACTGCCTCCCTCATCAATTTAGGGCTGAAGTTCTCCCCAGTAGCTTTCAGGCTCGTGTTTTCCTCCTAGTGTGGTCAGATAGGTCACTCCGTGTTTGCAGCAGATTGTGCTTGACTTCTCATGAGTCTGGTCCTCTCTTGACCTGACAGGGAGCCAGAAATCCAGTTGCAGCATATTCTACCATTACTGTTTTTGTTTAGAGCTAGCTCATTAGAAGAAGAGGTAAGAGAGCAACGGGCCTCCTTGCTGTTACTCTGTGAGCAAAATCTATCCTTTCTCATCTGTAAACAGACATGGAGTTCGATGCTTATTCTCAAATTTCTGGGACTCTTTGAGTCTTTTTTTGTTCTTCATCGATACAAATGGGCAACTGTCCATTTCTAGTGAATTGTGGTATGGATGAAGAATTAGGGTTTGTTAGGAAAAATGCAAATATAATTTTATCTGGACAGTTACAACAACAAAAATTTCAGTTAAAAAAAAAAAAGACAAAACAGATCTGAATTCCAGAAAGTTCTGGTTGATTAAGGGAAGTTGATTGGTGTGCTCATCAAGGAAGTTGAGTTGGTGTCTTCTAGAAGGATGGTTGTGTTCAACTGGTGATGTCTGCCTGGGCTATATCGTCTTGTAGTTTTCAAGATCTTAATTTTCTCCTGTATTTCTGGATTAGAACAGATCTATGCAACAAAGTTGAGGGTTACTTGATTTGTGTTAATCCAGACAAAATTTAAATTTTTCTTCACATTCACAAGGCTTATATATGTGCAACTGGAGAATGATTTCTCCTTGGATCAGGAAGATCCTGATCAAGAGTTATTTGCAGGTTTCATTTACATCAAGATGTTGATGGTTCCTCAGTTGAGTGTTAGGGATACAGGATTGTCCTATACATATGCTGATTATGTCATGGTGAGTCCTTAATCCCTTTCAGGTAGCTGAGTTTAGATTACTCTAGGAACCCATATTAAACCAGAATATATACATTTTTACTTTGCCAGAGTGTCTTTGTGGAAAACAGCAAAGAAACATTTTGCAGCAAATGTGCCAGCATATAAATTAGAAGTGGCCTGCGTAACCCATATTTCCTTCTGATCCAGGGATTTTAACTATACTCTTTTCTCTGCTTGGGATGCCCTTGAACTTAATAAGATTTATCCTTCTCTTACTTTCTCCTTTCTTTACTTCCTCCCTCTCTTCTTTACTTTCTCCCTTCTTTCCTCCCTTCTTCCAATTCATAATTGTTCAATCATGATTTCCTCAGAGAGGCCTCTCATCCTAACGACTGAATCAGAGCCAGGCTTGGTGGTGCACACTGGTAATCCCAGCTACTTGGGAGGCAGAGGCTAGTGTTGGAAACTTAGTGAGACCCTGCTGCAAAGTAAAATAAAAAAGGGCTCAGTGGCAGAGCATTTTTCTAGCATGCATGAGGTCCTGGGTTCAATTACCAGTACCACAAAACACAAAAACAAAAACAAAAAAAAAAAAAAAACAAAGGAAAGCTTAGATCAGGCCTCCTGCTCATGTTCATGTAGCTCTACTTACTGTCCTTTCATAACACTGCATTTTTTAATGATATACTTTTTGTGGTTATTTCAGTACAGTCTGTCCTTCCTCTAAACTGCAAGCCCCTTGAGACCAGAGTCTGTGTTTGTTTTGTTCATATCTTATGCTCTGAGCTCAGATACATCTATATGCCTGGAACAGAGAGAGAGCGCTCAACAAAAATATGCTGAATGGATAAAATTTATAAATAATTTTAACACAGCGGGAAAAAGTGCAAATAAAGATTGAACCAATGATGGAAATGTTTTCACCAGGCATTTAAACTAAGTCTTTGAGGATAAGTAACAACAGTTTCCTCAGAAGGAGTGTGAGAGAGAAAAGGAAGGACATTCTGTAAGGTGAGAGCTGCCTGTTGGCAGAGACATGGACGTGTGACAGAGAAAAGGGGAAGTAATTGTGGTTGATGCTTTGAGGGCATGGTGAGAAGGCCAGAGTGGCCTGCAGGTCAGGCTACTTAATGAAGGCCTTGCGATGCCATTATAAGCAGCTTCGGCATAATCCTGCAGAAGGTTATGAGGAACATTGAAAGATTTTAAGCAGAGACATTCAGATTACACTTTTACTTTTGAAAAATTGTAGATTTGAAGGAATGAGACTGAAGTCAGGGATTTTTCTGGAAAAATATAGTTATCTTCTAGACCAGAGTGAAAATTGCATTAACTAAGGACAAAAAGTGGCAATAGAGTAAGGGAGATAAATTGAAGAATATTTCATGGATACCATTCACATGTATGGTGGCTGGTGAGATGAAGTGGGGGAGTTGTATGTGGATCCATGCAGCATGGACTCTAGCTGGGACAGCCTGGCCTTATTTAGCTCTGAAGAGGATTGAAGGTCAATTCTGGGAAAAGCTGGGTAGGAGAGGAATAAGGCACTGCAATGGGATCCTTTTACAAGCTGCAAATGCTCATCATAACTTTTTCTTTATTTTCATGTGGCTTTGAGGTATATAGGAAAAGTCACAAAATTTTGGCAAAGAAGTTTTTTAACTGGGAAGAGAACATCAAAAATGCTTGAGGGCTTTTAATTTTGACCAGGATTTCTCCTTGGTCAAGGAGGAAATTTTAATCAGAGATAGAACCAGGGGCTGGGGATGTGGCTCAAGCGGTGGCGCGCTCTCCTGGCATGCGTGCGGCCCGGGTTCCATCCTCAGCACCACATACAAAGGATGTTGTGTCTGCCGAAAACTAAAAAAAAATAAATAAATATTTTAAAAAATTCTCTCTCTCTCTCTCTCTCTCTCTCTCTCTCTCTCTCTCTCTCTGTGTGTCTCTCTCTTTAAAAAAAAAAGAGAGATAGAACCAGTGTCTCTCTACCTGTGGTTTCTCTGACCATTTATTCTTGGAGGAGAAAGAATAAATTATGAAAAATAATTTATATGTGAGGTTATATATGCTAGGTTACAAAAATGCTGAGGTGCCATGGTGGGATGGGTTGAAATGATGTGCCTTTTCACTTTGGCACATGTATTTGTATTAGAATAGCTTGTTCTAAGTATCAAAAGCTTGGTGGATGATTTATTGTATTTTAGATATCATAGAAGAACTAAAATAGTGCTGATTCTGTGAATGATTGACTATTGTTTTATCCCTGTGCATGGAAGACTTAAATATCATGACTCCAATTTGAAATAACAGATAGAACAAATTGACTTAATTTGTCAATTCCAAAGTCTGCAGAGGGCTCTGGTTCCAGAGAATGTAAAAGTTAAGCAAATTTTAGATCTGACATGGTTACTGCAATCATTTCTCATGCCACAGACACAGCATGTGTTTTCCAATAGCCTTCCCTCATTTCTGATTCAAATTCTTTGAGTTGATATAAAAGAATTTAATGAGCTTTTAAAGGAGTATCCCTTAAAACAAGCTCTTTAATATATAGCAAAACTAGCTCACTGTCTACTAAAAAGCAAATTTTCCTGAGACTCAAAAGACCTGAGTTATTTTCCTAGCTCTCCAGGGAGTAGAATATAACCTTGCTCTCTCTTTCTCTCTCTGGTGGCTTTGTTTGCCATTACCAATGTATCAAATCTGGATAATCGTCTTCCCACTGGCATCCCTTGTGGGAAGGTTGTGCAGAAAGATGTTATCATATCTGCAAAATGCTGTAAAAGAAAATCTCTTCATGAATATAAAGGAGCATTGCTACTGTCTTGGCCCTGAATCCTGTACTTTACTGTTTGATGCAATATGATTTCAGCACATTCTTTCCCTGATGCTTAAAAACATCTATCTGAAGATTTTAACTAAGAAGGACTTGTTCCTGAAATGGCTTTCTGAGTGTAGGTGTCATGGCAGCTTCTGAGAAGAGATGAAGGCATGCTGATATAAAAAGCAGGCCTGGAACTTTAAAACGAGAAGGCTGTGCTGATGCCTACCCAAGTATCTGACACAGATAAGCAGGACTTACCCGTGCCCTAACAGAGTAGCAGGTTCTAAGTGATTGTGCATATTGATACATCCACATTCTAGATGTGCTCAGCTTAGAGATAAGCAACTGACCATGTTAAACATTCCTGTCTTGAATTTGTATCTAAGGAATATCTAACCTTTAGGACAATGACAAATTGAAGCGGACCTTCTTAGGATTAACTGATGTTGGCCTGTCAGGTGGCTGTGAGCACTGTTGCAAAGGCTGGCAATAATCAGCCCTTCTAATGGTAAGTGAAAGCACTTAATTGGATGCTGAGATGTGATTGGGATGAAATGTCAAGGGGAAAGTGAGAAATTCAAGGTTGTTGATCTGCCCAGTCTTATTTTAAAAGAGTTATATGCTGGCAAGATCTGCGGTTTAGCATTCTGGATTTGGCATTAAAAAGGAGTTCTAGGGCTTAATAGTTTTAGCTTTGGACACAAAACTTTATCAAATGTAATTACTTCCTTTTTTTGGCTGGACTAAGAGAAAATCTTTAACAAATGAAATCTTACCTGTGGGAGCATTAAAGTTATAGCAGTTTATATATTATATCTATTGCAATATGAATCAATCAATAAAATTGAGAAAGAAGTTTTAGAATGATATACTTTACATTAAAAAGAGAATACAAGTAGTCATTATCATTTGAATATTTAACTAAATGTATAAAAACCTTAAAATAGTCCTTCCGTTCTTTAAAATGGATGAATGTAGTGTTCTCACATTTTGGATAGGCTGCTTATGAAATTGATATTGATATTTAATCTCATAACACTTCAAGTCACATACATGTCCATTAAGATCATCTTCAAACTATTGTGATTATTTCTAATGGCACATTCAGAGGCCTTCCATTACAGGGAAGCTATTGCAATGTGAAAATAGAGGTTTTTTTCTCTCTTTAGCAGTAAACACTGAGAGTTTCATTCTTATACTCTTATGTATTATACTTAAGTTGGTTATAAGAGAGAATGCCTTTCGACTGGTACTTGATTTTATGGCACCATTAGTACTAAGTAACATTTAGATGTAAAAGAGTGTTTCCTGTAGGAAGTCTCCATTTAAAAGTTTTCAACAATAACATAATTATTAAGGAACCAAAAGGCAAACTATTAATTTTTCTTTCTAGAAATTCAAGGCCCAGGAGAACCACCAAATAAGTAAAGAGCTCACAGAAGCCGTTGAGTGGGTGTTAGAGGTACACTTTGGCATAAAATTGTACTTTCCCTGTCCAGAAAATTTCCCAGCATAGATTTTAAAGAGGTGGAGATCTCTGGGATTAACAGAGCCAAATTTCTGCTTCAGCTTTGTCCTTCATAGCTGTTCCCCTGGGTAAGTAGTGTGGTTTTCTCATCTCATCTCATCAACACTAAAGCCAGTCTTATCTTTCTCACAAGGTCATTGCAAACATTGATTAAGACAGCTTTTCACAGATTAAGACAGCCTTAGTATAGACCTGACATACAGTATTTGTTAAAAAAAAAAAAAAAAGAGACTTCCTTTCTCCTTCATTTCCCCTTCCAGCTTTTTATGTGAAAACTTTCCTTAATCCTACTCCTTCCTGTGGTCCCCTACTGTGGCAGTCAATTTCTTGGTCATGAGCTCTCCGGTAGTTATTTTTGAACCCAGGCATAGTGACACTGAGGAGGGCTCTGAGGTTGGCCATTTTGTTTTTCTTTCAATTTTTCTACAACTTGTTCTGATTCTAGACCTAAAATGTACTATTTATATGATTAATTGTTCCATGTTAAGATAGTTGGCATTTTTTTTTTTAAATTTCTATACCCAAAGTTTCAGATGACTCAGTTTTAGGTTTGGGAGATCTCAATAGTCAACTAAAAGGCAAATGAGTTGCATGCAACACGAGGACATTAATCTTTCTCTAAATGATCTTTTTCCTAGGAGTATGATCAGAATGGTTCATTCACCTTCATAGATTGGGTTCAGTGATCTAGAATAGTACTGCCTGTCACATTAATGGACAATTCAGTTAGGGTCCATTTCTACAGAAGGGCAGGATTACCATGACTTGCCCCTGTGAAATTCTGATTGGTGGCATTGTAGCATAAACTGGTCTCAGCTGTTTGGTTACACTAACATTTGTAATGAAATAGTTTCAGAATGATTTTTCTTTTTTGAGAATAAGTCTAAATGTGAGGTGGTTTATGGTATTATTTCATTGTAGTGCATATGCAAGTGGTTGCAGCTCATAGCTAGTCTAAGTAGTATTGGAAGGAATCTTTTTTATAAACAAACCTTGTTATGGTTTGGATGTGAAGTGTGCTACAAAAGCTCATGTGTGAGATGATGCAAGAAGGTTCATAGCGGAAATGATTGGGTTGTTAGAGTTTTAACCCAATCAGTGATAATTCCCTTGATAGGAATTAAATGAGTGGTTACTGAAGTGGTAGGGAGTGGCTGGAGGAGGTGGGAATTGGGGGCATGGCTTTGGGGTATATATTTGTATCTGGCGCATAGAGTGTCTCTCTCTGCTTTCTGATCATCATGTGAGCTGCTTCCCTCTGCCACACTCTTCCATCATGATGTTCTGCCTCACCTTGAGTCCTGAGGAATGAAGCCAGCATTCTAGGGATAAAGACCTCTGAAACTGTGAGCCCCCAAATAAACTTTTCCTCCTCTAAAATTTTTCTTGTTGGGTCCTTTAGTCACAGCAGAAAAAAGCTGACTAAAACAAACACGAATGCTGAATTCTGGTGCATTTCTAATCGAACATTGTGGCTGCCAATGACTCTGGGAAAGTTTCTAGAGAGTTCAAGTTACTTGCTAAGTCAATGTTCAGAGGCTGAGATATGGAATCAATATCCGTAAAGTTCCCTAGAAAGAACTTTGTATTAGTGATATAATGTTTCCATTTTGTGCGTGATGGAAGTTAACAATTGTAAAATAGCACAGTTTAGCATATACTAGCAAGTATTGTCTTTATTTTGGAAACGATACCTTTATCTTATTTGTTGGAAACTCAGCAAATGGTATTTTAGAAGAAACATTTTTCAGGATGTTATTGTGGGTCACAGTGTGAATTTTATATTATCATACATACCATGTAAAAACTTTCTCCTCTGAAGGAAGGAGCAATAATTACTTCATTAGTTACATAAGAGAGTCATAGGTCTTGAACATAAATTGATTCTGATTCATCAAGGATATTATTAAGCTGTCAAAATCTGTCAATATGGACTGTGACAACAACATGTAAAATTCCATTAAAGGGTCATTAATGAGGTCTTTAAGCTCATGCTTAGCATTTTATCTGAATTACTAATGGGACTTTTCTTAAAACAGGATTCAAGTCAGATGTCTCATAAACTTTGATGCGGTTAGAAGTTTGCTATTGGAAGAAAGTGCTAGTCTTTTTGAGTTTTGCAGTTCCTATGTCAGCCAAAATGAAGCAGCAGTTAAGTACAACCATAGTCATTTTCAACTCATGACATTTATACATGTTACTTTTTAAATCTGGTATACTCTGAAGATGGGCTGCAGTTGATGACATATTAGTTTGTATGCAGAGACTTAAATACTCCTCTGGCACCAAGAGAGTCATTGTTAAATTTTGCTATTACTTTGATCAATTTATTTCTTGTAGATGAAAGGAAGTACAATTTGTGATGAAAACTTATTTTTTCTTTTATTACACTGTCAATTGCTAAGATTGGTGGTATTTGCAAATGACAGTGTCCAACAAGAAAGGTAGTAGAATGAACACACACACATATATTTTTTTCTCTAGAAATATCTGACAACCACACAAAAGGAAGTGAGTTATTACCATTTTATGGTAGCCAAAAATGTAAATCAAAATGCCAAATTGATTAAGTCTCAGCATTGTAAGTGACGGCAGTTATGATCCATGTAACTTAGTTCTTCATTTAAATGGCAGACAGGCAGAGATTAGAACTATTCTATCATTTTAATGAATACTGAGAAAAAATTATCTATGATGCATAGAATAACAAGTTGTTTTCATTGAAAACAATGATAAAGTTGCAAACATCAAAAAAATTGATACTTTGAATAACTAGACCCAATTTCCTATTTTCATTCCTAGTATTTTTTTATTTGTTATTTTTAGATTTTCCTAGTATTTTTAAAGGTAACAAAGATACAGGTTTGAAAGAGATAAACATCACATGTGCATACATTCTGAAAATTTCAGATGGGATGATCCTGATGGAATAGAGCCAGATATGATTTATTTGATAGGACCCTGAGAGAGCTGAGACCACATTCACCTGATGGAAGGAGAAATTGGGAGGATATGTGCAGTTGCCAAGAAAGAATTAATTATAAGTGCGAGTACTAAGCCAAATGAAAGAGTGGAAGTTGCACAATAACCTTGAAAATCAGCATGAGCAGAGGTGGGAAGGTGGTGGAGCACTGCACGGGAGTTGCAATGGGAGGAGATTTTAAGCAACTAATAAAATACAGCGATAAATTCAATTCAAAGGCTGTTTTTTTTTTTTTACTTAAAAATGGAGCCACGATTCCTATACTGAATGATATCAGTAAGAAATTAATTTATTTAACAAGATTGTGCTCTTACCTCGACCACTGATGGTTAATTAGAAGCTGATTGCTGATTATGCCAGTTTCATACCTTGGAAGTTTCCAAGGGGGTACTCACACCTTTTGAAACTTATTTTTGCTCTGAAAGAGAAAATTATTACTCACTCAAAGACTGAAAAATACTGGAGTAATAAAATAAAAATACCTCTCTGTTCTTGGAAGAAATGGGCCATCTTTAGCACTGAACATTTACCATTAGGATCTAGGGTCCCCGGTGTAAAATTTGATAGGAAGCACTATCAAACCTTTTCATATGATACTAATTGTTAAGAGAAGAACTTGCCTTGGCTGATGACAAGGGTACAGGGATGAACAACCTGTGCAATGTGCTTACTAACCAACAGGGCTGAAATCAGTTCCTCAGGACTAGTGGGGTGTGTGTCAGAGAGCGTGATTGGGGTAAACAGGGTCCATCCTAGGTAAGTGAACTACATTTAAATGATGATCTCCCATCATTAAAAGGTGAACATGACTGAACACCATACCCACATCAAGGCTACACTGTTGATTTGCTTACCAGGGACTGACTGAAATCTGTTTCATATGAAATGACCTGGGATGACTAAGCCCGGTTTGCGTAGTGTCATACTGATCTTCCTGCAATGAACAGGGTGAAGGCAAAAGGATTGCTCCATTTTGTCACTTAAAAATAAATCAAGTATACTTGCCAAAATTTTAAGCATTGTAACAAATCAAGTAAAAATGTAAATCTGCCATGAATTTAAATTTTCTTGCTCTTAACTAATAACCTTGAGAAGACATGATTCTTATTATTTATAAAGAAGGTGAGGGATATTATTGAATACAGTTTATTTGGATTAATCAGTTAAAAAATTAAAAAGTATTATTATTATTATTATAAAATATTTTGACACTTGGGATTAGGGAGCAGTTTCTCATGAAGGAGAAAGGAAAGGTGAAAATAATAATGGGCAATACCCATAAAATTGATATACCTGGAAAAATAATTAGTCTGCAGAGGGCTAGAGAAAAAGTTTGGGTTCCCAGAAGTCAGAGTTTTAGGAAAACAATTTCTGCAAAGCTACTGGGATTTGTTCTTTTGAACCAGTGAATTCTTTTGCCAAACTCTCTGTTTTGAAGGCCCTTAGGGTCTCAGAAATTTTCATACAGGTTATTACAATGACTCTTTTGAGAGAGCTTATCTCCTTTTAATTTCTTTCACTTAACTTCTGAAATGTGCAGCATTTTAAAAACTCATTACACATTTGTGTTCACAATCTATCACTCAGATGTTGTTGACATGCTCTGCCTCAGCTCTGTTACTCGGCAGAGCCTAGGGGTTAAGAGTTTGACAGAGGCAGCTTCCAACAGGAAGAGTTGTGGCCAGGACAAGGCAGCAGGTATGCTCTGTTCATCACTGTGCTAAGAATGGGCATTCCTCATTATAAACACAAGGATGGGAAATTTTATTTGCATAGTAAACTAGTCTGTAAAACTCTGTGACGTGAACTACGTCACCTTTGTGAAGGTTTTATTTTCTTTCTTTTAGATTAATCCAATAATTTCTACATATCACTAGTATATTTCTTCCATATTACTGTTTTTTGTTGTGTTGTTGTTGTTGTTTGTTTTTGGTTCCAGGGATTGAACTCAAGGGCACTTATCCACTGAGACACATCCCCAGCCCTTTTTTGTATTTTATTTAGAGACAGGGTCTCACTGAGTTGCTTAGGGACACATTAAATTGCTGAGGTTGGCTTTGAACTCATGATCCTCTTGCTTCCCGAGCTGCTGGGATTACGGGTGTGCACTGCTGTGTCTGACCATTTTACTATATTAAGTGTTGATTCCTTTACTGTTATAATAAGGGCACGGGGCATCCCCTATTCATTTTTGTATCCCATATCTAGTTTGGTGTTTGGAGCAGTAGGTGTCTTATACATTTTGGTTTTGAACAAAGTCCATAAACTTTGCAATATATAGTGGTATTTCTCACAGATCCACTTAAACATTAAAGGAACTTCACATTTCTGAGTTGTATTTTTTGTGTGATGATTGCTAATTGGTACCAAGCAAAATATAACTATTATAAAGATAGTTCTCTCATATTTGCAATTATTAATTTCCTTAATTTGTGCTCATTTCCATGGTTTTGAACTGTGGTTTTTTTCTTTATTCTTTTTTTCATTGTTGTTGTTAAGAATATAACCCAATTAACCCTTGCTTATTCCTGAATATGTAGAAATATGTGATGGTTATATTCTGAGTTCGATGAAAATTTTAGTTAAAATTGGATCCATATGTAAAACACATAAACATGGAAACAAATATGGCAGGTAGCAAGGAAATAGTTCAACTTTGAGTCATTGAGAAAGATGAGCTGTTTTTTTTTTTTTTTTTTTTTTATATTTTGAGGTTCCCACTATGTTTTTTCAGCTGCATTTAACAATGTCAGCAAGAGAAATGACAGTTGGTAAAAGGTCAGAAGAGAGGTTTTGATGTGTTTAAGCTCAAAGTGTATTCAAAGAGTAGAATAAATTTTTGATAACACCACAACCTGCCATCGGTTATCCAGTGTTTGCACATTGAAGGAAGTTTCAGAAAAATCAAATCTATTGCCATGAAGAAGGAAATGGAATGGTGAAACTATTAGTTGAAACACTGGTAGAGTGGCTTGAGTTGAGTACAAACCTTGGTTTTCAAGCACAGGACTAGGCAAGGGATCTGTTCCAGACACAGAAGACTTTGGGCTTTATCACCCGGCTGGACTCAGGGAGGAAGTGGTGCCACAATGTGTGTTCAGTCAGCCTGAAGGCCACGTCTCTGACTACTGATACATGGATGGCATAGGACAAAAACTGAGAGTCATAAATGCTGTTAAACAAAGTGTATAGGAGGCCATTATTTTGGACCATCATCCTGCAGTAGGCCCCAGCAGACCAAATCACAGTGGATTCACTCATGCTAAGGAAGCAGATCGATGTTAAACAACCAACTTTAAAAATTGTTCTGTTTCCTTCTTCTCTTCTTTTAAAAACCAACCGTTTTGTCATGTTCTGGGAACCACTCATTCTATATTATGGAATGAAGTGTGACCAGATTCTAGAATCACTAAATAAAGTCAATAGGACGTTTAAACCAATATTCTTATAATTTTGCCCTTAATGTGGACCGACCTCTTTCTCCATCTTCTGAAGAATCCTCCTGACAGGTATGGTGCTTGCTTTTTATGGGGAGACATGTCCCCACTGGATGCTGGCATGTTGTAAACTTGTCTAGGTTAGCTGAACGTACCTAAAAATCTCAATAACTAAGTCTAACATGCTGTGTCTGAAACTTCATTTCGTGAGATGTATACAGTAAGTAGGAAGTATTACCAGGCAGCATTTCTTAGGTAAGATTTCTACTCTGAAGGTTTTTTTCAAGGGAGGATATAAATTATAGTGTAAATTATAGTGCCACAAATGATAGTGTAAAAGAACAGTGCTTTCACTGTGGTGATCTCATTCTGTGAGCAAAGCTTTCCTTTGAGAGCTAGAGAACAACTCAATCTATGGGTCAAAATACTGTTGATTATAATAAGAAACTTATATGTATGTCTGTGTATGTATTATTATTTCAAATATTCAGTTACGTATTATTCTCTGTCGCCTCAGTGTTCAAAACTAAAATGGACCATGGGAATCAACAAATATTGATATTATTGCATCCCACCCTGCATAACCAGGTATTTAGTTTTTAGGGCCTTCCAATTTTTTTTTCAATCTCCTGCTTTTTCCTTTAAGAAGGTAGCTCTTCTGGCTTATCTTTCTCTTTCTAGTCCCTAGAGTTTCTGGCAATATGATCAGATAAAGAACTGATTATAGCAGAAGTTGACAAATTGAGGCTTGAGGACCAAATCTAGCCCCATCTGGCTTTTGTCCTGCCTGTGTTACAGGGCTGGGGTCTTCTAGGAAACTGAGGCAGTGTGAAGGCCCCCCGTCAACCCCAATTCTTGTGATCCACTAATGGATTTCAGTCATGTTGCTCAGAACAATAGACATGAGTTTTTTGAAGCAATAGGAAAAGGGAAGGAGGGAACTCTCTCTCTCTCTCGAGAGTGGGTCATCTTACACAGGAGAGAGTGTCCCTCTCTAACACTCCAGTTTTACTGGGGATCCCAGAGAAGTTTCCAGAAAATCCTGCCCAGGTTCACCTCTTGACTTTTGACTAAGAGCAGAATAATATCAGACTTCTAAATCTCCACTGCCTTATAACTTTAGGTCCCTTTGGCTTATGATGACCAGCTATAATTGGATTCTTAACCATAAATTCTTACATATTTTATGGTTAGGAGTAATTATCTTTATCTCCTTGAGTTCCAGGATCTCGTCTATGAAAAGACCAAGATACTTTCGGTTTCTCTTGTAGATATTATTTTGGGCCTACATTTCTCCTGTAGATAACAGGTAGTTTGCTGAGGAATGTGACATATCCCATCCACTTAAGCCAGGTAGGGCTGAAGGTAAATTGCTTCTTGGAAACAAAAGCATGTGTGAGTCAGCACCATGGGTCCATTTTATAGAATTATTCTCTTAACCTCATGTTCCCACCATTCACATCTGTCTGTCCCCTATCACCTGTAAGCTAAAAAAAGGTTTTCACCCTTTGTAAAGATTGTGCAAAAAACAAAACAAAACAAAGAATACCATAGGTGTTCTGAAATGCCTAAAATATACATGGTCTGGCCTTTTATGGAAAAGTTTTCTAACTACTTCTCTACAGAATAAAATTCAAATTACTTAGTTTAACATCTTTCTTTTACTGTCTCCTCTTACCACTTCCCATGCATGTCTTACCTCCTTTAGCTTCAGCAAATCTTCATCAATTCCTGCAAGGCTGTGTCCCACCCCTGCCACCCTGGATCTGTGTTGTAGGGCTCAGAAAACAATACCCCAAATTATGGTGCTTTGGATCTCAGAAGCAGGCCTGAAAAACAAAGTTTCTCTGACCTTCTGTCCCCTTGTCTTCTATTCATGTCACCATTTGGCCTCACTCCCAAGGCAAACCATAGAAATTAGAATTTCTCTTCTGCAAGGCAGATCATAGAAGACAGAACTTCTGTTTTCCAAAGCAAGCTTTATAAACCTAAAAATATTATTCTAATCTTTCCCCACCTTTCTGTCTTACAACTAGCCATGAAGAAATTTTCTGATCTGCTTTGTCTGATAGTAGATCAGGGCACATAAAAGCAACTTATAAGCAAATGATTTTGCATGGAAGATATTTGCATCAGATAATGTATTTGTTATGGAGAAGAATTAAGGTTGTTTTCCACAATCTGCCAGTTCAAAGTTCTGGCAATTACTAAGGCTATCCTAAGGAAGCCCTGGTAGAAGGGATTCTGTATCATATCTGTGGAGGAAGAACTACGCACAGAGAGGTCAAGAAGAATCTGAACAAATAGGCCTGAGTTTCCTCAGCTTATTTGCATTATTAGCTCACACTCTTTGGGTCTTTTCATATTTCTACGTGGCTGTCCATGCCTCATAGACACTAACACAGAAATGGATGGTTCATACTGGGTCTCTGGGACTTCATTCTGAGGGCTCCAATGCACATAGAACTTGGAGTAAATACATTTGTTTTGTTTTTCCCTTGTTAATCTTTTGTTATAGAGGTATCATCCATGGCCATTACAAAAGGAGGGGAAAGGAACCACCCTGGTTGCCCTACAGTGTCTTCATACATGCTCTTCCCTCTTCTAGGGGTCATTTTACCCTGCATCTGTAGTGATCTGTACCTGTTCTACAGTTTATCTATTTTCATCTTTCGTTTTCTGAAAATGACAATGTACACAATATTGGCTCCTAATGAACATTATATAATAATTAAATATATCTTATCAAATAAATTAATATCTAGCAAGAGAGAAAATTATAGCTAGTAGAAGGAAAACCAGTGAAAAATCTGTGCTTGCTGTTATGGCTGGTTATGCCATTGTGCTGGACATCTCCCTTCTCATCCTGCCTAGGTTATTTACTATCAATATAAAGAAGGAAGTGTTCATCTTTTGAACTCTTTTTCTTATTTGTGTTTTATTGATATATATATATATATATATTTTTTTTAAAGGCACAGAAAAAAAACTCAGTGCATGGTCTTGAAGATTAGTGGTCCAGTTTTCTAAGCAATGGTGGTAAAGGAATAACATTTCAGGAGACAAAAAGCAACTTATAATAGCAAGTGATTTTGCATGAAAGATATTTGCATCAGATAATGTATTTGTTATGGAGAAAAAATAAGATTGTTAGCCATAATCTGCCAGTTTAGAGTCCAGGGTATTTCTAGGGCTACCCTAAAGAAGCTATTGTGGTCACCTTTGTAGTACACAAAAAGGGAATTGATTGCAGTTAAACACAAATATGAATAATAAAAAATTTGTTTGCAAACCAAAAGGGAGAAAGTAAAAATGAATTTGTCTGGCAGCTGACCAGATATGGGAATTAGAAGTTGGAATGAGACTAAGATAATTGGTATATATATTAGGTTACAATAAAGACAGTAATTTTGCACTAATCTTGAGGGAAAAAAAGGATATAACATTCTATTATGATATCTGGAGAGATGCTAAATATTGATAAGAGGAAGGGAAAAGAAATAGGGAATGAAATGAATCTAATATCATAAAATGCATATATATATATATATATATATATATATATATATATATATATATATTGAATATATATATATTGAAAAATATATATATATACACACACACATATAGCTGCTGGGGATTGAATCCAGGGTCCTACCCATGTGAAGGACGTGCTCTATCACTGAACTACACCCCCAAATTTTAAACTATTTGAACTCAGTTCTTGTTCATTGTCTGCTTTTCCCTGACCTTTGAGGAACCTGTTATTAAAACTCTGCCTTCATATTTTCCCAGTTTAAAGCTACCCAGCAGAGGTGTTCTTTAGTCAATATAAAGCCTTCATTTCTTATTCTAACTTGACCTGAATTTCTTTTCTCATCATTTTTTTTCCCCCTCGAAACCCGTTCAACCTCTGACATCAAACTCACTTCTGTGGGCATGCATAAGCTGTGAGGTGTAAGATTGTATTCACTGTACTTTCCTTAAAAATCCAGCTACCTCATTTACCTATTTATCATCCTTGATGTTAGAAGTAATAGCTATGGTTATTTATATTAAGATTCACTTTTCTTCATCATTTAAAGAATATCAACATAGATGTGACACTATCCTTTGGATATGTGGGTCCACCAATTTGTTATGTGGCTGGCACTCTGCTAACACAATATTTTATTTAATTTACCTGACTTGGGAATCTTCTGGTATTATTGAAAGGATGAGAAAAATCCTTAAAAAGGGTTTGTGAAATCTATTTTAAATACTATTTTGACTCCTACTCTTACCAAGTTAGTTTTTTCTAATTCAAAAGGAAAATGTGTCCAGTTTTATGAATCTGTTTTGGGTATTAGTCTTATATATTTTTCCTCCAGTAATTTAATGTGTTTTCTTCTTAAACTTTGGACATCGCAGTTAAGTGTTATTCTAAAATTTCTGGTGGAGCATAGAGAAGAAGATTCCAAACATTATCAAATCTTCGTACCATTTGACAGCTGTAGTTGTTCACGTTAACCTTAGACGTGGTGAGCTAGGAGGTGCTGCCCTTTTTTTTTTATCACTTGACCTTTCAGGGGCTACAGACACATAAATTAGCAAGTATGTCACCACAGTGTTCCCTATGGTCTGGTGTGGATTGCTGACCTTTCTATCTGTAAGTATTATCAACCAACTGACCAAAATGGTCATTCTGCCCCAAGGTTGGTCAATCTAGCTATTAGCTTTTGTGTGGCACTGAGATGAATAGATGAGTTTGGAGCATTAGGTGCTCTCCCAGTAGTTTGTTAACAATTGGATCCTAATAATTGGCAATGGAGGATAAGACAAAAAGAATGCAAAGAAGGGAGCTACACCTAAGGTTGGGGCCATGTGGATTCATAGGAATTATAATCTAACATAGTTCCCCAGAAATGGAATAAGAGACCATTGACCTCTGAGCTTGGCTGAGAGATCAGGTCCCTGAACTGACTCCATGGTTGACTATGGTCCAGTTTCAATTTCTGTTTATATAGCTTTAAAGTCCCCCCCCCCCCCAACTTTTTTCTCCCTGGGGTAACTTGATTTCCTTACTGTCAAAAGAACTGACCAGAAACAAATGAAATTCTTGTCATTTAGACCTTCCTTCCTGAGCAGGATATCAATGCACTCTGTCTTATGATACTGCTCTGTGTATGCAGTCAGTGTGTGCTGTGAACAAGGATCTGACAGGCAGCCATTATCCATTCAGGGAATGTCATGCTCTTTCTGCTTTCCCTTGGACAGCTGGTCCCCAAAGAATTGTAGCACTGTCAAAACTTAAGCATTGCCCAGCTCTCCTTAAATGTACTTATGTGAGAAACATGCAGTCTCTTTGCACTTAATAGGCGCTTTGGCTATAATGGGAATTGAATTGAATTGCATGTGCATTGCATGCTTGGTTTCTTCTGTGTGCGGAAAACACTACCAGCTAAGTTTCATTTGGAGGGTTGAGCAGCAAAGACCCTACTTCCTCCCATCCTGACCTCTAGCCTCCAGGTTTACACCTTGCTTGCTTGAAAGGTACAATCTTTTATGGCTCAAGACACTTGGAGTTGTTTGGGGGAAAGTGTTGTCTCTATTAAGGTTATTAGGACACAAACATAGACCCCTACTGTCTCCTGGCATTCCCAAGCCTTTTATCAAGGCTGGGAAGCCTTAGACTTCAGATGGTGAACATTTAGAATATACCAATGTTGCTTGGCACATGGCAGATGATACTAAGCATAAAGAGTAAATCAGGTAGCAATTATGTGATGAGAATTTTTTATTAAACTCACCAACTAATTTAAACCTTGTGAGCTTCTTTTTTCTTACTTAGGAAGATCCTAATTTTTATTGCATTTGTTTCATGGAGAGAGAGAGAGATCTGGAAAATATGTAAATAGAGATATAAATAATGCCCTTAAATAGACATTGTGCTTTATCTCATTTAATCCTTATAAGAATACTCACAGGTAGGTAGTTTTACCTGTATTTTGTGGATGAAGGAATTGAAGCTGAGAGCCATTAAGGAACATTTCCCAAGGACTGCCAAGAGATATGTTGTAGCCGGCATCTGATTTATTCAAGAGCTTATAATTATTCTACTTTGCCATAAAATATTGGAATATAAATGAATTATCCCAACATTATTTTGAAGTGCCTTTAAAGATTCCATTTGATTTCTTTTTCTTTTCTTTTTTATAAAATTGATTTAAAAAACTTAAAAACTCATCTTCACCAACAATATTTCATTTCTTAAAAAAAGTTCTAAACTTGGAGGCATTGGCCATGACTAACAGCAGGCTTCTGAGGATATAATTCATTGTTCCTAATCAGGTGGTAGAAAGGATTTTTTTCTGTTGCCTTGGCTCAAAGTAATTGCATATCTATCCATTTTTTGTGAGCAATTAATCAGAGGCCCAAGTAATCAAAGTTGCAGACAGAACTCCCATGTTGGATTTCCACGTTACATTTACCAATTCTTAGCACTTTAAATGATTTCTTACCCAAGTAGCTTAAAACCACATGAATCACATGACCAAGTACCGGGTATACTAGGCATGATTTACCCATCCTGGAGAATGCATTTCAGATGACTTTGCAGGAAATATAAAGAAAAATGATTATGGCAAAGACATATTTAACTGGAAAGCATTCAGTGGTTTATATCTTTAGTATGACACCATTGGGGCCTCCATTTGTAGTTTAAAGTTATATTCTACAAAGCAACTGGAATTCTATTAAATTCATTTAATAAAAAAGAAAGTTTCCGTGAAAAAAATATTGTATAAAAATGTGCATTTTGACACAGCTCAGAATCAGCATAATGCCTATTTTCCTTAGCTGTCTGTGGGTTGGTAAGAAGAAAATCACAGACCCATGGCTTCCAGGAATTGAAAGTAAAAAAACAAAAAACAAAACCTTAGAACTGGCTTTGACCAAAATGTTGAGTGTCAGTTTATTCTGAATGGGAAATTCTTTGAGGTAGGATTGAAGGGGTTTAAATTATCACATTAATCGATAATTTAAAATTCAATTGTTATTTAGTTGCCTATAACATTCACCAGGACAAGACTGATTGAGGTTCAAGAAACTTGTTTTTTGAAAACTGGGCACAAGGCTTGCAGAGGTATATGCATCTCATATTGAGTTAGCCTGCATAGTGGTTTCTAAATTAAAACTCAATGGGAGGACATTACATATAAATCAGATTTTAGTTTGCTTTGGAAATTAAAAAAAATAGAAAATATGTGGCAACATAGGACCTATTGTTCCTTTTAGTGGAGATGAGTGCTTTCCAATTCTCTGCATTCTCCTCCTCTCAAATAATATATATTCAAATTCTCCATAGCTGACCTAACTCACTAGAAGCTACCTGATTATAGATATTTGAGTTTCAACCCTTATTTAATGCCTGCTTGTTGCTATCCCAAAACACATAGATATATATAACTTGTGTCTTTTGTGACATTTTTCAATCCTTAGGAAATTATAATTTATTATTATAATTTGGCTCTATTATTAATACCTAGGTGACATTTTGAAGTCCCATGGACCTTAAAGAAGAATATATTGGCATGATAAAACAACATAGTGATGTTAAAATCATGAAATTTGTTAGGATTATATTTTATGACAGATTTACATGTTGAGAAAGATTTGGAACATATGAGAAGAATCCATAATAATCTTGATTATGTATAAAGCAGTGAATGCTATAAGGTTGGGACTATAACAGGTAATTCCATGTTATAGCTTTGCTTTTCTTAACCTTTTATTCGCCTCTCTACTTCACTCTCTACCCCAAATTGAATGAGGCAAAAGAAGAAAAAAAAACAAATAAAAAACCAAAAAAAAAAAAAAAAAAACCCAAAATCATCATGGTAATGGGATATAGAAATGAAAATGCATTCCAATATATTTAGCATGTTAAAACTTGATATAGATAGAGACTAGGATAGGATTGTCAGGTTTAGCAAATTAATGCTTAGTAAAATTTGAATTTCAGATAAACTACAAATACTTTTTAATATAATTATGTTTCATGCAATATTTAGGGTATGCTGCTATTAAAATTCACATGTAACTGGTTCTTACATATTTATCTCAACCCTAGAACAGGGAAAAGATGATATAATAATAACCAAGACTCAGTCAGCAGATGCAGATCCCAGAAGTATCCTAGTCCCAACCTGAGACCTGAATATCAGACAGTCCTGGTAGAGAAGGCATGTTTTTCTTTTCTTTTCTTTTCCTTCCCTCTTTCTATCCCTCCCTCCCTCCCTTTCTTTCTTCCTTCCTTTTTTTCTCTCTTTATTTTTTATTAGTTCTAATCAATTATACATAACAGTTGAAAGCTCTTCGATTCATTGTACACAAATGGACCAGAATTTTTTGCTTCTCTGGTTGTACATGAAGTAGAATCATTCCATTCGTGCAATCATACATGTACCTAGGGTAATGATGTCCTCAGCACATCATCTTTCCTACCCCCTTACCCCCTCCTCCACCTCTCCTTTACCTCACCCAAAGTTCCTCTACTCATCCCATGCCCATCAATAACAAATCCTCTGAAAGAGAAATAAGGAAAACTACTCCATTTACAATAGCCTCAAAAAAAAAAAAAAAAAAAAAAAAAAAAAAAACCTAAGGAAAGAGGTGAAAGACCTCTACAGTGAAAACTGTACAATGCTAAAGAAAGAAATTAGAGACCTTAGAAGATGGAAAGATCTACCTTGTTCTTGGATAGGCAGAATTAGTATCCACTTATTAGAGAAAACATTCGGCCATTGTTTTTTTTGGAATTGGCTTATTTTCCTTAGCATGATATTCTCCAACTCCATCCATTTACCTGCAAATGAGAAGGCTTGTTTTTGATAGTCCAAGCGGCAGACAGTCAGACAAGGTTCAAGCTGGCAAGCAACAAGTTGAAAAGTTTACAGATCTTAGAATGATGATGGTATCTACTACATGAGCTTTAGGATAATGTGCTTTAGTATAGTCCAGGCACTGTTCTGGATGCTTTGCATTCATTAACTTTTTAAATAATCATATCCCTGTGAAATAGATACTGTTTTTTTTTAATCTCCTTTTATAGGCAAGGAGACTTGAATATCAAAAATTAATTTGCTCAAGTGACATTTGAAGTGACAGAGTCTGGGTTCATATTTCATTACTTACTTACTCAGTAAATGATGGAGCATTAGGCAAGTCATGATAATTATTTATTGAATGCGAAATACTTTATGTCATGTAACTTTTATGACAACCCATGAGGTAGACAATATTGCCAAAGAAAAGAATATCTATGTGTTGTTTTTAGAGGTAGAAATTGTTCGAAGGACTTTTATTAATACAAACTTCTTACAAATCATTGCTGTAGGAAAAAAATTCAGAGTGTAATCCTTTTTAAACACCAGAAATAACATCAAGTTTTATACTTTTAAAGGCAAGAATACAGAGGTGGTAAAAGTAGAAAATAAGCAAACCAGAGAATATTTATTTATATATTAAATTAATTTCAGTAGGAGCAATTTATAATATATTAGTATTTCTGACACTAGTCATATCATCACTCCATGTTTTACAAAGCTCAAAAAGTTCTCACAATGTAGCTGCTATATGACACATATGTAAATATGCATACACATAATTCCACAATATATGCGCGCGGGGGCACACACACACACACATATATACACAACTTTATATATTTAATATGTATTGTATATATTTTAATATGAAGATAGCTCTATACAGATCTTAGTGGTCTTATCTTCGTGGGCCTTGGATTCCAGGAAACTTAGGGAGGGTGAATGGTCATGAGGAAGACTAGAGGACAGCATTGAGTCAAGCTCACTGAGAGCAGTTCAGCCCACCAACAAACTTGGAAATCCAAGAAAGTATTGTTCATTTCCCGTCTAGAGATAATACACTCCAGGACCTCTGGATAAATGAAAACTTCATGTGGCTTTCTCTGTATCTACTTTTATCAAAGCTGACTTATTTTTTAAAAGTAGAATCATATTTCTGATTCTCTATTTTCCATCTCAAAGAGCAGGCTTTTCTTATTCTGGTTTGCCATTATGCTTCAGAATTGTCTAGAATTTTGGGTCTCTCTTCCTTGGGCCAGACTCTGATTCCTTTAATTGCAAAGAAAAGTAATAGATGCTAACAGACAAAAACTGATCAAATAGTTCCATATGACCTTTAGTTCCTATTTTAAATGCAATGCTCAAAGCTTGCTTTCAGCTCTCTGACAGAAAGATTTCAAGTGTCTGGAGATTCTGTGCTATAAGCTAATGATAAATGCTAATGTTTGCAGTGGAAAATGAGAGTCCAATACAAAAATTTACTGCTGGACTACTGTGGTGAATTTCTAGACTGCCTTTTACCCAGCAATTTGTTTTAACTTTTCCAGGTTTTGGAAAGGGAAGGGAATGTAGCCAAAGAAGAATTCTTCTTCTTAGGTGTTAGTCATACTAGCTCTTTTTCTTAAATAAGGGAAAAGTGCAATGCCTTTTAAAAAAATTCTCCTTGAGTTGATTTTGGTAACTGCTATATCATAGGGTGAATTATGCCTAAATCAGAAAGTGGGATTTACAAAATATTTTTCATTCCTTCTGAGGGAAACATAGGAAACTTGCATGAAAGAATGTGGTGGCCTTAGTCAATCCATCTTAGCTATGAGAAATTTACTAATGTTTTCTTTTCTTGGAAGCAGGAAATAAAAATCAGCATATTCATGGCAATAAGAGGTTCAAGTCTATAGGGGTGCATGTTTCCCCAAGTGCAAGTGAATGAGCTCAAGTTTATGTTCCTAGTTGTTGGCAGGGTCCTTTAGATTTGTTTAACTTCAAGGTTAGGTGTTTTTCCCATATGTCATCTCATACCAAACTGTTCAGGTCTCTCCACCTCAGGGTTTTTACCAGTAAAACAATGACAGCTACCTTTTTTCAGGGGGATGGATGTGAGGATTAAAGGTAATTTTTAATGCAGTGACTGGCCCATGATTTTGTTTTAAAAATGAGAAACTTTACTATTATTAATCAGGTAACAGGTAAGTGTCCCAGCAGGTAGGTAGGCAGGACTTAGTGTTAAGAAAGTCTAGTAGGAGGTACTAAATTAGGGTCTAGATAGGTATGGTAGATGATAGGAAAATCTGAAGACTATTGAAGCCAGCTAGGCAAGGGTCAGATCCAGAGAATGGAGGAATTGAAATGTTAATGCCTTCAGAGCCCTTCTTCCACCCTATCAAGATAACCTGTCTTTGCTCCAACCTGTGGCTAAGTAACCTGTCCCAGGAATTGCCCCTGCCTTTACAAGGGAGTTATAAAGTTGTTAATTAATGTGTCCCGGGCTGCTCCACCCTGCCTTTCCCCTTTCAGCCTACCTGTTTCCCACCTTTTGGTCATCCCACCAAGCATCTCCTGGGCCTAGTCAGGAAGGAAAGAGATAAGTAGAAGCGAACAGGAGAATAAAGGTAGGCTAGGACATATAAAAAATTAAAACACCCTTGCTTCTTGAATTACCAAGATACCAGCTATGGCCCCCTTCTCCCTCCCAGGAGAAGTCTATGTTACCCCTTTTTAAATAAACCCTACTTTATATGCTTGCCTTGGTGTGCTTTTCTAATGTTATATTTCAACCTTTGAGGGAGCAAATCTCGTCACTGGTAACTGGCAATATTTTCTTGGAAGAATCTGGCTCACAATTGGATTGGACTGAGTATAAATAAGTTAATGGTTTAGTTTTGCAGAAAATGAAGACAAGAACCTAAAAAGGAGATGAATAAAGTCATTCAATCCAACATGAATTTAACCATTAGCACTTCCTGGAAACAATGTGATGCACCCCTGTATATCCATTGGTGTTTGAAAGGTATTTAGTTATTAAATAATTGAAATGATAAAATTCAGTATAATATATGTGATAATAAAAAAATCCAATTTTATCTTAAAGCCCAAGTATGAGAACAACAGAGGTCAGTAAAATTTTTTTATTGCGATTTTGATTTGAGATTGAAATCATTTTAAATTTGTCATCTTACGTGAAACCACGAATAAAATTTTCTTTAGTTTTTTTATTGCTGTTTAATACACGTTTGACGTGTTTAGAAAGTGATGATGTGTGACAGCAGCAAGAGTACTTTTGGTATGTGACTATATAACCTGTCAAAGAATTTGCATCTGGCTTTTCTGAAGTGCTGTCATTCTCATTCACTTCAAAGGCCCTCAAGGCCCTCACTGTCCCACAATAAATGCTGTCACCCAGTCAACACCAATTTCATCTACGTGTGATACTGCTGATGCATGTCAAACCCTTGTTAAATTCACTGTGGGTCAACTACCTAGATGTTTCCTCTCAGTGATTCAATCATGAAACATAAGGCACAGAAAGACCTACACAAGTGGGACAGCTGCCATTGTTATGATAGCTACATTAGGAACCTGATGATGAGGTAGAATCTGAGTTGAACACAAATACCAGTAAAAGTGAAGTCGTGAAAATTTTAACAATTTAATCTTGTATATTTGTATATTATCCCAAAGGCATTTGATTTGATTAGTTAGTTGCTAACCTTTCTCTGATTAAAATGGATGGTTTTAAAATCCTATTAAAATAGATTTGTTTTCATTCATTCACTAAACTTTCCTGGAGTTAGGTGCATGATAAACACTGAAGATAGATGCACAACATCTAAGAGTCGGCCTCCTTCTTTCTGGACCTCCCAGACTGTTCGGAAACAAAATTTCATTGGATAAACACAAATTAGTATAATTGCTTTTGAAATTTTCCTTTTGTTGATTCTATAAATCAGCTTTCTTTTCCTTGCTCAAAAGGTTTAATGTTATTAAATATGGAATGCATTGGAGGACAAGGAGGAGCAGGAAAGCAGCCTTCTCTTTGATTCAATTCCTACTCAGAATCTCACTGGTTTCTTAACACTTGTGTTTGAATTCCCTTTTATTTCTTAGTGAGTGACAGAGATGGAGGCCATAATTGTATTAGAATGAGGGTTGTTGGCTTTGGAATTTTTTTGTTTTTTCAGTAGAAATTGTTGCTGTTCACTCTCTTCTTCTCTGCTTTGGTTAGGACTCTGCCTTAATCAGTTTGGAACTGTAAGGTCTGAAGCATCCTTCTAAAATTAACTTTGCCTTTCTGGAACATAGAGTAATTTAAAAATGACATAAAAATATGATTAAGTCTTTCTGACAATTGTGTGGTTTTCCCTTCATTGACTTTTTAATTATTATATAAATATATTTTATTTTATGCATTACATTATAATATTAGTATTTTTTTAAACTGGAGAAGGTCCCAAATAAAAAGGAGAAGAGAAAAACAGAAAGTAAAATTTGCCATACTATCTCAACATAAATAGAACCACTGTTGATATTTTGAAGAGTGCTTGCCTACTGATCTAAAAGTTACTCTTATATACTTTTTCTTTAAGCAAAATTAAGATTTTTGGTAGAGAAAATTTCTAGATATAAAAGTGTGTGGTCAAACAGTCTGAATTCAATTTTTAAAAGTTGAAAACATATTACCAAATTTGTATCCTGAATTCATGTAGCAATTTGTACTCCTACCATCAAAAGTGCATGTACTTCTGAATTTGCCAAGGTAAGTTATCATATTTCTTAAAAACATTCACTTGATAGGTGAGATTTTCTGTTTAAACAAATTATTGGTGCATTCCTTGGGTTTCTTTCTCATTGTCCATCGGTCCTCTTTAGCTATGGACCTTGGAATCCTCAGATGTCTTTGTTGGTTCAAGATATTTTTTTTAAGCGAGATGCTTGTTTCTCCTGCTCATAATTCCATTCCTTATATTTGCTATGGCTCCTTGAGATCTTTTTTATTTTTGCTATTGTTGGTAGTTATTAGCTGGTTTTTTCTTATATATGCATTACATTTTTCTGTCACTTGCTTCTTTTTCCTATTCAGAAAGAAGACTGCTTTTAAGAATCCCATCAGAACAGAGATAGCCCTCTACTTGAACCCTTTATTAATCTATCAAGAAACCGGCATTTAATGCTTGCTAACTCATTCACATTTCTCTAGGGAAGTACAGTGCTTGTCCCTACAACCATTCAGTTGATTGTCTGAAGCTCTCTGACTAGGAAAAATGCAATATAATTATTTTGGTCAGAAATACAGAAACCACTCTAAGGATTTCTGGCAGGTTGGCACTTAATATAGAGATTTTCAAGCATGCACAACTATTACGAGGATTAGAAGAGCTGATGTCAATGGCTGCACAGAATATATAGGGATGATGTTTTCTACATAGAGTATTTGTATTTGATGACTTAGGTGATTTCCATAGTGGGTATTTGTTATCTATCTGTTTGCATCTCAGGAAGTTGTTTAGTTCTTTTATGATTCACTGCTTTGTGTTAGAGACTATAAGCATTTTTATAAAGAGTAATGACCCCTTCACCTCTGAATGCACACTAAGGTTGGCCTATCTGCTTCTATTGGTATTTTCTGACAGGCCACAGCAATATTATGTTTCTTGAAGTTGTCTCTGTGTGCTTTTCCACTGCTCCTTTAGTCCTTCTTGTTTGCTGTCATCCTGATTCAAGTTGCTGAGCCATAGCTTCTTGAAATCTGGCTTGAGTCCATGCTCCTCTAATATACACCCTCTGAGGGTGAGTTGCAGCAAGCACAGCTTCAGTGCTGTGAACTGGCTGTGCTCCAGGCCTCAGCTGCTGATAAATCTGCCTTGGCATTTGATGTTAAGTATAGCTCTCAGATGATGACTACGTTTTTTGAAGCCGCATGCAACATTTTGATAGGCTGTTATTATAGACCAGCACCTAAGACTAGAAACAGGAATGGGAAGGAATTTTCCATGCATAGAAGCCCGTTAGCAGTGGTTGTCCTTTTCTGCACTCATTAATTTAGAGTCTAAAGATTTTTTTAACAGAATGTGATCCAAAAAATCAAAAAAGACAGGCGAGGGCACAGTCACCCTCAGGGCGACTTAAATATGTGGCCTTGGCAAGCAGCATTGCCAGGAACCTTAGAAAGCCTTTGACCTAGGATGTCCTTGAAAATAGGGATAGTTATCTATCATGTGCACCCTCAGGAGAAAGTAGTGCCTCATATAGAGATATAGGAAACAAAGATGCCCGTTGATTCCAGCAATGACCAATACCTTCACTTCTATTAATATCAGGTCAGTGTTGTACTCTGAATCTGTAGTTGTACTCCCAAACAAGCTTTCCACAGTTATAGTAGTTTGGGAAATCCTGTAAGTTTTACCCACATCTGAAGAATTACAATTAGAATTTTAAAACTTATGGCCAGTATTATAGTAAACAAAGCCTATTAATTTTACTTGACCTACCACCCTCTGCATTTTTTGAAATTATATTTATTTTTCCTTTTGCAGAATTTTGATGAAGTCATGTTGAAAACAAATCTACCACCTACATTATCTTTTGTGGCTGATTATTTTATTGTAGATGACTATACGGGAGGTTCTTGAACTTGTTCTGAGCATTGATCCTATGGCAGTCTGTTTTCAGAACCTGTCTCAGTAATTTTTTTCTCTTGCTGATAGCAAGATTTTCTCCCAATCTTTGGCTTCCTGCATTCTTGTGATGTGTTTGTAAATGTTTATTTAAACTGCTTTGAGTTTCTTTAATTCTCCAGATGGGTAGGTTATTATTTTTCAGTAAATTTAGGAAGTATTCAAACAATTCTTTCTTCAAATATTCTCCTGTCTCTCTCTCTCCTCCTCTTCTAGTATTCTCTGAGATACCAGATTTATTTCTGCACATCATGGTATATTTAATGGTGCCCTCATTTCCCTAAGACTCACTTCTTTTTTCTTCTTTCTTTGTTTTGCATAGTCTCTACTGAACTGTCTTCAAGTCTTCAACTACTTAATTTCCTTTTTTGTCAGTTCAAATTTATTGTTGAGTCCCTTAGTGAATTTTAAAAGTTTAATTATTATATTTTTCATTTTTCAATTTGGTTCTTTTTTGCGGGGGTTGGGGAACTGGGGATTGAACTCAGGGACACTCAACCACTGAGTTACATCCCCAGCCCTATTTTGTATTTATTTAGAGACAGGGTCTCACTGAGTTGCTTAGCCTCACTATTGCTGAGGCTGGCTTTGAACTTGTGATCCTCTAGTCTCAGTCTCCTGAGCCACTGGACTTACAGGCATGTGCTACCATGCCCAGCCATTTGTTCTTTGTAAAAGAATAATTTTTATCTTTTTAATGATATTATCTGTGATATTGTCACCTCTGAGGTAAATTGCACATGCTAGGACATAGCCACTCTCAGGGTTGGGTTTGAGACAATGATAAGTTTCTGTCTGAGTGATATTCATGCTCTAGGGGCTGAGTGCTCAGTGGAAGGGAGTCTGTGGACCTAGGTGTTCTTGGCTTTCTCTTCCTGGCATGGAACTGCTACCTCCAGAGTTGGGGAATGGGCCATTGGCATCCCAATATTTTCATTGTACCCATGACCAAGGCAGCCTCCATTTTGCCAGTGGGGTTTGGATAGGAGAAAGGAGAACTTTTCTCTACAGCACTCAGCAAAATTTAGCCTAAGGTACATGTGGCTGGGAGTAGGATGAGAAATGCTGAGATTCTGCTCCTCCTAGGAAGAAAGTTCTCTGGGGAGAAAGAGATCCCTGTGTTTTTGGCTAGGACAGTCTGGAGAGGGTCTTCCCTTGCTGCCCTAGGAGAGGAAAGGAGAGGACTTTGCTTTTCTTACAGAATTTTTATAGATTTCTTTTAACTGATCCTCATTTTCTACTTGCCAGAGTCTCTTAAATGTTGTTTTTAAAAATAATGGGGAGCAGATCAGTGAAGTTCCTTGGCTGTTTAGCTAGGGGCCAGTTTCTTCAGAGTAAATATTTTAAGTGTATAATGTAAAATACATAAAATTACAAAATAAGTCATTTACATTGAAATATAGGTCAGGTGTGGTGGCACATGCCTGTAATCCCAGCTGCTCAGGAGGCTGAGGCAGGAGGATCTTGAATTTAAAGTCAGCCTCAGCAAAAAGTGAGGCGCTAAGCAACTCAGGGAGACTCTGTCTCTAAATAAAATACAAAATAGGGCTGGGGATGTGGCTCAGTGGTCAAGTGCTCCAAGTTCAACCCCCAGTACCTCCCCACCACCCCCAGAAAAAGAAATATAGTCATCAAAAGATATATTCTGATATATAGTAGTACACGTACTTAATATATTAAATAACAACATCTTGCTGTGTTTCTGATAACTATCATACTTAAAGTAGAGATGAACATAAATGAATCATGTATTTGGGATATGTATAATAATGAGAATGTCATATAGAAATATCTATGATTTCTATTAGTGAAAGTCATAGGGACATTAATACCATTGTAGTTTGTGGTCTATGCTCATAATTTCAGGAAATTCTAAGTTCCAATCAGAAGTCAGTGACAATAAATACATAAAACTTCTAATTTGCATTCACAGATTTCTTATTTTGTCTAGTCTTGCTAGGGGTTTGCAAACCCAGGGAGAGATTGTACATAAGATTATAGACCCTATAAAGACCACCAAACAACCCATGTGTTCTATGACCCTAGGGATATCTCTGATTCTTCTTTTCAGTGGTATGTTGAGAACAACCTGTAGGAATTTTGAGGTATTAGGAAGTCTTATATGAATTTTTCCTGGGGAGCTATGATTTCTGTCATCAAGTGTGTCATGTCTCTGCGAGCTCTGAGTAGAGCAATCTTGGAAATTATGGCACAAGAATGATCAGGGAATTTTGGTAAAAGGTATATTATTTCCATTGTTGTAACAAGAAAGCTATCAGTAATTTTAGAAAAATATTACTGACTCTGAAATGTGCATATCTGGAGTCTTTAAACTGTAAATATCAGACAATACAAATTCAAGGAGATTCAATGTTGAGAAAAAGTATTCAAATAATTGCCTACTAAAATTTCAATACCCATAAACAGCATCTTTGTGAAAATACAATCCTTTTATAAATTGACTAGAAAAATTATAAAGTTGCTTTAAAATAAAAATTTATCCAAGTCTTATATGGAGAAAAAGATTATTTCTTAGTTATTGCTCAGTTCAATATTTTATTTAAACTAATTCCCATTTTGCTTCTACTACTAAATATAAATGTTTCTATGATACAAATTTGCTTTTAGAATGACTTCCTCCAGGTTTTATGTAACAACAGTGTTGTGTGTGAAGCATTGTTCATGCCATTTGTTTCACCTTAACTAATAATCAGTTATCTTTTAAAAACACTATTAAATATTTGGAATACAAAGCTATATAAATTGTGAATCACTTCAATTATGCATGTGTAATTTTACATTCAGCACCCTAGTCATCATATAGATTGTTGAAAAAAAATCGAGACGGATTTGAACTAAAATAGGATCCTCATGCTATTGTATCATGGTACCTTAGAGATTTAGACTAGATATAAAGGTAGTTTTATTATTCATTTATTTAAATCTCAGGATTGTTACATGTTATGAGGAAGCTTCTATTTCTCTAAATGTTATTTAAAAAAAAAAAAACAACTCTTCTATCCATGGCAATTTGGGAGTCTTTTGTTGCCTGAGGATTGTGGGTTGGACTGGATTACCTCTGCTTATCTTGTCTGACCATCTGATTTATGACTCAATGTTCTCATGCCCTAAGAGTTTGGTATGCTGATGTGCCAAGGATCTGGCTTGAAGGAATCACATCAAAGCATTTTCTCTGTTCATTATTTTGCTGACTTATAAAAAAATAATTCTATTTTCAGGGACAGATTGGGAGACAATTATTAGAGTTTGAAGAATATTTCACAAAACGAGAAGAAATAGAATATTTTATATTTCCTGTTGAAACATTTGGTAGTTGTATTGGCATATTATTTTATCTTCCCCTTTACCATGGAACTTTATTTCTTTAGCAATGTTAAAGATTATCAAAGAGTAATTTTGGTGCTAGCACTGGAGAAATATACCTATTCTTCTGGGACCAAAACTCTAAAGTGATTAGTGCTCCAGGGATGTATAAAACCATTAGGTTTGTATTTCCATGAGAAATCACACCTCCTTCTTCAAAACCTCAAAATCCCCACAGAGTTATGACTCACCTGGGCCACTGGGAGGGCTGTGGAGAGGAGACATCACACTGAGAAGCAGGGATAATTGTGAGGGCCAGTAAGGCTTTAGAAGATAGACTGCTTGGGCAGAAAGAGAAACATTAAAAAGAAATACAGTATAAATACAATCAAAATATCTCTAAATAAATAAGAGCATAAAATAATATGGCCTAGTGGCTCAAGACTCAAAAACAGAATGAAAATTTGGGGGCTATAAATTTTGATCTTGACATGGTGATTAGCTTTCTGTGTGTGCGTTTGCACAGTGAAATCACTTCCTGAGATTCCTGAGTGTGTGAGATTCAGTCCCCCCAGATGAATAAATTCAGAAGGTGATAGCATACCTACTGGGAAAGATTTGCTCTTTTGTTATGGAATCTTTTCCTTAATTGGAAATCAGGAGAAACACTTATTTCCTTATTGTTCTCTTTGTTCATTGCCAGGACCTCCCCCACCTTGTTTACATTTGAAATTATAGGAACTGAAACTAAGAAACACATTATATAAAAGTATTTACTTAAATCTGTTCATCTTGAAAAGTAGAGCTAGGAATCATTGTCAAAATCAGCCATTTCTACCTCACACAGTACTGCTGGGTGAAGATCAAAATAGACTACCTCCATACTCTCCTAGTGTAACTCCAGAGTTGGGATGCCAGGTGGGTTTGTCATCTTGCAAATTCAAGGAATGAGATCCATAGATAAGATGAGGGTGGAGTAGTAAGATTAATTTAAAGCAGAAAAAGGCTCCTGAAGCTCAGGAGGGGTCCAAAGGGAGCTGACCATCTTCTGATTTGTCCCTATCCTTGATTGCGGGAATGATACCTAAAAATAGGATTCAGAAAGGGGCCAATCATCTCTCTTCTTTTTTTGTCTTCTTTAGCAAATCTGGAGAAAAATGATTTCTTAGCCTTAATTAGCACAAGGGTGAAGATGAGGGCTTGTAAGAGGGAGTACATTTTTAGGGAATATTTTGCAGTTGGTCATTGTGTCTATTAAGGGACCATCAAGCTGGGGCCAGAAGCTTGATTTCCCATTCTTCTCCTCCTTTTCTTTTCTGAGACCCTATTCCTGGTTGCCTGGTGTGGTCTATCTTCCAGTCTCACTAGAATAGGTGCTCGCCTCGTGGTTATTCTGAGCCTGACTCAACTCTTAGCACACCGATGCCTTATTCCTTGTTCTCAAATTCTACAAATGGACTTTTTCTTTGGTACCATAAGAATGGAGCTTTCCACTGGTACGTGGAAACACATGTGGACTGGAGATGTGGATGCCCATCTCCTGGCTTCCAAATGCTTATGAACAGAATTACTTGGGAAAACATACCACACAGGGAAGGTGGAGGTGGTAGAGGTGAATCTTCAGTTGAATGTTGCCGGGGTTTCTGTTCTCGAAACTAAAAGGCTCAGGGTTTACTCCAGTTGAACTGGGCTGACTGGGCTGCACAAAATAACCACACAAGAGACATAAATACCTTTTTGGGGGGAGTCCCTTTGACAGCTCCTCTGACCTTAAGGGTCCGCAGGAAGAGAGAGCGAGAGCATGTGCTGACCCCTTTTACTGAGGAGAAGCTATTCAAATGAGGCAAGGGGTCAGGTTTCAGGGGGCTGAGTCTATCTTCTTGATGTCCACTGTCAGCAGGTTGACTGACACCTGGGTAGGCCACACCCAAGGGCACAGTAAGAGAAGCGGACACACACAAGGCACTTCCATGGAAGATTCTATCCTAAACAGGGCAAGGGGTTATATTACAAAGGAACAGGTGAGCATAGCTTCACCCTTGGGGCTGTAGCAAGACACACCCATGCACGAGAGACACCGACCCTGGAACCCAAGAAGGGTGGGGAAAACTCTGCCACATTTCTGTGACTGAGCGCCTCAGCACCCAGCAGGGAGGTGTGACCCAGTCACGTGCAAGGTTGGTCTCCCACAGGATGTTATTTATAGTTCCTGGGTCACTTGGCACCCTTCCTCTTCCTGGTCATTTCTCAGATTTTCCCAGCTGTTAGAGTCTGTAAACAAGTCAAAATAACACCTGGCATTTTGCCAGGGGAATGTTAGAGTTCGTAAACAAGTCTGGATGGTGCCTGGCAAAATGCCAGAGGGAGTGGTTTGAGAAGTAACAAAAGCGAGCCATTAAGTGTGGAGATTCCTTATTGGTTGACTGATGTATCTAGTTTATGCTAATTAGATAAGCTCTGTGGAATGTATAAATACTGCTCCTGTCCTACTCCTGCTGTATCAATCTACACAAGTTGTTCATCACCCCCCCCCCCTGGTTATTTTGCTGCAGCCGGACTGCGGCACCCAGCCTTTTCTCCTTAAGTCCTTGTTAATTTTTCTTCTCCCCCCCCCTTACTTTAGTTTATTTATTTATGCTAAAAACCATTATTTAAGATCACACAATTATTTTTGAATGAGTGCTTCAAAGTTGAAAATAGACTACTAGGAGTTTTTGCCATAATGGTCAAACTCTCAAAGGTTCTACTTTGAAAGGAATATATGCTGCCTGTATATAATTAATATACTTATATTTTTGCATCAATAATCTTTACAAATGTGACTCTTTTAATCCTTCAAATAAACTTGTATGGATAATGAGATAATGAAGCTGTGAAGGACACAGTGAGAAAGCACAATCTGTGAGCTAGAAAGGAGGCCCTCAGTAGACACCAGATCTGCAGCACCTTGATAATGGGCTCTCCAGCCTCCAGAACTGTGAGAAATATCTGTTGTCTATAAGCTACCCAGTTTATGGTATTTTGATGTAACTGCCCAGAGAGACTAAGATATTGATCTATTTATTCTCTCTCCGTCCAGGCTTCTGCTCTTACCATCCTATTGCTACTCATATTTATCACTGAAGAATACCTTCTTAAATTCAAATCTGGGGTCTTTTTCTCAATCTTATTTCTTCTTGACTTAACGAAGCACTCATCATTGCTGACCATCCCGAGCTCAGTTGCTGGATCTCTGAGCAGCTGCCTGATGTATTTTCCATTTTCCTTTGTTCCTATTCATTCCTATGATATTAATCATCCTCTGCAGCCTCATCTCCTCTTCTGGGTGCCATCTTTCATTTTTACCCTAGCACTTCCTCCTAGATATTCAGCCAAACTTTCAACTCTAGAAATAAATTCAAACTCAATATATTTTGGCTGTTGAAATTTCAAAAAAGAGCATCTTTGCTACAATGTAGTTTTTAAAAATAAAAAATCTTTAATGGTTTCACATTGCTTCCTGAATTATATACAGGGTCATCAGCATGATGTTCAAGGCCCTACACGATGTATTCTCAAGGCAGAGCTCCAGCCTTTTCTTTGTTATTACTTTTTAACTCATACCCTATCCTGAAGGACAAGTTAAGGGATGGCTGCATTTTATAGGTAACTTTTCTTTTTTTAATTCCCATGCCTTTACTCATTCTTGCTTGTTGGTATGGAATTCTATCCACTCCCACTTCCTTTTCCCAAAATGCTACCAATTCTTTCAAGACTCTCTCAAAAGTTACCTCCTTCGTGAAGTTTCTCTACTTTCCCTTCTTCCTTTCGAAAATGCTATAGTACATTTTTTCCCTATCATCTTCTTCTAACATTAATGTGTGTGTGTATGTGTGTGGGGGGAGAGGGAGAGAGAATGCAAGAGAGAGAGAAATGCTTTTCTAATGTGCAGTATACATGTATACTCTCTTTGAAGACCATCCTAGCACAATGCTTTCCATAGATACCTTCAAAAATATTTGTTGAGTTGCACTTACCTTCTCTACCATCATTTTTTTATTGACTTGCCTATTTTGGACTCTCTTAATGTTACTTAGACATATATTTGTCTCGGTAACTTGTATATAGATAAAAAGTATGTGTGATGAATTTGAAGATTATGTTCAGTGTGATTGATAACATATGCTGAACGACAAAATCAGTAGCCAAAAAGATATGTTGAATTTTGAAAAAGAGCGAGGCTAAATAGAACATTGATCTGAAGGAAACCACTGGCCAAGAACTGGGTAAAGGGGAAATGGTGAGCAACAGCCTATGTTTAAGGTGTGCTTAAGGATGTGATTGTGTGGTAAATTCTATATTATATGTATATGTATTAATTTTTTATTTATGTATTACTACTTAATACTTATACATAATATTGGGGTTCATTGTGATATATTTCATAATGCACATAAATAACTTGCTCCACTTCAATACCCCTTCTCTCTCCTCCTCCCTCCCCCTGATTATCTTCTGTATTTTTGGACTCTTCTTTCTTCTGAAAATTGCCTTTGTTCCTTTGTTGAGTTTATATTTCCAATCTGTTAAATTAAAGAAACAACAAACCTAATTTTCATTTATAAGGTTTCTAATTATATTTCTACATAACTGCAGCTGTAGTTCCATTTGCCCTTTTTGTTTCATACTTTCTTTTTCATTTTTCATATAAGTTATTCTTTAATTCATCACTTTGGACAATCTAAACATGTTTATTTGAAAGTCTTTGCCATATCAGTTCATGAAATGAAACATACTCGAGTCAGTTTATGCCCTGATCTTTGACAGTCTTTCCTTCTTCCTTCTTTTCTCCTTGTCTCTTTCTTTCTTCTGTCTTTGACATTTTAGATATCTTCATAGGTTTCTGGAATTTTATTGGGAAAAGTAATATTTTGGGGGGGAGCTTTTGGTGTGGCTTACTTCTTTTTGCCTCTCTACTTCTGGATTTGCCATCATAGTCCACCATTTCTGCATGCTTTTCCTACCAGCCCTCTGGTGTGCCAGTCCAGATCCAGACTTCACAATGTTGGGGGTGACTGTCCAGGAACACAATAGCAGATCCTGCCACTTTTCCTGGAGAGAGGTTTGGCTTGATTCTGAAGAGGCAGGTCAGTTCTTTTGTGTTCCTATGTCCAGAGCTTCTCATAGAACTAGACCCTCTTTAGGGAAAAGTTGTAGGGGCTTCACTACTCCAGACCCAACCTCAATCCTGAGTCTGATTTTATTGTATCATCTTAGGGTACATTTAGTCTATCCTTCTGCAGGTACAAAACACCAAGCTACTTGGTCCTGCTTTTGGACCAAGTGTAGAGCAGCTTGCAGCTCTACAATACTCGTCATGTTCTTCCTTCTTTTCTAGTCCACAGAGATATTAAATATTTTTGTAAACTTCCTTCTGTCTTGGGGTTTAGATAGTTTCTTTCCCATTCACTCAACATGTTATGATCTCTTTGAGTATGCTTAAATTAATTAATTAATTAAAAATCAGAAATAAATCAAGGTAACATGTTCAGCTGTATGAGCAATTACCTAGAGAGAGAACTGAAAAATATCTACTTACAGAAGCCCTACAGCTTGACATTTGTATGTACTTGTCACTGTAAACCTCCAACAACAGTAGGGTCAGCTAGCACTGTTAGTTTTTTCCTAACACCATCCTCTGACTTCCTCTTTGAGGCCCTTTTTTGATTTTTCATGGAACAATTTTTAGAAATTAATATAATTCTATAAAAACATTGGGAAAGAGGAGAGAGAGATAATATGATTTATGTCTACTTCACAATGCATAAATACCCTTAGTTTTACTAGAGGTCACTGTAGATAATTCAATACCATTCCCCAAGTTATTTATTAAATATATCTTTAAAAAAATCTTTGTTTTTTTCCCTCATTAAAGTAAAAATTTTCCAGTATTCCAGAAAAAAACGAGAGAATCTTTACTTCTTTTCTCTGAGTTATGTATCAGAATCCAATCCTATTCAATAAATATCTATTGAATAAAATTTGCAAAAAAGGTTGGGTACTTTCATTGTAGGATTATAAATCTATAATGTATGCATTTTAAATTTCAAACACTCACTAAGATGTCATAAAAGAAGACAGAGAGTGAGAACGGTCACTTCTCTGCTATATCTTAATGGAATGAACCATAAACAATGAATGCTACACAGCATTATGTATTTAATATAAGAGTAGTTCCAATGACTACTGGTTTTGTGTCATATATT
This sequence comes from Marmota flaviventris, assembly GCF_047511675.1. NCBI lineage: Eukaryota > Metazoa > Chordata > Mammalia > Rodentia > Sciuridae > Marmota > Marmota flaviventris. Next base: position 49,935,514 of record NC_092508.1, on the reverse strand, counting down.
GTGGTATTATTTATGGAATACCTTTGCTTCTGTATTATATTTCCCACATCTATTGCCATAGTACTAGTTTAGTCCTTTATAACTTGTTTTTTTCTGTACAAATTCAATTACTTTAAACTGGTCTCCCTATCTTGAGTCTGCCTAATGGCTCTTAACATTTATGGGGTCCAGCACCTTTCTGAGAATCTGATGAAAACTATGAAACTTTTTCTTTGAAAATGCACTTAAGCATAAACAGTCCACATTTTATATAAACTTCAGTAGAATTCATAAGTCCCTGAAGCAGGCATGTGGCCTCTGAAACATACTTCCATTTGAATTACCATATCTGTCTCATCCATCCATTTATCCACCAAATGCTTTTGAATATGCACTAAATATGGTGTGTATGTCTAAGCTCTAAAATACAAAGATAAATGGAAAATGAGCTTTACTTTTTTTATGATTTGGATATGTGGTGGCTTCTGAAAGCTCATGTGGGAGGCAATACAAGAACATTCAGAGGTGAAATGAGAGTTTTAACCTAAAAGTGATTTAATCTATTGATTTGGATTAATTGAGAGGTAACTGTAGGCAGGGAGAGAGTGGCTGGAGGAGGTGGGTCCCTGGGGGTGTACCTTTGGGGTATATATTTTGTCTCTGGAGAGTGGAACACTCTCTCTGCTTCCTAGTTGTCTTGTCCCAAGTTGCTTTCTTCTGCTAAACCATTCCACCATGATATGAACCCAGAGCTATGGAGTTAATGGACAATGGTCTGAACCTCTGAAATCAAACCAAATAAACTTTTTCATTCTATGTTGTTCTTATTAGGTCTTTCGGTCACACAACAAAAAGCTAACTAAAATAACTCTTAAGGAACTTATGGTCTAGACTAGAGGGAAGAAATATGTTCCACGTATGTGACACAGTGTTAATAGGTATTTGTGGGCTAGAGAAGTGGCCTGAAACAGAAAATTTTGATTTTTTATGGGAATATTAAGAAATTCAAGAAGCAGTTTAATCCTCCTAAAGCTATGCCTTAATTATTCTACTCCTACATTTAAAAACTTCATTGATGCTCCATTAATAAGTTCATTATGTGAATTTGAACTTTAAGAATGTTGTTAACCAAATTCCAATGTATTTTTTCCTGTCACTTACTACTAAAGTAACATGGGATAAATTACATAAAATCTCTGGTCTCAGTTTTCTCGTCTAGTAATAATTATACCTGCAGACATTGTATTGAAGTTTTATAGTTATTACCTCTAGTGTATCAGAATGGCTAAGGGTGAAGACTTTGGGGGTCAGCAAAATCTCTGATCCATTGTGACTTTGCCATTTTTATCTGTATAATTTGGGGCACGTAATTTTATCTGCCTAATAGTTTTCCCAGCTGTAGAAAGGGAAAGATTATATGCATGTCAAAGATGGCAGTTAGGATTAAGGGAGACAATGCAAATAAACTCAACATGGTACCTATTATAATACTAGATATTACTATTGGAAAGTGTCTTTTTAGAAGATATAATTATGATCATTTACAGGTAAACTGAGGTCCATTTAATTAAATAACTTTCTCCTCTGGGTCATACAGACATTGAAACATGCAATTAGGATTCAAGTATCTTTGACTCCAAAGGCCATGATTAATTCAAGGCTGGGGAAGTGGTTAGTATAGAAATGAGAGAAGAGGGAAGAGAGAGGGTGCTGGTACACTCCTTGGCATACCTTTATTAATGTCGTTTTCTTTTTAAACATTATCTTCTCATATGAATTTTCCACTACATATGTCTTATCCCTCCTTGACCCAGAAAAATTATACCTCCATACCTTAGTCCATGATGTATCCTGTCCCTCTTTTGTAGGTTCAATTTCTAGTCATTCTGGAAGGTCCTGGGGAACATCTATTACATTTTGGGTACTGTACAGACCACATCTCCTGGGAGCCATCTTTTGTAGCCTTGAAGCTCCATGATAATTATTTTGTGTATTAATTACCTGGCAATCATCTTACCTAATACTTTATTGTCACCTTTTACCTTTCAGGCCCATATATTTTCATTACCTCACAGAGATCATACCTTCTTGTAAACAGGAGCCGTGGTTGGAACTTATAATGCCTGCAGTGCTGTCTGACATATATTAGCCTTTAGTGCATATCCCATTATTAGTGGATTTTTTTTTTTCATTTTGAAAGATGGCTTGCTTCAGTGTGAACAGAACTCTGAAGTTACAATTTCAATCATAGGGAAAATAGAGTTCTTTTTGTACAATTAACTTATTTACTACATATATATAATGCACAGAGTAATGAACACATTTTTATTCTTGTAGGTGAAAGATAAATAGAAAGATAGTAATGTAATGGTTTATAGAAAATTATGGCATCAAGAAACATATGATAAAATCCTAGAGAGTTTATTATTTTTGATTTCTTCTTTTTTATTGTCCTGGGAAAAATAGGATTAAGGGAAACTGCAAATAATCTCAACATGGTACCTATTATAATACATTTCTGTGGTTTCCTTACTACAGCAGTGGCCAGGTCTTCTACATCTCATTACTGATCTTCCTTTTCTTCCTGTCTTCTGATTTGTGGAGTATCTGAATAAACTGACTCTCTTGGTGAGGGTATCCAGTCTCAAAGCTTAGTATATTTTAGGTTAAATTCATGTGAGCAAGTTCCAGAATTTTAAGAGTACATAACTTAAAGCCTTTGTAAAATAACATTTGTAACAGTGTGCTCTTTGCTTGCCATATGTAACATGGAGGTGTCAGTGGATAAAATTCTTTTTTGAGTTGTATGTTTTGCTTTATGCAAATGACTTGTAACACTATATCATATGATTTTGGAGAAAAACTTAAAGGTAAGAAATCGTGACAGTATTTCAGTTATTTTTCTCAGTGAATTTTTTTTTTTTTAGTGTTTCAGGATCTTGCTCTTATCATTTGTAGTTAGCTTTTGATATATTGATTTATATTATCAAGTCCTCTCTTTTGTATTTCACTCGGATTATTTTTTGCAGACAAGGAAGTCTTAGGGAAAAGAAGACTTCAAACAGATGGGCACTTGTGCCTCAGGTTTGATCTTAGCCACTAGATGCATTCTGCTTTGTCGGAAATGCTGTTATTGAGGTAACTAAGCATAAGGCATTGTGGTCATGCCATGTTGATTTTGGGATAAGAAAATAACATTTTCACTCATGTATGATCAAAAGTAAGCTTATGTAATAGTTTTTTTCCTTAACCTTAAGTGGGAGAAGATAAGACTAGAAAACTTAAATTTATATGGTTATTGGGGTGTGATTAGACATTGTCTCACCAGGCAGTTTGGCATCAGGCTTGTGAAATAAATTGACTTCTTTGTTTTTCAATTGGCAGTTCTTGGTTTCCATCTTACTTGATGTCTCAGAGCATATAACACAGTGGCTCACACCTTTTTCCTTGATAATTCTTGCTTCATCTAGTTTGTTTGATTCTTTATTTTTTTGTTTGTGTTACCAAGAATTGAACCCAGAGTCACACTTGCAGTGGACCATTGAGCTTCACCTACTGTCTTATTTTAAAGTTTTATTTTGAGACAGGGTCTCACCAAGTTGTGGAGACTTGACCCGACACTTGTGATTGTAGGCGTGCACCACTGTGCAGGGCTCTTCAGCTGTTTTCTAAGATATCAAATTTCTGTGGTTTCCTTGCTACAGCACTGGCCAGGTCTTCTACATCTCATTACTGATCTTCCCTTTCTTCCTGTCTTCTGATTGGTGGAGTATCTGAATACATTGACTCCCTTGGTGAGAGTATCCAGTCTCACAGCTTAGTATATTTTAGGTTAAATTCATGTGAGCAAGTTCCAGATTTCCATTTCCACTCGAGAGCTCTGGCCTGAACTAGAGACATAAGTATCTGCTGTTGACTTAACTTTTTCACCTGAATTCCTAGCAGAAATCTCAGTCTTGACCTGTCTAAAACTCTTCCCTGCCAAACCTAAGTAAGCCACAGTCTTCTCTTTCTTATTTGACGGCACTTCTATTGTTTCAGTTGGTAAACCAAAAATTCTTTGCAACTCTCTTTTATTCAAACCCCACTTCCAATTTGAAATCCTCTTGGTTGTCAGTCTGAAACGTGTGTGTGTATTTTATAATATTTATAATAGGGATAATAATAGGCTATATAATAATATGTATATATAATAATAATTATATAATAATATATTATTATAATATGCATATTATATAATGTATTATTATAATATATATTAATATAATAATATATTATTATATAATTATAAGGGTTGATATATACATATCAACCCTTATTATTAACCCCATTTTACTACTTTGGTCAAAATCATTATCAGTTTTTGTCTGGATCACCAAAATACCCTAACTGAATTTGTCTTTCTCTTCTGACCATTGTCCCCAACATCCTGCCTGCTCCATGGCTTAGTTCGAACAAAAGCAGCCAGAGTGATCTTTTTAAAAAGTGAGTTAGATCATGCTGGTCTTTGCTCAAAATCCTGAAATAGTATCTTCTTCTTTTTTTTTTTTTTTTTCCCTCAGAGAAAGTCAAAGTAATTCACTGGTTTTTAAGCCCCCAACTGATATTATCTGTTACGTTTCTGATTTTATCTCTAGCTACTCTTCTTATTCCTGTTATTCCATCTTTATTGGACTCTACTTTTTCTCAGCACGTAAGACTGTTCCAGCCTTTTCTACTGTCTACACCACTCTTTCTCACAACTCCCTAGTCTTTTTTGAAATGGGGTGCTCCCAGTGAGACTTGTATTTCTTGAGCTCCCTGTTTAAAGTGGCACTTCCCCCTTCCATGCCTAATGATCCAACTCTCCAGGTTCTCCTGGTCTTGCTCTATTTTCTTTAAAAAACAGTATTCAGTACTTTCCAACACAACAGATGATTTACTTATCAATAAGTATATCAGATGATATACTTATTGTATGTGTCTATTGTAAGTTTCATGTGTGTAGGGGCCTTTGCCAGTTTTGCTGATTTTTGTATTCCAACATGTTACAAGTTTCTGGCATGTGGTAGACAACAATAAATATTTGAATAGGGAATGAGCAGGTGAATGAGTAAACAAGCCATCACACCAGCTCTCCAATGTCAGCAGGCTGACAGTGAATTCATTGCTGGGTGTGATGACTTGTTTATCATTGGAGCATTGTCCCCTAGTCTGATCACTGTTGTGTTTTGTAAAGAGAAAGGCTACAGAGGAGGATGGTCAGAATTCTAACATATATATATATATATATGATACTATAGTTATCGAGCTCTTGTTATTTTCTGGAAACCTTTATTTTCTTTCAGTCTACTCTTCCTTTAACTTCCTGACCAATAAAGAGGAGGTTATTTGGGGAATGGTACATTTATCCTTTGATTGTACATTTGGTGTTCAGAACTCAGAGTTCATATCCTAGCATCATTTTCTTTTCAAACATGCCTATACTATGACAGAATTAAATAAGTTATGGGAAAAGAAAGCAGTATATTTAAGTATTAACATACATTCCAATGCAATAATAGACACTCCTATCTGATATGGATCTTGAGAATGAGTTCTGATTCTCTCACATAGCACCCATTCTAATTTCTATGAGTAGGATATGGCTGATTGACAGTGAAAGCAGGCCAAGCTAAGAAAGGTATGGTATAGCAGTGCAACTTGTATTGCTATGAGTCTTATTGTTAATCATTTTTAGTAATCTTGGTACTAAGTACTATTAAGAATAAAAGAAGCATTTTGTAGGCTGCCCCAATTTTTAAATAAAGCATTAAATAAGAGTAGATCTCTTGCTATCTTTCTTTCTAACATTTAATATGTGTGTCTCATGATAGCAAAAGTTAACCATTTGTTATCCTATTATGTAAGAAACCTATTTCTTTAAGTAAGTCTTCATTAGAATGTGGTAGGTTTTCTCCAAAGAAGGCTGACCAACAAGTCTTCCATTTCCTACATGTGTGTTCCACTTCTTCCGTCAAGAGGTGGACTATATCCCCTGTACATCGATGTTCCTTTAATTTGGGCTAGCCCTTGACTTGCTTTAAGTAATAGAATATACACACACATGCAGACACACACACACACAAAATTATTGCTGAGCCAGTTCTGGGCCTGGTTTTAAGAAGACTGGTAGCTATTGATTTTGTTTTCATAGAACTCAGCTATCATGAAGTCTAGGTCATACTGTGCATGGAAAAGCACTAGAAGATAAATCACCTTGTGGAGAGGGAGACCACAAAGAGAAGAATCAAGGTACCCAGTTGCGCAAGATCCCTGCCCTGAGTGAGATCTTTTGACTCTTCCAGCTAAGTTTATTTACCTCTGAGCACTCAGTCCCTCTACAAGTAACCCTAGCCAACATCACAAGGCATAGAAAAACCTCTCATTCTACCTATAAAGTTGTGAGAAAGAGTAAATTTTTATTGTTTTAAGCAACTGAATTTTGGGGAGGTTTGATATATTTCAATAAAAAACTAATGCAATCGACTTTTGGGGACCAAAGAATTTTGCTTTAACCTTTAAATTTGGATCTTGCTTGAAGTTATTTTATGGGTTTCCATAAACTTAAGAAAGTGGTTTATTGCATTTGAAGGACAATCATCCAGAGCTACTAGAAGATAGCCATTGACTGCTGATGATCTGAAAAGTGGCAAAACTATTCAGTGGTATCAAGGAAGGGAGGCCATGGATTCCTACCTATTTATCACACTTCTGCTTAACACTAGATGGTCTAGGTGAAGATTTTAATGGGTGGAGGGATAAAGGAGAGCCAGAAATGTAACTCTTTCCTTAGAGCAGGGATAGGTATAACTGACTGCTGTGTCAATACTTTAAAACCACAAAAGACTCTTGGAAAAATAAAATCTAGAGATAGTAACACCTAACACCTTATTTACTGTGTGTCAGTGATAAATGTATAGAGGGCAGGTGTTCACTTGGTAGGTTTGGATAGAAATTATAAAGATTTTTTCCCCAAAAAAGAAATGGTGATATATTTGAAATTGCTGGGTGTGTATTTCTGAGCTATCTGTTTTCAAGGATTCTTACCTTTTTATAGACTCATTTCAACTCTGTGTTTGAAACCAGATGGTTTATTCTTGAACTGCAAGACTGAATATATTAACCTTTAATGTAAATGCACTTACTCATCAAGCAGTTGGTTACTCCTACATTTTTCTGCATGACCTTGATAATAAAAAAACACTTTTTGATTCTTTTTTTTTTAATGCACTACTAGGAATTTTTATTGAGAGTTACCAAACCATCTGATTTGAATGCTTTAAAATGTAAAAGTGAGAAATAAATTGGCCTTGCTAGGGTACGCTGGATGAAAGTGTTGCTACCACTTTATAATCTCGAGTTGTAAAGAAGCAATTTGAGTTATTTTCTATGTGGGTTGACAAGTGAGCTTTTTGTGGGCTAGAGTTGGTAAAACAAAGACTTATTCAAGCTGTGAAATGCACTCAAGAGTAAACAGCAATAAATGACAAGAGGCCTGTTTTGTCAGATATGTTTTTTGATGGTTGTGCAGGCTTCTGATTATGGGGAAAAAAGCCTGTTTAAAATTTTGGAATGATGGGTTTCTCATAATGGGGATAGGTTGGTTTGGCTGCAAAAGAGAACAGATGGAAAGCTTTATCCTGAACTAGTGTTACCAGTTAGTTTGTCCTTATCTTTTAAGCATCATATGTTCTTAATAGCTTTTAAAGTTTATGTTTTTTTTTCTTCTTCTGATTTCACAGAATACTTTTTAACTCTTCCATAACTACTATTTTTCTGGTGCTGGCGTATTCTAAAGACTACACTTCAACACATCTGGGCCTGTAAAATATCAGAAGTTGCAAGAAGTTGGTTTTGAGTTGTGTTAAGCTATTTAGCCCTATATAAAAATGAACTTGAAGGAATTCAGCAAAGTTCAATAAAGCTGTGGCCAAATTTGCCAATGTCAAAAGCTTAACTTTTGACATTTTTCCCTCTAAATATTCTCAAGGAAAAAAAAAACTGAGGCAAAATTATTTCACTCCTAGTAGGTTTTTACTATAGAGGAACATAAATAAATATGTGGAGATTAAAGGGCTTTACAGGGAGGTAGAATGAAACACCTTGGGGTTGACTGTTAAATATAAAAATGGGAGGTGAGTATGGAATTAGGTGAAAGGGAAAGCATTTTTACAATTTGGCTTTTGTGTGTGTGTTGAGAAAATGAGCTGTAATTCTATCCATGTAAATCCAGTGGGTTCTTTCTCATTACCACATCCAAACCCTGTTTACATAAAGGTCTCAAGGACACTTGCTTCATCTAAAACTTTTCCTTTTAATGTGCATTAAAAATTACATTCTTTCTAAAACGGTGCTGTAATTTTAACCTCAGCAATTTTGCATAGCATAGTTTTCACATTATAGGGACAGAGTTGAAGAGATTTTCTGACAACTTAATTGATTGGTATTTAGTGTTCTTTGGCTTATGTGTTTGGGCTAAAAATAACTGAGATGATCTCATTTTAACTATGTAAGGCTTTAAGTTCATCTCATATGTGGGTCTTCATCTTCATTTAGGCTTCAAAACATTCCTGTTTGTGATTACAAAATTTGCTTCTGATATTATTTGTTATTATATCATTGCCTGTCAGAAAGCAGATTTAGTAGTTTAAGGAAAAACCATCAATAAAAGTTGCTTGCTTTCATGATTTGATTTCATCTATCAGCAAGAAATATTGATGTTTGTGAACAGAAACTGCTTAGATTTTTCTTCCTGACCAAATGAGTATGGGGTGGCATTCATTTCTCTAATGGATGAATGGCCTAATGCCTATTAGTATTATTCATCTGTTTGTCCACTCACTGTGCATAAACTCAATTTCTTTCAGTATGATAGCTGAGATGGTAGTCAACTTGGAATTGCACTGTCTGAATCATGTAAAATTTATTCTGTCATTTTGTTTTAAAAATAATATTAGGTATTTAAATTATCAAGTTAATTTTGGTGAAAATTGATCTAATATTATATATAAGCCAGAATTTTCCATCTTATTTATGATTTAATTGCAGTACTTCAGAATGACTCTATTCATTAAATTCTCTTTGCCCTTAAAACTAGCAATAATGAATTTTTTAGTTTTCAAAATATTTTTGGTGGTGTTGGGAATTGAACTCAGGGCTTTGTGCATGTGAGGCAAGCATTCTACCAATTGAGCTATATCCCTAGACAGCACATAGCAATCATGAATCCTTTAACCAGAACATTTTAAAGTATTAGAAATGTCAGTGTTTGGATTAGCTATAAATTTGGGGAAATCTTTCAATTTTCCATTGTTGAGATTATAGACAGAAACACTATTATGCCTATGTGGTTTCAAATATTTGATATACTATATACTATAAGTATATTTGATAATATAAGTATTTTTGTATATACTCTAAGTATATTTGATATACTACAGAATAATATAAGTATATTTGGTATACTATAAGACGATGTCAAACTAAGATACAAAAATTGATACCCTCTGTATTTTGGTTGGAGATTTGATGAAAGAGAAAACCTGTGTATAATGGCAGCATAAAATATAAAATATGAATAATGTTAAGAAATATGAAATTATTATATAAGAAAATCTTTGAACACTTGAACAAATGAAATGATACTCTATGGTTTTTTTTAGACAGCTCCACATTATAGAGTTGTCAATTCTCTTTATGTTAATACAACAAGTCAGTATAATTTCCATGATGATGGCAACAATTTTCTTTCTGGAGTTAGACAACTTGATGAAAAAGTTGATGTGGAAAAATTATGAAAAAGAATTAGGAATTCCCTATAAATAAATAGCAATGAGGGAATATTAAAATATACTAGAAAGCCCCTATAATTAAGCTAGTATAGAACTAGTGCATGATTAGACGGTCTAATGGAACAGAATGAAATTTCCAAGAATAGACCCAAGTGCATGTTGAAATTTAGTATCTAATAAAGATGGTATCTAAACTCTTTGTGGGAAAGAGGGAGTTTTAAAATAAATGGAGTTGAGAAAACTGGCCATTTCACAAAAACATAAAATTGGATCTATCCCTTATAAAATACTAGAATAAACTGCAAATGGACCAGAGATTTAAATATATATTTAAAAAAACTATTCAACTATCAGAATATAACATCAGTGAATTTCTGTGTAACTTTTGTATGGGAAAGCCTTTCTATTTATGGCGTAAAATCCAGAAGTTATAAAAGATTAAATTTGATTGTATAAAACTTTTACATTAGAAAAAATCATCAATAAAGTAAAAAGATGAATTATCAATTAAGGGAATATATTTACAACTTGTACAACAGACAAAAGTCCAATTTATTTAATATATGAATGAGCTCATAAAAAGTCAGTAAAGGGAGAAAAATTTAAAAGGGGGGGGGGGGCAAAAGCCAAAAACCAATAGAAAAAAATGGCAAAAGACAGTTTACAGAGAAAGATATCTAATGACCCGTAAGTGTGTGAAAAGACTGAAAATACATTTTTACTTTTCAGATTGACATAATCATAAAACTTTGACAATATAATTGATATAATTGATTGGTGAGGCCATGGGGAAACACATTCTCATGTACTGTTGTGAGGGCAAAATGTTAACTCTGTCTGTGGAATAAAATTGAACAATAGCTAATAAAAGTAAAATCTATTGACCAGTTTAAGGGATTTACCTTGAAGATTCTTATACACATATTCAGAATAACAAATATTGAGGGTTGTTGACTGTGTCATTATTTTTTAACATTTTACTTTACTCTTGATTAACATGTGTAAATTGTACATAGTAATGGGGTTTAGTATGATATTTCAAAAGCTGCACTAATCAAACCTAGCCTGCTCTTATCCACCCTCGCTCTGTACCTTTCCAAACCTCTAGTAATCACTATTCTATATTCAGGTGAACTTTTTTTTTTTTTTTTAAATCTTCTATATATGATAGAGGACATGCAGTATTTGTCTGACTTATTGCACTTAACATAATCTCCCCCAGTTCTATCCATTTTACTACACTTGTGTCACTCTTTTTAATAGTAAAATATGGGAACTAATCTAGTATTCTAACTATAAGAAAATTGATTGAATATGATATAGCACATGACAGAGTACTATACAATCACAAAAAGGCCTCTTTAAAGGGCCAGCAAGTAATTTTGACAATTAGTTCTCATGGGGAAATAAAAAGAGATCCAAAAAAAGTATAAATAGTTGCAATAGGCAGCTACTGATACTGTTCCCAGTGGTCCCTATGTCCTGACATTTATGAGTTGTCATCCCCACCTCTTGATTATAGCTGGTTTTGTGACTTGCTTCTCATTAATGGTTTGCTGCAAAAATTATGGATGTTTTTTCTGTAACTAGTTTACAAAATACTGAGACTTCTGCCTTGCTGTTACTCTCTCTCCCTGGTTGTCTCCTGTGCTTACTGTGATGAAGGAAACTACCTGGGTACCTCCTGTGAACAGATATAAAGCAAGTGAGGTACTTACTTCAGTGCCTTATCATAAACTGAGCCAGGCCAGCAATTGCTAGTGAGCTTGGAAGTCATTCCTGCTTCAGGTGAACACTGACATGACTGTAGCCTGGGCTGACACTGTGGATGTAGTTCCAGGGGGAGCCCTAGGCTGACACTAACTATAGTCTCATGAGAGACCTTGAAACAGAGAACCCATTTAGCTGAGCTGTGCCAGAATTCCTGACTCACAGAAAGTATTTGATATTAAATGTGTATTGCTTTAATTTGTTAAGTTTTATGATAATGGGTCAGAAGCAATAGATAAAAAATATAATAGAGTTTATAGCTTTTGTGTAATAAAGAAGGAAAAGTAGAAATATTTGTTTTTATAAAAAAGGCACATGAGAAGGAAAATTATCATCAAAAAGTCAAAGATTACTTGAATAATTGTTGTGAAATAAATTCAAACCTTGTGACCTGACTATCTCCCAAGAATCCTTTGTATCTGAGTATAAAAATGCATTTTGTAGCACAGGCCTGGCCTTATCACTTTAGCATACTAGCAGCTTCATAAACCATAGTATGAGCCTGTGTACAGATTTACAGGAAATTCTAATTCATGATAAAACTTGAAATATGTGCATGTTTCTGGTGAGATTTTGGCCTTCTGAAAAATTTATTTCTAGAAATATTCTGAAACAGAGGCTGACTTGTTTTGCCTTCTAATGACTTGACTTGGGTCACTGAAAAATGTTGGAGTTGAAAGAAGATCCCACTTATAATCAGCTTTTGCCAAAACACATTTACTGCAGAAATTTAACAAGTCTTTGAGTTAATGGGTGCTTATAAAGAACCGTGAAACTATCTTGCAAAAAAAGTGATTCTTTTCTTTTCCTAAAGCTCCCAGTTGAGAATATATACAATTGACAAATACTAAGCAGGTTGTAAGCTTCAATATTCCTTTCACAAGCTCTGCAGATCATTTCAGTTGTTTGGGAAAGGGTTGGCTAGAATGAAAGATAATGGATCAATGAGGCTTTTGTGGAGGAGGCCAAAGAGGCTTTCTTTTTCAAATCTCTGAGGGAATTCATGGTATCTTACATGAAGGAAAACAACTTCAGTATAAAGTAACAACCTTTTGAAAATTCTTAACATACTTTATAATATCTCTGGCTTTTAAAAATTTTTTAAAGTAGCGCCATTGCAAGTTCAGGTCAGTTAATAACTGTATGGAGAAAAATAATTTTCTGTGGTTTGCTTCTTAGATTTATTCAGTTATACCACTCTCCTGATGCACATGGAAACACCCATCACAACTCTCTGAGTTCCTAGAATATGTAATCTAACACATCCAGGGGCTCAGCCAACCATAAGAGAGTAGATCGATATACTCTCATGTTTTTAGCTGTTTTTCTTAAAGGCAGTGAGTGTATGGACAGGCCAGGGATGACTTAAAGCAGGGATCCCAGGGCATTTCCTCAGTGTTCAAGGGCAGCATCCTGGCAAGTCATCCATGGCTCAGTTAACACAAGTGCAAACTGGGGGGGGGCATTTCAGGGTGCAATGAATTGTGGGGTTGAAATGTTAGAAAAAGTAACCCATTTATTTTACTTCTGGAAAATTACAACTTTTGCTTCACTCACTTGTTTTTTTTTTTTTTCCCAATTGGTTATATAACTATTTCTTTGATGGAATTTTCCTAGGGAAATTATGACAAAAAAAGAGAAGTGTACTTTTGCCTCTCAAAACCCCAGGCCTGACTCCTTCTGTAGCATGAGCTGAGTACACACTAACCCCAGCTGAATGATTCTTCACTTGAACACAATTAAAACACTTTTTCTTGTCAGAGGGAGAGAATCATATTTTTAAGGCTAATATGAATTAAAGTTAGACTGTAGACAGATGGCTGTTCAACTAGGGAGTTTACATCAATGCAGTTGGTGACTCCATGACCTTTTCTTTGTAATCAACAATTGCACTGGGGTAAAACAGTTTGAAATATGTAGAGAAACAATATTCCCCAACAAGAATAAAGCGTGAGAAGCTTCCCAGAATCAAATGGAGGTGACCTCTGTGGGCTGGAGGCCTAGATCTGTAGTCAGCTCTGGTGGGTTGGGAGGAGAGAAGGAAGTGAGAAGATCATCAAGAAGGAAGGAATGAAACATGTCTGACATTTTGATGAGATAGACAAGTAAATTAAATCTATAGTGGTGTGGGCAGGCAGCACAGATGTGAAATTGTAGCCCTTGAAAAAGAGGAAATAGAACATAAGGTTTTTGCTCCACGTGTGATTAAATCTCATAGTCCATGGAGAGGAAAATTGAGATGCCGGAGAAATAAATGATGCTGTAAAAACTGAAGTGTACTGACTGAGGCAGAGGATGAAGATCCCTGAGGGAGATGAAGTTGTTTTAATGATTTCTACTTGGAGCTAACTATGAAGATAAGCCGGACTTCCTACCAATGAAGAATATAACCGTCAACTTTTTCTTAAAACCACATGTAGCCAATATTCTAGTCAATACTAACTGCTGATTCTGGACAGAAAAAAAAGAACACTATCAAGAAATTCAGTAAATCTTTACCTTTCAACATTCCTACTTTATTTGGATGCTTGCTGGGCACAATAGTAAAAATTTATTTTTACTTGATACTTTCTATTCTTTCTATTCTCAGACTTTGAATACTTTTTTTTTTTTTTGGTCCACATACTTATTTTAAAGCATAACTATAGGTATCCTTGGCTGAAATTTTATTTTATAAGAATTTCTAACCATTGAGTTGGGTGTGCATATGTATGCATATGTATATTTTTATTTATGGATATGAGAAATAAACATTAACCAAATTGTGTTCAGTGCTTGAGAAGTCAGAATTGCAATAGACAGTGGAATTAGATGTAAAAATTACTTTCTTTTGTTCTTTTAAGACTGAGAATATGTTTAGCCCTTTCTATGTCTATAAGTAAAAAATTGAATTTTTAAATATTTAAGTAAAAAATAGGATAAGAAGCTTGGTATCATTTTTATATTTCTCAAATCCATTGTCATTCCCTGTGTGTGTGTGTGTGTGTGTGTGTGTGTGTGTGCAGGAAATTACATAGCATCAAATGGTTCAGGGACTCTTGACACAAATCCCTTTGAATGACAGCAGTAGCTTATTGATATTTTTTGAGTGAGCTCCCCATCTTGCCAGTTGCCCTGTTCACTGACCAACACTTACCTCCTGCCTGCAAGTTCTTTCCCTTGATATGCTGTTGGGCAGGTCGATGTGTTAGTGGGTTGCAATCTGTGGAACAGAGTTTACAAAAGAAATGTCATGCTGCTTCCCTCATTTGTGTTGAATGGACCTCAGCCTGCAGTGGCATTTACCCATTTTTGTCATTTCAGAACAGGGCAGAGAACAAGAGCAGAGTGTTCAATTCACAAGACAGAGCTCCAATCAAAACATAATTAATGATACCTAGTTTTTAGGAAATATGAAGGAAAAATTTCCATGTAGTCTAATGAAAAATTTTGAGGTTTTAAAGTCAACTTGGAGGAATTCTACAAATAGTAGAAGTAATCTTGTTTTAAGTACAGGAACATCTTTATTCCTATTAAGTCACACAGAAGAACAGGGAGTACTCCAAAGGAGAAATCTAGAGCGAACCAAAACAGGAACACTTGTTTTGCTTAAAAGTTCCAGAATTTCCTCCGAAGGAAAATTAGAAACTGATATTAGAACCTCACTGTATATTGTGTACAACATATTATACTTTCTAATTTTAAATTATCATATATCCTGAAGGTAATGGATAGTGTAGAAAGCTGCTTGTTGTTCTCATTTCCTCATGAAAGTTCAGTCACTTCCAACTTCTACTTTTTTTCCCCATGAAGATCTGAGTTAAAAGGACTACTATGTGTGTTCTAATGAATAATATTTGAAGTTACAAGTATAGCACCTAACTTCTGCAGCAAAGACTTTGATGTCCAGAGTAAACAAAACAAAACATGTAAGTGATATCATACCCCAAATAGGATATGTAAATGTGTGTTTACTTACCTTTCTCATGAACTGCCTTCCAGCGTTGGCCATTATGATGTAGGATGTGCAAATTTAGATGGGATAGTAGGTTTCAGGACTGTGGTGAGTTTCCCCCCTTATTTTATGTACAGTAGTGAGGCTATACAAAAATAAAATGATTATCATTAATTTGATCATTATTAATTAGACTAATGTATATTGAATATCTACTGTGCATGCTGTGGAGCTCCAGAATAGTGCTGTTCTATAGAACTTTATTTGATGACAGAAGTTTTTCTGTGCTGTTCAGTACTATAGCCAATAATGATACGTGGCTTTTGCCCAACTGATACATGGTAAATGTGACCGAGGAATTGTATTTTTAATTTAATTTAAATTAGAAAACTTAAAGAGCCACAAGTGGCGAGGCACTGTTTATTAGACAGTATAGCTATGAGAATATGAGGCGACTTTATTGCCCTGGCTATCTTCTTTCTATTCTTAGATTAACATTTATAGAAATGTGCTTATTTCCTGTAGAATTTTCTTCATTTGGGTGACCATATTATAGCAGATACGGATCCTCTCTCATATCTAATTCTGCTTCTCTGTAGCTCTTTCTTTTGTATCCTGCCTCTAAATATAGTCTTGTGAAGGAAATAACACATTAAATGAGTTCAAAAGTCACAATAAACACAGCATATGTTGTTGAGTTTTTCCTACACAATTGAACTGATATTTTCTAACAGGTTACTATTCTTGATTTAGCACATAGGTTCAGTTTTCAAAAATGGCTTTGAGAATAACTGTTTTCTTTGAGTGTGTATGTGTTTAAATAAAATACTCACTAATGGGCAATCTTAAAATATGAGAACATTCTTTTTGGGGGCTATTAAGCATATGAAGTGTTTGCATTTTCAGAAAGGAATGAATTAATGGGAAATAAGATTCTGTTATGCACTGGTGCTACAGTTTTGCAACATAATGTATCTTGATTACTACTCAGTCTTCCAGTATGATTCTACATGATCAAAGCTTTTGGATTCAGAATTTTTTCATTGAAATTATTTGAAAATAATGTTACTCTTTAATATTCTATCTTTTCTCTGTTTAGATATGTATGCTAATGGTATTCTAAAGTGAGACTGTCCATCTCTGATTATATTTAATTAATTATGCATATATTCATCTAATACATAAAAATCTCAGACGTTTACCATGGTTTTATGACCAAAGTTATAACAATTTTGCTTTACAAATATTAATATCTAAAGGCTGGCTCTTTCACTTTTGGATTTCTTTTGTAATGGGCTAAACATATGAGATACCACATAGGATTTCTCCTTGTTCAACTTTTCTCCAATGAAATATGGTCCTGTGAGGCTTCTTGTCTACTTATTTTTAAATCTCAGAGAGAGATATATATTTTAATTTTTTTCAACACAATGGTTTCCAGCTTATGGCATTAATCTTAATTGTAGTTAATAAATGTCTATTAATTAAAATGATAAGAGTATGTCATCAGAGAAAGCAGAGAATGTTATGCATGTCTGTTTGCACATCTCAAAAATCCTTTTCATTGGCTTTTCTTAATACCTGTACACCACAAAGGAGAGCTTCTGAGAGCCAGAATTTCAGTTTCCAATAGAATGTATTACTTCAGCTGATATTGTTATGAATATTTTGAATATTTCCTTTTCTTTTCAAGAAGAAAAGGTTGGAGTAGAATGAATTGGACATAACTTTACTATGCTCATATATGAATAAATGACTAGTGAAACTCCATATCATATTTAACCACAAGAATGGGAGCCTAATTAGAATAAGTCATTCTCTGTGTGTATATATAATATGTCAAAATACATTCTACTGTCATGTGTGTCTAAAAAGAACAAATAAAAAAGTAAAATGCTAGACACATTAGAGAAAAATGAAATAGTATGAAATGCAGAAGAATTCTGAAAGATGGTAGGAATAATCAGAAACAACCTTCACCTAGGTCAAATTTTGCCTGCCTAGTCTTAATGATAAAAAGGAATGTAATAGAAATAAGAGATTGTCATCTTAGCTCAGTATTATTTACCCCAGAATTAATTTCTTGGGTGAGTCACTATTCACAATTTAATTGGAATTTTGTGTACACAAAGTTTTTATATTCCCTAAGTATATATAAATATATAAATCTTTATGACTGTACTTGTAAAATTAAAAGATACTTATATAAAAACCAGTAAGTCTATAATGCATATATATCAACTAAATAAAACATGTTTAATGTAAAGCCACATATTTATTCATATGCAAATTTGTACAATTTAATTATTAAGATTAAAGAACAACTCACTATGTTTTCCCTGAATATAAATTCCTTTTGCAGTCTCAGGTACTTAGAGAAAAAAAATAGCCTCTTCTAATCTAGTCTTTTACTATCTGGAAATATTCTGAAGTAATACTTTAATTTTCCTTGTTTACATAATTTCATATATCTTACATTATGCTTATTTCATGTGAAAATATATATGATGTGAAAATTATTAGGTTACTATTTAGCTTCTTTTATTCATTCTTGATTTTTATATCCAGAAGAGTTTTTTTTAAAGCAAGGATTTTTATCACTAATTTTAAACTCCTGCTACAACCAGTCCTTCCAACAAGTGACATTACACAGCACAGAATGGAAAATTATATAGGATAACCCGACCTACAGTGGGGAGAAAGTAGACATTTAGGAATAAGAAGTCTCAGGTTCATGTCTAGGTTCCCTTTCCTAGTCTTCCTTTAATTGAAAAAGTCACTTGCAAAAGTATTCTTAAGGTTCAGCTTCATCGTGGGAATTGGAGATGAAGTGCCTTGTATTTCTTCTGTACTAATAAGAACTACGGATGAAAATACTGTGAAACTAGCAGGTGTTAACCAAATGTCAAGCATTACTATAACTCATTCTTTGAAACAATTATTTTATATCCATGTATAAATAAGAAAAGATGCTTTTTTCAACTCAGGTTGGTCTTTTGTGAAGTTCCTTGGGTGTTTACCTCTTCAGAATGGTGATGTATAGAAGGATAAATAAGTTTCTTTTTTCCCCCCAATGGCTATGCAGTGCCACAAGCTTAGTCTTCCTAGGGATTAATATTAACAAAAAACAATAATCAGTAGACTTATAGCGGCAAATTTACCTCAGTAAATGTTATGTGGAATTATTCATTGGAAAATTGAGAAGGATTTTAGAGCAACAGTGAAGTGAGAAAACACAAGAAGTTAAAAGCATGATTTGGGGAAAAAATCGTTTTGGATATTTTTTTAAAAAGACTTGAAGTATTTTCCCAAGGGAAAGAATAAAAAAAAATTTCAGCTTCTCTAAATTTATTTATACTTAATGCTGTTCTTACCTCTCATTTAACATGGGAGCAAGATTATATTTTTAGCAAATAAAGGACCTCAAAAAGCTGGATCTAATCCTACATTTATCCTTCAAAACAGCTTCAAAACAGGTAGGCATGATTATTATATCATGATAATTATGAATTCAAGTGGTTTTTGAGAGAGAAGTTATATATCACAAAATTTATTGAGTTTCTGTGTATAATGTATAATTCACTATTTTTAGTAAGCTTGTGATGTTGAGCAACCATCCTCACAGTATTTCAGACACTTCCATCAACCTGAAGGAACACTCTCTTGCCTGTCTGCAGTCAGTTCTGTTCCCATTTACAGCTACCAGTAGACACTGATATGATATCTGTCTCCATAGGTTTGCCTGGTACAGAAATCTCATTTGAATAGAATCATACAATATGTAGCCATTTGTGCCTTACTTATTGAGGTTTATCCATGTTACTAGTAGCATCTATCCAGAGTTTGTTCCTTTACACTGCTGAATAATAGTCCATTGTATATGTCACATTGTGCTTATCCACTCAGTAATTAATGAACATTTGTATTGTTTCTAGTATGTGGCTCTAATAAATTATTTGTGTATATTTTAGAACCCTAACAATCCATTCAGACCAGGTATTTGCTGCCAGAGGATTCTTTACACAGAAGCATATATGAAGAGTCTCTTTTTAGTTTTGGCTAGTAAATTCTATCAGAATGATATGAAGTTCTGGCAGAGATCAAAACCACATTGGAGTCCCTAAAGAACTGAATTTACTCTTAAAACTTGTTTTTTCCACATTAAAAAATGTTTTTACTAGTGCATTATAGTTGTACCTAACAGTGGGGTTTATTTTGACATAGTCATACATGCATGGAATATAATTTGCTTCATTTCAATTCCATTACTCCCCACTTTCCCTTCATTCCTCCCTTCCCCTGTTTCCCTTCCTAGTCTTCCTTCTATTTATTTTTTAAATGGTGCTTTATAGGTTTACATAAAGGCAAAATTCACAGTGGTATATTTCATATTGGGGCATAACATAATTTGGCCAATATCATTCTGCAATTCCTTCCCACATATTTTCAGTATTACTTCATTTTAGGTCCATGTTTTGAAAATGATATAATTGATGTTTGTTTTTGTAAATTAAAAATGTACAGTAAAATTTCAGCCACTTACATTTACTGTTACAAACAGGTATATTTAGCTTTATTTCTGTGATTTTGTTATAGGCTTTCTTTTATGAATTCTGGTAATGACTTCTTAAAAATTTTTTTTTACAAGTTATAACTATTCTATGATACATTTATTTCCAGAGACTACTTTTAAGCTTTTAATATATTTTAACTTTAAATTAAGAATATCAGGACTGAAACTATACCATTTTCACTCCATATTTTATAAAACAAGACAGCTTTTATTCCAACCTTGTATAGGAATATATGAAGAACATTGAAAAAAGATAGACTTAATTTGGCTGAGAAAAAATGAAGAATCTTTGTGCAAGAAGTAGCCTGTAAATTGGTCCTAGAAAAGTAGTGGAGTTACAGAGAAATATTTAACTATTTGGACATTTTTATTACATGTAAAATCACTTATTTCATCATATTTTTCTTTTGTGGTAATGGTTACCTTAGCTGTTTTTCTATGTGACCTTTCATTCAGAGCCTGAATATAGTCTTCAGGACAAAAATTCCTCCAGCAATAGTTGGAAATGAAAATGTTTGGTAATGGGCGAAGGAGTCTCCATCTGGTACAGACCCCTGGGAGGCAGAGGAGCTCCCAGCCCTGACAATGGTGTACAGGCTCTGCAGCATCTTGAGAGTATACAACACAGCACACAGACCTGTTCTGAATGGAGAACACTCTGGCTCAGCTGAACAGATCAGTGCTGTTGTATATCTTCTTTGTAATCTACATTTTTATGATTCAATAAAATATATAAATTTGCTTGTGAAATTATTGACTTTTTCTATGCTACCCCAAATGAAGCTGCCCTTCATATAGCTGAGCTTAATAAATGACTGTTGAATTGAGTGAATGCATGGATAAACACAGTTGTCAGATATGGCCCTGAAGAGGTGAAATGTTTAATTTAGTATGTATATTCACTTTCCATTTTGTTAATAAGAAACTACAGACTGGAGCTGCAAGATAACCTTTACTAATGAGACTGACATTGCATACACAAACAACTGAAACCTCTTTACCAGGCTTGTAAAGTGTTTTCATTTTACAACCAAATTTGATTTGTCCTGCCAAATTTGCATTGCTCTGCTCATTATTATCAATAGCAGTCTCTTCCTGTTTTACCCATTTCCATTTAGATCATGACTGAAGTGAAACTTCTTCAGTCAAACTTTCTTTTATTTGTAAAGTAATGATGTAGTGATAATTGCTATCAGCAAATGAGGGTTTTGAAGCCTGTGAAACTGGGGTCCAGACTTTGGACCATTTTATTTAGGCCATGCCAGTCTACTTAGGAAACATTATTAACCTAATTTGGAGCCATGTTTTGGAAATGAGTACCTTTGCTGTGAGCCTTGTGCCTTTCATATTTATGCTATACCAACCCACTGGTTCAAGGTGAATACTATTTGAGGCAGTCTGTATAGAAATATACCATTTAATGTTTTTTTTCTAATTATTATAGCAGTACTACCAGAGCTAGTTATGTTTAGTGTTAACATCATTTCATAGATGAGGACCAGATTAGTGAAGATGTTTTACCCACTTGGTAGCTAATTTGGGACAAAGCTTAATTCTTCTGAGTCTCAGGCCAAGTGTCTTTAGTTTCAAGGAACACAACCAGTACTTTGCTACGAACATTGTGAACTCTCAGACTTGGGGCTCATAATCTATCTGTGTGCTGTCACATAGCTACACTTACATGTGGAATAGGATGAAATGGACACGTGTATGTTTTAAAGCTCTGCCCTGCTAATTACAAAGGCACAGTCACCCTTTTCTGTGGTGTGTTTGAACTTTAACTTGGATCTAACTTTTAAGCTGGAACCAGTTCCCTGAAAGAAAGACATAGAGAAGATTTTTAATCCTCCTTTCTCTCCAGAAGCATTTCTTCAATTACACTGAATGACAAACACATAATGTATGTCCCGTATTTTTCTAAACACACATAGTTAGCATTTTTTCCTGAGCGCAACATCTCACCTGGAAAACAATTCTGTCTCTTAAGGACTGGCACAAAGTAGGAGAAACATATAGAAAAAAAGAAAAAAAAACAAGTTTCAAAAGTCATTTTTCACATAATTTAAATGGTAGTTAAACATATCTTCATCCAAATTATAGGAAACTAGGGCCCACCCCCAAACAAATTAAGTAAGAGGAATTGAATTAAACTTACATGTGTCTAAAATTTTATCATTCAAGCAGTGAAAACAAATGGTTAATATGACTCAAGAAGAAAAATTGAATTTTGGGTATAGGCTTCAGCCTCTTTAAAATGATTATTATTTTTTGCATTGTTTCCTTTTGCTTTCAAGGGAAAAAATGAGAAATGCAATTAATATGGTTTAACTCTGCAGGATAAATATTATTATTTAATGATGTATAAACCAACTCTATCCTAACAGCTTCATGCTGGGCACAGAAATGAAAAAAAAACAACAAACTTATGTTTATGTAAGTATGCATTTAGAACATTTAATTCTTTATTTTGAGCATATGGACTCATTTAACTTTGTTACCTGTCAAGTGGATATTTTGAGAGTCATTGTGCATGTCACATAATCCTCAAAACTCTACGTGTCATACAAAATAAATGTAAGACATAAGCACTGGAATCTAAATGTATCCATTTACTGATGGACCATTTCCTTTGTTCACCTCACTAATTCTACTAATGTAAAAGATATGTCATAATAAATAATGACACAGTTGGCGTTGCTGAGAGAGCACCTGCCATGGCCAAAACAGTCAGATCTGTGTATCTGCACCTGGTTGAGATGATGGTGCCTCCGGAATTGAATTTCAACTCCTGAGCCAGTCATTAAATGTTTTCACAAACCAGACTATATTTCCATTGAATCCTCTTTCTGCCCTTCACAGTGCTACTAGATAGTGAAACCATACTTTTTTTTGTTTGACACACATTCCCCAAAGCTTTCATTCCTCTGAGCATCTTGTCTCAATCCTTCAACCTGGAATGTTCTCACTGGACTGTGTCATATGTCCAATTTGTACTTCTCTGGAACATTTTATTTTTCTCTCTTTTTTTTTAACCTGGTCAAAGTAATATATTTATACCTTTACATGTCATTTATTTACCACTTGAATTCTAGTTATTTTTCAGTATGTTTTATGTTTCCTATAAGATTGCAAGTTTTAAGAAGACATAGACCATGTAATCACGCAATAATTTGCTTTTGTATTTTCCATGTCACTTTTGAAATTATCTATTATAGGCACCTAGGAAATGTCTTTTAAAGAAGGCACAGCAGTCCATTGGCAAACACACAGGAGTGAGCAGTGAATTCTTAATAAATGCTTCCTTCCTTATAAGTTGACTAATTTTGGGCCTTGATATTCTTACCTTGAGCCCTTCCACAACTAAATCTTCTCTCTGTGTGTGTATGCATGTGTGTGTGAGTGTGTGTATGTGTGTGTGTGTGTGTGTGTGTGTGTGTGTGTGAGAGAGAGAGAGAGAGAGAGAGAAATATTTGTACCAGGGATTGAACCCTGTGGTGCTTAACCACTGAACCACATCCTCAACCCTTCTTATTTTTTATTCTGAGATAGGGTCTCACTAAGTTATTTAGGGCCTCTTTAAGCTTCTGGCTTTGAACTTGCAATCCTTCTGCCTCAGTCTCCTGAGCCTCCTGAGCTACTGGGATTATAGGCTTGTGCCACTGTGCTTAGCATCCATATTTTTTTTAAAGAAGGAATTTATAAGTGAAAAAATCAGTAGTGGTTCAAATGGGGAAAAAATTCATCTAGATTTTAAGGTGGAGAATAAATACGTTATGGGAATTGTAGAATACTTTGATAAAGTGTGTTGGCAGTAACTTTCCCCTGTAACTTTTTTGGTATGTTATAAGGATATTAATGCTGGTGTTAACAAACTTAAAATGATTTCAAGGCATATGGTTTGTCTTTCATAGTAGCTTTGCATATTGTTGTTCTCACCTAAAAGATCATTTAGGTCAGAACAACGAATTTTCATTCATGAGCAGTTTCATGAGCAAATATGTATACAAATTTAAATAATTTACTTGGAATTTTAGTGTTTATTTTTAAACTCAGAAAGGTCATGCAATGCAGTGATTTAGAAAAGAACTAGAGGGCAGGGGTATATCTCAGTGATATAGCACTTACTGGCATGCATGAGGTCCTGGGTTCAATCCCCAGCACTGGAATAAGCAAAAACAAAATCAAATAAACAAAAAACCCCAAATGAGGCTGCCTAGATTGAAAGCTAGTTATTATCTTAAAGTAACTAACTTTTTTCTAATTTATGTTGTAGCAAATGTAAAATGAGTCTCTACTTCAGGATATTGTGTGGTTGAAATATGATAGCTTACATAAAACATGTTGGGTTTATTATTACTATTATTTTATACTTCATTCCTTAATCCAGTGCAAGAGTACAGCTATTGATATTGACATTTATTAGATGGGGAAAACAGCTTCCCCTTGTAATTTATTATGCAAGTTTGTTCTCTTTTCCCCAGAACTTAGGGAAAAGAGCCTTCCTAAGAACTCTTCACTAATCCTAGAATATGTGTCACATAAGAAATGTAGCAACTTAATTGCTTTGGAGACTGTTTATTGCAATACCTGGCATACATATATTTTGGTTTTTATTAAACTGCAAGCTTCCTTTATTTGTCAGTGGTCTTAGATTCAAGCAACAGAACTCACTTTGATTATTTAAATAGAATAGTTTTTTAAAAACAAAATATTGACATACAGAGTTATTAAGAGGGCTGCTGGGAAAATGGTATGTTCTTGTACAGAAGAACGAAACCAGACTCCTGTCCCTTTCTAGTTACAAAAATCAACTCAAAATGGCTTAAATATTTGAATGTAGGACTTGAAACTACAAAACCACTAAAAGAAAAGTAGGAGAAATGCTCAAGACAATGGAATGGATAAATTTTTTTTTGAGCAAACTCTGAAAGTACAGCAAACAAAAGCAAAAACAGACAAATGGGATTACATAAAACTATATACAGCAAAGGGAGCAATCACCAGTCAAGAGACAAGTTGCAGAATAGGAGAAAATATTTGCAAACTATAGATCTGATAAGTCTTTGATATCCAGAATATATAAGTACTCTAAAAACTCAATAACAAAAACACCAAATAACCTAATTAAAAATGGGTAATCATTAGGGAAATGCAAAACAAAATCACAATTAGATATCACCTCACTCCAGTGGAAATGGCTAATATCAAAAAGACAAATGATATCAGGTGCTGGTGAGGATGTGGAGAAAAAGGGAACTTTTGCCCACTGTTGGTGGGAATGCACATTAGTAAAGCCATTGTGGAAGACTATGGCATGATCCAATGATTCTAGGCTCTAGTGCATCTCCGAAGGAAATAAAATCAGTATATTGAAGAGATATCTGCACTCCCATATTTATTGCAATATCATTTATAATAGCTAAGAAATGAAAACAATCAAAGAATCCATCAGCAGAAAAAGTATCTATGCACAGAAAGACAAGTATTTGATGATCTCATTCATAAGTGGAATCTAAAACCATTGGTCTCATAGAAGTTCAGAGTATAAGTAAGTTACTTGAAGCTGGGGAGAGTAGGAGAGAAGAAGGGATGGGGACATGTTGATTGATGAGTACTAAATTCCAGTTATACAGGATTAAGAAGTTTTGGTGTGCTGTTGCAGAGTAGGATGGCTATAGATAATGATAATGCATTGCATATTTCAAAAAGCTGGATAAAAAGTTTGAATATTTTCAATGTAAAGAAATGATATGTGTTTGAAGAGATAGATATATTTATTCTGATCTAAACATTAGGCAGTGTATACATGTATTGAAAGATCACATGACTTTTATGTATTAGTTAAAACTAAATTTAAGAAATTCACTCTCAGAAAACAAACAGATAGATAGATAGATAGATAGATACTGTAATTAAAAAAAACCTCAGAAGTAGGTCTTTGGCACATCCATGAGGTTGCTTATAGGTTAAAAATTCTCTGAAGTTGAATTGCCAAGTCAAAAATGTGTTTCATGTGATAACATTTGTTACATTTCTTTCTGGACAAGTTATATTAACTTGCACTTTCACCAGAAACGCATGAGTGTACGTTTTTAGTCAGTCGTTTGCTGGCACAGAACATTTTCAACCTTTCTGGGCTTTGCCAGCCAACTAGGCAAAAATATATATTTTGAAGTAATTTTTACTTGCATTTTTTTACTTTCCTCATCATTATATGTATATATGTACTTATTTATTTATTTATTGCTTGTTCTAACAGTTTCAGTATGAAATAAGTTTCATGCTTCCATTGTGATTGTGGGTTTGACTATTTGTGCTTAAAATACTCTCTTCACACACACACACACACACACACACACACACACACATATATATATATAAATAAAGATAATCTACCATATATATGGTACATTATCAAGCACCGCAGATTTAAGATACTCTATCATACTAGTGGATTGATTTTTTTATTATTATAAAGGATCACTTTTTGACTTATTCTTTTTAAAAATAATTTTTGTATTTGTTCTATTTAGTTATACATGACGATAGAATGTGCTTTGACACATCATATATGAATGGAGTATAACTTCTCATTCTTCTGCTTGTACATGATGTGGAATCACAACAGTCATGTAGTCATATATATACATGGGGTAATAATGTCTGATTCATTCTATTATCCTTTCCACCACCATACCTCCTCCCCTCCCTTTACTCCCCTCTGTGGAAGGACACCTAGGTTGGTTTCATAGTTTAGCTATTGTGACTGGAGCTGCTATTTTTTGGTGTTGAGTTTTTTGAGTTCTTTACATGTCCTAGAGATTAATGCACTATCTGAGGTACAGGTGGTAAAGATTTTCTCCCATCCTGTAGGCTCTCTCTTCAGATTATTGATTATTTCTTTTGCTGTGAAAAAGATTTTTAGTTTGAATCCATCCCATTTATTGATTCTTGATTTTACTTCTTGTGCTTGTTAAGGAAGTTAGTTCCTAAGCCAACACAATGAAGATTTGCACCTACTTTTTCTTCTAGTAGGTACAGGGTCTCTAGTCTTATTTTTGGGTCCTTGATCCACTTTGAGTTGAGTTTTGTGCATGGTGAGAAATAGAAGTTTAATTTCATTTTGTTGTATATGGATTTCCAATTTCCCCAGCACCATTTGTTTAAGAGGCTATCTTTTCTCCAGTGAATGCTTTTGGCACTGTTTTCTAGTATGAGATAACTGCGCTTATGTGTGTTTGTCCCTGTGTCTTCTATTCTGTTCCATTGGTCTTCATCTCTATTTTTGTGCTAATACCATGCCGTTTTTGTTAGTGTGGCTGTGTAGTATAGTATAAGGTCTGGTATTGTGGTGTTTCCTGCTTTACTCTTCTTGCTAAGGATTGCTTTAGCTGTTATAGGTTTCTTATTTTTCCAAATGAATTTCATGATTGCCTTTTCTATTTCTATGAAGACTGTCATTGGGATTTTAATAGGAATTGCATTAAATCTGCATAACACTTTTGATAGTATGGCCATTTTGAAAATATTAATTCTGCCCATCCAGGAGCATGGGAAGTCTTTCCATCTTCTAAGGTCTTTAGTTTTTTTCTTTAGTGTCCTGTACTTTTCATTGTAGAGATCTTTCACCTCTTTTGTTAAATTGATTCTCAAGTATTTTATTTTTTTGAGGCTACTGTGAATGGGGTAGTTTTCCTAATTTCTCTTTCAGTAGATTCATCACGGATGTATGGGCATGTGTTTGATTTATAGGTGTTAATTTTATATCCTGCTACTTTGCTGAATTTATTTATTAGCTTGAGAAGTTTTCTGATGGGATTTTTTGGATCTTCTAAATATAGAATCATGTCATCATAAATAGTGATAGTTTGAGGTTTTTTTTTTTTTCCTTTTTGTATCCCTTTAATTTCTTTCTCCTGTCTAATTGCTCTCACTATAATTTCAAGGACCAGGTTGAACTAAAGTCGTGAACTTCTATTCAAGAAGTTCCTTTTTGTCCCAGTTTTTGGAGGGAATGATTTCAACTTTTCTCCATTTAGAATGATGTTGGCTTGGGTTTACATAGATAGCTTTACAATGTTGAGATATGTTCCTACTATCCCTAGTTTTTCTACTCTATTGAACATGAAAGTGTGCTGTATTTTGTCAAATGTTGTTCCTGCATCTATTGGTATAATCATCTGATTCTTGTTTTAAAATTTATTAATATGATGAATTATGTTTATTGATTTCCATATGTTAAACCAACCTTGCATCCCTGGGATGAACCCCACTTGATTGTAGTGCATTATTTTTTTAAAATATGTTTTTGTATGCAGTTTGCCAGAATTTTATTGAGAATTTTTGTAACTATGTTCATCAGGGATATTAGTCTTGAGGCTGGGGATATAACTCAGTTGATACAGTGCTTGCCTTGCATGCATGAGGCCCTGGGTTCGACCCTTAGCACCACAAAGAAAAAAAAGTCTCTTTCCCTTTGTATTCTAATTAGTTATACTGAAAGTAGAATGCATTTGACACATCATACATAAATGGAGTCTGTTCTTCTGGTTGTACATGACGTAGAATCACATTGGTCATGTAATCATCTATGTATATAAGGTAATAATGTCCGATCCATTCTACTATCTAATTGTCTTTTGACTATACTTTTGGTAGTATTGGCCAAGAAGAACTTTTTGTGTGTCTATTGCCGGATTTGTCAATATGACAAAGTATGTGCTTTGACTTTTACATATTCTATAACTAGATTAATTTTTTCCTAAGTCTATATATAAGAACACAAGAACTACCAGTTAAGTCAAATAAATCCAAATGTAGTGAATATATGAAGCCATATCTTACCAATGCTTTTCTCCATTCTCTTCAATGTATCCCCATTTTTTTTCTTGAGGAGTATAAATTTGTACTCATATTTTTATACATTGGTCCACAAGATTGTTCATGATCATTTTTCTAATCTCTGGCACCCCTCACAGATATGCCCCAGTTAATATTCAACTGTTTTAGTAGGTCACATAACTTATTTTAGTCTCTCAAATGTCCGTACTTGCTCTATCCCTACACCATATAAATTCCCTTATTTGAAATTTTCTCCTTGTTTTAGTTATTCTCTTTACTAACTCCTTTTTATTCCACTGGTCTTAAACTGACATCATTTTCTCTACAAAGTTCAAAACTTCCACTCCCAAGTCAAGGTTATATGTACGCATATGTCTTCCCGTGACATCTTATTCCACCCTGATAGAAAATTATGAGGGTAGAATTTCCATCTCCATAGCTTATTTCATATAAGTAGAATCATATAATATGTGGCATTCTGTGAATGGCTACTTTCACTTAGTGTGTTTTCAAGGTTCATTCATGTCATCATTCCTTTTGTGGATGAACAATATTCCATTGGATGGATATTACAATTTGTTTATACATCCATCAGCCATGGACCTTTGTGTGGTTTCCACTCCTTGGCTATTGTGAATAGTGATGCTATAAGCACTCCTGTACTAGTTTTTGTGGCCTGTACATGTGTTTTTATTACTATGAGTTTATATAAGAACCAGAATTGTAGTGTCCTGTGGTACTGCTTAACCTTTTGAAGAACTGCCAAAGCACTGTCTTACCACATTTTCCCATACATTCCCACTAGCAGTGTGAGGGTTCTGATATTTCCACATTCTAACACATTTTATTATCTATCTTTTTTATTATAACCATTCTGGTGGGTATAAAGTGGTATCTCTTTGTGATTAGTTGCATTTTCCTAGTGATATTTGACATTTTGTGTATGCTTGTAAGCCTTTTTCTATCTTATTTGGAGAAATATTTTTTTTTTCATTTAAAATATTGGATTATTTGTGCTTTTATTATTGAGTTGTAGGACTTCTTTGTATACTTTTGATATGAGTTCCTTATTAGATATATGATTTACCAATTTTTTTCCATTCTGTGGGTTGTTGTTTTACTTTTTTGAAGGCAGTTTTGAAGCACAAATATTTATAATTTTGATGAAGTCTAAAGTATGTGTTTTTTATTTAGTAGTTTGCAGTACAGGTATTGTATCTTAAAAAAACCCATGGGTTGGGGAGTGGGAAAGGAAGATGGTAGAATAGAAGAAAGAAGCACTTCACAGCAACTCCCTCACAAAGTGAGAAGACAGCTTCTCAACACGGTAGGTAACTACAGGGAACTGACTGAAACTTATCACTGAACTGTTAAAAAAACAAAATTATAGGGGCTCGGGTTGTAGCTCAGTGGTAAAGCGTTGCCTATCATGTGTGAGGCAGTGATTCTCAGCATCGAATATAAATAAAGGTTCTATTGACAACTAAAAAAATATATAAAAATGAATTAAAATTATAGAGATGCACAAAGTCAGAAACTTGAAGGTAAGAAATAAAAACAGAAGTGCCAGTTGGGGCCCTAATGAAGGAGAGGGGTAGTGGATAAAGAAATAATAATAATAATAATAATAATAATAATAATAAAAATAATAATAAAAAGTTTTTAAAAAAGGCTTTGGGAAAAACTGTGTGCTAAAGAGTAAGAACACAGAGTCTGTAGTGGAAGCAGCTTAGTGTAAGCATATCCAAAATTAGTTTCCCTGCGGAATTGGTCCTGAGCAGATAAAAAGAGTTCATTGCTCTCACAGTGTTTGTTAGGAAAAGCTGCCCTCTGCTGCAGCCAGTCTCTGCAGGCTGGGCTGGTAAAGAATCTGTCATAATAACCACGTGGGTGCATTTCCCCCAAAGGGAAATCTGTCCCCCTCAGAAGCACCAGCACTGGCATTGCGGCTGGGGTCCATGAGAGTGCCCAAGAGAAAAAGCCCCTACATGTGCGTGTGTGCATGGGAGGCACCTGGAAGGAAAAAGCTGCTGCAGCCATGGTGGGCTTGAATGTCAGACGGAAAAAAAATGCCTCTGGTACCGTCACCCCACTTGCACCCAGTGCAACTTTTAGCAGTGAGGGAAATTGGGAACACCTGCGCATAACTTAAAACAAAAATCCCCAGAAGACACTTGAACCAGAGAGATAAAAATAAACACAAAGAACATTATACCTGGAACATTCAGGTTCTAGATTCCAAGAAAGAAAGCTATTTTCATTGCTGGTATTGTACGGTCACACAGGAGAATCTGCAGTCCAGAGCAGGTACCCAGTATTTCATATGGACAGTGGTGAAACTAAACCTGTGGAGGTTTTGTTCCTATGCCTAAAAGTGGATTTTATCAGAGACCCTAGAGGTACAATCATCCTGTAGCGAGTGGCATCTCCCAAAATATGGAGTGTGAATCAGATCTCAAACTCCCTCCGCAATAGTTTCAAGTTCAGTTGAAGACTAAACCCCAATTACTAGAATCCCCAGTTTTGAACACTATACTATCTCCATCACAGGAACACACAATTTGTACCTGAATTGTGATACACCATGGAGACTGAAATCTGAGGCCTATTAAAACCAGCTGGGCCTCCTAACCACAAAGGCAGACCTTGACCCAAAGGCCACAAAGCCAAAATCAAACATAAAATTTGAAATTCCATCTCTCTCAATAGTTTTGACCACCTTAGCAAAAAACAAGCTCCTTATTTCTTACAAGACTTTTTTTTCTGTTTTCTTGTCTTCTGGCTTATAGCAGCACTATTCACAATAGCCAAGGAGTGGAAACAACACAAAGGTCCATGGCTGATGGATGGATAAACAAATTGTGATATCCATCCAATGGAATATTGTTCATCCATAAAAGGAATGATGACATGAATGAATTTTGCAAACACGCTAAGTGAAAAGTAGCCAGTCACAGAACGCCACATATTATATGATTCTATTTATATGAAATAAGCTATAGGGATTGGAAATTCTAAAGCCCATACATAGTTTGACACAATCCAACAAGAAGGTAAAATGATAGTAAATATGTGCCCCAAATGTCAACACACCCAGTTACATTAAAAAAATACTCCTTGACATTAAATCCCAGATAGATCTCAACACAATGATACTAGGTGATTGCAACATACCTTTACCACTAACAGATAGATTATCAAAGCATACAATCAATTAAGATATATCCAATCTAAATAATACTGTAAATAAAATGGACCTAATAGATATCTATGGAATATCTCACTCCAAAACTGCTGAATTTACCACCTTCTCAGCAGTTTATGGAAACTTTTACAAAATAGACCATATTTCTAGGTCACAAGAAGTCTTAGCAAATACAAAAAGATCAATATAATCCCTTGAATTTTATCAGACCATAATGGAATAAAATTAGAAAATGATGTCAAAATGGCCTGATTACCAAAAGCAATATGCAAATTCAATGCAATCCCCATCAAAATATGAATGAAATTCTTCATAGAACTAGAAAAATAACAGTCCTAAAATTAATTTGGAAGAATGACACTCAGAATATCCAAAGCAATTCTGAATAAGAAAAGTGATGCAGGAGGCATCATGATACCTGACCTCAAATTATATTATCAAGGTATAGTTGCAAAAAAAAGCATGGTATTAGCATCAAAATATACATGAAGACCAATGGAATAGAATAGAAGGCAGAGACAAACCCACATTTTTTACAGCCATCTGATAGTTGACAATGGTGCTAAAAATATATGTTGGAGAAAAAAAAACAGTGTTTTTAATAAACGAGGTTTCTTTTAAAGAAATGAACTCATATGGTTCTTATTTTTAAGTCTATTGATGTGGTGAATAACATTTATTGATTTCCGTATATTGAACCAGCCTTGCATCCCAGGGATGAATCCTACTTGATCATGGTGCACAATTTTTTTGATATGTTTTTGTATCCGATTCGCCAGAATTTTATTGAGGATTTTTGCATCTAGGTTCATTAGAGATATTGGTCTGAAGTTTTCTTTCTTTGAAGTGTCTTTGTCTGGTTTAGGTATCAGGGTGATGTTGGCCTCGTAGAATGAATTTGGAAGTTCTCCCTCTTTTTCTATTTCCTGAAGTAGCTTGAAAAGTATTGGTATTAGTTCCTCTTTAAAGGTTTTGTAAAATTCTGCTGTATACCCATCCGGTCCCGGGCTTTTCTTAGTTGGTAGTCTTTTGATGGTTTCTTCTATTTCCTCAATTGATATTGGTCTGTTTAGGTTGTCTATATCCTCCTGACTCAAACTGGGCAGATCATATGACTTCAGAAATTTATCGATGCCTTCACTATCTTCTAATTTATTGGAGTATAAGGATTCAAAATAATTTTTGATTATCTTCTGTATTTCTGAAGTGTCTGTTGTGATATTGCCTTTTTCATCCCGTATGCTAGTAATTTGAGTTCTCTCTCTTCTTCTCTTCGCTAGCATGGCTAAGGGTCTGTCGATTTTGTTTATTTTTTCAAAGAACCAACTTTTAGTTTTGTCAATTTTTTCAATTGTTTCTTTTGTTTCGATTTCATTAATTTCAGCTCTGATTTTAATTATTTCTTGCCTTCTACTTCTTTTGCTGTTGTTTTGCTCTTCTTTTTCAAGGATTTTGAGATGAAGTATGAGATCATTTATTTGTTGGTTTTTTCTTTTTTTAAGGAATGAACTCCAAGCAATGAATTTTCCTCTTAGAACTGCTTTCAAAACAAAGTACAGCATCCCTTTATGTTTAAAACTCTAGAAAAACTAGGGATAACAGGAACATACCTCAATATTGTAAAAGCAATCTATGCTAAGCCTCAGGCTAGCATCATTCTGAATGGAGAAAAATTGAAGGCATTCCCTCTAAAATCTGGAACAAGACAGGGATGCCCTCTCTCACCACTTCTGTTCAACATAGTTCTCGAAACACTGGCCACAGCAATTAGACAGACGAAAGAAATTAAAGGCATAAAAATAGGAAAAGAAGAACTTAAATTATCACTATTTGCAGATGATATGATTCTATACCTAGGAGACCCAAAAGGCTCTACAAAGAAACTATTAGAGCTAATAAATGAATTCAGCAAAGTGGCAGGATATAAAATCAACACGCATAAATCAAAGGCATTCCTGTATATCAGCGACAAATCCTCTGAAATGGAAATGAGGACAACCACTCCATTCACAATATCTTCAAAAAAAATAAAATACTTGGGAATCAACCTAACAAAAGAGGTGAAAGACTTATACAATGAAAACTACAGAACCCTAAAGAGAGAAATAGAAGAAGATCTTAGAAGATGGAAAAATATACCCTGTTCATGGATAGGCAGAACTAACATCATCAAAATGGCGATATTACCAAAAGTTCTCTATAGGTTTAATGCAATGCCAATCAAAATCCCAAAGGCATTTCTTGTAGAAATAGAGAAAGCAATCATGAAATTCATATGGAAAAATAAAAGACCTAGAATAGCAAAAACAATGCTAAGCAGGAAGTGTGAATCAGGCGGTATAGCGATACCAGACTTCAAACTATACTACAGAGCAATAGTAACAAAAACAGCATGGTACTGGTACCAAAACAGGCGGGTGGACCAATGGTACAGAATAGAGGACACAGAAACCAATCCACAAAACTACAACTATCTTATATTCGATAAAGGGGCTAAAAGCATGCAATGGAGGAAGGATAGCATCTTCAACAAATGGTGCTGGGAAAACTGGAAATCCATATGCAACAAAATGAAACTGAATCCCTTTCTCTCACCATGCACAAAAGTTAATTCAAAATGGATCAAGGAGCTTGATATCAAATCAGAGACACGCCGTCTGATAGAAGAAAAAGTTGGCTATGATCTACATACTGTGGGGTCGGGCTCCAAATTCCTCAATAGGACACCCATAGCACAAAAGTTAATAACTAGAATCAACAAATGGGACTTACTCAAACTAAAAAGTTTTTTCTCAGCTAAAGAAACAATAAGAGAGGTAAATAGAGAGCCTACATCCTGGGAACAAATCTTTACTCCTCACACTTCAGACAGAGCCCTAATATCCAGAGTATACAAAGAACTCCAAAAATTAGACAATAAGATAACTAACAACCCAATCAACAAATGGGCCAAAGACCTGAATAGACACTTCTCAGAGGAGGACATACAATCAATCAACAAGTACATGAAAAGATGCTCACCATCTCTAGCAGTCAGAGAAATGCAAATCAAAACCACCCTAAGATACCATCTCACTCCAGTAAGATTGGCAGCCATTATGAAGTCAAACAACAACAAGTGCTGGCGAGGATGTGGGGAAAAGGGTACACTTGTTCATTGCTGGTGGGACTGCAAATTGGTGCAGCCAATTTGGAAAGCAGTATGGAGATTTCTTGGAAAGCTGGGAATGGAGCCACCATTTGACCCAGCTATTCCCCTTCTTGGTCTATTCCCTAAAGACCTAAAAAGAGCATGCTACAGGGACACTGCTACATCGATGTTCATAGCAGCTCAATTCACAATAGCAAGACTGTGGAACCAACCCAGATGCCCTTCAATAGACGAATGGATTAAAAAAATGTGGCATTTATACACAATGGAGTATTACTCTGCATTAAAAAATGACAAAATCATAGAATTTGCAGGGAAATGGATGGCACTAGAGCAGATTATGCTAAGTGAAGCTAGCCAATCCCTAAAAAACAAATGCCAAATGTCTTCTTTGATATAAGGAGAGTAACTAAGAACAGAGTAGGGACGAAGAGCATGAGAAGAAGATTAACATTAAACAGAGATGAGAGGTGGGAGGGAAAGGGAGAGAAAAAGGAAATTGCATGGAAATGGAAGGAGACCCTCAGGGTTATACAAAAGAACATACAAGAGGAAATGAGGGGAGAGGGAAAAATAATACAAGGGGGAGAAATGAAGGTCAGTAGAGGGGGTAGAGAGAGAAGAGGGGTGGGGAGGGGAGGGGAGGGGGGATAGTAGAGGATAGGAAATGTAGCAGAATACAACAGACACTAGTATGGCAATATGTAAATCAATGGATGTGTAATTGATGTGATTCTGCAATCTGTATATGGGCTAAAAATGGGAGTTCATAACCCACTTGAAGAAAAGTGTGAAAGATGATATATCAAGAACTATGTAATGTTTTGAACAACCAACAATAAAAAAAATAAAATAAAAAAAAAAAAAAAAAAGAAATGAACTCAAAAATCTCAATGCAAAGCTAAAACAAATAGTCAAATCCATAAATGGGCAAAAGAACTAAACAGAAATCTCTCAAAAGAAGAAACACAAATGGTCAGGAAATATATGAAAAAATGTTCAGCATTTCTAGCAATTAGTGAAATGCAAATCAAAGCTACATCTCATTCCAGTCAGAATATCAATTATCAAGAACACAAATAATAACGAATGCTGGCAAGAATGCGGGGAAAAAGATATGCTCTTACATTATTGGTGGGACTGCAAATTAGTACAACCAATCTGGAAAGCAGTGTGGAGATTCCTCAAAAAACTAGGAATGGAACCACTATATGACTCAGCTATCCCACTTCTCCTTATTTATCCCAAAGATCTAAAATCAGCATACTATAGTGATACAACTATATCAGTGTTGATAGCAGCACAGTTCACAATAGCCAACTTATGGAATAAACCCAGATGCCTGTCAGTAGATGCATGGATTAAGAAAATGTATAAATATACAATGGAGTTTTACTTAGCCATAAAGAAGAATGAAATAATGACATTTGCTGGTAAATGGACAGGAATGGAGAAAATCATGTTAAGTGAGATCAGTCAGACTCCAGAAAATCAAAGGTTGAATGTTTTCTTTCATATGTGGAAGTTAGAGAAAAACAAGGGAAAGAAGCCAGTTGGAGAGGGCATTGGAGTAGAATCAGTGGAATAGAAGGAGGAGAATGAGAGTGAGGAAGGAAAGGAAAGGGGAAGGAAAATGGAATGAATTTAACAAAATCACATTATATTCATATATAAAGATAACAAAGGGAATTTCATCTTTATATATGTAGAATAAAGGAAGCTTAATAGAGTAGAAGAGGAAAAATAGAGTAGAGGGGGAACGAGGAGGAGAGGAAAAGGTGAGGGAGAAGGGAGTGAGCTCAAATTCCTTGCATGCATGATTTTGTCAAATGACCCTAAATACTCTGTATAATTATAATGCTCTAAAAAAAATCCAATTGCATACTTTAAGGTCATGAGTATTTATATCTGTATTTTCTTCTAAGCGTTTTGTAGTTTTAGCTCTTTTAATTAGATCTTTTATTCTCATAAAGATGGTAAATGCAATGGACTGAATGTCTATGTTCTCCTAAAATTAACATGTTGAAAGCCTAGTCCTCAATGTTATGGTACTAGGAGGCAAAGCCTTTGGGATGTCAGTAGGTCATGGAGGCAGATCCCACATAATTGGGATTAGTTCTCTCTTGAAGCAGAGCCAGGAGTATCTCTTGTACTTCTACTATGGAAGGGCACAGCCAATATTTGGCAATTTGTAATCTAGAAGGGCCAGAACCTGATAGGGCTAGAATACTGATCTTGGGTTTCCTAGCTTCCAGAACTCTGAGGTGCCGCAGCCCGGCTGCAGCAAAATAACCGGAGGGTGACGAGCAACTTGTGTAGGTTGATACAGCTGGAGTGGGAGCCATTTATTGTAGGACAGGAGGGGTATGTATACATTCCACACAGCTTAATTAACATAAACTAGATACAGCAGTCAACCAATAAGGAATCTCCACACTTAATGGCTCGCTGGCGTTACTTCACAAACCACTCCCTCTGGCAAAATGCCAGGCGCCATCCTGACTTGTTTACAGACCCTAACACTGAGGAATTAATTTCTGATGTTTATAAGTCACCTAGTATATGCCATAGCAGCCTGAAGGGACTAGGGCAATAAAGGGTCCAGCTTAATTTTTAAAAATGTGTCTGTTACTTGTCCCAGTTCCATTTGTTGAAAAGACTGTTCTTTCCCGGTTGAACTATTTGGGCATCCATGTGACAATTAATCAACTATAACTGTAAAGATTTATTTGGACTTTGAATTCTGGTCTTTATGCCAGTAATACACTATCTTGCTTCCTGTAGCTGGGTAGTAAGTTTTGAAACTGGGAGGAAGTGAGTGTCCTCCAATTTTGTTCTTCTTTTCAAGGTGTTTTGGTTCTCCTGGGTTCCTTGCATCTCCGTATGAATTTTAGGATCAGCTTGCCAATTTCTGCAAAAAAAAAAAAAAAAAAAAAAAGCCTTTTGTGATTTTGATAGAGGTTGCATTAAATATATTCCCTTTATTAGGTGAAATTCCCTTTTATCTTGTTTTGTTCAAAGCTTTTAACCTAAAGGGGTGTTGGATTTTTTCGAATTTTTTTTTCTGAGCCTATTTAAGTGAACTTTGTCTTTATTCTATTGATATTGTGTATTACATTAATAGATTGTTGGACATCAAATCTACCTGAATTCCTGCAATAAGTTTCAGTCCTGGTATACAAGTTTTTTTTTTTTTTTTGGATGTTGATAGATTTTGCTTGCTTGGATTTTGATGAGGATTTATTTTATTTATATTCATAAGAGATATGGTCTATAGTTTTCTTGTAAAGTTTTGTCTTGTTTTGGTATTGGGTAATATTGGTCTCATAAAATGAATTTGAAGTATTCCTTCCTCTTCCATGTTGTGGTAAAGTTTGTGAATAACTGGTATTATTTTAGATGATTGGTAAAATTTACCAATGAAATCATCTGGGCTTGGACTTTTCTTTGCAGATTTTTTTTTTTTTAAATCTTGAATAGAGTCACTTTACTTGTTATTAATCTGTTCAGATTTCTAGTTTTTCTTGAGTCGCCTCTGGTAGTTTGTGTCTTTTTAGTAATTTGTCCATTATATTTGAGTTATCTAATTTATAGGCACACATTTATTCATAGGGAGTGTGTACTCGTACAAAAGTCAGACTCTTACTGTTCTCAGTGAGTTTTGGTGAATTTTCTTGAATATATGCTTCTTGTGTCTTTGCCCATAAGAAAATTTGCAGACTTTAAAAGTTTAAAAAAAAGTTTTACTCTTTATACTTGTTTCTATAGGGACAGAGTTTGTGGGTGCCCTCACACCTTGATTCTGGACATAGAATTCCCTCTTATTCATTATTTTATCCCCAGTACCTGGGACCAAGCTTGCTAATAAGCAGGCCTTTAGGAAGCATTTATTGGTTGGATGGGTTCTCAGTGGATCTTGATTTCTAAGCACACCCCCAGGAGGGAGATAACAAGGATCTGGGATCACCTCAGTACCAGCTCTTTATCATAAGGTACTCAGGACCAGCTGCCCAGAGGAAACTCACCTAATCCACATTCTTGTAACCCCCTAGAGAGGTGGCTCAGTTCCTTTATCTAGTCTCTTACTCTGATAAACCAAATAGATCATATGAGGGCTGTGATGTCTCTTAAAAAGCCACCTGAGGAAACTTTGCTTCCTGTCTCCTAAGCTCAAGTCCTCATCTTAGCTTTTCAAGTCTGGGGTCTTAACAGTTTTGTCAAAAAATATCAACAGTTAAGTGATTCCAGGGAAATCACATTTCTCCCTGTGGACTTAAGTTAGATTTTGCTAACTTCTTAATGAGCTTCCTGGTACCTCCTTCCCTGTATGATCTTAGAACTAGCAAAGATAGATCTAGAGCCTGAAATACCAGTGATACCAGTTAATATAATTGGCTCCAGTGCACAGGCTACATACCAGATCAAGTAAATCAGAATCTTTGGAGATAGGGCCAGTCATTAGTAGTTTAAAACTTTCTTGATGATTCCAATGATTAGCCACAGTTGAAAGGAGGCTTAAGGACTAAGAGTATCCCCTTATCACCTGAGACCTTGTTAAAGATGAAGAAGTTTGGGCCCTAACTCAGAATTATAGTAGTGCTGTTTATTCATTCATTTGCATGTTTAAATTTTAGAATCACTGTTTTAAAAGAACTGATCTTTAAACTTCAGTGTGGATAAAAATCCCCAAAGGACTTGCTGAACATGGATTTTTAGGTCCTAACTCCAGGGTTTCAGACTCAGTAGGTTCCGGATGAAGCTGGATAATTTGTATCTCTAACAAGATTACAGGTGGTATCCATTTAACTGGTGCAAGGACTACACTCTGAAAACCATTGCTGTGGACTCAGGTGTGCTCATTTGCAATCAGGAGTGGGAGGAGAACTCACGTTCTCTGTGGCTTAAAAGTCATGAAGGGTGTGGAGGCTATTTGTGGGTAGTCACTTTTTTCCTGTTGGTGCAATTGGATAAGACCTGCTCTTCTCTCAAAGGGAGACTGAGTGGAGTGGAAAGATTTGAAACTTTCTCCCCGATTCTTCTGCAAGGAAGCATCTCTTCATGTGACAAGGTAGGAAACCCAAAATTAGGAAAATGTCTACTCATTCTGGCCTTGGATGGGGAGTCTCAGACTACCTCATTATATCACACAAAATGAGATAAAATACAAAATAGAAAAAGCAAGCAAAATATCAATGAAAAGAATTCAGAATAAATGTATACAGTTGTTTTTTAAGTGCTCAGACATTTACTTTTTTTCTTTTGAAAACTAGTCACAGCAGTAGAGCCACTTGTATCCTGTGAATTTCCCAATATTAGAACTCTCTCAAATTAAAGATGGAATGAGTAGGAGCATTTGTTTTGTGTGAGAACTAATAGAAAAAAAATGAATTTCCTAAATTTTATTGTATATAGTCAGTATTGGTTAATAGTGACTTAAATATTAGAAAATGCTATTGGTGATATTACATATGATACACATAAACTTTAAATGGTATAATCCAGTAGATTTTGCTAATTTAAAGACAACAGAAAATAAACATATCTTTTTAAAGTTTGAGTCTTCTACTTCCCCCTTCTCCATATTATGAGACTTGGTATGTTTTACCAGGAACATTTATGGGATTTCATGTACATTGGCACAGAATAAGTTCTTGTCTTTGCAAGCTGAAAGTGATTATAAAGTCAATAATTAGAAATCATGAAACACCTACCTGTCATAGAGGCATTTGACAACTTTTCTTAAATTCCTCAAATGTGTTTTATTATTTCAAACCAATGATCTGTAGTTCTCGTAGGCATAGAAAAATAAAGGGTTTGCTATACATGACTTGTTTTTAAGGTAGAAAGTGATTTCTCCTTTTTCATTTGATTCCCAAGTCTTACTGCAGGTGTTCTTTCCAGTACAAACTCACCTGGTGTTTTGCATCCTGAAGTTTATTCCACACTTTGCTTACAGATTATGATTAGAACATGATCATAAATTGAAATATCTTAGTTTTTGCACAGAAAATTCAACCAACTCTGTAGGAGTTTAACTCAAGAAAAGAACAGAACCTGGAGGTAGCTAATGAGTAAGACAAACAGCAAATAGGGAAACATGTTGAGGTGAGAGAATTAAACATGTCAGATAATTGAGATGAAAGACTGAGACAAAGAAAGGTACATGAGAAAGAGGCGGAGAAGGTTGTGACAAATGCTCATCAATAAGCAATGTCAGAAAGTACCAGGGCATAACAATAAGGGAGGCCAAGTTGAAACAAAATGTACCTTGAAGGAGACTGAAAGAGAACCTGGACTGTTCAAGGGAGTGGGGCAGAAGGCTGAGCTATGCATACGGGCTTATAACAGGTCATGTCTCAATATAAAATGATATTACCTTCTTATCAACAGGAATACACAAAGTAGAAAGAGGTTATGAGGTCATTGTTCTTTTGATGAGGATATGCAAATATATTTCTTTACAATGTGGTGAAAGAGCGCTAGGTTGTGTCTTTAAATATTTTAAAACCTATAAAAAATGGTTTGGGTTTACTCAGAGCAAAGATAGTGCCATAAGTAACCAGTAGAGAGAGAGAGATTCCTTTGGAATAAAAAAGAAATTCCCAATGTGCTAAGAGTAGGATCTTTGAGACAGAACAGGGCAAATTCCAACTTTGGTACTTATCTGCCCTGCCACCCTGGT
Organism: Marmota flaviventris; assembly: GCF_047511675.1. Taxonomy (NCBI): domain Eukaryota; kingdom Metazoa; phylum Chordata; class Mammalia; order Rodentia; family Sciuridae; genus Marmota; species Marmota flaviventris. The sequence continues at coordinate 49,893,567 of NC_092508.1, read as the reverse complement.
CAATTTAGTGTGTTTGATTTCAAGTTCCTACATTTAGAAAACGGAATAATAATTATCTCATAGTGCTCTTGTATGAGTTGAATGAATAGCATATGTGAAGAGTCTGCATACTGAAGAGTCTGGCACAAAATTGCTAGAAAATAATTGGATTTCTCATGAATACCTCAAAACTCACTGAAAATTGTTCTCATTTGAATACATTACTTTTACCAGCTCTTGTTTTTTTTTTCCTTCCCCATATTACTCTTCAGGTCTTAGATATCAGACTAGATGGGGGTCCCTTTCTATAACTGCTGAATTTTCTTACTGTAGTGATCTAAATAAAACTTGATTACTTAGCAATCATATGGATAGTTGCAAAATGTATGGACAAAGGGACAGGATTTAATTTGGCAAGTATGATGTTCTAAAGATCTACTACAGTGCCTTGCACTTAGTAAATTCCCAGTAAATTGTAGAAATAGATGAATGTTGAATACCTGCCTTCCCAACTGGCTTCCTAACCATCTTTCCACTATACTATAGGACTTGTCCAAATTTAGTCCTTTAGTATTAAAACTCTGCATCTCCTTACTTCCCTTAACTCCAACAGTGCATCTTACAACAGTTTTAACATTTATTCATGTACATAGCATGCATTTATGACTTCTCTTTATTTTCATGCAACCAGTCCAGCATAAAGTTTTGTTTTGTTTTTTGTTTGTTTGTTTGTTTTTTGGTCTCAAGGATTGAACACAGGGGTGCTTAGCTACTGAGTCACATTCCCAGCCCTTTTTATTTTGAGACAGGGTCTCCATAAGTTGCTGAGGCTGACCTCAAACTTTCTATCTTCCTTCCTCAGCCTCTCAAGCTGCTGGGATTACAGTCATGCACCACCATGCCTGGCCTTTTTTATTTTATATGTAGAAGACTAGAAAAGCCAGGTCCCTGGCTTCTCAATTGCGTCCATTATCAGTTCATTTATCAACACCACTTTGATGTCTCTAGCTGCTATAAAAGCTTTCTTAAATGCAGATTTTGTCATGTTTTTTCATAATATAATAAAAATGTCTGCTGATTTACTGTAGTCTAAAGTGAACTGATCTCATCATTGATTAGACCTATAAGAGCAGTAGTGCTGCGGACATGGCTCAGGGGTAGAGCAATTGACTAGCATGCATAGGCCCTGGGTTCCATCCCCAGTTTTTTAAAAAGAAAAATTCAGTATATTTTACTTGAAGGAAAACATTTTATGGGTAATAAGTAGAAATCACCTGAATCCAAAGAAGAAATATAGAAAAAGCCTTCAGAAACTTTAGAGGGTTTATATTCTTGCTACCATAAAAGTGAGGTAAATAAGTAAGAGCAGTTATAGGAATTATTCTAAATGGTGAGTGTTGAGAATAGTTTGACTTTTGTTGCCCAGTCATTTGGTTGGGGGGGGGGGGGTCTCTTCTTCATAGTAATATCATGAAAAGTCACACATGAACTGAGTAAATACTTATTAGGGACACAGATATGTGATCTAATTGGAACTTCCTAGTGGGTGCACTTGGAAGCTATTGGATCACATAGTCTGAGATCATAAGGCCCTAAACATGTTACTGAACTGATCCTGTGACTCAGAACCACTGGGCCCCTGCAAGGTGATCACTTCTGCCAGGGTTATCTTAGTGTACATGAACCTCATAAGTATGCATTCGCATTTCCTCATGTGAGTTATAGGTCACATTTCTGTGGGGGAAGAAACCTCTATTATAATTGAGTCTGACTGTTGCCCTGGCATTTTAAATATTTGCTTATGCCTCTGTATCTTCAGACATTCTTCCTCATCCCCACACCTGACTTCACTTTTACAGTACGTAAAGCTTATTTCTAATGACTCTTGGAACACCGTCACCTCTAGGAAATCCTTTTTGATTAGTTGCTTTTTGACATTTTGTGTTTTTTTGTGCCATTTTGCCTCTTGTGATCTGTGCTTATGAATTTCTTCTGGATACTTGCTTTATGCACTTATTGCCTTATACTCTTGATTTACCTTCCTCAAGGGTAGGGTCTTTTATTATCTATTACGGCATCAAGTACAGTGGTAGGTTTCATTGGTAAATGTTGACTTGTTTGGGTGACACTTATTATAAAAGCTACTTTCACCTTCATGGAGTGTGTTAACTTCAGTTAGTAGATTATATCTGACATTTGGAAAATATGTCCTGGAAAAATAGGCTGTTTTGCTGGAAGAGCTCCTGTATACTTTAAGCCAAGGTCTTTGTTTCCAGGTGAGGAAAGGAAAAAAACCAGAGAATTGATGTGCTTGCTCAAGGTCATTCAAAATAGAAACTTGTCCAGGGTGTCCAGACACCCTTTGGGTGCTCTTTTTTACTACAAAGTGCTCTTTCCCTGATAAGGTGCAGATGCAGCTGTACTTGGCTAGCAATTAACTTTCCTGGGTAGAATCTGAGCATGTTCCATGGCAAGTGCTGCATGACAAAAGAAGAGACAGAATGCTACCAGGATAGGCTGAAATTAAACTGAAAGGAATATGACACAGCTATTTAAAAATGTTTAATTTCAGAAAACTCAGTGGATCAAAGTAATTATAGAGCAATAAAAGGTGAGCTGAAGCCTTAGATGGACCCTAGGAAGAGATAAGACTAGACTTCTTACAGCAGCCACTGTTCTCCCTACAAAACATTTTCTGGTTTTGTTTTCTATTGTGTAGTTTTTATTAAACTGGCTGGGTTGCAAACAAAGCCATGGTAATGTAATGTAGATGCAATTTATTCATGAGCACATCTTCCCTTACATGAGGAGAAACATCCATTTAAATAACACAAATGTTGCCCTAAAATTTTTAAATTTTATAGTTACATGAGTGTGTCAATTATTTTTATAGCATATGGAGATGCTAGAATTATATTTACATTGATATTTATTTATAAATTTAAGCTTTAATAATTTAGTATTTTCTCCATTAAAACACATACTGCAAAAATGCAGAAAAGAAAAAAAAATCAATTGGTAAGAAATTTTGCTGCTGACATTAGATAAAAATTTCATACTCTGGCTTAAAGAATTACTTTAAAAATCCTTGAAAGTTAATAGTGATTCCAAATGGAAGTAAGGTCATAATATGAGTATCACACTTTATTTATAGAGAGCATATTTGAGAAATAGTGGGAAAATTTTTCTTAATCAAGAGTTAACTAGGGAACAGAAAATAAATCAATGTTTTTAGAGAGAAATTATAAATTTTTTCAGTCTACAAATTCTAGAGACTAAAACTGTTCAATGAGCACAATAAGAAATATCAATTTCAATTTTATGCAATGGCTAGTTAATGACTTGAAATCAAGTGTGAGGAAAAAAGCAAAACACTTACCTTCAGTGAGGGGGGGGAAAAGATCAAAAAAGGAAGAGAAGCAGATACCGAGAACACCCTGAAAAGGAGACGGAGACAGAAGGTCACATAATGAACTCCAGCCCATACAGTTGTAATTCTTTAGATAACCTTCAATACTTTTTTTGGTTGAGGTGTGTGGGATGTATGGAAATTCATGTTGATGTGGCCACCAGGTGCCTGTTCCAAAGTCTGATGTGACAAAGAGATCCCAGCTATACTGTGAGCTGAGGGCTCCTTTTGCTGGTTCAATGGCAGAACTCGGGCTCAGGGTCGAGGTTGCTCTCTAGTCTGACCTGTGCCTTTGGGCAAGTCACTTCAGTTTTGATAAATGTGAATGCTATACTTTTGCTTTTAATGATGGTTCTGCAAATAACAGTGTATTGACATAAACACAAATGTTTATAACTCTTAGGAAGACAAGTTTAAACAGCCTAAAGTAGTAATATAGTAATACATTAGGATTATTTATTATTTGTAGTGTCTCCCTTTTCACTATGTAAATTTCTACCTATTTCCCTTTTTCTCTCTTGAAAATATAAATAAAAGTGTTCCTGCATAATTATTTCTTCTAATATATATATTAGAGGAAGTAGTATATGATTTATGTGCATATATACATATGTATTGTCTATATATAGTAATAGATTAATGTATAATGTATATACATGAAAGTATTGCATATATACAGCAATAATAATAATAAGTAAATATATAAATGTACCTGATTATTTTCCCCCAGTTTTGGAAAGAGCAAATTTGCTGCCAGCTGAGTTCTCTCTGAACTGACCTTGTTCTATGCTTGAAAGGACAGGCCCCATACATCAATCAGGAATCATTGAAGAAATAAAGTATTATTTTAAGGAAAATGGGAGTTAATATATGGAATTAGATGCTAGCAAAAAGTGGACAGTAGATTCTGGAGTGACTCGCACTCAGCAAAACAGAACTACTATCTCCAAAACATCTATGTGATTTCAAACCATACCCTGGAACTATGATCCAAGAATAGGAAGGCAGAATAAATAGTAGGTGCTTCTACCGTGATAGCCTCTAATCCCCTAGACTAGACAGAGGAAACCTCATGTTTTCAGGACAGTTAAGAGAATGTGGGAAGTGTAGTTTCCACAATCTCCAGCTAGAATGGTGGTGGAATGGAAATGGAAACTACCAGTTCTTATTACCAATACATGGAGATATCATTAAATTTCCAGGAGCAGGAGGGCTGCTCAGACTCACTTTCTTGATCTTTCCAAGGATATACTTATGTATGTATAGAAACAAGGCTGAAGTTGGTGTGCTAAATTATTGATCCCTTGAAAGCAAAGCTCCATAATTTACAAAAAAAAAAGGTGGGGGGAATGAAAGAAGTTACTGTATATGAACTCTGATTTAAGCTTTTCTGTATCTCCCACCAAATAATATTTTCTAGTTGAAATACCATTAAGAGAAAAATGATGAGAGAATTCAGTATCAGTTAAATTTATTCCTATTAATTTGAAGTATACTTCTTAGTGAAGCTGTGACTTTTACATTAGACACTTTTTTTTTGTCTAAATGGAAGTAAAATAGAACTTATGTTAATATACAACTTTTTTTCCTTTACTGTTACCCTAGAGTAAAAGTATAATTGTAGAAAGCCTATATTTTTCAATTATTTAATGGAAATGAAATATAAATTTTCATCTCTTCAGCAACTTCATGATTTATCTGAAAATAACTTGCTTGATGTACCAGTGATGCTACTAAATCATTTTTGCCACAGGAAATCCTGCCTAGAAGAACTGGTATTAACTTTGGAACAAGGGAGCCCAAATGTGCTTTAGATAAAGACCATTAATGTTGGGAAAAAAACCCAACATTGTGGGTGGCATGGAATAAAAAAAACAGCTTTGTTTGGAAGTTCCAGGAGGGCCATAATTAGAGCCACTTGTAAGAAAATTCTTTTCAACTTATTTTTGATGAGTGATAATGTGATATTCTCAAAACGCTTTTTTTTTTTGGTAAGGATAAAATTGTTGCAAGTACATTAAAATGATAGGTTTTTTTTTTTTGCATTTGTGTGTATTTTGATCCCTACTTTTTTCTCCAAGATATGTTTCTGAAAATTGATGATTGATTACCTAACTTAGTAAACAGCTTTTTGAATTAGAACACTTATAAGAAGAAAATTTTGATTATAAGTAAGAATCTTTAGGTTGTCTTTCCAATATTCCATCAGATATATTGTTTGGTTGATATTAAAATGGTTTATTCCATGGTATCACATCCAATTGTGTTCTCCTCAATAATAAGCATTAGTCATTTCCTGCCCATGTCTCTGAATCCATGGACTGTAATGGAGATAAATGTGCAATCTCTCTTGAACAGTCAATGATGCTCTCTTATTGAATCACTTGCCCTGTTAGGCTAGCTCCAATGTCCCATTATTGGGTAGAATGAATGTTATCCAAGTTGTGATTTTGTTTCCTTATAATAATTTACAATTGTGTTTGAAATAAGCCATAATGCAATTTTCTCAATTTGATATACACTATTTTTAGCAATGCAAAAGCTCTGATTGCAGTTTTTCATTCTGTTGCTTAGTATAAGATGGGCATTCCTATTTAATCATAACCACAGATTACCTCAATGAATACAAATGTGTTACATTATCTTTAAATAAATGACTGTCAACATATTCTAAGGTAATAGAAGTAATTGCATATTGATAACAGTCATTATTGCAAGTCATGGTCTCTAGAAGAAAGTGCACTTGTATTTTTTAAATAAGGTACAATGTATAGTCTATTTTGAGATAATAGTTTTATATTTTACATAGACTCCAATATTAATATAGCTGGCGCTACAAATGCAAAGTTTAAACCTGAAATAACAAGATTTTGTATCTTTTGAAACTGAGATGATTGTTATACATACCTTGGGAAAGCTAATATGAAGTTGCCATTATCTGTAACAGAGTCTAGGATTTACTTCCAGTTTCCCACTAAAGATCATAGCAGAAGCTAAGCCATTATCATGCATTGTTTTTTTTTTTTTTTACTTTTTTTTTATTGTTGGTTGTTCAAAACATTACATAGTTCTTGATATATCATCTTTCACACTTTGCTTCAAGTGGGTTATGAACTCCCATTTTTAGCCCATATACAGATTGCAGAATCACATCAATTACACATCCATTGATTTACATATTGCCATACTAGTGACTGTCGTGTTGTGTTCTGCTACCTTTCCTATCCTCTACTATCACCCCTCCCCTCCCCTCCCCTCTTCTCTCTCTACCCCCTCTACTGACCTTCATTTCTCCCCCTTGTATTATTTTTCCCTTTCCCCTCATTTCCTCTTGTATGTTCTTTTGTATAACCCTGAGGGTCTCCTTCCATTTCCATGCAATTTCCCTTTTCTCTCCCTTTCCCTCCCACCTCTCATCTCTGTTTAATGTTAATCTTCTTCTCATGCTCTTCGTCCCTACTCTGTTCTTAGTTACTCTCCTTATATCAAAGAAGACATTTGGCATTTGTTTTTTAGGGATTGGCTAGCTTCACTTAGCATAATCTGCTCTAATGCCATCCATTTCCCTGCAAATTCTATGATTTTGTCATTTCTTAATGCAGAGTAATACTCCATTGTGTATAAATGCCACATTTTTTTAATCCATTCGTCTATTGAAGGGCATCTGGGTTGGTTCCACAGTCTTGCTATTGTGAATTGAGCTGCTATGAACATCGATGTAGCAGTGTCCCTGTAGCATGCTCTTTTTAGGTCTTTAGGGAATAGACCGAGAAGGGGAATAGCTGGGTCAAATGGTGGCTCCATTCCCAGCTTTCCAAGAAATCTCCATACTGCTTTCAAATTGGCTGCACCAATTTGCAGTCCCACCAGCAATGTACAAGTGTACCCTTTTCCCCACATCCTCGCCAGCACTTGTTGTTGTTTGACTTCATAATGGCTGCCAATCTTACTGGAGTGAGATGGTATCTTAGGGTGGTTTTGATTTGCATTTCTCTGACTGTTAGAGATGGTGAGTCATGCATTGTTGAAGTGAGATGTTTTCAGATTTTGTGTAGAGGCTTATTGTAGTTAGCAAATCAAACTGAAAATACTTCCTTTTTAAATAAATACTGTAACAACATCATAAAATAAATGAGAAGAATATCAGAACACTCATTTTCTGTGATCTTGGCTTTTACCAGATCAGTAGGACATCACTTGGACCACTATATTGCAAAACAGAGGGATAAAATGCAGTTATATTCTATGAGGTTAATGCCTCCCATTTGTTGGACTGTGTGTGCCTGTGTGGCCACCCATGGTAGCCCTGAATGCCGGAATATAATCTCAGCAACATTTGGAAGGATGAACAAATATTGGGAAAACAGGCCTCCTTATTTGAGACTATTTAGAAGTCTGTCATCACTCACTTACTACTGTTCAGTAAATGAATGTTTCCTTTTTCCCCACCTAATCTTTTAACAATTTTCCATTGTAATTGGAAGAATGGTGTTCTTTAATTATGAGATCTGAATTTAAACCCCAGGTTCATTACTAGCTGTGTGATATGAGAAAGGTTATTTCATATTCCTGGGCTTCACTAATCTGCAAAATATGGGCTTTGGACTCCATTGGGTTTGAAAATCTTTTATTACCCATGGAAGCTATAGGGTTTGGCAACATTCAGTTGCAAAACAGATTGCCTGGATCAGTTTCCTTCAGGGAAGTTTTAAGACCTGATAGGAAACTTCAACCCTGATTATCTCGGGAAAATACGAATATGATACAGTTCAATATTATGAACTGACAAAGTAATTTTTTTTCTTCTTCATACTCAGATTATATGAAGCACTGAAACCTTATTTTATGCTTACTTTCAGAAAATATAATTAGGAGCCATATTTCATTTTGAACTCCTAATGTTATTGTATCAAGAAAATTCTAGCCAGACAGACCTGTTTTTAATGCAAGTATGACCACTTGCTAGCTCTGAGTCTTTTAAGTTTAATCAACCTTCAATTGTTTTAATTTGTAGAGGGATAATATTATCTCCTAGGATCTTTGGTTGGATTAAATAAAACACATAACATGCTTAGTTGAGTTTTTGGCTCAAGGTAAGCACTCAAATTATTATGACTTGTATTATGTGTAGAAATTTAGAGAATATTTTCCTTAATTTCCCTTTCCATAAGAGAAAGGATCGTGAAAGAAAGTAAATGCCTTTGCACTTTTAGGAAAAGAGGTACAGATACTTAAGAAGCCTACTTCCTTTTTCATGATGGGGCTTTGACCAGCTTGGCAACAGTTTTATCAAAGTAGCCATGTAGGAAGAAAGAGGATGAATATTCACTTGCAATAAGAGATTTCAGAGGTAAAGTGAAGGGAGATGAAAAAGGTTAATCTTGATCCAGTTCCAGTTATAATTCTTTTTGACTCCATTAGGTAGCTAACTTTTGTTCAGTGCTTGCTTTTGCTAGTAGTGATTTTAGTGCCCTATAGGGATTATTTCATCTAATCATTACTATAATATGAGGTAGCTAGTATATTATCCCCACTTTTTAGATGAGACTAAAACTCAGAAATATTAAGTTGCCTGAGGTTAAATATTTAAGAAACAGTTAGTCAACAGTTAAAACTCAGGGAGTCTGACTCCAGAGCCCAAACTATTTAATATCATTTTCTCTAGTGTTGGAGATCTTTCCTCATCTTGGAAGAAGAGGGGAGATAGAAAAGAGGAAGTATATATACCACAGTTTCTTTATCAATTCATCAACTGAAGGGCATCTAGGTTGGTTCCACAATTTAGCTCTTGTGAATTGTGCTGCTATAAACATTGATGTGGCTGCATCACTATAGTATGCTGTTTTTAAATTCTTTGTGTATGAACCTAAGAGTGGGATAGCTAGGTCAAATGGTGGTTCCATTCCAAGTTTTCCAAGGAATATCCATACTGCTTTCCAGATTAGTTGCACCCATTTGCAGTCTCACTAGCAATGTATGAGTGCCTTTCCCCTCACATCCTCGCCAAGGAAACTGTGGTATATATACACAATGGGATATTACTCAGCATTTAAAGAGAATAAAATCATAGCATGTGCAGGTAAATGGATGGAGTTGGAGAATATTATGCTACATGAAGTAAGCCAATCCCAAAAACCCAAATGCTGAATATTTGATATGAGGATGCTGATCCATAATAGGGACAGGGTGGGGGGCATTAGATAGGGCAAAGGGGAGAGAGGGAAAGGAAAGGGGCAGGAGGGTAGGAAAGATGGTGGAATGAGATGGACATCATTACCCTAAGAACATGTATGAAGACATGAATGTTGTGACTCTACTTTGTGTGCAACCAGACATGAAAAATTATGCTCTGTATGTGTACTATGAATTGAAATACACTATGCTGTCCTACATAACAAATTAGAATAAATAAATAAATAAATAACCATGGCTTAAAAAAAAGAGGAACTAGAGGGAAGACTCAAAGTCCCTACTGAGTTTAGTTATGTGGACAAAAAATATTAACCTATCACTTAATGTTCCAGAAATGAATTTTTCTAGCATAGTGTGGTAAATTGAATTATTGTTCTCATTAGTACTGTGAAATATCTATTATAATCTCATGCTTTGTGGAATCTACTTTGTTTCTTGATTTTGGACTTGATAATGTGACTTGCTTTGGCCAATGGGGTATAGTGGATATGATGTGAACAAAAGCTTAAAATGTGTTTATACAATTGTGCTTGTTTTAGTGCTTCTCTGTATTTCATTACAAGAGAATTTATCTTGGGTAACCACTAGTTGAGCACACCTCTATCTGTGCACACTTCACAACTTAGAGCTAATCTCAGTCAACCCCAACCTAATCACAATTGATGCATGTTTGTGAAACTAATGCTCATTGTTGTATGACATGGAGGTTTGGTGTGATTTCTTTACATTATTAAGTAATAGTTGGCTATAATTTATAGCAATTACTGTGTTCCTCAAAATTTAACATAAAGCTCATAATAGCATTACTTTATTGTCCTAAAATTCTATTAATAGGGCATTTATTAAGTTTAAAAACAGTTTGTTCAGAAGTGAGTATTTGGGAAGTAATTTGAGAGTGACTAGGAAATAGAACAAATGAAAAGGAAATGGGCAATCTGAGATCTGAGAAGGCATAACAAATGTATAAATAATACTAAGGCCACAAATCACAAGGAGAACAGAAAATACTGCAAAGATAATTAATAGGCTCAAATTGAATGGTCTAAAACTAAGAAATAGTGACAATAGTGGAAAAGGGCTTCTTTTCAATTGGTATTTTAATTCCTTCCTTGACCATTTTCTGACTTTTTCTTTATAAAAGTCAACTACGTGGGGAATCTGAGTTTGTATATCCTTTGACTCTTTGTAAGCAAGTGTTTGTCAAACTTTATTTGAAGTTTGTCTTGAAATTTACTTTGAGAATTCAATTGAGGATTGTCTCATTATCACATTCTATAATTACCTTCATTCATGCAGCAGTTATTTATGTGCTTGTCTGGAAAAAAAAATGTCACGTAAAGTTCAAGTTGATTTTAACATCTTTGCCTTCTTCAGGCTGGCTGTGTATGTAGTGCTGGTGATAAGGATATTGATGGCATCCTTCATGATTTTTATGATGTTCTTTTATGCTTATATTACTGGTGGGAACAAAGGGTAAAAAACCTTAAATATTCTTTGGTATATACAGTTTGCTAATGTGGAGAAGGGATAATTTGCCCTGTGTTTAAAAAAAAAAATGAACAAATTTGATAATTTGGGTATCTTTAGTTAGCAAATCAGGTAAGACTGAAATGATAGGGTGGTCCAAAACTTTGAGGCCCAAGAATGCCTAATATTAAATTGAAGGGACTTTTTACCCCTCAAATGTTAAATTCCTTCTTGCCCCAACCTTTAGCAGAATCTACAAATCATAGAAATAACACTTTTGAGTGATCTTTTTTTTGAGGGGTGGTGGTAGATGGATGGATATAAAAAAAATGAGGTAAGCTATACATCTGAGGCAGAGAAACGTAGAAAGGCCATATCTGTGGGTGACAAGATGAGAGTGACATTAAAAAAATTTTCAATGAAATCATTGCCTGCCTCTTGGAGAGTATTTCTCGGCTCCGCCTGGATTTACCTGCAGAGCATAAAAAACAAAACATAATGAAACAAAACACCCATGCATTTGTCTTTCTTCTAGATATTCTGATTTAAATTTGGGTCCCTGTATTGGGAAATACTAGGGATAGAGAGCTTGAGTTTAAATCTGAATGGATAGTGGGATCTTGATGCTGTCTCTGAAAATAAACATGGGAAGCATCTACTTTATGTAAGGGATCATAGTCAATCCTGTGGAAGACCTTAATTAATAAGACTTTCCTCCTTGGCTTTTAGAACTTAGCTCAATGGTAAAGGAGAGAGAATTTGTTTTCAAAGTAGTAACTTTCCCTAGAGCCTCAAACTACAGTTTAACTCAAAAACTCCATTTGTAAAATTTACTGTTCCATGTCACAGTGGAAACAAAAAAGATAACTAAAAATACAAAAAAAAAAAAAAAAAAAAAACATGTTGAAAGTAATATTGGACTCATTTTCATTCTTATTTTTCAAATCCACAATTATCTTTTTCACTGGATACATATTTCTTCCAGTTGTGAAAAAGTCCTTGGTATTTTTTGAGAGGTAAAGTAGTCTTACAATCCCCACTCTTAGCTCAATTCAGTAATAGCTGAGTTAAGCTTATTGCCTTTAAATTTTTTTTTTAAATAGGACCTTTCCTCTCAACTATATAGAAATTTATAGATTAAATAAAGGAATCGAAGTAGCGAACATAATGGTTAGCCTTTCAATAGAGGAGATTAATGTTAATGATTTAGTTTAGGAGGTAAAAAATATTCTGAAACATTGGAAAATTAGTTTTTTTGAACTCATTCTGTAATTTTATTTTTGTATGTTTTAGAGAAATTCTTGAATTCAAACCCTGAAACCCATATATTTCTTATACTGAAATTGAAATGATTATCTTTTAAAATTGAAACAATTACAGACAAAAAATAAGGATGACTATATCAATATTTACTGGTGATACTGAGGACCACCTGACAAGATACCACTAATGATTAATTCATAGGAAGTCATTTACCATTTTTGATATCTGCATAAAGGTACAATTTTTAACCAGGATTTTTAACAGTTAAAGATTGTTGAAAATATTAATGAACAAAAGACAACTGGAAAATAGGTGTTAAGTATTTAGAAACATGGGTAAGAAATTGAAAGTCTCAGGGACACAGGTGGTGGTTCGATTTCTTCTAATTGAAGGTCATGACTTTGGAAGAAAAAGAAGGAAGTGAGAAGTGAACAGCTGGCTCTGTAGTTGGTGTCAAAGAACAGGATTTAGTTTTCTGGACCACAGTGCATGATACTAAACTAATGCTCCTGGCAAAAGAAAGAGTACATCTAATGAAGAGTGGGAAGAACGCACTTGGCAGAAGATTTGCTGACCGGAACAAGAAGGCATTGATATATGAGTGGGGGAGAGAAAAAGGACCAAACAAGCTGTTAAATTATACCCAATGGAGGAAAAGAAGCTGACTTAGGAAGAGTAAAAATAGTGGTGGGGTGATTTGTAAATCAAAGAAAGATAACAGGAAAAGATTTTTAAAAAGCAATATTTGTAAGTGTGATAAACATATTCACATAGTATGGACAATGATGGCATTTTAAGTAACAAGGTAGGTGATATTTGAAGTATTTCATAATGACTTGATGTGGGGAGAACCCGGATTGCATCATATGCTGGGAAAGCTACCTGACCTTGAATCCCAGTTTGTTGGGTTACTGCCATTAGCAAAGGTACTGAAACAACGCAAGAGGATCCTGGGGGTGGGACCTAGGACATTGGCTAGTGAATTCATTGGTCACAGAGACTCTGGGAGAGCCTGGAAGTGATTCCTATCACAATTAAAAGTGCTAGGGAAAGAGAAAACTGACGTTTTTCAAAGGACACATACTTTGGTTTCTCCCTTTTCCATATCTAGGCTATGATTTGTCAACAATAAATTTCAAAAAACCCAAGGAATGCAGAAAATAGCCCAAGAAGTCTGGGTTCCTGTGGTAGAGAGTATGTAACAGAGAAAATGGTAATGATGACTGAAACTAATAGCCACTGGGAATATCATGGAAGTAGAAAGATTTGTAATTAGGCAACAGTGGCATTTCTGAGTCCACATGATTTTAAATGTTTGCTGTATGTTTGATGTTTATGTGATAATCTCACATGGAAAAATTGTAGTAGCTTCCTTTATTTTCCCTTAGCTGAAGTTGATTTCTATTCTCTTTATTTTTGCTTTCCTAATAGCAAAAATATTAGTCTGATGTCCCAGTAAAATGCTGTCATGTCACATGAATGATTTCCTAGTTGTTTGGGTGGAAACTAAGTCAAAATGAGTGACTAATCAGTCACTCTAGGTTAATAACTCAATGGCATTTAGGATTTCTGCAAACCTGCCCAAACTGAGGGTTGATTTTTTTTTTTTTTTTTTTTTTTTCAGGGACTGGAAATTATGTGGTGCTGCAATGTCAGTGGGGAGGAGGTGCCAATTTGTCTCCTAGTCTGTTTCTTTCTAACATGTAAAACCAGGCAGGCCCTTCACTTACCTCTACCACTTGGCATTTGCTGATGTACTCATGGTTTTATTATGGTCCCTTTATGGATGGCAAATACCAGTTCAATTACAACCCATAATGTTCCTTATGCCTGCCAGCTTTCTCTCTGTCAATATTTTCACCCCATTTTTAAAAGTCTAAGTCTGGTTAAGCTGATCCCTGGCATCTATCCTGGAGCTGTGGTGCATGACCATTAGTTTCAGTCATTTGTGTTCTTCTTTTTTGCACTTGTGGGCTAGGGAGCATGGACAGGCTTTCTTTGTGCACACACAGCCATCTACTCCTGGGTTTATAAAGATGGGAGAGCCCATCTTGATCCTCTCACTTTCATGTTCCAGGTCTAAATAAGGTAACTTGTAAAGCACTGTACGCACCAGTGCTCACTGTCTCTTCAAGTTTCTTCCTCCTCCTTCATTCAGTGTCTCTCATTCCCAAAGGAGGATTTAATATTTAGGCAGCGCGTAGGAAAAACTTGTCTTATAATCTGTTATTATAGCAAAGTACTCTAGATTAGATGGCTTATACACAGCAGTAATGTATTTATCATAATTCTGGAGGCTAGTTTAAGGCAGTGGCAGATTTGGAGTCTGCTGAGAAGGCTTGCTTTCTTGTCCATAGACAGTAACTTCTTGATATATACTCACATGGTGGAAGGGGCTAGTTAAATCTTTGGGATCTCTTCAATAAGGACATTAATCTCAATCATGATAGTTCTATCCTCAGGACCTCAAAGGACCTCCTAATACTATCACTTTGGAAGTTACAATTCAATACATGAAATTTGGGATTGGGGAGGACATAAACACTCATTCTTTAACATTTGCTTAACAAATCATATTTGCAAATACCAGATTTTAAATTAGATTTCTTCTCTAAAAAATTAAAACCAAGACACAGAACATTTTTTTCCCTTTTAACTTTATGAGCCTCTCTTCCTTGAGGCAATGCTAAACAGGAAACTTTTAAGTGTTTAAGATGCATGGAAGACAATAAGCAGATACAGTTTGCTATGGTTTGAATATGTCTCTTAAAGTTCATAAGTTGAAATTTAATCCTCAAATTCAAGTGTTGATGATATTTGGAGGTAAGACCTTTGAGAGGCAATTTGGGTCAGATGAAGTCTTCAGACCCAAGGAGGCTTTATAAGGAGAAGAAGAGAGACCTGACCTGACACATTCCACTTTCTTGCACCTTGATGCCTCTGCCTTCAGTGTTATGATACACCCTTGCCAGATGGGAGCCTCCTGACCATAGATTTCCCAGCCCCAAAACTGTAGGAAATAAATTTCTTTTTTTTTCAAAAAGTACCCAGTTTATGATATTCTGTTATGTTAACAGTTTCATGTATCATACTACAGCACATGTATTTTAATTTCAGTTAGATTTATGTATGAAATTTGTATTAGGGGATGGAAAGTCTTCATAACCATGTCTACCTATATCTCACATATTTCCAGAAAGATATCTTTATTAGAAAGATAAACTATTAAACTCTCTGTAAGTTTCTTTCACCAACAGTGGAGTTGTCTTAAGAAAATTAATCAAATTCTTGTTTTCTTCATCTGTACAAAAGGAATAGTAAGTTGTACCTATTTATTTCACAAAATTTTTCCAATGATTAGTTGCTTGTAAAATATTTAAGTACCGAAAAGTGGTTAAGTCCTCAGTCTTCATCAGCAGCTAATCTTGTACCATTATAGAAACTGGGATTTTGGGGGAAGAAAAATCAGAATAAGAAGAAAAGAGAGAGAAATGGAAGTGAACAGTTTTGGGGAGGGTTTATAGACTGTTGGGACAAACTGCCTTTCCCTCACTAATGTCCTGTAATCATCTTGAAGGATATTTGGTACATGGTAGGTACTCAATATATATCTGAATGAGGGCATGAATATTTACATACCTGTTTTACATTTTTATCTGTTGTATTCCTTTACATGTCTAGTACAATTGATAACTGAGCCTAAAAGTCAAGGAGGAAGAACTTTGGAAAGAAGTATAAAGAAAATGTCTACTGGTTGATATTTGGAGTTTTTATCGTGATGCAATGACCTGTGATATAATTAAGGAATAGTAATGGGTTAAAGAAGAATAAATGGTGAGAAAGCTTATTGTTTACATGCAAAATAAGTGAGAGACTAAAATAATCTCTAACCATCAAAACTCTTATTCTAATCTGTGACTTCCCTGGCCGCAATGATCTGGAGGTGTTGCTTTAAGAGTGTGTGGAGCATCAAAAAAAGAGAACTTCAGACCATTATTTCAGACCATTATCTCTAATGAACATAGATACAAAAATTCTTAATAAAATTCTGGCAAATTGAATATAAAAAACTTGTCAAAAAGAGAGTGCACCACGATCAAGTAGGGTTTATCCCAGGGATGCAAGGTTGGTTCAACATATGAAACTCAAAAAATGTAATTCATCACATCAATAGACTTAAAGACAAGAATCACATGATCATCTCAATAGATGCAGAAAAAAGCATTGGACAAAATACAGCCCCCTTTCATGTTCAAAACACTAGGAAAACTAGGGAAAACAGGAACATATCTCAACATAAAAGCTATCTATGCTAAGCCCCAGGACAACATCATTCTAAATGGAGAAAAATGAAATCATCCCCTCTAAAAACTGGAACAAGACAAGGATGCCCTCTTTTACCACTTCTATTTAACATAGTTCTTGAAACACTGGCCAGAGCAATTAGACAGATGAAAGAAAGAGATACAGATAGTGCTAATTTGAGTTATTTTCCTATTTGTCAACAATATCATTCTATACCTAGAAGACCCAAAAAATTCCACCAGAAAACTTCTAGAATTAGTAAATGAATTCACCAAAGTAGCAGAATCCAAAATCAACACCCATAAATCAAAGGCATTTCTGTATATCAGTGACAAATCCTCTAAAATGGACGCGAGGAAAACCCCCCATTTACAATAGCCACAAAAACAAAAACAAACAAAACTTGTGAATCAAAGGAAGAGGTGAGGGACCTCTACAATGAAAACTACAGAATGCTAAATAAAGGAATTAAGAATTTAGAAGATGGAAAGATCTACCTTGTTCTTGGGTAGGCAAAATTAATATTGTCAAAATGACTACTACCAGAAGCACTATATAGATTTAATGCAATTCCTAAAAATAGAAAAAAGCAGTTATGAAATTCATCTGGAAAAATAAGAAACCCAGGATAGCTAAAGCAATTCTTAGCAAGAAGAGCAAAGCAGGTGGCATTACTATTCCAAATCTTAAACTACACTACAGAGAAAGTTACAAAACCAGCATGGCATTGGCACCAAAATAGACCTGTAGACCAATGGTACAGAATAGAGGACCCAGAGACTAACCCACATAATTAGTTATCTTACATTAGACAAAGGCACCAAAAACATACATTGGAGAAAAGATAGCCTCTTCAACAAATGGTGCTGGGAAAACTGGAAATCCATATACAAAAAATGAAATTAAGCCCCTCTCTCTCACCATGCACAAAACTCGACTCAAAGAGGATCAAGGACCTAGGAATTAAACCAGAGACCCTGCATCTAACAGAAGAAAAGTTAGGCCCAAATCTCCATCATGTCACATTAGACCCCAAATTCCTTAATAAGACTCCAATAGTGCAAGAATTAAAATCAAGAATTAATAAATGGGATGGATTCAAAATAAGAAGCTTTTCAGCAAAAGAAACAATCAGTGAGGTGAATAGATAGCTTACATCTCGGGAGAAAATTTTTACCCCTCACACATCAGATAGAGCATTAATCTCTAGGATACATAAAGAACTCAAAAAGCTAACTACCAAAAAACAAATAACCCAATACATGAATGGGCCACAGAACTGACCAGACACGTCTCAGAAGGTGATATACAATCAATCAACATATATATATATATATATATATATATATATATATATATATATATATATATATATATATTCATCATCACTAGCAATAGGAGAAATGCAAACCAAAACTACTCTAGGATTTCATCTCTCTCCAGTCAGAATGGCAGCTATTATGAATACAAACAACAATAAGTGTTTGCAAGGATGTGGGGAAAAAAGTCAAATTCATACATTGCTGATGCGACTTCAAAATCATGTAGCTAATATGGAAAACAGTGTGGAGATACCTTGGAAAACTGGTAATGGAACCACCTTTTGACCCAGCTATCCCACTCCTCTGTCTATACCCAAAGGACTTAAAAACAGCATACTACAGGGACACAGCCACATCAATGTTTATAGCAGCACAATTCACAATAGCTAAACCAATGTAGTGGAACCAATGGCGGAACCAATGTAGATGCCCTTTAGTAGATAAATGAATAAAGAAAATGTGGTATATATACACAATGAAATATTACTCAGCAATAACAGGGAATAAAATCATGGCATTTGCAGGTAAATGGATGGACTTGGAGAAGATATTGCTAAGTGAAGTTAGCCAATCCCAAAAAACCAAATGCCAAATGTTTTCTCTGATATAAGGAGGCTGATTCATAGTGGGTTTGGGAAGGGGGCATGGGAGGATTAGACAAACTGTAGATAGGGAAAAGGGATGGGATGGGAAGGGAGGGGGCATGGGGATAGGGAAGACAGTGGAATGAGATGGGCATCATTACCCTAAGTACAAGTATGAAGACACGAATGTTGTGAATATACTTTGTATACAACCAGAGATACGAAAAATTGTGCTCTCTATGTGTAATATGAATTGTAATGCATTCTGCTGTTATATATAACAAATTAGAATAAAAAATTTAAAAAAAAGTTTGTGGAGGTGGAGGTAGCTGTGGCAGCAAAGTCCTTTAGTAGAATAGGATAGCGCAGCTCATTATTTCCCTCCTCTGGGAAATCACATTATTATAGGTGGGAGTAAAAATGGCAATAGCATAGAAGATTGCCCAAAAAGGCCTTTGAAAATATTGGTAAATATCACTTTTTGTTGATATTCAATCCCTTTGTTTTCAGGGTCTATGGAGGAATGAGGATAATTAGAGATTATTTTTCTTAAACCATCATTGGAACTTCGGAAGACAAAGAATAATAGGCATCTAGGTACAAGCAACAGAAACTGACTGGCTAGGAAATGAGTTTGGTTAAAGCATGTTAGGGAGCTCGTATAAACTCTCAAGAAGTGGGAGAAGAATTGAAGTAGGTGGAAACTAACAGGAACATATAGGACTGTAACCTAGATACTGCCATAGGAACTACCCAGCTCCTGAGCAACAGATAATGTGGCTGGCTGAAGGAGGAGTGCATATCAGAGGCTTTGGGAATTGAAACACAAAATCATAAAACTTATGAGATTTTTTTTTCTTTAAAGTATTTTAGGGCCACTATACATCAAACAATTGTTTAAGACTGCCTCATTTTAAAGTCATTGAATTAAATAGGGATTACTGTTAAAAAATTAATATGTACTATTGCAACCAATGAAATACAGAAATATATGAATTGAAAAAAATTACACAGTGAAAACAAAGGTGGGAAACAGATGGCCTCTATTAAAACAGAGTTCTATTTTCCAGATTATAGAACACATAGAACTGTAATGCATATGCTGCTCTCTGTAACCCATGTCCACTGAAGAATGGGAGGTATTCTTGGGTCCATGTTAATACTTATAGTTCTAGCATATCTTTTAAAAGTTTCATAGAACTTACTTGTTTAGAAGCCACAATTTGTTCAGTCAGCCTACAACTGTTGTTCAATTAGTTTGTTTCTGATTATGAGTTTTGATATGTTTCAGTGATTATTTTGTTTCTCATATGTTGGTTTTTTTTAAAATTTTTATTGTTGGTTGTTCAAAACATTACATAGTTCTTGATATATCATATTTCACACTTTGATTCAAGTGGGTTATGAACTCCCATTTTTACCCCGTATGCAAATTGCAGAATCACATCAGTTACACATCCATTGATTTACATATTGCCATACTAGTGTCTGTTGTATTCTGCTGCCTTTCCTATCCTCTACTATCCCCCCTCCCCTCCCCTCTTCTCTCTCTACCCCCTCTACTGTCATTCATTTCTCCCCCTTGTATTATTTTCCCCTTTCCCCTCACTTCCTCTTGTATGAAATTTTGTATAACCCTGAGGGTCTCCTTCCATTTCCATGCAATTTCCCTTCTCTCTCCCTTTCCCTCCCACCTCTCATCCCAGTTTAATGTTAATCTTGTTCTCATGCTCTTCATCCCTACTCTGTTCTTTGTTACACTCCTTATATCAAAGAAGACATTTGGCATTTGTTTTTTAGGGATTGGCTAGCTTCACTTAGCATAATCTGCTCTAATGCCATCCATTTCCCTGCAAATTCTATGATTTTGTCATTTCTTAATGCAGAGTAATACTCCATTGTGTATAAATGCCACATTTTTTTTTATCCATTCATCTATTGAAGGGCATCTAGGTTGGTTCCACAGTCTTGCTATTGTGAATTGTGCTGCTATGAACATCGATGTAGCAGTGTCCCTGTAGCATGCCCTTTTTAGGTCTTTAGGGAATAGACCAAGAAGGGGAATAGCTGGGTCAAATGGTGGCTCCATTCCCAGCTTTCCAAGAAATCTCCATACTGCTTTCCAAATTGGCTGCACCAATTTGCAGTCCCACCAGCAATGTACAAGTGTACCCTTTTCCCCACATCCTCGCCAGCACTTGTTGTTGTTTGACTTCATAATGGCTGCCAATCTAACTGGAGTGAGATGGTATCTTAGGGTGGTTTTGATTTGCATTTCTCTGACTGCTAGAGATGGTGAGCATTTTTTCATGTACTTGTTGATTGATTGTATGTCCTCCTCTGAGAAGTGTCTGTTCAGGTCCTTGGCCCATTTGTTGATTGGGTTATTTGTTATCTTATTGTCTAATTTTTTGAGTTCTTTGTATACTCTGGATATTAGGGCTCTATCTGAAGTGTGAGGAGTAAAGATTTGTTCCCAGGATGTAGGCTCCCTATTTACCTCTTATTGTTTCTTTTGCTGAGAAAAAACTTTTTAGTTTGAGTAAGTCCCATTTGTTGATTCTAGTTATTAACTTTTGTGCTATGGGTATCCTATTGAGGAATTTGGAGCCCGACCCCACAGTATGTAGATAGTAGCCAACTTTTTCTTCTATCAGACGGCGTGTCTCTGATTTGATATCAAGCTCCTTGATCCATTTTGAATTAACTTTTGTGCATGGCGAGAGAAAGGGATTCAGTTTCATTTTGTTGCATATGGATTTCCAGTTTTCCCAGCACCATTTGTTGAAGATGCTATCCTTCCTCCATTGCATGCTTTTAGCCCCTTTATCAAATATAAGATAGTTGTATTTTTGTGGATTGGTTTCTGTGTCCTCTATTCTGTACCATTGGTCCCCCCCATCTGTTTTGGTGCCAGTACCATGCTGTTTTTGTTACTATTGCTCTGTAGTATAGTTTGAAGTCTGGTATTGCTATACCGCCTGATTCACACTTCCTGCTTAGCATTGTTTTTGCTATTCTGGGTCTTTTATTTTTCCATATGAATTTCACGATTGCTTTCTCTATTTCTATAAGAAATGCTGTTGAGATTTTGATTGGCATTGCATTAAACCTATAGAGAACTTTTGGTAATATCGCCATTTTGATGATGTTAGTTCTGCCTATCCATGAACAGGGTATATTTTTCCATCTTCTAAGATCTTCTTCTATTTCTCTCTTTAGGGTTCTGTAGTTTTCATTGTATAAGTCTTTCACCTCTTTTATTAGGTTGATTCCCAAGTATTTTATTTTTTTTGAGGATATTGTGAATGGAGTGGTTGTCCTCATTTCCATTTCAGAGGATTTGTCACTGATATACAGGGATGCCTTTGATTTATGTGTGTTGACCATTCATATGTTGGTTTTTGTGTGAGTTTTTACAGACTACATTCTTAGGAGTAGAAATATTGTCCTGAAAGGGAAGACATTTAAAAATTTAAACACTGTTACCACTTGGCCTTATTAAAACATTGGTCTACTTTTTAATCATACCAGCAGATTTTGAAAGATCCAAACCAATCATAACTTGGATGTATTTTCTCTTATATAGAGGTAACATTAAGAATTTTATTTTTCAGAGATAACTAAGTAGATTTGTCAAGCTGTATTAAATGGCCCTTTCCAAATATTTGAAAGGAGAAGAACAAGACCTAATATTTTATATATTTTAGGTATTTTCTAAAGCTTCTGTTAATGTAATTAATTAAAGTAATTAAAAGTATGACACTAAAATGTAGGTTAAAAAAAAGGCTAATATTTAAAAAATGGTGCAGACCAAATACTTTGATAATACTGTTAAGTCAGGCAAGTGTTTCCTTCTTTAAGGATGACTTACGGCTTCAGGATAGGCTTTCTCTTAATATTGAATATGTAAGAATATTGAAACAAAGTGCCTTTTTTTCTTTAAAAGGCTAAAATTCTTAAGAAATTTAAATTTTCTCTTCAAGTCTAATTATTTTCTTTGCAAAAATCATGCTGGGTTGAAACTTTCTCTTCTATTATAAAAGAAAAATGTAAAAAAGTAAATGACATTAATTATTTTTATAAGAATTTTAAAATATGTGACAGTAGTTATATATAACTAGTTCAGCCATTTCTCTACATTAAGTGTTTTTAATTCCACTGAGTAAACTGGTTGTTCAGATTGACTTTTTAAAAAATATATAAATGCAATAATTCTCAAAAATAACTTTCTTGACATTGTGTTGCTAAAATATAGTTTTCATTGATGTATTCAATTATACATCCCACACAGAGATAAGCATATGTGCTAATTGCATCTGATGTCTGAACTGCCTTTATATTTTAGCAATACAAATGAGAGTTTATTTAAAAAAAAATCCCACAACTGGTTGTTTCCTTGATTTTTGAGTTTCCTTTTTCTTGTTATCTTAAAAATAAACATTATAAAGGTGACAGGTCATCTTAGAAAATTGGTTTGTTATTGCACAGTTTGGTACATCTTCAGGGTACAATCCATGAAAGGATGAAAATGGCACTTTTTGAAAACGAAAGAAGCAACTTTCAGTTACGTACATCTTAAAACTTTGTTGCAGGCAAGGAATAAGCCATGTTAAGGATGTGTGCCACAGTCCGGCTGCAGCAAAATAACCAGGGGGTGACGAACAACTTGTGTACATTGATACAGCAGGAGTGGGAGCCATTTATTGTAGGACAGGAGTGGTATATATACATTCCACACAGCTTATCTAATTAACATAAACTAGATACAGCAGTCAACCAATAAGGAATCTCCACACTTAATGGCTTGCTGGCGTTACTTCACAAACCATTCCCTCTGGCAAAATGCCAGGCGCCATCCTGCTTATTTACAGACTCTAACAGATGTGTTTTAAATACTGCATTGTGTTGAAAAGGACAGTGGTCAAAAAGACATCAGGACCATTCATATGATCATGGAAATCAAAGGTTTTTCTGTCATTATTTTTCATGACGCTATACTAATATTTGGTTAAGAATCCCAGTATGGTAAAGAAATATGGAAGTTGGGGTCATATTTATACACTGGGGTTATAATTCTGTTTTTTTTTTCCACCATTTTCCAGCTGAGTGAACTCAGATAATTTATTTACCTCATCACTGAACACTGGTTTCCTCTTTTCTTATTTAGAAAAGAAATAATATCTACCACAAAGGGTGAATGTATGAGAAAAAATGCACATGAAGCACCTCGAGTAGCATCTGGATCACAGTAGATCCCTAATATATGCTACCCTCCCCTCTCTTGATATAGACTCTACTGTAGGCCTTACCCTTCAAGGCAGTATATCACAGTGTTTCCTCAGGCACAACATGGGCAGGCTGTACATGTCTTTTAGCATCTCCATATCAAAGCAGAGACCCCCACAGGACAGTTACTGCACTTGTACCCTCTATGAACCATTAGAAAGAAATTCAGTGAAGCCTCAGTAGTTCTTTGGTGATTTTTACTTTCTCAACTAGTTATATTTTATTTAAATTGAAAAAATCTTCATATTCTTAGGGCAGATGCCATACTTTAATATTGTTAAATAAAGGGCTTCACCTCAAACTACGTGTCTTTTAAAATGTTCTTCCTATACCAAATCTTCAAGGAAAAAAGTCTTTTTCTTTTATTCATGAAAATGACTACTTGTAAGATGGCATTAATTTCAACATGTCCTTTATGATGACTACAGAATCTTCTTTTGTTTTTATGTGCTTTCTCTCTTGTGAATTTTCACCTTTTCTTAAACACCATTGCCCTATTTATTGCTATGTATCAGCTGAATGCTGTTTGCAGAAGTCCTAACTGGGCAAAATGGGTCCCCTATAGAGAACTGATTCTTTAATTTTTTTTTTTTTTTTGCTTGGGGGGAGTACAGAGGATTGAACCCAGAGATGCTTAACCACTGAGCAGCATACCCAGCTCTTTTTCATGTTTTACTTAGAGACAGGGTCTCCCTGAGTTGCTTAGGGCCTCCTTAAGTTGCTAAGGTTGGCTTTGAGTTCATGATCCTCCTGCCCCAGCCACTGGGATTACAGGAATGTGCCACCATGCCTGGCCAACAACTGATTCTTTATGAAAAGATTGTCATTCCTCCATTGCTGTCCTACAGAATCTCTATAGCACCATGCCCCAGAGGCTGTTTGACATCTTTGTTGTCCTTAAGAATTTTGCCCCACCTTTTACCTCTTCTCTCTCAAAAGATCATCTGGCTATTAGGATGAGTTTAAACCTGCCTTTATCCTTCATTCCATTCTGCGCCTTATTTCATACATTCCATGTCTGTTGGTTTTTGCTTAGAGACCTTTATCTAACCTTATTATATTTACTTCTTTATGTTCAGTTGACATTCATTCTAACATTGAGGTCAAAGATCATCTTCTATCAAGAAAGAATTTGAAGAATATTATGTAAGGCAGGAAACATGGAATGAATGCTTATCATATGCCAATTATTCTTTTTTACAAGATTTGTTGACTGATTCTCCATATTGATGGGAGAATTATTATTCTCCTTTTGTAGAAGAGTTAATAGATTTGTTTTATTAGGACTTTTCAGTCATTTGCTTTTGGCCACATGGTCACTTGGCACAGGTTTGATGTGAACTCAGATCGAGCTATCAAGTAGAAAATTTTTGAAAAATTTTTAATCATGCTGCAAAAATCAAAGATTTTTAAAATGCCAACTTGACTTGAATAGATCACTGGCTTAGGAATACAGTGAGAATGGGAAATGGTAGCACTGTAGGTCACTCCCTTCAGATTTTTTTCACCTTTGGCTTAGAAGTTGGAGACTGGGGTGACTGTTCTAGTTTTCTGTCTTACTAGCATCCTTAAGAATTCATGCAGATGCTGCTCAGGGAACACACCTGAGTCACTGCTACCATTACCTCCACTGCACCTGTATTGGGAGTGGGGATATTTTCTCAGCTACAAGTGAGCAGCATGTCTGAGTAGGTGACTTATGATGCTATTCCATACTCTCTCTCTCAGCTTTTCACACAGTAATGCTGATGCCATGCTGGGGCTATAGTTTCTGGGGCAAGTCACTTTATATAGGGTCAGAGACTCAGATGGTGGCTAACCTTATGCAGCTCTGTAATACCTTTCCTGCCTGTCCTCCTGTCATGGGCACTCCTCTCTAGGAGATTATTACACTGTGAACCATATTTCTTCTTGATCTGATTCTTCCTGGAAATTGATTTAATTACTACTTTTAACTACTTGTTCACACCCTCTGTTCCTCTTTGCCCTCTTTCAAACCACTGTTCCCTAACCATTTAACAAGTTCAACTTGGAGATTTGATTTCTTTAAAAAATTACCCTTCAAGGTTTTTAAAACCTTAATATGTATTAGATATAAATGTATCAGAGTGGTCAGATACTCCTTCTCTGGTCAAGTTAACCTTTTGCCTTGACTGAAGTCCTTTCATGTTATGCCTCAAATCTGCAATTATCCTGAGGGAAACGGTGACTGTAGAAGATCAGCTTTCTTGTTCAATATTCACCGGGTTATTTTAAAACTTGAACAAAGTTTTATGAACAAAGTGTAGTTGAAACTTGATAGGGCATTTAATCTGTGACTGTGATTGATAGGATTTATAAATGCTACTGGAGACTGAATGATTAAAGTTTAGGGAAATGGCATTTCCCATTTGTCCATAAATGTATTTGAGAGCAAGTGGTCAGTTCCTCAAAGGGGAAAGTGGGCTCCTGTTGAAATCCTACCAGCTTTGGTCTCTCTACTTGAGTAGGTCAATAGATTAAGGAGAGGCATGTAGAGTAGTCCATTCTTGGTCTTCTGGGAAAGTCTCTGAGAGGAACTGTTGAATAAAATGGAACTTAGGTCCCATTAAATCTAAAAACATTTTTTGAGTAAGTATAAGACCAGTCAAATTAAACATGGTGTATCATTTCTGGGAGTCGGAGACCTCTGAGACAATAGAGGTCCAATCAGAGGAAAAGCTTCAATTTGGGAAACCAGAAATCCTGAATCCTCAATGCATAAGATTACCATTCATGCATGTGATCATAACATGAACATTTGTTCATTCCTTCATATATTCTGCCTCAAGAAGAAAGTCTAATGAAGCATAATTTTTGTCCTAGAGAAAGGGGAATTAACATCTATTTGGAACCAACACTGTGGATAGAACATGACTTCATTAATTTATGCTGATTATTTAATTCTCCAAACAACTACAGGTAGGTATAATTAACTTGATTCTACAGAAGAATCAAGACTCAAGAAAGTGTTAGGTTAGAATTGCAGCCAAGACTCTAATTTCAATACCAGAATTCTCCTAGAAAGATATATAAAAAGATACATGTGGAAGTTTTGTGGTAAGTGTCCGAAGTTATGAACAAAGTGTAGTTGAAACTTGATAGGGCATGCTTTCACTTAATTGGTGTTACTTTAGCTGGATTTCAAAGACTAAGACTAATTGGTCAGGAAAAGAGAGGAGAACATCCAAGAAGGAGGATAAATCTTGAAAAGCAGGATTTTTTTTTAAGTGTTTATATTTTTAAGTGTCTTGGTAAATGGACAACTAAGCGAGGAATATCTGGGATGACCTTGTCTGACTGCCTGCTATTGAAGCTGACTCCAAAATGACCGAAATGTGCTTCAATATCTATGTTCATATTTTAGATACTTGGGGTTGGCTATATAATTTGTGGGCCCTTTGGTCAATAATTACTTTGAGGCAGTTGTAGCCAAGCATTAAACCAAGTACTGGGCTCTTCTGAATGACCATCCAATGGCCTTGCTGATAGAAGAGCTATGTCAGAGCTATGTCTAAATATTCTCTTTACTTTTAGAGAACTTTTGGTATGTTATATTAATTACAACTCTGTCAGCTTATACATGTATACAAATGACAAAATTTGTCCACATAGATTTCATCTGAAATGCACAGATGTCTTGCTAATTATGTTTATTCTTAAATAACTTGGGAAAAACTTATGGAGTAGAGGGGGCCTTTGATTTTATTTTTTCTTCATCATGAATTATTTTATCCATGTAAATGTCTAAAAGCAATAATGGTGAACAACAATGAACACACAGTGTAGCTTAAGAAATAAGGGTTTAAAATATAATTAAAGCCCTTTTGGCATATTCCTTGAACATATTTTCCATTACAGTCCTATCTGAAGGCACCACTATTATAGATTTGGTATTTTTAGATTCCTTTTACATTTTTATTGCATTTATATATGTCCTTTAAATATACAGAAAAATCATTTTTACTTATTCATATAATATCTACTACATGCCTATGGTGTTCTGGGCTCCGGGGAACACAGCAGCAAACAAAACCCATTAATAGTATCAACAGAAATAATAAAAAACAGATTTTGTACATGTAATTTAGTTTATTCTTGTCTGTATAACACAAAAATAAACTGAGATGGAAAAATGTGTCATGTTTTTAGATATGAAGACTCATCATCAATATGTCAATTCTCCCTAAGTTTATTTATAAATTTAATGAGATTCAAGTGAAAAATGCCAACTTCCCTCCCCCGCCCTGGAACTAGTGAGATGATTCTAAGTGCACCTACACTATAAAAAATAGTCATGAAAACACTAGAATAAAAAAGCAATATGTATGGTTGAGCCCTATTGGATATTAAAATGTCATAAAGCTGCAGAAATTAACATATATAATTAGTGGGTGAATAAACAGATAAAAACACATGAAAAATTAGTGTCTGATAATCTCAAGTCAAATCTGAGAAGTAAAGATGGAGCTTTTAAGAAAATACAGAAGTTTGAAAATAATTCTTTTGGAAAGACACTTGTAATTTTTGGGAAGGGGTTCAAAATGGTACAATACCCATAAAGGAGATTTGGCAGTATGTAACTTTAAAAATGCTTTGATCCATTTTCCTAAATGTATTATAGTTTTACATTTCACATTTAAATTTGGGATT
This sequence comes from Marmota flaviventris, assembly GCF_047511675.1. Taxonomy (NCBI): domain Eukaryota; kingdom Metazoa; phylum Chordata; class Mammalia; order Rodentia; family Sciuridae; genus Marmota; species Marmota flaviventris. Next base: position 49,865,086 of record NC_092508.1, on the reverse strand, counting down.
CACTTCATGTTAACTTTTGAATAAGGTATGAGAATTATGCCAATTTTTTTTCTTTTTTTTTTTTTTAACCTATCAATGTCCAGTTGTACCTCTGCCATTATTGAAAAGGCTATCCTTTTGCACATTTGTAAAAATCAGCTGGGTATATTTGTCAAGTTCTATTTCTGGGTTTTTTTATTTTCCTTCATTGATCTGTGTGTCTATTCTCTGCTAATACCATGCTGTCTCAATTACTGTGACTGTACAGTTAGGCTTAACTTAGAGTAGAATGATTCTTTCCATTTTATTCACTTTATTCGTCCTTTCAAAATTTTTGTAGCCAATATAGGGCCTGTGCTTTTCTAAATAAATTTTAGAATAGGTTTGGCTATGTCTAAGAAATACCTTACAGGCAGTAGTTTAACTTTTAAAAGATAATGTTGCTATTGTTATATTTACTCTTTATACTATTAGATAAAATATAAATGTTGATGTAATAGCATAATAAAGCAATATTTTAGTGTAGTTGGAATATATAGAAGAATAAAATAAAAGAAATATGTGTAAATTGCATGGCAAATATCAAGACAAAGTCATGAATTATAACATACAGCTCTGTCCACTGAAATACTTGGAAACAATTTTACCTTGGTATCAATGATTAGCCATGGCACTAGAGTTGTGTCCTCTAAGACTATTTCTCTCCTTGGAGAAATGACTGGCTTGAAATGTGGGTCAAGGAAAGTACAAGGTGATCCTGAGACATCTATCTAATAATGCCAGAAATCAAGGATGCTTTGAAGATTAATGGAGTCATGTCAAAAACATAGAAGCCAGCTCAAAGAAGTTCCCAGTAGCCAAAATTATGACAATATGCATAAAAAAGAATGATTATTACAATTATTGGAATTACATTATTCTGTAACAAATCCTTAAGACTGAATGAGAGAGAAGAGAGAGCATGTGGGCCATGGAAATGCATTTGTCACCATTTGAAACTGTTACCAAGCAAATTTTTACTTTGAAAAATGGGGGGAAAGAGGGAGGATATGACTATATTTTCTTGTCTTTGTTGGAAACCTGAATTTCAGGTTAGGAAACATTCTCACTCTAAAATATTGTTACTTTGCAATCCTCATAGGCAAGGATTAACAAAGGTGTTAAAAATCATTAGTTGAGTGGCTAACAGTAAAAACAAACTGTTTCTGCCTGTGGTGGGGGGCAGAATAATGCTCTCACCTACCCTGTAGGTGTTCACAACTTCGTGACTGAAGACTGTGAATATGTTAATTTTCAAGATAAACGGGTGACAGGAAAAATGTGATTAAATTAAAGGGATTTACAAAAGAAAGTTAGGTTGGTCATAAGGTAAAAGAACAACAGAAGCAGAGGTTAGAGTGATGAGGTTCATGAGCCAAGGAAGGCAAATAGCCTCTAGAACCTGGAAAAGGTGAAGGATGGATTCTCCTCTAGAACCTAAGCCCTAGTGATCCATCTTAGACTTATGTCAGAGCTAAAAGTTAATAAATTTGCATTTTAAGCCAACAAATTTCTATAAATTTGTTATAGCTACAATAGAAAATAATATAGATCCACAGTTACACCAGCCAGCTCACTTTCGTTAGATAAATGCAAGGATCAGTTTTACCATGACTTGAATTTGACCAAAGTTTTAGATTTCAGATTTATGGAAATAAAAGAAACCAGAAAAACAGGCTAGACCACACTAACCAATTCAGCATGTAGAAGACTATTGGTTCAATTTCTTCACGCATGACACAAAGAAAGTTTAGAGTTGCCATTAACCACATTGAGGAAGACTGAAGAGAGAGAATTTGGGAGGATAGCTGGGGAGACGTTTTGGACATGATAAATGTGAATACCTATTAGCCAAATGCTTGTGTCAACAGATAGTGGTACACATGACTCCAGAAGGGGCCCAAGATCATCTAGGAGTAATCAGAGTATAGGTTGTATTTAAAACCATGAAAATATGTGATCAGAAAAAAATAGTAGAAAATGATAAGTGAAAATATCTTGGAGAATATTCTTGTAGCCTTCCAATATTAGCAGTTCTTGAAATAAAATTGAAACAGAAGAGACTGAGAATTTTCTGGTAATGTAGGAGTTTATCTGGGAGATTGTGATGTTTAGAAAACCAAATGTAAAAATTATTGTACTAGGCATGGAGTGATGTATTGTGACAAATTTGTATTAAAATGCTGTATAATACATATACTTTTGCAAAATGCTTTTCTACTCAACTATATGAGATTCATCCAAGGTAATATGCTAACTCTAGTTTATTTTTGATGTTTTAAAATCTACCTTATGAGTGTTTCTAAACTTATTTGTTTTTCTGTTCATGACTGTTTACTATGTAAAAATGCCCTTTGAACATTCTTGCAATATATTCATTTTGTACATATATGAAAATGTCTTTAGAAACTATTCCTAGGAATAGAATTGTGGAGTCATAGGGCACACATTTCAATCTAATTATCTATGGTCCTCCCTTGGTATTTGTGGGAAATTGGTTCTTGAAGCCCCTCTGGATGCCAAAAATCCATGGATGCTTTAGTTCCTTATATAAAATGATATAGCAGTTGCATACCAATACACATCCTCATATATACTTTAAGTCATTATTGGATTTTTTATAATAGTGAATCTAATATAAATTCTATGTAACACGTTATTACTTAACCAATATAGTATAATTAGGAAAACAAGTCTATACATGTTCAGTACACTTCCAAGTTTTTAATCTTTTGATACTTGGTTGATTGAATCCATAGATCTGGAACCCATAAATACAGAGAATGACTGTATTGCCAGTTGATTTTTTTTCCAGTAAAATATTCATTTTTATTATTTGCATTTTTGGTTGGGTATGATTTTTGTTGGTACATATTATGTACAAAGTGGGTTTCATTGTAACATATTCATGCCTATAATATACTTTGATCAATTTTATTCCCCAATACTTCCCTTTGCTCTCCCTTCCCATGACCTGCTACATCTAGTCAGTTGATTTGTACAGTGGTCATATGACTTTACCCACCCATAACAGCATATGAGAGTTTTGTCAGACTTTTTTTTGTCAAGTTAATAGATATGTAATGGAATCTATTATTTTTAACTTTCAATTTCCTTACTACTAGCGAGGTTGAGGATTCTTTTGATATTTCAGCTTTATCTGGCATATACTAATTACTAATATAGCTTGCTCACATTTCTGCTTGGTTATTTGTCTCTTAAAAATTGCCTTGGAGGTATTGATGTATTCTGGATAGTAATCCCTTGATAAATAATGGATTGAAAATATCTCTTAAAGACTAAACCATAGTAGCTCATTTCATGTATTATGAACAAATAAACAGAAATTTACAATTAAAAAAATTTTTGTTTTGTAGTTTTAGATGAACAGCATTTATTTTATTTATTTTTATGTGGTGCTGAGGATAGAACCCAGTGGCTCACATGATCAAGGCAAGTGCTCTGCCACTGAGCTACAGCCACAGCCTGAAATTTACAACTTTTTGATGTATTTTCTATGTATTAGTTTCTGCAGCTGTGAAATATAACTGATAATTTCTGCCTCAGAAGATAGATATGTTTAACCTGATATAAACATTAATGTATACATGCATTGAAACATCACATGGCACCCCATTAATTCATATGTATAACTTTTATGTTTTCTATATCATTTTAAAAATTAAAAAATGAAACTCATGTTGCCAATTGGGAAAAAATATAATGCGTACCTCACAATGCTGTGATAATTCAATAAAATAAAGCATGTAAAGTACTTAGCATATAATTGCTAAGAGTTTTGATGTGCAGGTCTCAGTGACTATTTTCTGTTACTATTATTTTATACTTATGCAAAGAACGTTAAGTGAAAAAAATAATTTTATGTCTGGGACATGAGAATGAAATGCCTGTTCCATTTTACAATTCTAACTCTGTCATATATCAATCTCCAGGTACATGTGGGAGTATTTGTAGGCTCTCTATTCTACTCCAATAGCACTCTAGTTTAATTCTTAATTAATACAGTGATATGATAAATCTTGATATGTGATAGAAGAAATCTCACTTCAACAATTTCCCCTTCAAAATAGTCTTAGCAATCTCTATCCTTTCCCATAAAACTTTTAAAATAAAATTATTCATTTCCATGGAAAGTAAACACTCCTTTGAAATAGTCTGTATGTCAGAGATGAAAACTAGTCAGTCTAATATGCAAATAAAAAAATACCCACTACTGCAATTTTAGTGATGGATTAGGCAGAAATAATGGACTTTAAGGTCACTGGAGTTGGAGGAAAGGCTTTTAAAATTCTCTCAAGTGACTTTAAGTTGCCATCATGCAATTAGTTTTTTTCTTTCTCTTGTTAGTCCAGGAATAATTAGATAAGCATTGAAAGATCAGGCTTGTGATAGTCACACTGTTCAAAAGAACTCACAAAATGAATGTTTGACTGTGATAGGCAAGTGACTTTTTCAGGCAAACTGATTAAGCTATTTTCATAAATGTTAAACCATTAAAACTGTATAAAAGATGTTATTTTAGTGTGATATAATTAATTTATGTATAAACAATACACCATTTATGGCACTAAAATTATAGAACACACACTCAAGCCTAGATGCTGAATTTTGATAATCCAGATTTTGAGGAGGAGATTATGATTCATTCTTTTCATGCATATCATTTAAAGGGTTAGAACATCACATAGAATTTTAAAATATAATTAATATGAAAGATTATACCCTGTCAGCTAGTGGTTGATCTTTTTTACTTAATTTGTTTTTGTGATACTTCATGAAGAATATTAAATGTGTTAAAAATGTCTCAAAATTCTCTTAGCATGTTATAGAAGACAAGCTGATCTTTAAATGAAAACCAAGTCATAATTTCTTAGTCTATATATATTTAAATTAACCTTTATTTTAAATATAAATCTATTAGGCTTTCTTTTTTAAAAACTTTGTTAAATTATAATTTGCATACAATAAACTAAAATTTTTGTTTATTTGTTATCAGGGATTGAAACTGGGGACACTTAACCACTGAACCACATCCTCAGCTTTTTTTTTTTTTGTATTTTATTTAGAGATGGGGTCTCACTGAGTTGCTTAGGGACTTCGCTAAGTTGCAGAGGCTAGGTTTGGAATTGCATTCTTCCTGCTTCAGTCTCCCAAGCTGCTGAGATTATAAGTGTGTGCCACCGCACCGGCTGCAAGCAATAAACTATACATGTTCAGAGTGAGGTTACAATGCGATGAATTTTACACATGTATTTACCTGTGTTGCTATCATTACAACCAAGATACTTTGCATGTTTCTTCATGCCTTTTGCAATCCTTTCCTTTCCTGGTCTCTGTACTCAGGCAACCACTGATTGGAGATGACAACCAGCAACATTGAGAAGCTCATTGGTTACTGTCATCTCTAGGCCAGCGATGACAGAATAAAACGCTGTTATAGAATTGTTTCTCTGGTAACATGAGGAATGATAGAGTCCCCAAATGACAGGTGTGAAGGCAGCAGTTAACCACCTACAACATGTTGGATGCAATTATCCTAATAAATAGTAAGGTCAAAATTGTAGCCAGAAGAGTTCTGGTCTGTAGAGAACAGTGGGGATGAAAAATTAAGACATACTATTCCAGGGGAAGGAGATGTGCAGTCTATGACATAAGATCTATTGTAGTACAAGTGGCCAAGTGGGAGTTTCTGAAACTGCCTCACTTAGGCAAGATAGTAAATAAGAAATCTTATCCTAGAGGCCATGAACAGGAGTGAACAGATATGGCACATATTAGTCAACTTAAAGACAAAGAATGCTGGGTTTAGTTCTTGAGATAAAAAATCAAGTAGTTGTGTCATAAGGCAGGTCTCTTCTTAATCTTTTGATTATCTCCATACTGCTTTCCAAAGTAGTTGTACTAATTTGTAGTCCTACCAACAATTTGAAAGTGTACCTTTCCCTACATCCTTACCAGCATTTATTATTTGTATTCTTGAAGATTGCCATTCTAACTGGAGTGAAATGAAATCTTAGGTCAGTTTTGATTTTTATTCCCATTATTGTTAAGGATATTGGACACTTTGATGTATCTCTTGACCATTTGCATTTTTGAATGTTTTTTCTCATATGCAAAGCTATAGTGAAAAAAATAATTTCAGAAAAGGAAATCTCACAAAAACAGAAGGGAGAACAGTAGGGTATGGGAATTGATAGAAGGGGAGAGAAAAGAGATTAAAAAAAAGTGGAGAAATTGTGAATTAAATTGACCAAATGCTATGTACATGTATGAATGAATATATCACAAGAAATTCTACATTCATGTATGATTATAAGGCACCAATTAAAAAATTAATAGAAGAAGGAACAATAGAGGGAGGCATCTGGGGTGGGGTCGGGGAAGAGGTAGAACTGAGGATTGAAATGGAGCAAAATATGTTATATACATTTATGAATATGTCAACATGTACCCCACATTATGTAAAACTACAGTGTACTAATAAAAATTTTTAAAAGGCTGAAAAAAATATAGAGGTAATAGGTAATAGTCTACATCAGTTCCTCTTTAATTCATCAGTCTTGCCTGTGTAAGTTACCAAATAGTTCCTGGAAGTGGCAGCAGACCTCGCCATCCCAACCAAAACAGAAACAAAAAATCCGCAATCAAGCATTAGCTCTAATTACACCTGTTGTTCCAGGAAGTCCACTGTGGGCATATGGTATGTAACTATTAACCTAGAAAATGCATTATTAATGAAGAATACATGAACCAGTTTCCATTCATCTATATTGAACATGAATAATTAAGTCAAAATATAATTTGAAGAGATTTTTACTGTCTGGACATTCTTAAGAATATCACTTTGGTTTATCATCTCAGTTACTTCAGGTTAGGGATAGGGGCGTAGCTCAGTGCTAAAGAACTTGCCCAATAGCATGTCACCAGGCCCTGGGTTCCATCCCCAGCATCAAAACAAAAATAAAAAATTAAAAAATTAAAAATCACATTAATTGAACCAGATGAATAAGCTCTGTTAAAGGTTTTGTTTTCCAGAGAACAGGAGACAAGCCTTGTGGAGATTGATTCCTGTGACATGAGTGAAGTTAAGAGAATTCAGTGGGCTGGGTCATGCTGGATCATGCTGCTGGTATTTCTCGTCAAAAGAAGACAAGTTACTATACCTTTCACCTCTCATTTGTCAAAAGTAAGGACTGTGTCTTGTTGGCATTTGTGTTCTCAATCTAATCTTTTCCATGCTTGGGAATACTTCTTTGATTCACTTATCAAGTAACATTGAGGTCTGTCTGCTTTGGGTTGCTCGAGCAGGAGGAAGCTTGCATCTAGTCTGGTTTATGGGGCATAACCCTACCACATGGGCTATACAACCTAGTGGACACTAGGGAATCATTTTTCTTTGTGCTGGAAAAGTTACCATGTGGATGTTATGCCAAGCTGCAATAGGAGAATCAAAACGTAGAATTTGATGTAGCCTTCAGGCTTTGAAGAAGTCAAACTGTAGTAAAAATGGCCAAGTGGGAGTTTCTGAAACTGCCTCACTCAGACAAGATAGTAAATAAGAAACATCTCATCCTAGAGGCCATGAACAGGAGTGAGGAGACATGGCACAGACTCGTCAACTTAAAGAGAGAATGCTGTTTTTTAGTTCTGTGTCATTTGTAGCAGATAGTTTTACAGCTGGACACAGGGACTTTTTCCATTGCCATGTAAATTTGGATCTGAGAGGTTCCAATGAGAGCCAAATGTGTACATTGTTTCCTGTTTTGGAAAATCACATTGTGAGCCTGAAATCGGCCATGGTGGTACTATTTACACCAAAGAAATAAGTCCAACCATTTTTTTTCAGAGAGACAGTTGTATTCACACACTGCTGGGCATAGTAATGTGAGCCACCTGCTCACACAACTTGTTTTTTCTGGCCCACATAGTTCATTCAGTCCTCTCTGTACCACTTCATTTTATGATGAATTATTGCTTCACCCAACTGATCTTGTGACTCCATGGCTTGGGTCTGATGGGACCAAAATCATGGTAGGCAGGTGACATTATTCGATACCCTGTGTTTAGGCACTCAGTCTCTACAAGGCCAATTAGCTAGTAGAAATAGTACATAGAGGGATGAACAGCTATGTTTATAGCATGAAGAAACTTTGTATGCAAAGATATGGCAATGGAAATTGGATGATGAGTCTGTTATTGCTATCCTGATACAGTCATGAAGGCTTTGTTTGAAGGTGCAGCTGAGTTGCCAACTTGAGAAGAAATATTGCAAGGATGGGAGCTGTAATCAAGGTTGCAAATCCAATATATGCTGATTTTTTATATTTTAGGGTTGTGTCCAGCAGTTAAGCCACTGGTCGAAGGGTACAAATAGGCCCAATCTGCATTCCATTATTTCCTGTGACCCACTGGAGGAATATGTGCTCCACCCCTGTGGTTCTAGCCTATGTGGATCCAGGTCTGGCTTTGCAAAGGAGAGACTGCTTCTACCAGGATATACACAGAGCTTCTTAAACTTCATACTATGACTGTTCTGTGGTAAATCTGAGTTCCTTGGGCCAATGGAAGAAAGAAGAGTTTCCATCCTAGTAGGAGTAATTGACCTCAGTTATCAGGGGGATAACTGGGCTGCTGTTATACAGTAGGGGAAGGTTATCTTATATGAGTAAAACTGCTCTTCTAGGTATCTCTTGGTACTTTAGGGTCATTTTTTTTTTTTGAAGATAAATAACAGGTCTGGCAGCTATGGTCTGCAAAAGGCAAGACAACCAGGCACTGATGCTCTTCAAAGTTGAGAATCTTGGTGTCCCTAGTCAAAAAGTCACCTGGACCAGGGGAGGGCTAGTTGAGGATGAGTGAAATATAGAAAATATAACAGAGATAAATATTATTTGGGGATATGAGAACTGAGACAGGCTACAGTGGCAGAGGCTGTAGCTTATTTACCCAGCCTTCTTGTAAAAGTTTCCCTGGAAGAGAGAGATCAACCAAAATCCTGAAAAAGCTCTCACAGATGGCATGAAAGTATTATACAAGATAAATATTTCCAGTTGCTCTAAGAGTTGTGCAGTAGTAGATATTGTGGTTTACTACTGAGATCCCTCAGATGTGAGACAAGATTTTTCACTTCTTGCCAAAGTCTCACATGTGAGTCCCTCCTCAGAAGTTGCCCTTGGCAGAAGAGGAGCAGCGGCCTGCTGAGAGGCAGAGCCGCCCCCTCCCCCTGCGCCGGCAAGGTAGAGGGAACTGTGACCACCCACAGAGCAGGCCCAGCGGCCTGCTGAGGGGTAGAGCCGCCCCCCACCCCCTGCGCCTGCCAGGTAGGCGGAACTGTGACCACCAACAGAAAAGGCCCAGTGGCCCGCGGAGGGGCATAGCTTCCAATCACTCCTGCAAGGTAGGCGGGCCTGCGACCCACTGGCAGAAGAGGAGCAGCGGCCTGCTGAGAGGCAGAGCCGCCCCCTCCCCCCGCGCCTGCAAGGTAGACGGAACTGTGACCACCATCAGAACAGGCCAGACCTGCAACCGACAGAACAGGCCCAGTGGCCTGAGGAAGGGTAGAGCCGCCCCCCGCCCCCGTGCCTGCAAGGTAGGCGGACCTGCGACCCACTGGCAGAACAGCCCCAGAGGCCTGCAGAGGGGCAGTGCCGATGCCTGCGCCTGCAAAGTAGGCAGAACTGTGACCACCGACAGAACAAGCCTAGTGGCCCACAGAGGGACAGAGCTGCCGCCCGCGCCTGCAAGGTAGGCGGACCTGCTACCGACCGGCAGAGCAGGCCCAGCGGCCTGCCGGCGTGGTAGGCACATTGCCCCAATTGGAGGAGGGGCAAAGCCGCCGCCCGCGCCTGCGAGGGAGACTTTGCAACTATACAAGACCAATATAAATATATAGGGGGAAAATTCAATAGCACAACAGTTTCACCAAGTAGAAAGGAACACGAACAGTATGAAGAGACAAGGAAAGAAAGGACCACAAGCAATGCAGGTCAACTCAACGTTAGAAGAGGTAATAGCTGCAGCAGATGGAATGTCAGATAAAGAATTCAGGATATACATGCTTCAGATGATCTGGAGTCTCAAGGAAGACATCAGACAGCAAAATCAGACAATGAAAGATCACTTCAACAATGAATTACATAAACAAATCCAAGAAGCAAAAGATCAACTATACAGGGAGATAGAGGTTATAAAAAACAAACAGAAATCCTAGAAATGCAGCAAGCAATAAACCAACTTAAAAACTCAATTGAGAATACTACCAGCAGAGTAGAACACTTAGAAGATAGAACATCAGACAATGAAGATAAAGTATTTCAACTTGAAAAGAACATAGACAGCTCAGCAAGACTGTTAAGAAACCATGAGCAGAACATCCAAGAAATATGGGATAACATCAGGAGACCAAATTTAAGAGTCATTGGGATACAGGAAGGGACAGAGTTTCAAACCAAAGGAATGAGCAATCTATTCAATGAAATAATACGAGAAAACTTCCCAGACTTGAAGAATGAGACAGAATCCCAAATCCTAGAAGCCTACAGGACGCCAAATGTGCAAAATCATAAGAGACCCACACCTAGACACATTATAATGAAGATGCCCAACATACAGAATAAGGAGAGAATTTTAAAAGCTACAAGAGAAAGGAAGCAGATCACATTTAGGGGTAAGCCAATCAGGATAACAGCTGATCTTTCAACACAGACTCTGAAAGCTAGAAGATCCTGGAATAACATATTTCAAACACTGAAAGAAAATGGGTTCCAACCAAGAATTGTGTATCCAGCGAAATTAAGCTTCAGGATGGAAGATGAAATTAAAACCTTCCACGATAAACAAAAGTTAAAAGAATTTGCAGCTAGAAAACCATCTCTTCAAAACATCCTTGGCAAAACATTACAGGAAGAGGAAATGGAAAATAACAATGAAAACCAACAGTGGGAGGTAGGACAGTAAAGGGGGGAAAATAATCAAAGAGGAAAACAAACCATGTTTAGTAACATAAATAAACAAATATGGCTGGAAGAACAACCCATATCTCAATAATAACCCTAAATGTTAATGGCTTAAACTCACCAATCAAGAGACACAGGCTAGTAGAATGGATCACAAAACAAGACCCAACAATATGCTGCCTACAGGAGACGCATTTGATAGGAAAAGACATACATAGGCTGAAGGTGAAAGGTTGGGAAAAATCATATCACTCATATGGACTTCGGAAACAAGCAGGAGTGTCCATACTCATATCAAATAAAATAGATTTCAAGCCAAAGTTAATCAAAAGGGATAAAGAGGGACACTACATACTGCTCAAGGGAACCATACACCAACAAGACATAACAATCATAAATATATATGCCCCAAACAATGGTGCAGCTATGTTCATCAAACAAACTTTTCTCAAGTTCAAGAGTCTAATAGACCACCATACAATAATCATGGAAGACTTCAACACACCTCTCTCGCCACTGGACAGATCTTCCAAACAAAAGTTGAATAAGGAAACTATAGAACTCAATAACACAATTAATAACCTAGACTTAATTGACATATATAGAATATACCACCCAACATCAAGCAGTTACACTTTTTTCTCAGCAGCACATGGATCCTTCTCAAAAATAGATCATATATTATGTCACAGGGAAACTCTTAGACAATATAAAGGAGTAGAGATAATACCATGCATCCTATCTGATCATAATGGAATGGAACTGAAAATCAACGATAAAAGAAGGAAGGAAAAAGAATACATCACTTGGAGAATGAACAATAGGTTACTGAATGATCCATGGGTTATAGAAGACATCAAGGAGGAAATTAAAAAATTCTTAGAGATTAATGAAAACACAGACACAACATATTGGGATCTATGGGACACATTGAAAGCAGTTCTAAGAGGAAAATTCATTGCTTGGAGTTCATTCCTTAAAAAAAGAAAAAAACAACAAATAAATGATCTCATACTTCATCTCAAAATCCTTGAAAAAGAAGAACAAAACAACAGCAAAAGAAGTAGAAGGCAAGAAATAATTAAAATCAGAGCTGAAATTAATGAAATCGAAACAAAAGAAACAATTGAAAAAATTGACAAAACTAAAAGTTGGTTCTTTGAAAAAATAAACAAAATTGACAGACCCTTAGCGATGCTAGCGAAGAGAAGAAGAGAGAGAACTCAAATTACTAGCATACGGGATGAAAAAGGCAATATCACAACAGACACTTCAGAAATACAGAAGAGAATCAAAAACTATTTTGAATCCGTATACTCCAATAAATTAGAAGATAGTGAAGGCATAGATAAATTTCTTAAGTCATATGATCTGCCCAGATTGAGTCAGGAGGATATAGAAAATCTAAACAGACCAATATCAATTGAGGAAATAGAAGAAACCATAAAAAGACTACCAACTAAGAAAAGCCCAGGTCCGGATGGGTATACAGCAGAATTTTACAAAACCTTTAAAGAAGAACTAATACCAATACTTTTCAAGCTACTTCAGGAAATAGAAAAAGAGGGAGAACTTCCAAATTCATTCTATGAGGCCAACATCACCCTGATACCTAAACCAGACAAAGACACTTCAAAGAAAGAAAACTACAGACCAATATCTCTAATAAACCTAGATGCAAAAATCCTCAACAAAATTCTGGCGAATCGGATACAAAAACATATCAAAAAGATTGTACACCATGATAAAGTAGGATTCATCCCTGGGATGCAAGGCTGGTTCAATATACGGAAATCAATAAATGTTATTCACCACATCAATAGACTTAAAAATAAGAACCATATGATCATCTCGATAGATGCGAAAAAGCATTCGACAAAGTACAGCATCCCTTTATGTTCAAAACTCTAGAAAAACTAGGGATAACAGGAACATACCTCAATATTGTAAAAGCAATCTATGCTAAGCCTCAGGCTAGCATCATTCTGAATGGAGAAAAACTGAAGGCATTCCCTCTAAAATCTGGAACAAGACAGGGATGCCCTCTCTCACCACTTCTGTTCAACATAGTTCTCGAAACACTGGCCAGAGCAATTAGACAGACGAAAGAAATTAAAGGCAACAAAATAGGAAAAGAAGAACTTAAATTATCACTATTTGCAGATGACATGATTCTATACCTAGCAGACCCAAAAGGCTCTACAAAGAAACTATTAGAGCTAATAAATGAATTCAGCAAAGTGGCAGGATATAAAATCAACACGCATAAATCAAAGGCATTCCTGTATATCAGTGACAAATCCTCTGAAATGGAAATGAGGACAACCACTCCATTCACAATATCTTCAAAAAAAATAAAATACTTGGGAATCAACCTAACAAAAGAGGTGAAAGACTTATACAATGAAAACTACAGAACCCTAAAGAGAGAAATAGAAGAAGATCTTAGAAGATGGAAAAATATACCCTGTTCATGTATAGGCAGAACTAACATCATCAAAATGGCGATATTACCAAAAGTTCTCTATAGGTTTAATGCAATGCCAATCAAAATCCCAACGGCATTTCTTATAGAAATAGAGAAAGCAATCATGAAATTCATATGGAAAAATAAACGACCCAGAATAGCAAAAACAATGCTAAGCAGGAAGTGTGAATCAGGCGGTATAGCGATACCAGACTTCAAACTATACTACAGAGCAATAGTAACAAAAACAGCATGGTACTGGTACCAAAACAGGCGGGTGGACCAATGGTACAGAATAGAGGACACAGAAACCAATCCACAAAACTACAACTATCTTATATTTGATAAAGGGGCTAAAAGCATGCAATGGAGGAAGGATAGCATTTTCAACAAATGGTGCTGGGAAAACTGGAAATCCATATGAAACTGAATCCCTTTCTCTCGCCATGCACAAAAGTTAATTCAAAATGGATCAAGGAGCTTGATATCAAATCAGAGACACGCCGTCTGATAGAAGAAAAAGTTGGCTACTATCTACATACTGTGGGGTCGGGCTCTAAATTCCTCAATAGGACACCCATAGCACAAAAGTTAATAACTAGAATCAACAAATGGGACTTACTCAAACTAAAAAGTTTTTTCTCAGCAAAAGAAACAATAAGAGAGGTAAATAGAGAGCCTACATCCTGGGAACAAATCTTTACTCCTCACACTTCAGATAGAGCCCTAATATCCAGAGTATACAAAGAACTCAAAAAATTAGACAATAAGATAACAAATAACCCAATCAACAAATGGGCCAAGGACCTGAACAGACACTTCTCAGAGGAGGACATACAATCAATCAACAAGTACATGAAAAAATGCTCACCATCTCTAGCAGTCAGAGAAATGCAAATCAAAACCACCCTAAGATACCATCTCACTCCAGTTAGATTGGCAGCCATTATGAAGTCAAACAACAAGTGCTGGCGAGGATGTGGGGAAAAGGGTACACTTGTACATTGCTGGTGGGACTGCAAATTGGTGCAGCCAATTTGGAAAGCAGTATGGAGATTTCTTGGAAAGCTGGGAATGGAGCCACCATTTGACCCAGCTATTCCCCTTCTTGGTCTATTCCCTAAAGACCTAAAAAGAGCATGCTACAGGGACACTGCTACATCGATGTTCATAGCAGCACAATTCACAATAGCAAGACTGTGGAACCAACCTAGATGCCCTTCAATAGACGAATGGATAAAAAAAAAATGTGGCATTTATACACAATGGAGTATTACTCTGCATTAAAAAATGACAAAATCATAGAATTTACAGGGAAATGGATGGCATTAGAGCAGATTATGCTAAGTGAAGCTAGCCAATCCCTAAAAAACAAATGCCAAATGTCTTCTTTGATATAAGGAGTGTAACTAAGAACAGAGTAGGGTCGAAGAGCATGAGAAGAAGATTAACATTAAACAGGGATGAGAGGTGGGAGGGAAAGGGAGAGAGAAGGGAAATTGCATGGAAATGGAAGGAGACCCTCAGAGTTATACAAAAGTACATACAAGAGGAAGTGAGGGGAAAGGGAAAAATAATACAAGGGGGACAAATGAATGTCAGTAGAGGGGGCAGAGAGAGAAGAGGGGAGGGGAGGGGAGGGGAGGGGGGATAGTAGAGGATAGGAAAGGCAGCAGAACACAACAGACACTAGTATGGCAATATGTAAATCAATGGATGTGTAACTGATGTGATTCTGCAATCTGTATATGGGGTAAAAATGGGAGCTCATAACCCACTTGAATCAAAGTGTGAAATATGATATATCAAGAACTATGTAATGTTTTGAACAGCCAACAATAAAAAGTTAAAAAAAAAAAAAGAAGTTGCCCTTGGTCTAAGGGCACTATTTCACTTAAGATTATCCCCTCTTTATGAGAACAGCCAACATCCCAGGACTAACTGGAGGCACTAAGGTCCAATCCTCTTGAGTCAATTTTGAAAAACCTAAAGGTCCTCGGAGTGAGGACTTTGATGCAACTGCCTTATAGTCAACTTCTGCCCCTGCTCATTTGTACTTCCCTTGTTCTATAGGCTTTGATGTTTCTTAGACATCAGGATCCTAGAAAACTTATGTTAGATTTTTTTAAATCCAGGCAACATAAGGGCAGAATGATTGTTGTCTTACTGTATTTTCTTCTTTTGTAACAGAATTCCCAAGACTGAATAATTTACAAAGAACAGGAGCATGATGCTAGGCATCTGGTAAAGGCCTTTTTGCTTCATTATTCCATGGTGTAAGGTGGAAAGGCAAGAGAGGGTGAGCATGATCAAGCAAGAGAAGGTCAGACTTGTCTTTATAGCAAATTCAGTTCTGTGACACTTAAACCAGACCCTCGGTATCAGCATTATTGCATCACAAGGGCAGAGTCCTCATGACCTGATTACTTCTCATTATGTCCCATCACCCAACACTTGTGTTGGGAATTGACATTTTTAATACATGAACTTTGGGGGACATATTCAAACCATAACAATTACTATGTGATAGTGCTTGAGTTACAGGGACACTAAAAACATTTTATCAAAGTTACATAAAGTATGCATTTTTTAAGCATAAAGGTTAATGAGTTTTAACTTGTATACTACCTATGTAAATATACTCGGCTTAAGCTGTACAACATTTCTAGCACTCAGTAAGATTGCCTCATGGCCTATCCCTCCTAGTATCTCCCCAGAGGTAACTAATCTTCTCTGACCTTGATCATGATAAACAAGTATTGCCTGGTTTTGTGCTTGCTACTTTTTGCTAATTTTCTTTGGCTACACCTTTTTTTATTAATTCATGTTGTTGAATACTACAGTCATTCATATTTATGTGTGGTTTTTGTGTTGCATAAATCTACTAGGATTTATTCACTTGTTATTGATGGACATTTGGGCTGTTTCTAATTTTTGCCTGCAATGAATAAAATTACAAACATTCTTGAACATGTCTTTAGATGCACGTAAATAAATGTCCCAAGATATATATATATTTTTAAATTTTTTATTGTGGGTTGTTCAAAA
The DNA here is from genome assembly GCF_047511675.1 of Marmota flaviventris. Taxonomy (NCBI): domain Eukaryota; kingdom Metazoa; phylum Chordata; class Mammalia; order Rodentia; family Sciuridae; genus Marmota; species Marmota flaviventris. The sequence continues at coordinate 49,848,577 of NC_092508.1, read as the reverse complement.
CATTACAAATTTCTTGACATATCATATTATTCTTTTTTTTTGTTTTTAAACGGTATATTTTCATTTATAGTTTACTCACGTAGTCATCCTCTGCAGAATGCTGTATTTTTTGCAGCATCTGCATGCTTCTACCTGTGATTATCTACTTTAACCTGAAGAACTCTTTATAGTATTTCAGGTTGAACAAGTCAGCTAGTAAAGAATTCTCTCAGATTCTGTTAAAATCATCCTTATTTTACCCTTGTTATCTATTTTATGTAGATAACATTTTAAAATTGGGATATAATTTGCAAACTATAAAATTGACCCCCTTAAAATTTGTTTAAATTTTTTTTTACTAGTAATGCATATTAATTTTATAATAGGTTTTTCTGTGACATTTACATATATGCATATCATATATCATATATTGATTGCCTATATCCCTCTCTATCCTTCCCCTTCTTCTGCCCCTCTAGAGGTTCTCTTCAAATTCCCTAATGATTCCTCTTTTACTTTAATATCATCTCTCTATATTTTTTTAAGTTTTCACACATGAATGAAAACATGTGATACTTGTTAGTCTTTTCTGATGTCCTCCAGTTCCATCCTTTTGCAAAGAACATGATTGCACTCTTTATGGCTGAATAATATTCCAATGCATGTGTGAACCATATTTTCTGTATCCATTCATCTATTGACAGGCACTGAGGTTGAGTCCCTATCTTAGCTATTAAGAGTAGATCTGCAGCAAACATGGTATGAGGGTATCCTTTTGTATGTTGACTTCATTTTGTTCTGATTTATACCTAGGCATGGTATAGCTGAATCATGTGGTAGTTTCATTTTCAGTTTTTTGAGTAACCTCCATATTGTTTTCCATAATAGCAGTTCTAAATTATATTCCTAACAACAGTATATAATGGTTCCTTTTCTCTACAACCTTGCCAGCATTTGTTTTTCTTTCTTGATAATAGCTGTCTGGAGTGAGATGGACCCTTGATATAGTATTGATTTAAATTTCCTTGATAGCTAAAGGTATTGAGACATTTTTCATATATTTATTGGCTGATTGTACTTCTTTTGAAAAGTTTCCAGATAATTGGGCTGTTTTTTTGATTAGATTAGTTGGGGTTTTTTGTTTTTTGTTTTTTTTATATATATTTTGGATATTAATCCTCTGTTAGATGAATAGTTGGCAAAGATTTTCTCCCAATCTGTAGGTTGTCTCTTCAACTTGTTGTTTCCTTCATTTCACAGAAGCTTTTAAATTTGATGTAATCCCACTTATCAATTCGTCCTTTTGTTCTAATAGCCCTTTTCCTGAGCAGTTAGAGTCCTACTTAGGAAATCATTGCTTGTGCCAATATCTTGAACTATTTTCCCTGTACTTCAAAGTTTCAGTTCAGTTTACATCAAGATCTTTGTTTGATTTTGAGTTGACTCTTGTACAGGATGTAAGACAGGGGTCTAGTTCCCATCTTCTACATGTGGATTTCCAGTTTTCTCAGCACTGTTTGCTGAAGAGGCTGGCTTTTCTTCAGTTTGTTTTTGGCACCTTTGTTGCATATCTGTTGGCTGTAGCTGTGTGGATTTATTTCTGGGCCCTTTATTCTATGCCATTAGTTTAAGTGCCTGTTTTTATGCCCAAAGTTCACCTTTTTACAATCGAGTGACTTTTATTATATTCACAAGATCATTCATCTATCACCACTTTAATTCCAGAGTACTCTCTTCACCCCAAAGGAAACTCCATTCCCATTAGCAGTGCCTGCCCATTCCCCTTTTCTTTTGCCCTGGCAACCAACTGCTATCACTTGAATTTGCTAATTCTGGAAATTTGGTATAAACAGAATCATACATTATGTGACCTTTTGTGTCTTACTTTTTTACTTAGCATAAAATTTTCATGCAGAAGTTTGTATTCTTTGTCATGTGTGACCATTGAAGTCTCTATTTGTTTAACTTGCTTGGTGGTCAGCTAATGATTGGATTTATTAAAAAAAACATAAGTGAATCCAATAATTTATGTCTCTGTGGTTTCGTATGAGTTGAGCCTATTTTTAACATAGTCAGGTAATGGTCAATTCTACATTAGCCTTTACTGTTTGATCTCATAAAGCTTCCAGATGTGCTATGGCTGAAAGCAGAAGGCTTTCTGAAATCTTTGCTGAGTATGCACATACCTCTGGGCATGTGCACAGCCCTAGTCATGTGGGAAACCTAGATTCCCAGGTGTAGGTCTGAGCTTTTCAAAGCCTACCATAGACCTCACATTGCTCAGTTTTTCTTTTCAAACATTTTGATTAGTCTATAGTTTGCCACAACTGTTATCCAACACCTTAGAAAACCACTAGCCAGGAAAAATAATGACTATGTTTTTAAGGCAAAGATCTTTTTATTTTGATGAATTCTCATTAGTCATTTTTCTTCTATGCTTTCAAGAACTTCTTTATATTCCAAATTGTGAAACTATTCTGCCATATTTTCTTCTACATAATAAGTAGCTTTGGCTTTTGTATTTAGTTCTATGATACATTTTGAATTAATGTTTTTGTACGGAGTGGATTCGGATTGAGACTTATTTTCTTTTCATATGGATATGCAGTTGTTTCAGAACCACATTTACAATACTACTCTTTCCTCCATAGAAAGACCTTGACACCTTTGTTAAATATCAACTAAACATTTATTTTAATGGGTCTAGTTCTGAACTTCTATTCTGATGATCTATAATAGTGTAATCCTTATATAAATACCAGACATTATTGAATGCTGTAGTTTGAGTAGAAATCTGAAAATTGGAAAACGTGAGTGTTCTCTTAATCTTATTAAAGAATGATTTGACTTTTCTGAATCTTTTTAATTTCCATATGAATTTTGACAGTAATTTTAGTTTCTTTCAAAAATATTATTGGAATTTTGTTTGAGATAATACAGAATATTTAAATCAACTTGAGTAGAATATAGTTCATAACCATGGTCATTCTTCCAATTCATTTATATAGATCCTTAATTTCTCTCAATAGTTGCTTTTTAATTTTCAGTATAGGGTTCCCATACTTCTTTTATTAAATTTACTCATAAATAGTTTTATCTGGTTATTGCAAAGAGTTTTTAAAATTTCAATTTATAATTGCTTATTGCTAGTATACAGAATTAAAATAGATTTTAAATTAGTGACCTTATATCTTGCACATTTACTAATTTCATTTAACAAATTTTTTTCTGCTTCATTTCATATAATTTCCCATATAGATGGTCATATCTCTGGTTAATAAAGACAATTTTAATTGTTCTTACCTTTATTTTTCTTACATTATTGCACTAGCTATGGCTTTGAATATAAGTGATCAATGTAAATAGTGAGAAAATTTGAACTTGGAGGGAACCATCTTATCAATTTTGCTGAAGTATAGAGCAAAAAAAATTGATATTTCTCCATATAGGATATCAGTCATAAGCTTTTGGTGGATGCTTTTTAGTAAATTGAAGAGGTTTTTTATTCTTGGGTACAGATAGTTTTTATCATGATGTATATATCCCATTTTTTCTTCTTATTAAACTCTTTTATATTGCAATATTGAAGAGTTTGAAGGACAGAACAAACATTTCTGGAAAGCTTTAAAATATTTTCTCCACATTTTTACACAAACTTATACAAATTTCAAGTGATACAGAATGAAGTAGAATGTAAAGCTGCCCATAATTTGAGTGCACTTAGTTATGAATTGATTATGTATGATGTATGTTGCACACTTTATAATGATTTTTCATTTTGACAGTGTCATTTAGACATACCTTAAAAATGATTGCATCAAAATAGCCATGCCAATGTAGCTGAATTAGCATGTCCTTCTTATCCTCAGGAGGTATTCCTCTCTGGTTGATTCACCATACATTTTAGGATATGAAGAGCTCTGAAAAACCTTATAACTCATTTTAGCTCTGCTCTTCCCTAAATCTACGTTTTTTTTTTAACTAAATATTTCCCTATAATTTGCTGAACAACCTTTTCTCTCTCTCTCAGTTCCTATAAATTGGTATTCTGTGGTTTGTGGTTTTTGGTAAATACTGACTTTTACTTTTTTATGTGTTCATTTAGCATTATTATTAGTTTCAATAGGTAACTTAATTTGAGGTTTATCATGCAGGGTAGTCTTCAAGTTAAATGAATTGTAAACAGTGGTTGATGCTTTATTTAGAATTCATTGCTGTGTTTGCTAGGACTTTGCTAACAAAGTACCACAAACTGAATGGCTTAAACAGAAATGTATTATTTTACAGTTCTGGAATCTAGAATCCTGAGATGCAGATGTTATTAGTGCAATTTCTTCTGAGGGATTAGAGGGAAAATCTGTTCCCTGTCTCTCCCCTAGTTTCTGGTGGTTTGCTTACAGTCTTTGTCTTGTAGAAACATCACCTCAATCTCTGCCTTCATCTCATATGGCATTTGCCTTGTCTGTGTTTGTGTGTGGATTGCTTCCTTCTATAAGGGCACCAGTAATATTGTATCAGGATCTACTCTAATAATCTCATCTTAACTAATTACATCTGCAAATACCTTATTTTCAGATAACTTACCTTCTGAGGTTTTGGAGGTTAGGGCCTCAATATGTGAATTTGGGGAGTACAAAATTCAACCCATAAAATTGCTTTGCTGAGAGAAGAAATGACCCTCATATAAATTCCCTTAAGTTAGTCTTCTATATATTGGCTGACATTCGGGAAAATGAGAAATAGATAAGAAGTTTAGATACTATTGAAGGTTAGAGGCTCTGCTAATTCCAAGATGGAAGGGACACTGCCTATTGGGGATAGAAGAATGGGGGAATTACAAAAGGAATATATTTTCCCAGAAAGCAACATGTACTGAAAACTTGACAGTTATACGATTTCCTCAATATATTCTAGCTATGTACTAGTAAAGGATTTATCAGATTTCTACTCTGATAGGCTATATGATTAGATTCAGTTTATATATTTCAGAATACAACTCCTAAATTTTATTTTTTCTGAAGTCGGTAACCACTCTGTCAATTATTTAGCTGCAGCATTTTAGGATTTGCTCAATCTGGAATAACCTCAGACAGCATATGGAGCATGTCTGTTTAGTAATGTAGAACACCTGGCACAGAATGTGTAGAAGGCTGCTTTCACACACATGCTACACAAAGCTTCCAATAAAACCTCTGTTACCTGCTAAACGGGAAGCATCTGTTACCTTTTGAAAGAAACTCAGTCAACTATAAGGCAGTCTCCACAGTAAAAAGACTGTAGAATAATTGACTGAACACTTGCAAGTAAGGCTTTTGTTTTTATTTTCCTAAATTCCTGTCATGGAGGATTGTGAATAGTGAGTGTTCAATAAATGTTTATGAACTATTTTGATTGAGTAAAATAAATGAATTATGTTGAATAAATACGGGGTTCATTTCTAGCCACTTTTATTATTAATTCACTTATATGTGTCAAAGATAGGACTCCACTCGGATTATTTTGGGATCCAATCTCAACTCGAGATACTCATTAGCTGTGATTTAGTAAGTTATTAAAAATATTTTGAGCCTCAATTTCCTTATCTGTCAAAGGGGGATGATAATCCATATGTAAGAAACAAAATTATTACTAACTTTAATACCAGCCATTATTATAATATTTTGCCTAAGTGAAAACTAGAGCTTTATAACTGTTCTACATGAGTCGCTCATGCCCTCCTCCATCCCATTCCCTACCCAGAAACCCCTCTCTAAGTTGAATATCCAGCCAGCACCTCTGTTACTTATAAGCTTCCAGTGTGTCCTTATTGCATGAAAACTCAAGCCTGGAATCTGTGGAGCTAGATAGAACCCTTCACAATTGAATCTCTGCCTCTGTCTTCCTCTCCACAAACAATCCATACACCAGTCTTGTTAAAAATATTTTCTTTTCCAAGGAAACTCTGTGCTTTCTTTTTTCTGCGAATGTGTTTACCATGATACATCATGAATCTGTAAGGGTCACCCTTCCAGACTTCTTTCCTTTATACCTTCACATACTTTCCTTACAGACTCACTTGTTTAAATCTGAGTGTTCTTTGAAGTGGGATTTTCTAATTGCAAATGCCTTTAGGAGCCTGTGTGAGTCCCTCATGAGTGGGCCCTGTGTTCTCACTGAGGCTCACTGGGCTTCGTTGTCTTCAGCATTGACCATGTAGTGATCAACTCCAGTTTGCTTCTCCATCCACCTCACAAAACCTTGCTATATGTTTACCTTCCTGATGACACTCCTGATACATGGTATGTGAGGAATAATCATTTATTAAACAAATGAATGAAGATAAGATGGCATTTTTATAAATCAAGGCACTGTTATCAGTATATAACAGGCATCAAAGATATATAAAAAAGTTCTTTCAAAATTTAGATTATAAACTATTGGGAAAACTTTTATAATAATCATTGAAGAAAGCAAATAATAGAGACATTGCTTTTTCAAATACTGAAAGTTATCCTGAGCTTTTTGTAGCACATGAGGTACAGAATCTAGTTAAAGGCAAGAAAAGAATAGTTTAAAAAAATGAGTACATTTTAACTTCAGTGATATCAATACAATTACTATAAACTAAATGTGTAAATATAGTTTCCTGTAATAACTGAATCTTATTATTTTCAGTTATATAAAAATATTTCACTAAATTTTCTGTGTGTGTCAGTATTAAAATTTAGTTTCAGAAGGGTAGACGGGATCTTACAGTAAGTCTTTAAGAGTTGCCGTACTATACCTTGAAGGGCAGTGAACCACAACAGGAGAACTGCCCCTTCTGAGTGAGGCACACAGAGTCCAGAGCCCAATTTAATCCTGTCTGACATTTTTGCTTTAGCTGAATAGCAAGAGCCGTTTGTTCTTTAAGTTTATTGGGAGTGTTAATTTCATTTACTAGCACAGAGGAAGAATTGTAGTTCAGTGCCTGAATAAATTATATTCCTCTAGATTTAGCTGATAGACATTTTACCTAATTTTTTTAATCATAGATGATTCCCCCCAATAGGGAGACTTGTGTTTTTTGATATACTTTGCTTTCTCAAAGATGGGATTACTAACTTTTAGTTTCTTAGCAGGTAACACCAATTTCCTTTTCTTTCTTCTGGTCTATGGAGATTGTATAACCCCAAGATGCTAAATTCATACAAATGTTACCTTTATTATGTCGCAGTCCAGCTGCAGTAAAATAACCGGGGGGTGACCAACGACTTGTGTAGATTGATACAGCAGGAGTGGGAGCCATTTATTGCAGGACAGGAGCAGTATTTATACATTCCACAGAGCTTATCTAATTAGCATAAACTAGATACATCAGTCAACCAATAAGGAATCTCCACACTTACTGGCTCACTGGTGTTACTTCACAAACCACTCCCTCTGGCATTTTGCCAGGCACTATCCAGACTTGTTTACAGACTCTAACATTTCTCTGGCAAAATGCCAGGCGCCATCCTGACTTGTTTACAGACTCTAACATTATTACTAGAAAGGTCATTCTAGCGCTTTGTCCAAAGGTACCATAACTCAATACATTGTCCATATGACTGAATGGAGGTGCAAGTCTTTGGCTTGCATTAAAATCACTGGGAGAATGCCGTGGTTTGAATGTAATTTGTCTCCTTCCATACAATTGTGAAATTTAATCTCCACTTTGAGGTGTTCAGAGGGTAGGAACTTAGTCTGACTCAGGTGATTAGAGGTGGGGCATTTGGCAGTTGATCAGGCCACTATGGTGGAACAATACTAGTGACTTTATATTATATAGAGAGAGGTCAGAGGATAAATATGTATGCATATATGCACACATAGTCCCTGTCTCTTGGAATGTGATGCCTTGTACCACCTCAGGACTCTGCTGGCAAGAAGGCCATTACCACATGAGCCTGTTGACATTGGGCCTTCAGAACCTTAAACCCAAATAAGCTTTTCTCTAAACATAGCCTGCCCATGACACTGTTATTAGCAGCAGAAAATGGGTTAACCACATTTTAAAATATTTCTATGTTTGGGCCACATACAAGACCAGTTAAATTGTAGTCCTGGAGTGGGACTGAACCATGGGTAATTTTTTCATGCTCCCTTACATAATTGCAAAGTGCAGCTAAAGACACAAAATCAGGAATCAATGAAACCAAAAAGCTTTTTCAAACAAAGGAAACAATAAAAAAATATGAAGAGAGAGGCTACAGAATGGAAGAAAATCTTTGCCGCTTACACCTCAGGTAGAGCATTAATATCCAGGATATATAAAGAACTCAAAAAACTTAACACCCACAAACGACCAAAAAAATAAACTAATTAATAAACAGGTAAAGGAACTGAACAGGCACCTTTCAAAAGAAGAAATATGAATAGTCAACAAACATGAAAAAATGTACAACATCTCTAGCACTTAGAGAAATTCAAATTAAAACTACACTGAGATTTTGTCTTACTCCAGTCAGAATGGCAATTCTCAAGAATATAAGTAATAATAAATGCTGGCGATGATGTGGGGAAAAGATACTCTCATACATTGCTAGTGAGACTATAAATTCTTGCAACCACTCTGGAAAGTAGTATGGAGATTCCACAAGACTTGGAATAGAACCACCATTTGAACCAGTTATTCCACTCCTTTTCATATAACCAAAGGAGTTGAAATCAGCATGCTATAGTGATGTGGCCATATCAAAGTATATAGCAGGTCAGTTCTCAATAACTAAGGTATGGAACCAACCTAAATCCTCTTCAACAGATGAATGGACAAAGAAATGTGGTGCATATATCCAATGGTACATTACATAGCCATCATAAAGAAGAATGAAATTATGGCATTTGCTGGTAAATGGATGGAACTAGAGACTATCCTATCATGCTAAATGATATAAGCCAATCCCCTAAAACCAAAGGCCAGTGTTCTCTCTGATATGCTAGAAAACAATAAGGTGAAGGGAAGGAGAATAAAATTTCATTGAATTAGACAAAAGGAGAATGAAGGGAAGGGAAGGGGAATGGAAATAGGAAAGACAGCAAAATGAATTGGACATAACTTCCCTATGTTCATATAGTAAATACATTACCAGTATAACCCAACCTCATGTACAACTGCAAGAATGGGATCCTAATTAGAATGAGATATACTTCATGTATATGTAATAGGTCAAAATACAATCTACTGTTGTGTAAAATACTAAAAGAACAAATAAAAGACAAGAATGAGCAACAGTGCTTTAGAGCCTACACATTTTTAAAATTGAAATCCCTTGTCCAAGTTTTCTTTCTAAACCTACCAATGCCCCAGAACATTTTGATGCTAAGTTTTCTCATCTTCTCCTCCCATTTTTTTAAAAGCAACTTCTTTTTCTGTTTTCAAAAAGACAGCAATTAAAAAAAAATATACAAAGGTGTGAGGAAGAAATTAAAAAGTGACTATAATTTCCTTTCTAGAGAAAGGGAATTGTGGACACCATTGTTAAAATTTTAGACATTCCTACTCGTAATTTTAAATTTCTTAGTAAGCAGAATCATTGTACACTGCTGTATGCATGCAATTCTCTGTTTGTTGCTGTTTTAATTTTTTTTGTTGTTGTTTTGTACCAGGGATTGAACCCATGGGTGCTTAACCACTGAGCCACATTCCCAGCTCTTTTTATATTTTATTCTGAGACAGGGCCTTGCTAAGCTGTAGTGCCTCAGTAAGTTTCTGATTCCCTTTGAACTTGTGATCCTCCTGCCTCAGCCTCCTGAGCCTTTGGGATTACAGGTATGCACTACCATGCCCATGATTTAAGATTAAGTCAAGCTGGAGGCGCTACTGAATGATTTTCTGTTTTCAAATCCTCCCTTTATTAAGTAAAATTGCTTTTTTTTAAAATTCATAATATATAGCCAAGGAACAGAATAATTTTGGGAGAGACACACAGCTAATGAATTGTGTCAAACCAGACTATCTCCTTGTTGCAATTTGTTTTTGATGCCTTGTCTTTGAAATCACTGGAGACTTTTTCATCCTTATAAAATTACCTTGAATTCACATTAACTCCTTACTAGATACTAATGTTATTATTCTAAAAATCTATAAAATCATTTCTAAACTTTTGTCATTCATGTAAGCACTACTCTATTGCTAATTCCTGTTGACACCAGACTCTTGTCACCTTTATGAGTTACATCCTTTGACTTTCAGCCAAGGTTTCAAGCCACTGACCCTAAATACTTAGTTATGAGCCCTACATCAGACTACTGTCTACTCACCAGCCATCCTAGAAATATCATAATAAAAACTACCTCCATCTTATTAGCAAGCATATTGTTTAATTAGAGAAAATTGGGCTGTTGTGTCAAGAAGGTAATGCCTGGTGATGAATGATAAAGAATTTCAGGAGTTCCTTCATATTCATCTTAATCACAGCTAAAATAGGGTCATATCCTTTTCTCATGAAAAATGATTCCCTACTTATTATGGTAGAGATTTAAAAATTGATATTTAAATCACACTGGCTTCCAATGTTATAGTGACCCTAAATGTTTAATTAAGCCTAAATTTTGAGTGAATGATTTCCAAACTGGTCTAGAAGTTAACGAGATAATAATCACTGAGGAAGAGAACAGCATGGTATCAATAGTATAAAGCAGCAGCAGCCTGGCTAGCTTGTGTGTTTTCCTCTTATTCTAGGTCTCATGCATGCTTAATTGACTTGAAATGTTACAATTCAAATGGACTCAGGTCTTGAACATATGCCTATTATGTAGTTAGAACTGAATTACATCTGGAATGTTTTAGGCACAAACTTACGAACATAGTTGAAATAATATGAGAAAAAATGCTAATTTCTCATATTACACAGTTGGACATGCATAATGGTTTAGTTACCCAAATAGAATGTCAGGAAACTTGGGAAGTTTATTTAACCAAGTTAATAGCATAATCATTAAAATGCCATGGCTTTAATAGAGTGTCTATTAACCAATAAATGATTACTCAAAATAAGCCTGGGGTAAGTATCTCTTTTCTAGCTATTATTTTCTGATAATAAAGTAATTTAAATGACAATAAAAATGTGGGAAAAGTACAATTAAAATGAATATCACCTGTGTTAAGCTGTATTCTAGCCATGATCATAACACTTGGGGTTTTTAGTCTTTTTCCCACCATGTCCTTAAAATTGCTTTCATATTGGATATACTCTTTATGTAATCTGCTTTTCTAAGTTACTTTGTTAGAAAAAGTGTTATTTTTCATATCTTAAACTGATTTCGTGGTTCTTTAATGGTCTCATAGCTTTTATTCCTCATATAAGAGCACAAAGAAAGAATTGAAGGCTTTAAGAATCTAATGTTGAAAATTCTGTATAACAACACCTTACATACTATGAAAGATAAATTGTGAAAAAAGGATTTGTAGCTTATATAACTAGTATAGGTACTAAGAATCTCAATGTATGAAAAGCTTTCTTACCAATAGAAAAGTTGTGAAACTCAGTAACTGATAAAAAATATTAGCTTACATCTAGGAAAATATGTCTGTCCATTTCAATGATCTAACAGATGAAAATTTAAATAAAAACAAAATTGATTTTTTTATGCAAGAAAGATTCAAACAACATAAGATTGACACAATATTGACAGGAAAGTAAAGTTCAGTATCTTTATGGAAGACAAATTATCTGCTTTTATCAAGAATGTTAAAAATTTGTATTCCATTTCACCCAGAAATTAAACTTTTAAAATTTGCTTTAGTGAGATAGAGACATGTACCTAGATATTACCTGTCTTTGTATAGTACACGTTTCCTGTGCTAAAAAAGTAATACATTTCAGGAGATGGTACTGGTACAGATGGATGACTATATGAAAAAAATGAGCCTCAATTCTTACTTCAATGTTTTTAGATATACAAAAAATAACTCAAAATAGATCACAGAACCAAGCTTAAGATCTAAAACTATAAAACTCACAAAGGAAATGTAGGAGACATTGGTTTTGATAAGGGGAATACAAACTACAAAAGGAAAAAATGAATAAATTGAAGATAAAAAATAACTTTTTCAACTTGAAAAACATTTTTATGAATATGGAAAGGTAAAGTAAACCATCCAAGATTGGGGGAAACTATAAAACACATCTAACAGGAATTTTGTCTAGAATATGTAAGGAACTCTTGAAACATAATGAAAAAGGATACAGTACTCAAAAATCATGGGAGGGGGATTTGAACAGATATTTGAACAGTATAGGTACTAAGAATCTCAATGTATGAAAAGCTTTCTTACCAATAGAAAAGTTGTGAAACTCAAAATATATTATGTCAAATGCAATGTGAAAAAATACTCAACATGCTAGTATGTATACCACTAAATAATAACTTCAAGCGGCTAAAACTAAGATCAAGTACATATTGCAACTGATATAATTGCAAAATGGTACACTTTGGAAAGAGTTGCAGTTTATTTTCTTATACATGTGCACAATATCATTTTTACAGTGATATTTTAAAATGTGTATAATCTATTCTAATTATGTGAAAATTTTGGACAAAACCAAATTGAAGCTGGGCACACCTATAATCCCAGCGGCTTGGGAGGCTGAGGCAGGAGGATCACGAGTTCAAAGCCAGCCTCTGCAAAAACAAGGAGCTAAGCAACTCAGTGAGACTCTGTCTCTAAATAAAATACAAAGTAGGGCTAGGTATGTGGCTTAGTGTGGTGCAAGACCTCTGAGTTCAATCCCTGGTACCCACTCCCCACCACCACCACACACAACACACAAAAAAAGTATGAAGGATATTCTACAAAATAACTGATCTCCATTATTTTTCAACAGTGTGAGGAAAGACTTAAGAACCTGTTTTAGAGCAACTTAACAATAAGACAGGTTTTCAACAGATGGGACAGTAAAGGTTATTAGTAAAATGGGGTGAAATTCAAATGAGGTCTTGATGTATTTATCACATTGTGCTAATGTTAGCTTCCTTCTCTTGATGATTGTATTAAGGTTATATAAGATGTTTAACATTAGAGAAGCTGGGTGAGAGATATAAGGAAATTTCTTGTAGCTTTAAATTTTTGTAATTTTATCTAAGTCTGTTTCAAAATAAACAGTGAAAAAATAAGTTATAGTAGAAAAGCTAAGCATATGTGACCAAGTGACCAAGCCAAGTGACTCCTAGGTATTCACCTGAAAGAAACACATGCATATGTCCATAGGAAGACTTGTATATTAATTCATAGCAGCTTAATTTATAGTAGTAAAAAACTGAGAACATTCGCAAAACCAAAGCAATGAAAATATGTACAATTTATATCAATTATCCTTTACCACTACTGTTTAAAATGATCAGCGCTATTCTTTTTCATTCCCTTAAAACTGGAAAATGTTGGAACAAGCAGGTAAGCAAGATTCCCAGATTAGCCTGTGGTTTATGTCTGAGATCCATAATACCTAGTTTCAGTTTTCTAAATATGATTGATGCTATCTACCAGGAAAATTTATGTGGAGTATCTGTTTCCTAACTTTTTCATACAGATTTGTTTATCATTTATTGGAAAAAATGTCATGTTTGTATTTTTTAGCAATAGTGTTTGAGTCAACATTTACTGCAGGTCATTTTTTTAACCTTTGTTGTAAATTAATTCTTTTTAAAAACTAATTGAATAGGAAGATATAATAAGAATTCCAACTTTGAAGTTTTATGCTGACACCTACTCATTTTTATCCTATATCATTATCTTGTTCTCTTAAAGTTATCATACTTTCATTATTCTATAATGATTTAATTTCAATGCTCATCAAACAATTTGAAAGTACATTTAGAGATATGACTATCTAAATCTATTTTACGGTCTACAAATACAGTAAAAATTTAGTCTATAAATGGTATTTAAAACTCATATAAATAATATGGGAATAATACTTACAAAAGGTTCCAAGAGTTGGATGGAATGGTCTGGATACTTATGTTCATACAAATCATTACCCTATAGCAGTGTGTGAGCCCCAAAGTGCCTTTAGTGGTGAGATGAAATGTTTTAGTACAAATTTTATTTTCAAGAACTAGTTTTTAATTTGAATAGCTCTCATTCCAGGATAACTTATCATTGGATTGTATCATTATAATGTCTAAGACCACCCTTCAACTTTAATGTACCCTCTCATCAATTTGTGAATTCAAGTCAGAATTTGATTTGTTTTGATAAATTATTATACTTGAGGACATTTTCTTTCTCTAGAAGTTAAATACTTGTCACTGTCTTTATGAACAATTCATTTATTTACTTTATCTTTGCATTTTAATGAACATTTTGTGACTATTCTATGAAATTTGATTAACATATTTGATTTCATAAAAACTATACTAAAATACTTATTCAAATGAATATTAGAAGTCATGCCTTGGAAATTCTATACTTATTCCAATGTTGTCATTATTCAAAGTATTTTTAAACTCCTATTTTAAAATTATCTGCAAATACAGTAGATCATCTAAAAACACTTAGTAGTAATTACTCTTCATTATTTAATGTTTTTAATTATTCAAATTTAATTAAAAATTGAAGTAATCTAATTCAGGTAATTTTGATATGATAAAACCATAATTTGTTTTAAATAAGCTATTACATTGAGATTGTATTATATTAGGGAATTTTAAAAATATTATAGAATAAATATATTGCTTTCAAAGATGAGTTTTTTTTTTAAAGATACTCTAAGGATTCTGGTATATTTTGCTTAAAATAGTCTCATTATATGATAATACTCAGTTCAGATGAAATGATGCATTGTGCTACAAGGAATTTAGAAAGGTCATTTATGTGTCCAGACCTGTCTGAGAAATTTAAAATGCTTAAAATGAAATTTTCTCTAACAAATACTTATAACAAATCTATAAATTATCTGTGTGAAGTATGAAAGATACTTTATATATATTTCCTCTCATACACCCACACACCTACCCACATATACTTCTCCCCATTTCTCTCCTACCCATCCACATACCCAAACACCAAACATACCCCCACCAAAACCCACACTCTGTATATGTAGTAAGTAGAATTATATTTGGACAAGTTTAAAATATACATGTTACTTTGCCTTTTCAGTATTTTTTTTTCCTGACAATCTTGTCTGAACTTTATTTTGTGTAAATCTTATTAGGATCAGAGAAAGTTCTATTTGAAGACCTGGTTTCATTATTAGCTATTAAATCTTGTTCAGCATTTATAAGTTGGAAATGTTTTTCTTACTTGAAATGGGGTAATGAAATGCTGATTATAGAACAGACATTCTATACATTTTTCCTCTCTCTTCCTCCATGATATGTTTTTCATCCATATCCAAGATGATTGGTATTTGTATTTAGATATTTGAACTCCATGACTTTCCCTTTAGTGACATTAGCATGATTTCCAAAATATCTCTTCCCTCTCCTTTATTTTTGATTAAATTTTACCTGCACAATGCTAAAAATTTTACTTATACCTGTCTTTTATTTCACATAAAGTTGTACAAAAGGATAAAGCAAATCAAGTGATTGTATTTTGTAAAAAGATGTATGGAAATTTTTGAAATTAAAGAAATATAAATGAGTAGTAGAAAAGTTTCTGGAGAATCACTTCATGATGAATGGAGTTTATTAGGAGATTAAAAAAGTAATATCTCTATTTTCTTGTGCCAATGTGACTTTTTAAAAAGCTGTAGTTTGAGTTTATAATTTCTACCATATTGCATAGTAGTTTAACTGATCCCTTCAGACCTTTTACAAGTCTACAAACGTAAGATAAATGTAGTTACTAAAATGAATTCTGGTACCAAAATAAACTCTGCGTCATTACTATAATAACATTGGCTGTGAGCTTCTACAGATATATGAAACAAAAGTTATGGTAACAAAAGTTATGGCAATGACTGATGTATACAGCATGTGCTATATGTTAATGTACATAGTAATTTTTTTTCATTTGACTCTTCATCCCAGCCACCAATACCACTTCTTTCATATCAGCTCAAGCCAGGTTCCTGTTAGCTTATATAATACAAATTAACTTACATAACAAAACCAGGAATGCTTCCAAAAGCTCATCAACCCTTTTTTTTGCTGGTACCTTCATTTTGCGTAGGCTTGTAGTTTTCCTACAAATCATATTTGTAAATTGCATATTTTTCTAGATGAATCATCATAACAAATTAATAATCTTTTGAATTTTCTCCATTTTCTTTTTAATGCTTTGTAACACTATGTGGGTTCCTTGTTGAAACATTTTTCTAAATCTTTTTTTTTTGGTGCATATAAAAATGCAGATTCAGTAAAATCATACTGGTAATAATGCTGAACTTGTACAAAATTGGACCAGTCCCTCCTTAATTTTTACATAGTTTATTGTACATAAAACTGATTTCTTTATTTTAGTTCTTCAGTTTGATCACTAATACTAGTGGGCAAGTTTATTTGGGGGATTAATAAGTTTTGTTAAATTTACAATAAATACTACATATATGCAGAATAGAAAATAGTTGTGGTGTTGATTGGATGCTGGGATGTTGTCCATGAATGGCCAATGTGTAACTCCCTCCTGTATAATAACTCCAAAGAAGTGATTCAGATAGAACATAAACAGATGAAACTGAATTCTCGAATTATTTCTATCTCAATTATCTATCTTTGAACATACATAGATTTACATGCATGCTACAAAATTGATAATAAATTTTGTATCTTGGATTTTCATTTTATGGTACAATTTGTTAAGTATGTTAAGTATTTTTCTAAAAGAAATTTTAAATGATTTCATATTATTCTATCATATTGCAATCTTGCAATTGTTGAGTATTTAGGTTGAATTTCTTCTTTCTCTTATGATTCTTAATTTATATGACATCAATTTATATAAAATAATATACAGATATTTCTAAGACTCTTCATATGTAATTGCCTTCCAGAAAACTTTATCTAATTTTTTTATGGAATAAAGTTTTACTGAATGAAGTTAATTTTATTTTATTAAGATCTAAAATTTTATTTTAGAATCTATTCAGTTTTATAATTCATTTGTGAAACCCTAATCCTTCAATTCAGGAGAAAAATGATATTTGAAAAATCCTAAAATATTTTGAATTTCTTGTCCTACTGCAAAGAAAACAACCTGCCAATGTTGAGTTGAGTGACTTAATTTTATGTGTATATAAGATGACCAAAATCTAGATAAGGAATACAAATGCTATCTAATGTCCAAATATCTCAATTGTAAAAGAGTAGTGTTGTTCCTTTTTTTTTCCTTTAATAACAATTCTTAGATTAAAGAAACATCTATAAATCATATGTTGAATATATGGGTATCTGTTTCTCAGCTTAAAGAATTATAAGTACCTTTTTTAAAGCTTATAGAATTTGCAATAATTATTCATGAACAAAAAATACTATGATGGTTTGAATTAATATACAACTTTTTGTTTCATGAGAATGAGTCAATGTTAGGATACTGATTAGGGAAAAACTTTTTTTCAGAATGAATCCAGCAAAAACTCTGTTCATCACAGACTCCAAAAATACCAGCTTTCATTACAGCAATGTATCTAGATAACAATTTTTTAAAAGTTTAGATCTTCTGTTCTTTTGAAATTATGTTATTAACATTTCTAACAATATCAAAACTATATTTTCCCCAAAGATGCTATGTATGGAATAGAGGACAAAAGAGAGACAAGGCCAATATTAAAGAAGAAAATCAGCAGTAAACTAGTATCTGGACCTTGGTCTGTACAAAAGTCTTTTAGATCTTAGTTATTTAACACAGGAAATCACTTTTTCAAAGAGAAATACAAGAAAGTAAATGCCTTGAGGCATGAAGACTGATAAAGGATTTAGAGTAGTTTTTGTTTTGCTTTTAGAATACACATCTTTATATAAAAATGAGTTGTATTTCTGAGAATTTAAAAAGGTAATTTTAAAGATTGACACATAGCAATTTTACATATTTTCTAGATAACTTGTGATATTCTGATATATGTATAGAATGTGGTATGATCAAATCAGGGCAGTTAGCATACCTGTCACCTCAAACATTTGTCATTCTTTGCCTTGGGAAAGTTTAAAATGTTTTCTTTTAGCTAATTTTGAAATACATAATTAATTATTGTTAACTATAGCCATCTTATTGTGCTATAGAAAATTAAACTTTAATTTGCCTACACTGATGTATATCTGCACCCATTGAAAAGCTAAACTTTTATTTTTTTTTCTTTCTTTAAAAGATATTTCTATTCACAAAATAGGGAATATAATTTATGTAACTGGGAGTAGCTTCCTATGTTAGCCAACTTGATGGGCCAATGACTTGGAGAAAAACAGCTGCTTTTGTAAGATAAATATCCATGGATTTTTGCATGTCTGGCTAACAGAGGCATTGACTGTGTTTGTTGCAGAGTATCTTTTCAAGGTCATTTGCAGAGTGAAGAGATAGATTTTGTTTCACACTGGAGCCAAGAGAATGTTTTTCTGTAGCCTTGGAAAATAGAGATAATGTCTCCCCTAGAGCAAAGGTCAACCATACTTTTCAGTATAATAAAGACATTGTTGACTTCAGGAGTGTGAACAGCCATGCCTCGTGTTCATTATAAAAGTTTCATGTTCTCTAAATTTTAGGTTCCTTTCCTGTAGTGTAACCTATAGTGTGCAACTGTCACCTGACATTCTTTGTATCACCTTATGGGAGTTGGAGCTCAGGGAACTGGTACCAAAATAAGTTGGTAATCTGGTTACTGCTATTGCTGTGATTTTTAATAATGTCCTCTGCTTCTGAGCTGGGTGCATTATGTCTTCATTAGAATCCATGATATTGTGATGAGCACACATGCTAGCTTACAAGGATAATGAACTCTCAAATATTTTAGAGTTTTGATGACAAGGATCAAATCCTGATGGAGACATAAATTTCTGGAAAAGAAAGAGTGTGATAAACCAATTAATGGTATTTAAGAGATAACCAGGCATTGTTAGTAAGCATGTGATCTATTTATGGTCAACTGGACAATAAATCATTTTCTATTTTATTGCCCCCAAATAAAGAAGAATTGAAGATATAGGTCAAATATCAGGAAGTAGGTTCTAAATGAATTGTTCAAATGTTGTTAATATTATTGTATCATTAATATAGTGTCCTACACTGTTGAGGATATAAATAGTAACATTAACCCATTGGCTGTATAGCATGTTAAATTTCTACGTATGTTCAAATTTTTCCAATTTCTAGTTTTATTTGAGGCTTAGAAATGATATTTTCTATGATTTCAATCTTAAATTTATTAAGACCTGTGGCTGAACATATGATCAATACCGGGGAGTGTTCCATGTGCACTCAAAAAAGAATGTGTGTTTTCCTGCAGTTGGACAGAACATTCTGTATGTGTCTGTTAGGACCTTGTGGTCTGTATGTTCTATTACCCTGCATCCTTATTGACTTCTATCTGGAGGATCTATGCATTTTTGAAAATGAAGTATTAAAGTCCTCTATTACTCTTATATTTCTATTTCTTCTCTTAACTATGTTAATATATATTTAAGTGGTCTATTGTTGGGTACATATGTATTTATAATAATTTTATACTCTTGATGATTGATCACTTTAATATTATAAAATGACCTTTGTCTTTGTGGCATTTGATTTAAAGTGTATTTTGTCTGATATAATCGTAGCTACTCTGGCTTTATTTTGGCTACCATGTGATTGAAGTATTATTTCTATCCCTTAATATTCTGTCTACGTGTGTTTTTTTTTAAATCCATTTACTCTGTGTCTTTTGGAAAACTTACTGCATTTGTATGTAAGTAGTTACTGATAGGTAAAGATTATCTGCTTTTTGTTTATATTTTTACTGCTTTGCTCCTTTCTTCCTCTCTTGATGTCTTTTGCAATACATATATATATTTTTTTTAGTTACATTTCCATCCATTAACAAATTATTGTAGCTCTAGTTACTTTAAATTCTTTTTCTTTTAACTTTTATATTAGAGTTAAAATTGATTTACATACCACTGTTACAATATGAGAGTACTATGAATTTGACCATATTCTTAGTAAGTTTTATACTTTTATGTTTTCGTGTGGTTGATTAATATTCTTTTGTTTCAACTTAACTCTCTTTAGGTTTTGTTGTAAGGCAGATTTAGTGGTCATAAGTTTCCACAGCTTGGGTTGTCTGGAAATGTCTCTCTGTCCTTCACTTCCAAAGGACATCTTTTTTTTTTTAATATTTTATTTTTTAGTTATTGGCGGACACAACATCTTTGTTTGTATGTGGTGCTGAGGATCGAACCCGGGCCGCACGCATGCCAGGCGAGCGCGCTACCGCTTGAGCCACATCCCCAGCCCCAAAGGACATCTTTGTCAAGCATTCTTGGTTTGTTTTTTTCCCCCTTTCTTTTAGCATTTTGAATGTATTAGCCTACTCATCCTGGCCTGTAAGCTTTTTGCTGAGAAATTTACTTATTTCACAGAAATTCCTTTGTTTGAAATGCATCACTTTTCTTTGGCTGTCTTCAAAATTCTCTCTGTGCTTTTGATTTTTGAGAACCTCGTTATAATGTGCCTTGGTAAAGATCTCTTGATTATTATGTAGCTTAGTGAAAATATACTTGATCTTTGTGATTCATTTCCCTTTCCAGACTTGGGAAATTTTTCTCTAATTATTTAAGTAATCTCCTTTTTGTTTCTGTTTCTTCTAGAATTCCCCATAATGCATGTATTGATTTGTTTGATGGTGTCCTATAGTTCTTCTTTATTCTTTTCATTCTTTTTTTCTTTCTGTCCCTCTGGGTAATTTCAGATGATCATCTGTAAGCCTACTAATTCTCTTTTGCTTGGTAAAATCTGCTATTGAAGATATGGAATTTTTATCAATAGGTAATTTTTTCAGTGCAGTCACTGGGTTCTTCAGCTTCAGACCAGATTTTATTTTTACTTATGTATGGCTTCTCTTTGTTGAGGATCCTATTTTGTTCATGCTTTGTTTTTCTTGTTTACTTCCTCTGTTCTCCTGTATCACCCTGACCTTGAGCTACAGGAAAGGGACTGCAGCCTGGCATGGGAGGGGCTGGCTTGACGCTTGGGTTGGTCTAGAGCCTATGGCTAGTCTTTGCTGGGTCGGTCCTGAGCCAGGTTCTGTAGGGGCTAACCTGGCATTGGGATTCACTGTGATGGACTTGGCACTTGCTTTACTTTTTTCTCCAAATGGTGGATACTTCTCTCCATGCTTCACTATCCAGACTTGGAGGAAGGCAACATGGGTAATTTAAGATTTTTTTTCTACCCTCTTCAGGGTCGCTTTTAATTTTTCCTTTTGTTCCACCAATATTTGGTAATCACCAACATCGATTCTCTAGCTCTTGTGAAGATATTTTTGAGGATAAATAATTTGTATTGATATTTCAATATAAATGTGAATAGGCAAGTGCTAGAATCTCCTATTCTGCCACATAGCTTTATACCTCTTGCTAATGATATTGTATTTCGTTGCAAGGTGGTTGATCTGAATTTATCATCTGCTTAGCAGCAGATCCAGCCAGAACTATTCAATGATAGTTTTCCATCATCTTAGATTTTTATCTGCGATATAAGTTCTGATAGACTGCTGCTCAAGTATAAAGTGGCTATATAGACCTCTGAGAAACATATACTAATTAACCAAAAATATTGTTGAACAAATATAAGTGTAATAATGTATAATTGTTTCAAAATACTTGAAGAATAAGGAAATTATATTTTAGTTTTACAAATCACATAAAACAGCTTTGGGCTTGTTTAAGTTGAGTCAAGATCAAGTTTTTGAAGCAACAAGCTTCTTTTTCTAGGTTATATCAGGAACTTGAGAGCTGTAGTTTAATAAAATTAGGGAGAAGCATATGTACATTTGTGAATTGGGGAAAATTTAGTGGTATTGTTGGCTCAAGACCATTTGCTTGAGCCAACTACTAAGTCCAGTTACTAAGTTGGACTCCCTCCATGCCACGTAGCCTAAGTTTAGGGTCATTCCTCAGTTTAGGACCTTTTCCAAGTATGCCATGCCTGGTGTTCAAACACCACAGAATTCCACACAGTTCCTATCTGAGGCCTTGTCACCTCAGGACCTTTCATATGAGGAGCACTAGTCTGCCACAATAAGGAAACACTACCTTCCAGTACCTTTTTCCATTTCTGGAATATCCAACCATTTTTCTTATGTCTGACAATCAGCCTCGACTTTCAGAGTCTAACCTGGGATCTTCATACTTCTGCCTCAAATATAATTTTGTAATCAATGACCAATTAACTTTGGGACTGATCAATTGGATATTTGGATGAAAATCTTTTTCCTCAGCAGGGAGAGGGGAAATGGCCTCACCTGTTGTAATGAATTTATTGCAGAGAAAATTACTATGGTTAGTTTCTCAGTCACATTTTTGTGCTGCATGAAATGTTCAATAAATCCCTCTGCTACTAAATATTTATCTATACAGGTATTTTGTTGATTATAATGAATAAAAGTACAAAGGAAATAAAACTACAGATGAATTAAGAACCAATGTCTTATCCAATGAAAAGTAGCTATAAGAACAGAGAATGTAAAATACAGAGAATAATAAGAGGTTTTTATTTGACCTGGAAATATTATTGATATATAAATAACAAGAATTCAGCACATTAAAAAATAAAATTGTGTTATCAGGTGTAAATATGAGTTAAACATTTCAGTTTTAGTTACTTTTAGTTGGATTTCATAACAAGGAGTACCTTGAAGAATCATATCCTACCTTTGAGAAATCATTTAATACTTCATTCTATTATTCACATATTGTTAACATAGAAATATGGGCAGGTATAATAGGTCCATGTAATAAATTCTGGGAAAAGTCTGTAAACATTGAAGTTGTATAGAATGTTCTGTCAGAAACTAGCAAAAGTGGAAAAATTCTGTTACCAATAGGAAGATACTTAGCTTGTAAAGTATACTCTCTATAACTTCTTCTTACGTCAGTATGTTCTATTATCATTTTACTTGTATTTTATTGAGTTTGGCAATTTTATTGTCCATTTCATAAAATTATGCAGAGTGCTTATTACATGCAAATGCTGTGTTAGACATTGTGGAGAACAGAGGAATGAATAATAGACACATGTTGCAACCAGGGACCCATTATAATGATAGAAACCTGTATCTAAGTAATGTGAGCTAGATAGTGAAGGAACATAGTAGAGGTCCTGTAAATGTAAAACAAGATTTAGGTAAAGTGTAAAGAAAGAGTTGTGATTTGAATAAGGGCTTTAAGTATGTATGCAATTTGTAAGCAGTGTGTTGTGGCTCAAGTACAGGAGAGGATGACATGGTGGAATGAAGGCTGCACTGGTGTATGCCTGGTAAGGTTATACCATCACATCTCCCTATTTAAGCTGGTGTTAAACAGAATTAGAGCTCCAATTGAGTTGTAATTGAGATTATGACATACTTTGCATGGAGTATGAGGTTCAAGTCCAGGGGAGCCCAGACCCCTTTTGGTGGGAACAGATTGCCTTTGCAAAGAGGACATTTTAGGAACATGTTTGTATCCAAGTACCCAAGAATTACAAGAGACTGATGGAAAAGAACAAGGAGGAAAGATAATAGGGCATCTGTTTCCCCAGCTCTGATTTCTGGAACAGCCCTTTTCTGGCACAAGCTGACAAGATAGTTTTCATAAGGGAATTTAGCAGAATATTGGAGGTCAGCAGTGTAGATATCATGATTATTATGACGGAGAGGGAGAAGTATAATTTGTTTTATGAGAAGAAATTGGAATATTTGCAATTATAAATGTACAAGAATGTCAACAGTTGTACACAGAGAAACAGTGTCATTAGCAAGAACAGTTATATGTAGAGGCCCAGTGCATCAGGATTCAGAATGCAGTGGACCAACCAGTGGATCCAGGATTTTCTGGGAAGTTTGTAATTGAGATTGGGATTGATTGTAGATACCTGTGAAACACCCTCTGGATGCTCTCAGGATATAGGAGAAAGTCATGGTCTGGATACTTAGGTAACAACTAACAAGTTAGAGAATTTGGTCTCATGAATGTACAGACTCAAGAAGGCTTAGAAAAATTTAGGGTTGCTTTATTTGTAGGAAGAAAGCACAATACTTATGTTTATGGTAAATCTATTCATCTAATTTATATCAGTCACAAAAACATAAATTCTAGACCCTCTTTTCCAGATAACTTCAAGATATGTATCCAGTGAAGGGAGGGGCCTCTTCTGTTCTTGATCCCTTGAGTGCCAAGGGGGGCTTTCTGAGCAATATTGGCATTTTTCAGGTGAATGTAATGTACAAAAAAGACATAGAGGTAATCAGTTACAGAAATCTCACTTCTTGAGTTCATTTCTGCAAACTAGACTTAGGGTAGATTCTCTAGCTGATGAGCTGTTAATAAAACTTTGTCACTTTTACTGTTTTCTTCAGTTATAGCCAATCTAGAAATATCACAATCAATCACTCAGGTCTTATTTCAATAACCATAAAAGTAAAGGCATGAAGAAAGTGGCCCATGAGACCTAGAAAGGTCAGAGATCAATTCTGTAAGAGCATTTGCACCTAACTTCTAGTTTTTAGCCTTCATTCTCATACTGGTTTTGAGTAGAACTATTGGTTGTACCTTCTTTTCTGCCACTGGCAAATATTATTGATCCTGGAGATAAGACAAAGAAAATAATACTAAAGTAGCTTTTCAAATTTTGATATGGCATAACAATATATCACTATTTCTATTGCCTTTGTGTGTGATCAGTAGAAACATCTTCTGTCTCAAAGATAAGGGATGTGCTTCTTTTGGTCACACAGGCTAAAGCAATAGAAACAGTAAAATGTAATAAGATACACAGTGATGGTTGGTAAATTTAGCAATTAGGCTTCCTTTTTAGCCTTTCAAAAGTGCCTTTCCTACATTACAAAAAGATAGACAGGTCTTTAATCTCTCACTTGAGAGCCTAAAGAGATCTTCCCTCATAGGAACAAAATCTTAATGATCCATTGGAGGATCAGCATTTAATTAGGAGGAAGTTTTCAGCTGAAGGTCATTAGGCAGCTTCCATCATCAAAGTATGGAGTGGAGAGTTGAAAACAAACAGGAATGCATCTATAAAGCACACATTCATGGGAAGGGTCTCTGTGTTTCAACTGGAGTTCTTACAGTTACAGTCAAGCTAGAAATATCACAGTCACAAAGGGTGTTGCCACTAATGTTTCCTTCCTATTCACTCTCAACTTGGAACTGAAATTCAGGTAATAGACGGCAAGTGAGAAAAGGGCTAGCTGTCATATTTAGGAGTCAATATGGGAGGTCTAGGTGTGTTCTTTCAAATGAACCCCGCTGAGCAAAAAGTTATAACCACTAGAAACAAGAAGAATATGTGCATCTCAGGCTTAATGTCCTGATAACCCTATGCTGGTTAAGAGTATGGACTCGGGACTAGGGACTTGGACCTGGAATAATACCAGTCTCAAAAGTTATTAATTGTGTAACAATTGGTGATGTACTCTCTAAGCTTAGTTTCTTTATTTCTAAAATGGAAATCAATTATACCTTTTAAGTGTGCTCAGAGATAACACACATAAAATACTCACCATTGCCTGGAACTAATACCCAAATATTGATATTTTCTATTGTTATTGTTAGTATTATCGGAGTAACTATTATTACAAAACAATAATTATTATTGAATATTATAAGCAGTAATAAAAATAATTATAACTGAGCCTAGCTAAAAGGAAAAGTGGTAGAGTACCAACGACTCCAGTTTTTCCTGTTTGCATTTTATCTCATGAAATATATATACATTTTTCCTTCTACACAGTGTCTATCATTTCAATTATATTGAAACAGAAAAAATATAAGATCATTTATAATACATTACTATACTTTAAATAAAATTCAGTGTATTGCATTTCCGCTCTCTATAATTAAGTAAAAATATCTACCTCCTATTATCAAATAAAATGTCTCCTGTCTCAGGAATTTTGCAATGAAGCAAAACAGAAAAACAAATATTGCTTTCTACTTGACATTGTACTACTGGGATTATTCCTAAAGGACCTGTCACTGTGGCTTTTCTGCAATAAACACTTAAAAATAGTTGTGTAAACCTGTTCCAATTATTTTGGGTTGACAGCAAGAAGAAAGTAGCAATGAGTAAGTGAGGAGTCTAGGTAGGCAATTTACTTTGTTTTATTATTTTCTTTTTGGTTGACCTTTCTTAGCTTCTGCTGTTTCCATGTTGCACACTGATGAGGAGATTGCCCCAGGAATTTCAGGTAGTCAGAATCTGAGGGTTCTGTGGCTTGAATATTTTTGTCCCCTCCAAAATTTGCGTTGAAATTTAATTCCTCATGCAATAATATTGGGAGGTGTGACTTTTTTCCTGACTCTTTTTTCTTATTGGTCATTATAGTTATATATCAATGGGAATCCTTGTTACATATATGTACATGTGCACAATATTACAATATAGTTTAACCAGTATCACTCCCTAGCACTTCCTCTCTCCTTCAATGCCTCTTACTCTTAGTCCCTTTCCTCTACTAATCTTACTTTGATTTTTAGGAGATACAACCCTACTTTTATTTTTCTTCTTCTTCTCTTGCTTCTGTGTATGAGGGAAAACATATGACCTTTAAACTTCTTGATTTATTTCATTTAAAAATGGTCTCCAATGCCATCCATTTTCCTACAAATGCCATAATTTCTTTTTTCTTTATGGCTGAATAAAATCCCAAAATTCCATTGTGTATACACATAGCACATTTTCTTTATCCATTCATCTGTTGATGGAAACCTAGATTACTTCTAGTTTGGCCATTATGAATTGTACTTCTATGACCAGGAGTATGCATAGCAGTATAATTAATTTCTCCCTTGATTTTTTTATAACCCATTCATACTTCAAAACTTATTTTTCTATCTCCATGTTTTATATAGTTTCTGTAGGGTTTGGTCATGTTGATTTTCTAATTTCATTCCATTATGATCTGATAAGTTCAAGGAATTGTATTTTTTTTAAAATATTTGCTAAGTGTTGCTTTGTATCCTAAAATATGGTCTATTTTAGAGAAGGTTCCATGAGATGCTAAGAAGAAAGTATATTCAGGTGTTGTTGGATGAAATATTCTATAGATGTCTGTTGGGGGCCCATTTGGTTTATAATATTTTTCAGCTCCAAAAAATCTTTACTGAGTTTCTGTCTGAATGGCCTATCTGATGATGAGAGAGGTATGTTAAAATTACCCAGTATTATTGTACTGGGGTTTATCTGAGGCTTAAATTTGACTAGTGTCTCTTTTATGTAATTAGTTGCTCACATTTGGAGCAGAAATATACATTATTGTTGCATCTTTTTATTGGATTTTTTCCCTTTACTAATATGAAGTGACCTTCTCTTTTGATTACTTTTGGTGTGAAATCTGTTTTGTCAGATGTGAGAGTATCTACTCCTATTTGTTTTCAGGTTCTATTTGAAGGGAATATCAATTTCCATTCTTCAATTTCAGTCTGTGGCTTTCTTTGCTTGTAAAGTGCATCTCTTGTAAACAACATGTAGTCGGGTCTTGTTTTTTAATTCATTCTACTAGCATATATCTTTTTAATTGGAGTGTCGAGACCATTTATATTCAATATTGCTATAGACAGATGTTTATCAATTCCTCTAATTTTGATTTATTTATTATGTTTATTTGGTCTTGTTCTCATTTACTTAGATACTCTTTAAGTGAGATTTTTTTTTTTGTGTGTGTATGTATGTGTGGATTCTGAGATTTGTTTTTTATTTCTTCTGTGTACAGTATTTCTTGAAGTAAGTTCTGTAGTGTTGATTTAGTAGTCATGAATTCTTTGTTTTTATTCTTTATTAAATTATGAAGGCTATCTTTGCTGGACATAGCAGTATGGATTGACATTTATTTTCTTTCAGGACTTGGAACACATTGTTCCAAGCTCACTTAGCTTGTAGAGTTTGTGCTAAGAAATCAGAAGTGATTCTGATTGGCTTGCCTCTAGATGTGACCTGATGTTTTTCTTTTGAATTTTTAAAAATTCTATCCTTCTTCTGTATGTTAGGCATTTTTATTATAATGTGTCTTGGAAAGGTTCTTGATTGGTCTACCTGGGGTTCTGACTTGCTTTGGTATCTGGGTGTCTATTTCCTTTTGAAGATTTGGAACATTTTCTGTTACAATTTCCCTAAAGAGTACTTGCATTCTATTAGCCTGCATTTATCAGCTCTCTTTAATTCCAATGACTCTTAAATTGGGTCTCTTCATGTTGTTCCAGATTTCCTATATACTCTCATCTACCATGGTTACTCATTTTCTTTTCTTTAATACTGTCTTGAGTGTTCAAGGCTGATCACTTTGTTTTCTAGCTCTGAAATTCTTTCTTCAGCATGGTCTACTCTATGTCTACTCTATAAGAGACTTTCAACTGAAAATTTTATTTTATTAATGTGTCTTTCATTTTTATAATTTCTGATTGGTTATTTTTCAATATTTCTATCTCCTTATTGAATTTCTCATTCATATTCTATACTGACTTCCTAAATTCATTCATTTTTCGGTTTCTCTTGGAATTCATTGATCGTTTTTATAAAGTTTCTTTTGAATTCCTTATTTGATATTTCATCCACTGCAATATTTTTTGGGGTAATTTACTAGTGAATTATGACCTTTAGAAGGTGTTGTATTAGCTTGATTTTTTCATATTTCTTGTACTCATGTGTTGGGTTTTATGTATCTGTTGGAAGAGATTTCTCTTCTACTCATGTGTGGACCTTTGTATAGCACAGTCTTCACTTGCCAGAGTGTTCTAGAGTGATTCAGATATTGACCCTCTCGTAGCTATGATATCCACAACCTTTGGGTTATTTCTCCATTTTTGCTAGAGCAATATATGTCCATAGGTGGGAACTGGGAGCCCACTACCAGCTGTTTCTACTTGGGGTCTAGTCATTAGCTACAGTTTGTCTCTTCTGTTCTTTGTATTAAAGTATGGCTAAAGATTGAGTATCATTAATTTATGTGCAGAACAAGGTTTGCTGTCTTTTGGTTGAATTTAGTTCAGCAGAGTTTCTATACTGTGAACTCATAGTGTCCTTGTAGGTTCCCAGCACCTCACAGAATAGGGGAAACAAACACTTGCAACAACCAACACAAATAATATACAACATTAAACTAAATACTTGGTTCATACTGTGACAACTACAATGTTAATTACCACAAAAAAACAAAAATGGTAGGGTCAGCAATTGCCAACAGAAAAAAAAAGTAATCATGAACTATATCTGGCATTAAAGGAGAAAACATCATCCACATATTAATGTTGGGGGATGGAAGTTACACAAACCATTAGTGCTAAAAGATGGTAAGAATACAGTTAATTAAAACAAAATGTGATAGTAAGATAGAAAAGAGTTCATAATTTCAAAAAGTAAACAGAGAATGCAAAAGAGATGTAGCATGTGATAGTTACAAGGAGGAGAAAAAACTAACAAAGGGAGAGTGAAAGAGAGAACCAGTAGAATTTAACTGCTAGCAGAAAAAAAAAGAAAAGCCAGAGAAACAAATGAAAAAAATACAAAACAAATCCGAACTATACTAATCAAAACCCCTAACCCTCAAAAGAAAAGATAAGGAAATTAACTACATTTAAAGTATGTGAAAATGAGGAAAAAAGAAATATGTATATATGTCCATGAGTCATTTGACATATTGATTTGCACAGCAAACACACACACACATACACACACAACCCAAAAAACAAAAACAGGAAAGATTTTTTTTTTTTTTTTGGCAGGGGCGGGGTACTAGGGATTAAACTCAGGGTCACTCAACCACTGAGCCACATCCTCAGCCCTATTTGTATTTTACTTAGAGACAGATTTTGCTGAGTTTCTTAGCACCTAGCTTTTGCTGAGGCTGGCTTTGAACTTGTGATCCTCCTGCCTCAATGCCTGGAATCCTGGGATTAAGGGTATGCACCATCTTGTCTGTCAATAAAAAGATTCTTAATGAAAAATTAAGGAATCATTTCCTTTGAGGTGGTCAAAATAATCAACTACAATAGATTAACACCGTCTATGCCTATCTCCTTCCATTTCTTCTTGGCCTATGTACTGAGAGTGAGGGCTGCGGGTTGTGGACCTTTTTATCTTTTTGTGTTGCTCACCAAGCTGCCAGTTGGAGTAGCATAAGTCTGAAGCAGGTTCAAATAATGCTCAGGTTCTTTTCTTCCCAGTATGAGGTAGAATGGAATTGGAAGTACTATCAGTTGGAGTTTTGTCTGTACAGACCAGATCAATGCACTCCCAGGGTGGCGCCCCTGAAGAGTTTTATGAGTTGAGTTTCATCAGGTGGGAATTAAGTCTAAGCAGGTCTGGGGGGTAGGGGGTACTTTTCTGGGTAGTTTCTGCTTTGGGGACATTAAATCAACACACCCCTAGGGCCTGGAAGTTGCTGATCTCTACTGGGAATCAATCTCAGGAGCCTCCCAGGGATTCTACTCATGGGGTGGGTGAACCTTCACACCCTGTGCTGCCCATGAACTCAGCCTTTCTAGGCTTCCTGAAGTTAGTCTCTGAGTTTATTCACACTCATCTGTTCAGACTCCCAACCCACTTCAGCTGACCACCTGAGCTATCAGACTGAAAAAAGAAAGTGAGTTGGAGTCCCTTCAGTTTTCCAATTCAAATCCCCCTGGGTAAAATATTGCTCCCATTCTTCTAGGTACACCCTATGCTACACAGAAGGTGCTTGTCAGAACAATGTAGCCATGTTCTCAGATCTTCTGGCTCCCACAGCAGCAGTTATAGTGTGAGCACCTCAAGACATCTCCCCCCTCAGTTCTCTGTGGCCAGTTGGGAAACACCAGGCACTTTTCAAGCACCAGTACCAAGCGCAGCCTTGGGACCAACCAAGGACAGTCTGTTTTTCTGATCTGAGGTTTTTCCATACTAAATCTGTCCATTTTGTTTTCTGCCTGTGTTCCCCTTCCCTCTGTGTTAAACTAGCAGTGCTGCTGCTGCTGACAAAACTAGCTTGGCTCCAATGTAGTCTTTCTTCTTTGTTTAATGTACCCCAAATTCTGAGACTCTAAGATACTCTGCAACTAGGAACACAGTCTTCCTCTAGTCCACCATCTTGAATCCCCCAGGAGTGTGATCTTTGGGGTATGACTGAGTCATGAGGCCTGCACCTTCATGAATAAAATTAGTTGTCCTTATAAAAGGCATGTAGGAGAGAATTTACTCCTTCTGCTCTTTTGCCTTCCATGATGTGAAGATTATAGTGTTGCTCCCCCGAGGAGGATCTGGTATTCCAGATGCCATCTTGGAAGCAGAGAGCAGACCTTCACCAGCTCAAGGCAGTGCCTTGATCTAATTTTATAAATTACCCAGTCTCTGAAATTCCATGATAGCAGCACAAGGTGGACTTGATGAGGAGAATACTTTATGAAAGTGAATGGGTACAGAAAAAGTAACTGTAGCCTTAAGGTCTAGACCAAAGTTAATGAATTCAAAATGGTGAGGCTGAGTAGATACCTCAGATGAGGATGAAGTGAAGTGTAAGATACATAGGTATGCTGGGGTTACTGGACAATTAGAGTTCCTCTAGAAAGAGGTCTGGTATGGAATATCATCCATTCCTAGAAATCCTAATTTTTCTCCAAGAAAAGTAAAAGTCTGGATTTTTTCTTTTTGTACTAGGAATTGAACTAAGGGGCCCTTGAACACTGAGTTATATCCCCAGTCGTCTTCTTTTTTTTTTTTTTTTTTTTTTTAATTTTGAGACAAGTTCTTGATAAATTGCTTAGGGCCTCACTAAATTGTTGAGGCTGGCCTTGAACTTGCAATCCTCCTGTCTCAGTCTTCTGAGTCACTGGGATTTTAGGTGTATACTACCTTACCCTGATAAAGTCTGAATTTTTTATGTTAAGAAAAAAAATCTTTTCTAAGTTTAAATGTGAACAATGCATTCAACTTTAAAAATCATCACAGGTCAAACAAAATGTGTTGAAGGGTAGGTCCTTTAGGCCTCTGTTTTGTAACTTCCAAGTTCTGAATTCTAGGGCAAAAGTAGCTCAAAGGTTTTTTTTTTTGATAAGTTTTAGAGTATAAATTCTTTAGTACTCATGAAGTGAAGTTGACAAAACAATATTGGGCAGCAAGGAAACTATAAACTAGGCATTAATTTTAGATATGAGGACATTTATGTTTAAAAGAGATAAAAAAATCTGTGAGACTGTTTAACACTATTTGCCAGAGCTATTTTATTATAAGGAATTTTATTATAAGGAAGTAGTCAAACATGCC
Organism: Marmota flaviventris; assembly: GCF_047511675.1. Lineage (NCBI taxonomy): Eukaryota > Metazoa > Chordata > Mammalia > Rodentia > Sciuridae > Marmota > Marmota flaviventris. The sequence goes on along the minus strand of NC_092508.1, from coordinate 49,816,236 downwards.
ATTTTAGAATCCTTTCTTGATTTTTATAGACAACATTATTTAAAAAAACAGTTGTTTTGTAATCAGTTTAATGATATATAGTTTGTATTCTGATATATTAAACTTGCAACTCTTATTTTTAAGATTTAAATTATATCTGTAATAAATAACATTTTGTTAAGTATATTTGTTAAGTCTGTTCAAAAGTGTTTCTGAATCTAATATAACTCAAATGGATTATAAAATTCACTGTAATTATTACTATTAAAGATTTATACTCATCATTTATAATTACAAAAAATAACTTTCAAATTTCATTTGGATAATGGTAATTTGTTTAATTATATTTACATTTTTGTTAAACAAGGATATCAGATCATAAATGTATTAAATATTAAAGTACTTTTATAGTAGAGATTATCTATGAGGTTGGTAATGATCAAAGCATTAAATATTAATCTATTATGGCAAAAAATTTTGATAAATAAAACCCTATTCAGTTTTTTTAAATATTTATTTTTTCAGTTGTAGTTAGACATAATACCTTTATTTTATTTATTTACTTATTTTTATGTGGTGCTGAGGATTGAACCCAGGCCCTCACATGTGCTAGGCAAGCTCTCGACCTCTGAGCCACAACCCCAGCCCTTATTTTTTTTCAGTTTTAGAAAAGAGGCACCATGTATGGTTATGTGGTGAGGCAATTTTCTTAACATTTTAAAGGGCCATTGTTGAGCCAAGAAATAAATTTCGGCAGAATTTTTTCTAATATGGCAGCTTAACTATCTTTTTTCCATGGTTCCAAACAAAGCAATCACATTTTTAAGAGTCTACATAATTACCATTACTGTTAACCAATTCTCCCTGATTCCTATTTTCAATTAATATGACATGTATGTTAGAATTAAATCATTTCCTATAACTAAAACCATTGGCTGACAAGTCGGAGAAATCCAACTTATTTTCTTACTTATATAAATTTTAGTATTTTTCTCATGAAATATGTGTTTTGAGCAAATGCATCAGATCTTCATTTGCTTTAGGCATGATTCCTGATACATAAGCTCCCCAGTATTTGTGAATGAATGAAGGTCTAATAATTTTAAAACATCAATAGAAAGTGGAAGAGTAAGAGGCAGTGATGGAGCATTTTATTTATTTATTTTTGACAAATCTTTAGTTAAAGAAAGAACAAGAACACACACTTTGAAGTAAAAGGGAGGTTGAAATATTTTGGAATTCCTTGTTGTCTGTTGACAGCTTTGTTACATTGAAATGAGAGATATTTGTAAACATAAGTTGAAAATATATTAACTTTTCTGATGTGAGCCGCATTAATTCTGGCAATAATCTATAGTATCTTTAATACATTTAAATTTAATATACTTAATACATTTAATTACATACCTATATAAGTCAGATGAAAAATCTTACCTCTATTGTGATATGAAATCATTCTAAACAAAGCTATCTTGAATAAGGATAATTTCCAGGGGATCTTGAAATAAATTCAAATATTTTGAGTAGAATATTCTAGTGCTGCTGTGACAGACGATCAAAAAAATTAGTGATTTACAGTAATGTGAATTTATTACCTTACAATTCTGGAGTCCAGAAGCTAACCCAGACCTGCCTGAACTGAAATTAAGGTGTTGTCAGAGTTGCATTGCTTTCTGGAAGTTTTGGGGGATAATCAATTTTCTTGCCATCTCTAGCTTGTAAAGACTTTCCATATTCTTTAACTTGTGGTCTTCTCTATTTTCAAAATTAACAAAGTCTGGTTGAATCTTACTTTGACTCCATCTTCTCCACTTAAAGACTCTGTTATTTCATTGGGCCCGCATGGATAATCTAAGCTAATCTCTTTATTTTGAGGCTAGTTGGTTAGCAACTTTAGTTCCATTTGCCATACAAAATAACATGTTTGTAGGTTCTGTGCATTGGGATGTAGATATCTTTGAGTGAGTACCCTTTTGTTTACCATGTTAGATTTTAAGCATTCCTCAATATATGTTACATCAAAGGATATGAACTTGTGGCACATTAGTAAGAGATGATTCAAAGATAAGTGATTTTTTTCTTTATTGTATTCAACATGAATTGGAATTCAAGGATTTCTTTTTATATTTAAGTTAATTGTGAACATTATAATAGTCTTATTAAAATAATCTGGGTTTCTGGATTACACAGAAAATTTTAAAAATATAGAAAATTGAGCAGCCATAGTTTGGCAACAACTGGCTAAACTATATTAGTGGTGCTTAATTAAATGGCTGTGTTCTTTCTTTACCAGTATCTGGATTTCAGTTATCTCTAAATCTGTGGCTAGGTCTCAGCAGCCATATTCCCTTTAATTTGACCCATTTATTTTATTTATATTACTTACCTTGTCCCTGTCAGCAGTTAACACCCTATGTTAAATAATGAGCAGATGTCTACTAAGTTCATTTTTTAGTAAGTGTACATTTTCCTTAATCATAAAAATATAACAAATCCATAATTTTTCTAAATTTCTATTTTTTTCTAATTCAGACTCCCAGGCTCCACTTATCCTAGTAACAGGAAGTTTAGTTTCATTTGTTATGGTGGACAAATTCCCAGAGGAGTACACTGGCAAGCTGTATCCTGTATGAAAATAATTATAATATTTTTATTCCAGAAAGGGTTTTTATGCAGATCATATAAATCCTACAAATCAAGAAGAGAACGACAAATATCCCAACTAAAGGTGTGAAAACCTCTTGAATAGGCACTTCAAAAAAAAAAAAAACTGGCCAAATACAATGAATTCATTCATTTATTTAAATGGCCAGTAAACATATAATTAACAATATAGTTATCAAAGAAGAAAATGCAATTCAATGCTGATGAGTTATCACTACCCACTCACAAAAGTAGGTGTAATTGGAGACAGACAGCATCATGTCTGGGTGAAGATGTGGAACTATGGGAGCTACACTGCCAATATAGAATAATAGATGGGTATAACCACTTTGGAAACTCTTTGCCCATATTTGCTAAAGCTATATTTACCCCTGCTTATGATTCTACAGTTCTATTCCTACTTATTATAGAAATGAGGGCATATATTTATTTAAAGATGAAAATGTTTAGAGTAGTGTTATTTATGATAGCTCTCAAATGGAAACAACCATATGTTCATCTATAGGAGAATAAGCAAATAAATTGTATAATATTTATTCAATGGAATCACTCCTTTTATAAAAGAATGAACTACTGCCACAAAAATATGGGTGAATATCACAGGCATTAATAGTGTGAGTGAAAAAAAGTTAGAAATAAAACAGCACCCACTGTTTCATTTCATTCAGATGAAATTTCAGACTAGGTAAATTGTGACAGAGGTCTGAATAGTTGGAGAGGCACAAGAGCACATTTTGCCTTGCTTAAAATTTCCATGTGTTAGTTGTGATTATAGAGTGAATAGACATATATAAATATTCATTGGGTTGAATGCTTAAGATTTGTGTATTGCTTTAAATTTCAATTTGAAAAGTTTTTTTTTAATGTCAACTTTTTCTTCATTTAACTCACTTCCCAACTTTTGCATTATTGCCTTGTCATGTTTTTAAGTTCTACATACTTTTTAAAGCCCTGAGCCATTACATTATTATTTTGCAAACATAATATTCACTTATACTTCCCCTCACATTTATCCTTTCTGTATATTTTGCTAATTTCTATATTTCATGGTTTCCTCCCCTTTGGTTCATTTTAATACGAGCTTTGTAGTAATGAGTGTCTCAGTTTTCATTTGTCTTCAGATGGATTCATTTTGTCTTTGTTTCTGAGGATATTCCCTGTGCATAGTCTTTGTTAGAATCTAGTGTTTTCCAGCACTTAAAGATGCTGTTTCATTGCCTCATGACATCTATAATTTCTCACAGGAAGTTAGATGTCACTTTTATTGTTGCTGCTTTGCATGTCTTATTTCTTGATGCTTTTTAACACTTTGTATTTTATTTTCAAAAGCGTTATGATAATTTACTTGAATGTGGTTATCTTTAAATGTTTTCTTTAAGTGTTTGGGATTTCAGAACTTCTTAAATCTGTGCATTGACATCATCCATCAGTTTTGGAACACATATAGCTATTGTCACGTTAAATACTGCTTCTTTCCTGTTCCCTTTCTCTTTTCCACATGAGACTGCAAGTCACTTATGTATTTATACATTCTAACTGTATCTGATACATATAAATCATATATTTTTCTCCCTTTTACTTTGATATATTTTGTATCCCAAAGGTTTGTGATTTGGAAGCTCAGGCCCCAGTGTGGTAGTATTGGGAGGGGATGAGTCTTTAAGAGGAGGTACCTTGTGGAAGGTGATTAGGTCATGGGAATATCACCTTCAGAGGGGATTAATGTAGTTCTTGTAAAACTGGGTTAGTTCTTGCCAAAGTGAATTTTTATAAAAGTTGATCCTGATAGTGCTCTAATCTCCTGCTTCCTCTCTGTTATGTCTTTAGCATGTGTTCCTGCCCTATGATACCTTCCACTGTGTTATGAGAGAGACAGAGGACCCTCACCAGAAGTCAGTCAGTTGGGAGTCACTCATTGTTGGATTTTCAGCGTTCAAAATCTGAACTAAATTAAAAGCTAAATGTACCACTTTTCTTTATAAATAACCTAGCATCAGGTATTTTGTTATAGAAAATGGACTAATACAGTAAGTTTGAAAATTTTGTATTGACCTGCTTTCCATTTTGCTAATCTTATTTTCTGTTACTATTCTCATAACTATCCATTGAATTACTAATTTTACATATTGTCTATTTTAGTACAAGACCAACTGATTCTTTTAGAGATTCAATTTCTTTGGTAAAATTCTTCATCATTTCATATGTTCTTTCTGTTGTAATTTAGGATCTTTCATATGGAGAGCACCCCTTCAATGATTAGGAGAGACACAAGATAGAAATAAAGAATTTATTACTTGAAGGTTTGGAAGGGTACACAGCATGTCTGTAGACCACACATTTGAGGCCAGTGAACATATGGAGAGAAAAAGAGAAATGAGAAACCTTTGGTCTGATGCCTTTACAAAAGTGCTCCCTTCTCCATTGGGAATACATTCTAAGACACCCAGTGGATGTCTAAAACTGTGGTTAGTAATGAATCTTATACATAATATGTTCTTTTTCTGTACATATATACCTATGATGAAGTCTAATTTATAAATTAGGAATAGTAAGGCATTAACAATACTAATAAAATAGGATAGTTATTACAATATACTGTAACAAAAGTTATGTGAATATGGTCTTTCTCTAAATATCTTACTGTAATCACACTTCTTATGGCTCTGTGAGACGATACAGTGTCTACATGGTGAGATGAAGTGAGGTGAACGACATAAGTGTTGTTCCATAGTGTGGGTTACTACTTAATGATAACTTGAAGACATCACTGCATCATCATGACCATAGGGGACACTAAGTGGCTAACGGGCAGGTAACAAGTACAGAGTGGGTACTGTGGATGAAGCAATAATTTATGTGCTAGTGGAGTGGAGCAGGATTGTATGAGATTTCATCACACTATTTAGGATGGTGTGCAATTTAAAACTGGTGAATTGTTTCTAGAATTTTCCATGGGATATTTTCAGACTCTGTTTGACGATGGGTAACAGAAGTCACAGAAAGTGATCTCACTAATGAGTGGGGACTACTATAATGGGTTAAGGGGCTAAAGCAAGCAGGCACTGAATTCCAGTGCTGAGGTAGTCACAGTGGCATGTCTGCAGTTACAGTCCATGAAGGGTGTGAAGGTCACGGGGGCCATCAGGTAGACTGTATCTAGCTGCCCCATAGGGAGATGCTTACCAGGAGGAAGCTGTGTGAGGCAGACTTCTGAACAGACCATGTTGAGGAACTAGGAGAAGGTGCAGAACTGGAAACTCTGTTCAGGGTGGTGGAGCCCTGCTTTTTTAAATAAGAAAATCTGATTGATATTCAAAATTGACATAGAAGCAATATGAAATTATAAGAACTATACTCTTCACAATTTAGCAAATTATAGCTATTTTAAAAATAAATGGTTGCTAGCTAAAGTATATGAGTCCCTCATGGGTTTCTTCTTTTGTATAATTTTTTTTCTTGGTTATTTTTCCTATGGTTTTATATTTTGGCATGGATAATACATTTGATTGCTTGAAAGAAGAATGGAGATCTGGTTGATGCAGGTGGTATTTATTCTCTCACAAAGAATGCTTTTCTCTGCTGAATTGATAGAATAGGGCTGAAGACCTATTAGATACTGAGATGATTTGAGGCTGGCTCACAGTTTTGTATGCTCAGCCTGTCTGTTGTTTTAACCTATCCTTACTGCGGTATCTCCAGAGATTTCACCTGAGAACTTTCCAGGTCTCTGTACTCCCAGGATCAAGAATCAGAGACTTTGCTTTACCATTTTGGAAGCTTTCACCTCAAGGGTCCATACTCTGCAAATTGTTCTCCACTTTTCTATAGTGTTTTTTGGTGGCTTCATGGTGAGTGGACCTTCCCATTTGTGAATCTGTCTCTATAGCACTGCCAGATGGTGGGAAATTCTGTTTTTCCAAGGTTTGTTGCTTAGTCTTCTGCTTTGTATATTCTCAGGACTTGTCAGGAAGCAACCAAAATTTAAGGCCTTCTACTCTTGAATTTCGTCACTACCCTGTTTAACTGACAGAGCTCTGCTATGTCTGTATGCTGGGAGCCATTAGCCAAGTAGGTATGACAATTTCCTTGCCAGCGTACCCCATGTTGCTTAGTGGAAGGACTCGTGGAAATAGGACATTTTGCAGTGACATTGCATGTAGGTGACCTTGCTCAAGGACCAAGGCGGATCCGAGTTTAGGGCGTTCCCGGTTTAGGTTCCAGGTTTAAGGTTTAAGATTATTCCTGCTGGGAATAGGGCGTATCCTGCTGTTTGAGTTCCCCTTGAGTTCTCACGGGATTCAGACAGTATTTTTTGGGAGACAAAAGCCCAGTGGAGGTGGATTTGGGCAGAGAACGTGGATTTCCTCAGAACGTGATTGTAGACGGCTGGTGTGAGTTCGGGAATAAAGAGTTGCTGTTTGAATCTACAAGCTGTGTGGTGGCTCATGATTGTGTACCCAGCCAGACTGCGGCATTTGGCGTCCCATGCGGGGAACGTCTAAAGCTTGGAGGTAAGTGAAATTGCTCGCCCCTGAGGAAGAGCGAAAGAATGGGTGACCAATTCAAAAAACAATGTGTTCTTGTTTTGACTTATTTTGTTTTTATTTCAAGTTGCCTGTTCCTAGAACTTTCTCAGGCAAACTGGGGAAAATGGTTGACTCAAGGTTTGAAGTTGTTCGCCTCCGAGGAAGAAAAATTGTTAGAGGAAGGAGGCACCCCAGTAAGACCAAGAACAGTTAGGACATATGTTGATACAATACAAAAGTGTAGCCCATGGCTTTTTAAAGACGAGTTATTAAGTATATCAATGGGACCATCATGGTATCCTGTAGAAGGATTTTTCTTCAACAAGAAAGAGATGGCTAATTCTGTTTACTACATTTGTCTAAGATCTTGGTTTTTACAGACATCTTATTAATTTACAAAGCTAAAGTGTTAAAACATCAACCACTAAATATAAAAGCAAGTACTCTTTACTTATTAAGTTCCATAAGGTAATATATTTAAACATTATGTGTGTTTTCATAAATTGGTAAATGGAAAAATGCTTAATATTGCTTTGTGTCTGTGTCTTTGCTAAAACAAGGTTACTAAGTGTTAAGATTCTATCATGTGTAATTTATATACAAAGAGTAGAAAAATTTTCAGTTGGGTTTCAATCATATTATTATAGTACCATAAAAAAAACCTGAAAGTCTTTCATCTTATTAAAGTGGAGTAATTTGTCTAAATCAGAAATTTTATAAGAGTTGTTTCAAAATGTGAATTTATAAAAAGGTTTAACGGTTAAAAAAGAGATAGAAAAAGATTCAAGATGTGGAAATATATTTTAATATAAAAGGTTAAAGGAAAAAGAAATGTTTCTAGATGAGATAATCTCTGTGTGGTAAAGTAAAAAGTTGTAAAATGCCATTTAAAAAGATTTTGAGGAAACTAGACTTACTTTAAAAGCTTGAGAAAGGAAGAAAGAAGAAAAAGGTATTTGTACATGGCAGATTGAGACAAAGCTTCTCAATGGAGTTTAAAAAAAAAGCCTTTGGTTGAAGGGCAGCCATGTAAACTAACATTAAAGCGATTTAAACAGAATCTAAGCCTCGTTTAAAAGAGTGAAGTTGTAGGTGGTGAAAAAGTACATTTAAAAGTACAGTATAGATGATAATTAAAAGGCTTTAAAAAGTTAAATTAAAGGTGGTTAAAATGCCTTCATGATGGAGGAAAGAAGCTTAATCTTAAAGGCATTACTTTAAAAAAAAATGGGAAGATAATAGGATAAAAGATATTTAGATAAAGAAGATTAAAAATTTAAAGTGAAAAACTTTAAAGACAGAAGTATAGAAAGTTAAAAAGAAAAAAGATAAAGAAGATGTAGAAAGATAAAAAAGATGTAGGAAGACAAAAATTTTAAACCCACAAAATAGGAAGAAAAAAAAACTAGGAGGAAAATAAGCAACTAAGGGTAAATATACAAACCTTAAAAAAAAAAAAAAAACAACTAGAAGATAGAAATAAGATAGAAAATGGTTGAAAATGTCAAGTAAAGGTATTTCAGATAGAAAATGCAAAAGGCTAGACAACTATTAGATACAGACATGTACTTATTAAAGCAAAA